>NC_140533.1:15665675-16865675 GCF_057382185.1 Mchenga conophoros | reverse complement strand
CGCCTTCTTCCGACTCGTTTCTCTCCGCTGTGCTCTGGGACTGCTCCGTGCCTTCCTGTGCCACTTTGAGCAGGTTCGATTTCGACGCCACGCTTTCAGGGCCTGCGTTGCTGGTGCTGGTTGACCCTGAAGAAACGCTGGATTGTCGCGTGTTGAACACATTCAGCGTTTTGCTGTCAGGATTGGAGAAAGAGGACGTGGTTGTCGTGGTGGCAACCGTTCCCGAGCTCTGGAAAGTGCGGAGTGTGTTGCACCCGCCGTCCAGCGTCGTTCTGAAGCTGTTCAGGGGAACTCTTTCTTCCAGTGTGGCAGCCATTTTGTCTAGTTTTTTAAAGTGCTTTGCCAGCCTTGAGCTGAAGATAGGAGAGGGGAGTTTGAGGTTGTTGTTCGTAGTAGTGGTTTGCGTGGGCCCTGTGGTGTTTACTGAGCGTCGGGTGCGGATGATGGAGCCATTCTGGGCCACGTAGATGCTCCCGTTAACGTTGACTTGGCTGTTGTGGGTGGAGGACAAGCGCCCACGTTGGGTTTCTGGCGCGCTTTCCTCACCCGTGGAGCTGGTCTCGTACTCTCGGTCAAACACCAACTTGACCCGACGTTTTCTGCTGCCCTGCTGAGAGAAACACATCAATAATGTGACTTTAAACTGCTGACCTTGGGAGTTTCATTGAGGCAAGAGAAATGAATCGTAAAAGTGATGATACAAAGCACAAAAAGTGAACATCTGCTGTCTGCCTCAAAGTGCTTTTTCGATAATGCCTCAAAACTCCTTCGGTGAACTGTACTGAGTAGTTACCCTGATGATGTATTGTGGTGTGCACTGGGGAACTTCACACAGTTCACACATCTACTCACAAAAGGCCATCGAAAGTTTAAAACTGAAATTAAAGGCATTTTGGAGAATAATGCACTCCTTCTTCCTTCTCTCACTAGCAGCGAGTGCCTCTGTGGTGTCGACATTGAACACATTTGCCTTACATGCAAAAAGTCTCTGGTTTGAGATCAGGAGGAGATACAAACCCAGCCTCAGGGGGTGTCAAAAGCTAGTGTACTTCCTCTGCCAGTCCCCAAGCCTGGATAAATAGGAAGGCTTTCTCAGGAAGAACTGTACCAAATCAAGTCTGTTTACCCATCTGCTGTAGCAAACCCTTGGGAAATAAGTACTTTTAGTTGCACCAGCAGCTTTGCAAGGATGTGTAAAAAGTTGACAGGGTGATGGCGTATCTCCATGATCTAATCTTTTTCAAAAATAAAGACTGACTATGTTTGACCCACATAAGTATTCTTGATTTATGATTTTAAGCTTCATTTCCAAGGTTTGGTTTGATTTAGGCGTACAAACTAGGATTAAAGCCTTTCACGACATTAAACAGCTTCCTTTGCGAGCATCAGAGACTTACAAACAGTTATTCCCACAACTAACAGAGGTGTTACTACAAGTTGTAACAACCACCTGGGTCTCATTCCCAAGGTGTCAAAGCTGCTGGTGTCTTGTAGAGAAGCACAAGGTATCCAATGGCATCCCTGCTGTGATGCATTCGGTGGCAATACTGGGGCAAAACCGAGAGAGGTCCCACTCCCAACTCATTATGTACAGTATGGGCGCTTGTAAAGGACGGCCTTGTTTTAACTTGAATAGTTTACAATGTCTGAAAAATAAGCAGGAGGTAAAAGCAACAGCAAGAACTATTCGGCGAGTGAAAATCAAGCAAAACAAAAAGTGCAAAGTACAAAGCTTCCAAACAGGACATGGCCCGCTGGCTGACAGAGACACTGTGATTTATTTATGCGTTGCTTTTTAAAAGAGGACAGTTATCTCTCAGCATCCAGTGCTACCGCTGCCAGTGCATCAAGGCAGCTACACCAAAGGACACCTTGTGTGTTTCTCTGTGACAGAAGCGTTATCTGACAGAACAGCATTGTGTAATGGGCTAGGAAGACGATGTGTTACAATATCAGCACAGTGGCTTTCTGGGTTAATACAGTCTTTTAGGAAGACATCCTAAAAAATGCTGGGTAAAATCTATAACTAATAATAAATGATTTGACTAACTGTGAACATTGATAGCATTTATGTTTAGGTTACATTGCATTCAGAGTTCTCTCATAGTCGGAAATGGCCAAAGGACGAATTCCACAACCCTGATTCCAAAAAAGTTGTTACACTGTATAAAATGTAAATCAAAACAGAATGCAGTGATATCCAAATCTCATAAACCCATGTTTTATTCATAATAGAACACAGAAAATAAATGGAATTTAAAAAAAAAAACAACTGTTTAAACTGAGACATAAATTAGCTCGCTTTGAATTTGATGGGAGCAACTCAAAAAAGTTGGAACGACAGCAACAAAAGCCTGGAAATGTAAGTGATTCAAAAAAGGAACAGCTAGATGAAAATCTTGTAACTGATTAGATTAAGTGGGACTGGATGGCCACATCATTGGGACTAAAGAGGACTATCACCATCTGGTTTGATATCAGTGCTCAGTTCAAAAACCTGCATCCTTGCGTCAATGCGTTAGCGTGGTTAGCTTGTTATCGCATTAGCGCCGAGCAGCCCCATGCACGGGGCGATCTGCGTTAACTCGCCAACGGAGATTTGCCACGTTAATGCGGTTATGGCGTTAACGTGGTTTTAATGAGATTAACGCTGACAGCACTAGTAAAGACTCAAAATATCAGAAATAAACAATCACAATAACCCATGAACACACACTAGGTGACAATAGGAACGAAAGTCTGAGATGGTGTTGTTTTTTAAGGGAAGGCCTTACATATTTCAGCAAGACAATGCATCTATCATAGTGCATCTATTACAAGAATATGGGTTTGTAAGAGTTGAGGTGCTGAACTTGCCTCCCTGCAATCCAGAGTTTTCCCCAACCGGGAAACATTTGGCACATAAAGGAAAACTATGACAAATAAGACCCTGGACTGTTGGGGAGCTAGCTTCACTTACCAGACAAGAAATGTCCAGAAACTGCTCTCCTCTGACTAAAAAAAGGGGTTAAAGTTGGGACTGTTGCTGCCATCAACTTTAAATTCTTCACACAACAGTCCAACATTTATGGAACTGGGGTTGTATTTCAGTTGATATATGTATTTATATGGAAATAAGGCTATCTACACACCAGACTGAAGACATGCCAAACCTTCTCTGGTCAGAAGACCCAACATTTCCATGTCATTTGTAAAGATTTTGATTTAATTGCTGTTAAAATAAACGTTTTTTCATTTTAAAGTGAGAAAATGAGCAACAATAAAAAAAACACTTTGACTCACTGCAAATACAAAGACATGTCAGCAGTGTGACTCAACAAACCGGCCTTTGGATCATCTAATGATGAGGTTTTTTGTGTTTTTTTAAATGAAAAAAACTGAAATGGGGAAATGATTTTGGAAATATAGCACATGTTGGTCTTGGATGTAATCTTTTAGAACACAAAACTAAATTATTTAAGTATAATATAGTAGGTCAGGGTCAACACTGCTACATGTTCACACACACATACACACCATGTAACCCTTAAAGATTTAAAGAACCTTCATTGTATAGAAGAAAGTACATGTTCTCCATAACAAAGAAAGCATCTTTTCTTCCTGCTGGTAAACGCTGCTGGAAGAGCTGACTGCTAGCAGAAGAATGAGCAAAGAAAGAGAAATGACTAATGAAAAAAAGCTTGAGTAAACCTTAAGTGCAACAAAGAGAGGTCAGTAAATAATCTCTGAGCCGTAGCAGCATAAGAGAAACAATCAGCTCGAAGTGGGAGCTTTCACAATCGGAAAACGAGACAAGTCGGCTCAGGGGGGAAAAAAACTGTAGATGTAAAGCAGAAAAGCACTTCACGAAGACGAGAGAAAGGCTGACTGGGGAAAAAAGGGGGATTAAAGTTACAAGCCAAAGAAAGAAAGAAAAAAAGAAGAAGAGAGACAGTCAGAGAGGGCAGCAGAGGACACGCCGACACTTTAAATTACAGTGGATGTAAATCACGCCAAACAAGAAAACACAAAAAAGAGAGAGATTAAAGTTATAAATTCCACTCAGGTAATGACTTCACTCTCAATCCAAGCATTTTCACCCCAGACCTTACTGAGTGGCAAAGAATTTAATCTCGGCTCAGCTGACTCCCAAATCCCCCTCTTCTTCATCTTTGGGATCTTCGCCTTCTTCCCCATCGTGGTCGCTGCTTTTCTCCTCCTCCTCATCCTCTTCGCTGTCCTCCATGATTGGTGACAAGTCGTCCGAGCTGTCCGTCGGGCCTGAGCTGATGTCTGACTGGGTGTGACTGGAAGCTTGCCTGCTCGTTGACGGCTTTCCCAATCCAGCACTTTTTACCTCTTCTTCTTCAGATTCCTCGCTCTCTTCTTCACTCTCTGGCTCTGTTGCTTCACGTGAAGGCCGTCTGGAAGTTTTGGGCCTGGAACTAGAAACGGTTGAACGCGAATGTCTAGAACTTTCCGAGTCCCTGCTGCTCTTTCTATCAGTCTCTTTGCCGCTCCGGTCTCGCCGTCTGCTGCTGCGTTCCCTTCTAAAGCTCCCTCTACTGCTTCTGCTTTTATGACTCCTGCTGTTGCTGCTCACAGAACTATCACTAACGTGTCTTTTTGCCGGTTTTCTACTCATTTTTTTCCTCTCATCTTCCGTCTCAGACTCAGACCACTCTCCCAGCTCATCTTGGCTTTCCTCTTCCTTTGCGTTTCCTGAGTCGGACTCAGTTTTTTCTGTTTCTGTGTCATACTCGGCCTCGTCTGTTTCTGCCGGGACACGTAACGTGTGGCTGCTTGCGTCTGAGAAACTGAATTCCGACAGAGACTCTTTGCTGCCACTTCCTGTTTCCGAATCACTTTGAACACCGCCGCGAAATCTTTGTTCTTTTCTCCACCATCCCTCAATGGAGCTGTTCGGCTCTCCGAACTCCCACCTCCTCCCCTCCTCTCCTGTGGCTCCCTTAGACACTAAAGCAGAAACGCTCATATCTCCCATGGAGCCATCCATCTTCCCTGTGTCCCAGCTTTCGCCATTGCTCCACTGTCCACCTCCCACCCTGGCTGGTCCCTGGAGCCTTCTGGCTAGGGAGATAAGACTGAGGGCCCCGCTCAGCTTTTGTTCCATTGCTGGGGGTTTGCTTGCTTCAGTGGACATCTGGAAATAACTCCCATCTATGACCATGCTGCCATCCCGGCTGAAAGACTGGCCAGAGGACAACAGTCCAGGGAGCCGTCCCCTGTGCTCTGGCCTGATGCCTCCTCCTCCTCCAACTGCATTGTTTGAGCCGCCACCTCTGTTGTTTCTCCCCCATGTTTCTACTTCTTCTCTTCCTCCCCTCTCCCTCCTTATTTCTACTGCTTCATCTCTGCCTACCCTTTTATTTTCCCTCTTCCCTGCTCCCCCATTCTCAAACCCAATTCTCACTCCTCCCGCTTTTCCCTCCACTTTTTCTCTTCCTCGGCCTCCCTCCTCTATCGGTCCAATTCTGGCTTTGTTCCACGGAGGGTGAATGGCAGGAGGCTGTCCAGACTTTTTCCCTGCAGAGGACAGCGCCGTACTCACTCGCATCAAAGCCTGCAACCTGGTAGCCACGCTCGAGCTCTTAGGTTTAGTGTTAGCAGTTGTACTGCCTTCTTGTTTTTTGTCATCCTCAGTTCTCACGTGTCCGTGGGTCTTTCTCAGGGCTGGAATAGTTTGAGCCTGAAGGTGGGAAGGGTGTGGAGCTAATTTGTCTCCTTGAACTTTTCTCCTCACCTGGTGCAATGATGACATTAGTCCAAAAACAAGTTAGATAACACTAACATTTGACCATAAAGAGCAACCACTACATATTAACTTTACAGCATGCTTTCAATATGAATAGTCACATTCCATTATGTAGTACATTGTAACAAAAATAAAAAAGGATGTACTGCAACCTTAAAAGGATAGCTGAACATTTAGGATTAACAGACAGATCCCAAATAGCATCCACATACAGGCCTAATCTGCGTTACTTTTAGCGCTTGCAAATATGGGCCAAACACACATTGCCATCTGAGATGAGAAGAGCCTGAATTAGGGTTTCTTTTTAGGATAATGCTGTACAGTGTTTGTCTTTCTAGCTAATTCCTCCCGTTTCAATCTTTCTGCTTTCAGTCACTGTAAATCTTGAGCCACCCTTCATTTCTGATGCGCTGATTTATTGCATGTGCAAACATATGCAGGAATACTAATGATCTTAAGAGTCATTATGTGGTATGAACACCTTTATTCTTCAGCCTGAACTCTCTTAGGCAAGCTTTATTATAACTTATTTCTTCAGGAATAGTTCTCCAGGCTGTGTTGAGGATATTTCAAAGCTCTTCTTTGGATGTTGGCTGCCCTTTGTTCTGTTCTCTGTCACGATGATCCCACACAGATTCTGTAATGTTAGGGTCCAGGCTCTAGGGAGGCCAGTCCATGACTTTTATTGCACTGTCTGCACTACAGAAAATTGAAGTTACTGCCGATCAGAAATCCTTCCAAATGGTATTTCAATAGTGGATCTAAATCTGACTTTTCTGACTTTCTGTTTTGACAAGATCTCCAACACCAGCGGTCCCCAGCCGTTTTTTGCGCCTTGGACCGGTTTAATGTCAGACAATATTTTCACGGACCGGCTTTTAAGGTGTGGCGGATAAATACACCCAAATAAAAAATATAACCAAGAGAAAAACTGTGGTATATTGTAAATATAATACTAAACGCAAATTCACCGCGTAATTGTGTAATTTTATTAGCAGCGTCCTCCTGAAATGCGCCACATCTCCCCCTTAATGCTCTCTGGTTGCTATGGTAACACAAATATTTCTTTCAAAATAAGACACACAACTACAACGCGGGAAAAGACCCAGGGAAACCGAGTTAACAATAAAACCCCTGAAAACCATAAATTTCACACCCGAGCCTCGACTCTCATGGCCTGGTACCAAACGACTCACGGACCCGTAACGGTCCCCAGCCCGGGGGTTGGGGACGACTGCCCAACAACACTAGCTGAAATGCACCCGCAAACCATGACAGAGCCTCCACGGTGTTTTACAGATGACTGTAGACGCTCGCTGTTGTAGCTTTCTCCTCTCCTCCCTGGCTCCCTCTTCTATCATCTAATTTTATCTATTCTATTCAATCTAGTTCTTGGAAAATTTACTTCAAGCTTTTCTCCCAATTTTCTTACATAATAATGGCTTCTTGACAGGCACTGTTCCCTTGAGACATTTTAGCTCTTTGGGAATCACACTGTTGGTGCAAAATGACTAGTTTATGCCTACAAAACTGGGTAATTTGGGCATTTTTGGCAGAGGAAACCAAAGAAAAGGGAATAAATTATGTGATTGTGCAACAGACTGATAGTAACAAAGAAGCGAAATATGCTATTTAAAACGAGCTTGTTGCTAAGTTCTGTGTGGACACTACACCAGTTCATCCCTTGAGTTAGGTGTATTATTTATGCTCGAATGATTTATAGGTCGGTGTTAACGAACTCTTACTCTGAAAATCATCAGATACAAACACTGGAATGAACATGAGTAAAAAAGCAGCCAATGTCCAAAGAAGATCTAAGTATTGCAGTACTGCACTTTAGCACACTAGTGTATAGCATTTCTCAAAGTGTTGAACTATTCCTTTAACCAATTCTCTACAGTTACACCAACTAACTGTGTAACTGTAGGTTCATTATTCTGTTTTTGAGAATATCGTGAAAATATTACGGACTCTGTTACCAGCCTGTATAATCTGCTCTCCAGCGTTTCCCTTTGCATTCTGTTTTCCTGCATTTACCTCTCCATCAGACTCCTGTGGGCTGTAGTAGTAGCTGCCGTCATCGTCAACAACGACTTCTCCATATTCATCATAGAGGCCAGAGGGCGAGATCAGCTTCCTGCGGCTGCCGTACTGAGGAAGGTCGTACCTGGATAAAAAAATCAGAGGGAGGGGGGGAAATACCAGGATGTTACACGTAAGCTACAATCAATAAGCACATATGCAGAGTAAGTTGAGCCTATACTGAGTTTTAAGTTATTATTTGGAGGCTTCTTTTTTTATTGTTGGCTATATTAATAAGCAAACAGAATCCACTGTGCAGCTTCAGCCAATCAGAAGTAAAGATAGGAGAGAAAGCTGCTTACAGACAAAACTGATGAACTTGGCTAGTGCTTATTCGCAGACACTTAAAGCGATAACACATAGGGCCACACTGTGGTTCATGCCAATGATAAGCGGCGTCTAATGACTTTCCTAGGCAAAGCTGCCTTAATCACAAAAGGAGCATTTTGTTGCCAGGAGACATTTTGTTAGCAGAAAACACTGCAATCGATTTTCCCCCTTTTGTCTCTCTTTGTTGCCTGTTGCCGGGAGCGCTGCCTGACTCCATCGACCGAAAAAAACGTGTTGTGTATCACTACTTAGGCTCCGTGCCCTGCAGCAAGCAACTCAGGGAGCCAGTGGGTCAAAAAGCACATCTTTTCAAATGCCATTCTGAAAACAATATGTCCCAGTGTGATTAAAGTAACAAATGTGCTCCAAGTCCTTTGGCTTCATTTAGAGAGCTGTGCAGAAATGTTGCCCTGTGTAATCATTCTGCTTACAGTCAACCGGTGAGAAGTCGCCCTCCCATTACATTAAGTAGCAAAGTAATAAACAAATGGAAAAGGCACGTGGATGACAGATGGGTGAGGGGGAGAGAAGAAGGAGGTAGAGGTGTTTTAAGAGATAAAAGGGAAAGAAGAAAGAATGAGTGAAAAATGGAGGGGGGTCAGAGGAGAAAGGTTGGGTAATACATAGACCAACAGTATGGCCCCTGAACGCTAAGGTAGTGTATCTTAACTGTTCTCTTTCTCTCAATGATAGGATTTTAATTATTAAACTGCAGACTCAAACAGAAGTGTTCACACAAACATATTACTCAAAGGCAAGTCTCCTTCTTTTATCTGAGGAGTCTTTCCCCCTACTTTCCCCTCTGTCTTTAACTCTTGTCTTCCCTTCAATCGTTTCACCCTTTATCACTCATCCCCCTGCCTCCTGTGGCCACTAGGGGGCAGTAGTCACATGAGTCAGAGAAATGTCTTCTGCAGCATCAAGATACCAACATCAGTCACTGCCAGCGCTTCATAGTATTTTTGTAGCTATGTGTCAGAACCTAAATGAACCAAACTGGGTCACTGGTGGATCTCCAAATGGTAAATGATGAGTCAGTGTGTGATCTCATTTGTACACAGGTAGTACTGCAGGCTGTACGTGTTCACTAACTGAAAAAAATGATAGTTGTCATCATATTTTGGACATGTTTGTTGAAATTTGTTGAGATCCATATTGATATGGAGGACTCAGTTTCTTAATAGGCAGTTAAAATGTATTTGGAACTGGGCTCTCCCTTACTAAAAGATTATGAAATCAATTTTTAATGCACAGAAGTGTTGGTTCTTCACTTAGTCCACACATCCATATAGTTGTAAGATGCTCCCGACCTTCTTACAATCACATGAAGCTAAAGCCTGCCAGACAATAGCAAGACATGGCATAGCCAATCACCACCTTTACAATGTGAAAAAGAATGATGTTAAAGGTTTGGTCTGAGTGGTAGTTGCAGAGATGTCCGTGGATTCTCGACCTTGGGTAGTCATTGACTGCAAAGAATTTTTAAATTAATAAAAACAGCATGGAAATATTATTGGGCTTGCTGCTTCTTTAGATTGGATGTAGAGATGGAAAGAAAGCAGTTCCTACAATAAAGTAAATGGATCATGATTTAAAAATACAGAACGTTTCCACTAGGTGGACAGACTAGATCACAATGTGAATATGATTTTAGGGTTGAGCTGTCACTTTGATACAACGTGCATCTAAAATAAGCTGGACATGACTTCAGCTAATCCATTTGTATTTTCTGCTCTCATTCAGCTAATCTTTCCACATTTTCTATTGTCCTCACATTTCTTTTTATGTGGGTGCCCTAACCGAGCTCCTATCAGCTCCACGGCAGTCACACTGCTCAACACCCACACCAATAACAGTTTTGGAAAAGCGAGATTTAATCCCTTATTGCTCTGTAGCATTTATGGATTGAGTATTTCACTCTTGACTAGAGGGCAACATGAATTTGGCTCAGTTTGTTGTTTTTGTTGTTTTCCTTTTTTTTTTAAAACAGCATCAAAACATTAGACCTGTGCAACAAATGGTTCCAGTTTATATTCTGCATCTGTGTAAATCCAATCAGAATCATGCCAGCAGCAGATGGCTACATTCCCACATGCAGAGAAAATCCCATTTTGGCCTGATATTTTCAAGAAATTTAAAAGCAAAGGTCAAAAGGTTGCCAACCATGCTTTTGGAAGTGTATACTGTAAAAAAAAAAAAATAAAAAAGGATTTTGTGGAAAAACAAAAATCAGGAATGAGAAATGTTATCCAAAGCCTGAGAACTGGTTCGGTATTTGCTGGCGCGGACTGTTTACGCCTTTTTTTTTGCAAGTGAACGAAACAAAGTGATTAGATCTCAGTCCCACAGGGTCACAAAGTCTGATTTTCTGATCCAGTGTGCGTACAGAGTCAGACACAAGTTTGTGGATGTTGCTCTAAGCCACCAGCATCTGGCCTATTGTCTGCTTCCACGGCTGGCTGCCTGATTAGCTGCTACAGTATTGCAAAGCTAGGCAGAGAGAATTAGCTGTATGTGTGTACGCGTATGCTATGCACGTGTGTGCAAGAACGAGCAAGAGAGCATCTGAGTGATTGTAAGTGCGAGTGAATGAAGATGCTTGCCGTAAGAGAATTTGTGTGTGTGTGTTCTTCCACTGTGCGTTTATGAGTGTGCGTAGGTGGGTGTAGAAAATCAAGTTCTCTGGAGTCTGCAGCTAAAATTATAAAAATTACACAATGCATCACAGATGGCAAGCTCTGTGTGTGAATAACACACACACACACACACACACACACACACACACACACACACACACACACACACACACACACACACACACACACTAGAGTGTGCGTTTTTTATATACTGTGTTCTTTTTACCTTCAAGGAACCCAAAACACACACTGAACAAAATCACTTTTCTGAAATCTCCTGGCTTCCTGTAGTTTGAAGAATACAGGAGCGGCGTAGTATGAGGCAGGTCGCCGGTGTCAACATTTCACAGTAGCTGACACACTGTGTGACTGATGCAATCAGCTTGATGTCAAAGCCGCTGCCACGTGGCTGACATGACACTCAGCTGGATAAAGCGAACACAGTGAGGTCCAGACTCACGCAGGAGGAAATATGTTGTAAGGGACCCTTCCTGTCAGTGCTAGCGGTCAAAGGTTGGAGATGGAACATAGCAGAGTTGCCCGCATTCATTTCCTGGAGACTTTTTTTTCTCCGCTGTGTATCACTGTTGGTAAATGCTGCATTGCTCTGTAACACCACAAACAGTAAAGTGCCAGGTAAAGATAAGAGCTGAAAGAAATCCGCTGCTACAGTTCTGTTCACGCTGCTATGAATGACTGCTGTTAAAACATGAGACCTACTGAATGTTTCTTTAATGAATTAAATGATGTATTTGCAAGTTCAACATTGAAACTGGCCGCGTGGTTACAATCATGATCATGGAAATAACGCCGAGAATTTTATCTGTATAAGCTTATTTTAAAGGTCGTTGCATTATGTTCGATTATTTCTGATTATATATCATCACAAACCTTTTGTGAGAAACGTGAACTCTTCAATAACTCCTTTTTGTTCGTTATTACGCCGTGCTACTTCGTGGGTCTTGTTACCGTTAATTTTTAGAGCACCAATTTGTGTTAATTCTGCAGTTAGTGAATGAACCTAGATATGCAGCTTTTAGAGGGTTTGTGGCAATTGCTGTTTGTAACCATGTAAAATACATCCAAGCAGTTATGTAACATTAAAAAACAGAAGAAGGTTAGACCAATATACAGTACTTAAAAAATGTATTACACCTGTCATAAAAACAAGAAAAAGAAAGCATTTTATATCTTTCAAAAAACATATTTAAATCAAAAAATTATTGAATTCATGGAAGTAAAATGTTTTTTACGCCCCAATTTGAACCGACACACGGGACTTTCAAGCATTAAAACTAATTTTAATTAAACAACTGTAATTTTAAAAAAATAGTGCTTAACTATTATTTTTGCTTTTTTTGTAAAAGAGCAACTTTGAATATTCATGTATAAAAACAATACTTAATTTTCCATTAAAAATATGTTAATTAAAAAGCTTGAGGATTCTCTTGAATTCATCATTACAGACACATAAAATGTATTTAATCAATGCTTAGGAAGCTGTGGCATAAACCTTATGTTGGATGATGGTCTAAAAGATTTGCACTCTACAGCATAGATAGCCACTATTAATTCATAAGATTGTGCCAGTAGAGTGCGAACTGGGTTGTTCGTTCCAGAGACAATAAGCCACTGCTGCAAACACATTGAAAGCAAAATACATTCTTTTTTTGTAATATAATCTGTGACGCTAACACAAAGCTAGCAGCCAGACACCCCCAGACTCACAATGATGCATAAGCTGATTTTAACCCAAGCCCAACCAAAGAGCCAAAGCTTGATTTTCAACGGGTGAGAGAGGCAGAGATGAACATGACTGTAATGTCTCGTCACACTCCACACAGCAGAATCAGAGTAAGCACAATATTTTTCTGCGACGTTATCTGAAGGCTGTTTTTCATCACCTCTGATATCAGATTTGTGGTAAAATTTAAATGGACTACTACTAAAAAAGATCTTCCATGTGTCTAATTAGATACAGAAATTATATAAGAAAATATATAAGATTAAAAACTAACTTCCTATAGTAAATACGTAAAATAAGTAATTTCTTTAAAACAAGTAAAAAGTAATGTGTAATAGATTCCTTTTATGAGTAACAACACTGCTTGATGACTGGTTGAGACATTTTGACACAACTGTCCAAAAATGCTAGGAATTAGGTTTTTTTTAAAAAATTAATTTAAATTAATTTTGAGTGAGGTCAAGTTAATAATTTAAAATTTATTAAAAAACTGGCTTATATCCACCAAGATCTTCAAGGTCAACTTAATCAGTCTAAAACTGAAAAGTTAGAAATTTAAAACTTAGAAATTGTCATTCTTACAAGTGTGGCGTGTTACCACATAGAAAGTACTGTATAAAGATTTAAAACATCATGTAACATCTGACCTCTGACCTCTCCTTCTAGGTCAAAACATTGATCTGAAGGTCAGTTATAATAATGCTATTTAGAGCTATTTAAAACTATGTTTCTTACTGTCATTGTTTGTATTGACCACACATATGAATTATAAGGATTCTTAACAACACATTACTTTGGACGCGCACTCTTCTTCATTTAAATATTGTTAAGAGTAAGAGAACGAGCTGCTTAGGATATACTTAAGTATAATATTATAAGTTATTCACATCCAGTTATTTGCAAATCAATACCTATTATCAATTACCCACTGCTACATAATGTTTGTGTAATCAAAGTAAAGATCTGCCATGCTACTCTCATCTGATTTTTGTGCGTAAAGACACGTAACCTTGATCATTAAAGCATAAAAAAGCACTGACACAAAGGGATGAGCCAGTGTTATGTCTATACATAACAGACAACTTACCAAAGAACTGATTTTAAATCTTTAGGTTTGTAATTAGTAACAAAAACACACCGTTTGTTCAAATTTTTGCACCGACAATGTGTTTCCCGAAGAGCTATTATTTGAAAACGTGGCATATTTTGGCAGTGTGCAGCGAATCCTTAAAGATTTTATGAAGTTCTGTCCTTAAAATGAAAAAACTAGCACAGGACCTAAAAAATGCAACTGGCCCTTCAGTGAATCCGTCTACTATTCACTGAAGCCTCATCAGAAATGGTCTCAGTGGAAGGTTGGCAGTCAAGAAGCCATTCTTAAGGAAGGGAAAGAACCAAATTACACAACAACTGGACTCAAAATCAGTGGCAACAGGTCTGATAAAGAGATGAATCCAAATTTCTGGTTCAGTTCATCATCAACATGGAGACTCTGTTATAGTTTAGAGCTGCATTTTGGCTGGTGGTGGGGATGTTTTCAAAACTGATAGAATTATAAATGCGGAAAATATCGTCAGATTTGGAGCCACCATCTGGAAAGCACTTGATTTTCCCAGCAAAATATAAAAATAAGAGATAGTTTAAGTCTTTTACACACAAACCTTTACTGTGTAACTAACTTGATTGATTTGTGTTTTTGTTGCTCTTTGCTCTTATATTGTTCTGCATTTGTTTACTTGTGATTCCATTTATTTTACCCTCACTCACTAATATCAGCTATTGAAAGCGAAGTCGTACAGCACCACCCTAAAACATGCAACATGCACACACATATCTGAATATTTATGTATTTTTTTCCCCTGTTATTGTTCAATGTCTTTTGTACGTCCTGTCTATTGTTGAAAAATAAAGCATGGAAAAGAAAGATTAGCTCTAAATAGCTTTTCTTTTGCTAACTGCATTATTTTAAATTTGATATTCTCAGGTTCATTGTTCCTGACTTTAGAGCTAATATGAACGTTTTCAAAGCCTGACAAAATTTACATGGAAAGAAAACACCAAAACGATAAAGGACGCGTGCAAAAACAAGCTGGGTATAACAAAGAAGTACAATTTGATGTGCGGCGATGTACTAACCCGTGGTCATAGTTGTAATAATCCTGTGTGTAGTAGTCATGGCCAGGATCGATGCCAGATTCCATTGATAGTTCCTGTTAGATTGACAGATCTTTGTTAGAAGCTTCACACACACACACACACACACACACACACACACACACACACACACACACACACACACACACACACACACACACACACACACACACACACACACAAACAGATAATTTGATAGGACATGACTACACATACATACACACTCATAGTGATGACTTTGACTGCATTAAAACTTCCACAAACCCATACTCCAACAGACAGACGCCCATAGGGATTAAATAAGTACTGAAACAAGAGAGGGACTGAGTACCTCAGGTCGGAGCAGAGAAGGTCGGAGAAGTTGTTGCGTCTACCAGAGGGACAGAAAAGTGGTGAATGGAAATAAAAAACAAGCAAAATGGAAGTATTTCAGCGCTGTCCCTCAGAAATGTGTACATCTATATTAGAAACATAAAATCGATAGCTGATGCCCTGCCATTCAGCTTCTCTAGAAAGCTCAGGATCCAATGTATGTATATGCTTTCATTTGATGTTATCTGTCAGATTGTAGGAACATGGGGATGAGGTTTTATCAAGCAGCGGATATAACTTCTGAACTCAATTTAAGCTGAAATTGAGTTTGAAAATGCATGCACTGCACAAGTGACTGGATGACTCTTTATAGGAAGGCTAGACCGATGACATGTATTTAACAATGGGGACGTGGCAGAAATGTCCAGGATGTCTAAAGAGCCAACTTTTTGGAATCTTAAAAGAGTGGGTAAAGTTTTTAAACATATATTTAACTTCAAGATTTCCATGTACTGTAGTGGCCTTTTTAAATTATATTTTATAAAGCCAGTTACATGCACTGTGTACTGTAAATGCTCTTTCTTCTTGATAGCATCAAACAGAAAAAAAGATGGAAAGCAAACCAGGGCATAAATGTAAGTGAAAGCGTGCAGACATGCAACGACAGCATGCACACCCAAGACACCTACCTCATGTTGTCCATATCCACGCCTACAAGATCAAAGAGAGCAAAAGTGAGCCTAATATTACCAAGAAAACACACTGCCTGGGCTATAGCTCTGTCTTAACATACATGTCAGTGCTTTGATGAGAATCTTTTTTTCCTGTAAAGGAAATTTTTAAATAATAAAAAAAAAAAATAGATGAGGCTTACTGGAAATATTTCACAGTGAGTGTAAATTAACCCAGTTTCCAGGAAGGAAGCAAGAAGATGAGATGCGTCTAAGTGATTGTATGAGATTTTGTGTACGTTGAGAAAAATGGATAATGGACGACGACTTTGTAAGAGAGAAAGAGAAACACAGCCAAATGAAATAGAAGCCATTGTGTCATCCACGTCTATTGTTGTTGTATCTTTGCAAATACTGTGATTAGAGATTTACGAATGCAATTTCACATCTCATTTGCAACTCATATGAAGTCATTCTGCTGTTGAGAATACTGTTAATGGTGTATGTCAATATTAACCAAAGAAGTAATAATCATATTTCAGTAAATGTGTAAATTTCAACTAGTTTAGCAACTGAGTACATGGGTACTTATTCTCAAGATCAGCAAAGACTTGTGCATGGAAACACACAGGGAAGCATATACTGCAGGTGATACTGTGGTGGCCCATGCAGTGCTGTGAAAAAATATCTGCACCCTATTTGATTTCTTAGTTTTTTGTGTGTCACAAAGATAACCTGAGTGAATACAAAATGCTGTTTTTAAATAGTGATTTCATTCACAATGGAAAATGCATGATTCTAATGATTCAATTACAGCAAGTCTCCCAGGTCTTGAAGCAGCTAAGCAGCTCCAATCATGACACTACCATCACCATGTTTGACTGTTGGTGTGATGTTCTTTTTATGAAACGCAGTGTTAGCTTTGTGCCAGATGTAACAGGACCCAAACCTTCCAAAAAGCTCAGGTTTTGTCTCGCAAGTCCACAAAATATCACCTTAAAAGTCTTGGGCAGTGTTGGGGAGTGACGGAATACATGTACCGACATTACGTATTTAAAATACAAAATATGATACAGTTACCATTTTAAAAGGGGATACTTAGAATACAGTTACTTTGTTGAAATAAATGGATTACACGGCTGTCTTTTCCTGTTTCATAAGTTAGGATATCCCTTCTCTAATTCTGGTAAATCCACACATTGCTGGAAACCCAAACAAAACACAAAATAAGAGGCTCTAATGTAAGCGTCCTGTTAATGTTGGTGCTGTCAGCTACAAAATGGACCTGAAGCCAACACAACAGAGCCGGGGCAGGAATGCATATGTTACTTGGAAATTCCGACACCACTTCTTATTTAAATAAGAAAGGAATGGGAGAAGTCTGAGAAGTCTTCAATGCAAAATCTGTTTGCCAGCAAACAAGCTGCTCTCAGAGTCAAAAGACTCCACCTCCAACCAAAAGAAACATCTGGAAGTAAGTTCTAACTAACGTTAGCCTACTGTAACTACCTTGTTTTAGTTGTGGGAGCTACCTGAGTTTTGTGACACTTCAGTAACTTTGATGGACTATTGCTGTTTGATTTATTACTATTACTGAAGGCTGCTACACTGAGCTATCATAGACTGCATACTGTTAGACTTGATGGATAGCATTAACAACCTGCTAGCTGCAAATAATCGTGTGCAGTTCTGAAAGCAGTCGATGAACTAACCTCAGCCAACGCCAGCTAACAATGTTAGCTCAGTGTCGAGTAGCCTTCAGTAAAAGTAATAAATCACACAGCAATAGTACATTCATGTAGTTGTAAAAAGCATGACAATATATCCAAGATATCCAAAGTATTCAGATTACGTTACTCACACTGAGTAATTTAACGGAATGCATTTTGGGGTATGTATTCTGTAATCTGTAGTGGAATACATTTTAAAAGTAACCTTGTCAATCATCCAGATGTGGGGAAGAGGTGAGCAACTAAAGAGTTAGATTAGCGTTTACTCCGGATTGCTGCACCACATGTGTTTGCTAGCTGTTTCCCTGTGCTAAGTTAAGCTAATCATCGACTAGCTCAACCATAGTGATATCCTTTTTTATGTAACTTTTCATACTTCTTTTTTTGTATCCCTACAATAACAAGTTCATATGATTTGACAGAAAAAAATAAACACTCAGAATGTCAACAAACATGCAATTAATTTTACTGTATATCTGACTGAATCCATCCAGCAGCTAAGTTGATTATGTATGCGCAACAGCTTAATGATGTTTACAGTACTGTGAAATTAATACTTGTTGCTATGAGAAAAATAAAATTAAAGACAGTATGACAAAGAGAGAGCAAGAAACACCAACTAAGAGAGAAGTAGATACATTGAAGGTAGCAGACACTTTAATAAGGGGAGGCAGGAAATGTGATTAAAAAGAAGGAGGGTGAAAAGCAAAAAAGAACAAATACAAAGAGAGAAATGAAGAAAAACAGTCAATAACCTGTCTGGTCTGTCTTAACTATGCTGCACAGACTGTACAGTCATGTGAAACAAAGGTAATGCTGGCAAAATGAAGACGTATCACACATCAACAAGCAGACTTTTGGAGGACACATCACATTCTCCTGTCTGCTCTTCAAGTGCAAACACATGCAGGCATCCACACAAATTGGTAAATCACTCGAGCATCTCATTAATTCATTTTAGAATTTCAGATGTGCCTCTTAAACACACACAGGCGCACGCCTTCCAGTGGGTATCAAAATGCGGCTAAAATACGAAGCTGAGGATGTCGGATGGGGCGGATTACCGCTGATGGGCGTATGAGCAGACAGGGTAAATGGGTGAGTGAATGGAAGGAGAGATGAAACGGATGGTTTGGGGTGATCTACGGGTTCAAAATGTAATGACCCTTTTCACAGTCACTGTATCTTAAAGTGTGCGTTTACTGTCTACGTTTGAGCTGGAATCAGAATATGCCTCCCACCATGTGTAGCATAATCTGTGTATGTCTGCGCATATTTCTGTGGAAGGATAAGTCTATTTTTCTTGCCCTTATTGCTCTGACAGACACATTATTAGGTCCTCTCGAGACAAAAAGGCACAGACGGCTATCTGATCTCCACCGTGCACACAAACATACACACATTTGACATGATTGACTCTCGCTCTCCATGTCCTCTCCACCTTGTCTCATAGCGTGTATGAGAAACAGGAGGGGAGAAATATTAGCTCTTAAAGAACAGACTCAGACTATGACACCCAATAACAGCCTCTTTTCTCTTTCTTCTTAGGGCTTTATACTCAATGTTTCTGTTTCACCCTCTATTTCTGCCTTCTGCACCTCTTCCTTCCTCACCTATTTGTCCTTTCATTACAGTCACATGTTATGTAGAAAATACCAGGTGTGGATGAGAAAGCTGGAAAGTGCCCCGGTGAGTTGCAAATATGGTTGCGAGTTCAGGGCCATTACAGATATTGTCTTAAACAATTTTCCTATTTGCATTATACTTATTCAGCACTTTAACAAAAGCTTCGAGCTGCAGTGCCAAAGTCGTTACATAGGTTTGATTTTATTATTTTGAGCCACAGCATCTTGTAAGGCCAACGTTTTTAAAAAAAATTAAAGCTGGTCAGGTAGTCGAAAATCTAAAAATGTAATGCCACTGGCTCAATTCCTCTGTAATTCCACAGAGCAAAACATCAAAACTACTTGAATTGCTAATCAGTGTTGAATATGTGAGCAGTGTTTTAGATGTCTGGAGTCGTGCTCAGTCGAGTTATTTTTATAATCAGAACAAAAACAGGTACGTTTTGTTACATTTTAGGCGATGCGATAATTCTTTATCAGGATCAGGAACGTGTGACATCATCATGATGGTGAAATTTGAATGTAGTGGTTAACACATTTGCCTTACAGCTGGGAGAGCTCTGCTTCAAAATCCGATGGTGACACAAATGAAATGTGCTTCTAGTGGTCTCAGGACCAGATAAATGGGATGGCATAAAGCTTCTTTTAGCTTCTCCGTTATTCACAAGAGGTGGATGGATCTGCGTATTTGATTTGGTAGATTTTTACACCAGGCACAACCCTCCTAGGAATTTGTGTCTGCTCCTAGTCTTAAATCGGGATCATTCATATGTTAGACGAACATGTTAACCGTCATATTATTGAGCCACTGCTTCAGGAAGCACATTCAGTATACAGTCTGAGACAAATCAACACGCATATCCTTTGGAGGTCATCGTGATTACTTCTTGAGAAATAAAGGAGCAGCTGAAAACACCTGACAACACTTTAGGTTTTTTTCTAGACGTATAGTCATGGATGAAAAATATTTCCAAAATGAAAGTAGACCTGGAAGTCGTGTTTATTACTACAACATCATTTAGAGTTACTTCTTAAATGTCACCTGGTCATGCTGTTAAAAAACAACAACTTTCTTTTAGTACAGCAAAAGAAAGTTTCTGTTTCAGAACTGGTTTCGAATATCTATTAGAGTATGATTTTTAAAATAATATAAAAAAAAAAATCTTCAGTGGTGAGTCATACTTTTGGATCTGCCATTATCCTACTGAGCTAACAGAGTCCTAAGTCTGTGACACTAATATTGCGGGAAAAGATGGAATAATTGTAAGAGTCTGGAGTGTTAAATTCACCCTGTGACAAATGAAACAGACTTTAAATGCACAAAACTCTAAATAGCTTAAAAGACCCCAGTAATACTAGTTTGAGTTTGTGAAAAAGGTGTCGTGTACACATCACAACATTACATATTTAAGTTTGTTCTTTGCAATATTCTGGTCTAATTCTCACTCATCACTCTGAGCCAACCTCATATCTACATAGAATTAAAGTCAACACCTTGTTTTTTGGGATTCACTTAAAAAAAGTGATGTAAGGTGGTTTCTCATGACTATGTTAAATAATTTCTAAGAAATTAACTGTTTTATTTTAAAATGTTAATCTTAATGAAAAGCTAAAGATAACTAGCCAAAACGCACGCAAAAAATGAGACTATTGTTGATTTAAAGAATTATCTTTGGGTGGATTAGTACATATTAGTCTTTTTTTTTTTTAAGTTGCTCGACTCATTACGCGAACATTGCTTGAAATACCTGTAAAACTGATTTATTTATTTATTTTTGACTAATATCTGTTGCTGCTTCAATATTTGCCACATTGACAGTGCTCAGTTTTGACCACGGACATGACTTTTTGGTTTCAACTCGGTACCTACATTCTCAAATCAAATTTTTAAATTGGTAAAAGAAAACAAGAATGGTAAACAAACTGAAATGAACATAATCAGAATCAGAATCAGAATACTTTATTGATCCCTGGGGGAAATTATTTTTTGTTACAGTGCTCCATTTTAAACCAACATTAAGACAAGACAGACAATACACTAACTAAGAATAGTACAATATATACATATATACACATACATACGTCACTCATAAATAAATAGTTGGAAAAGAAACATGTGTAGTTGTAGCAGTAACCAGTGTGTTAAGTGGATGCGTTGTACAGGGAGATGGCCACAGGCCATAATACACATCATATTTCTTTCTTTATTTTTAACGTGGCACTGCTATTTTGCAGTGACAACACAGCTGTGTGGCAGCTTGAGTTTGGCAAAGTGCAAAACGAGGGATCACTTCAATGTAGCCCAACACACATTGTGTTAAAAATAATGAAGGCTTACACCGAAGCATTACTATTTCCTTTGTCGTTTTCAGTGGCTATTTGCTGCTTCAGTGACACGGACACAGACCTGCGACTTTAAAATTACACCAGACTCTCAGTGGCTGTGTCTCACACCTGAGTTTTCAGGTAAATTATACATAATTGCCGAAAACAATACACTTTCTTAAAGGTGTTTGTTCTCCGGCAAAAGCGCACAATACGAACTGAAAGGCTGCAAACAAAATGTGTCTGTGAGACAATGAAGATATGCTGTGTGTGTGTATGTGTAAAGACACGCAGCAGACTGAGGGTGAGAGCTAATCTTGACATAAAACATTTCCAGCCCAGTCAGCTGAAACAGTAGCTCCTGCAACCCGTTTAATGCTGCTGTGTAGATGTGTGTGCATGTGTGTGTGTACATATTCAGGCTCTTGTGTGAATGTGTGATTGGGCCTTTGTTTTGGATGCACACAGCCTTTTATTAAATCAAATCTTGACAGTACAACACTCATAGCGGAATTATGTGCTGTGTGCTGGGAAGAAAAACGCACTGCTTAGAAACAAAAATGATGACAAAAAACCCAAACAAAAACAACCAAATTTGCAAACTCTGTTGCGACAGTACAGCACGAATCTACAGGAGGAAAGAGTTTGACATCTCACATCGTAAATCCTCTCATTGTGCAGAAATACGAGCATCAGGGTTTGTGATTCCCTTAGACTTGTTGAAACTGTCAGTGACTTGTGAAATCTGCAGCTGACAAAGCCAAAAAAAACCCGACAAAATTTGGTGTCACATCATAAGAGTCATAGACAGTCAACATTTTTCAGTTCCGTCCATGTCTTTCAATCACTTGTGTTAACTGCACAAAAGTGCATCCCTTGTGAATGGAAGGGAATGACCAAGTATTTACAACACACACTACTACACAGTTTTCAAACAATGCCACACAGCAGCATTTGGCATAAATTATTCAATTGATCTGTTTTTCTTGGCAACTTCTTCATGTGAGACTGCCCAGTTAGGTTTCACGATTCATTCTCCAAGAATGACTCACTCTTTCTTGCTTTAAAAAAAGTCATACTTGATTTAAGTTTGGCTAATTTCCCTTTCAAGATTATTTTCTTGGCCGGCGTTGCAATCGTATCACCATAGTCACGTCTAACTACATGCATTTGTCCTCCTGTATAACACATGGGAGCTCCTCCAATGTGTATTAACAGCCACTTTTGGACTTGAGTTTCTTTTTAGGGTAGGAGGACAAAGAGGGAAAGACATCTGTCAGTGGGGCTACTGATGAGCTTAGATTTTATTGATGTAACTAAAAAGATAAAAACCTCCTAGAGGTTTAGTTAAAAGCAGACATTGGTATCATGGCAACCCATGGTCATGAGCTGAAGCCATATCTTTGAGTTAGGAGAACACAAACTTGAACTGAAAATGGCTTTTTTTTTTTTCTCCGCATGGTGAAATGGTAGATGTGCAAGTGTCAAAGTCAAAGTGAGATTTGTAAGAGCTGTACTGGAAACAGTCAGGAGGTGCACAGGGATGCACATTTGTACAGCTTTATGATTACACCTCATCAGAATAAAAGAAAGTTGTACCCACTGAACTGGAGAATGAATACGATGACACATTGTGACACGTGCTATATGCTACTATGGTGATGTCGCTGGCTCTACCTGCTCCTTCCTTTCTTTCAGGCATAATTTTAACCTCAATTTTATTTGGGACTTTTGGCTGCTCACTTATTTCCCAGAGGATCATCACAGTGGATGGGTTCACACGTTTGATTTGGCACAGATTTTGTGCTGGGTGCTCTCCCTGACCCATTTATACAGCGCCAATTCACAACAACAATCACCTCAAGACGCTTCATACTGCTATATAAAGACTCTACAATATTCAAGCCGATGGATCCCAGGATGCAACGCACCTGGTAGCACTTTGATCATTGTTGTTCAAAAAGACTTGGAGCTAAACTCCTCTTGCTTGTCTTCCTAGGAAGCAGTTTTTTCTTTTTTACCTACCTCCACCACCTCCATTTCTTTTTTCTAAGTTTAATCTTATTCAATTTGTTTTTTGCTTTTTAACCCCACCATTACGTGTATGTTTCCTTTAATTTTTCAGCTGTGGAGTAAATTACAGGCCAATAAATGCCAGTATGCAAGCTTCTTAAAGCACAGCATTCCTCATATAAAGCAAGTGAATTATTGTGGTTTCTTTTTAATATGCTTCAAGACTTCAAGCACTGCACATGTGAATACTTCGACATAGTTTTCTGGCACATTTCCACCAAGACGAAGACAACTTGCAACTATGCTTTCATTGTCAGTCAGTATATATTCCATTTTGCACATGCCCATGGCACTTCTCGCTCCTCCCAGAGGCATTTTTTAAGGGAAATCATGCAGGAAACACATACACATGTGGGGTTTCTAACTTTGTTTCTGTTCCAGTTAAACTAATGTAAAGCAGTAGAGTGAAAACTATCTAGAACAAGTTCATCTGAGGACAGTTTTTAAGAGATTGCTGTTCAAGTATTAATGCGCTGAATAGCTTTATTTATGCCTGCAATTGAATATATCCTGTGTTCTCAAGTCATGTAAAAGTAATTTCAGATTTTCATAAAACAAAAATGTCTTGGAGCCTTTGGTAGCACCACATATTTTATTGAAAAAAAGAAATCTAATTTTTTCGGCCTTTTTTGTATTTTTCAATTTATTCACACATTAAGTACCCAGAGAAATCCGCCCTCGAGAAACCCTCTAGAAAATCTTTGTGAAAAATGTAGCAGATATTGTTAACAAAAACATCAAACCGCATGAATGTTTTAGATTTATTTTTTAGTTTGGCTGTTCACCCATCTGCATAAATCACAACTGTGTCCTTGAAAAAGAAAACAAGGCTCATGACCTTATAGGACATTAAAAGAGGCTGGGGCCACTATGGATGAGCAGACAACATGGGTCCAGAGGTAACAGAAAAGACGCAATTACCTAATGACATGAATCGACTTAAGGAATTAACGAGAGATGTGGAATGACAAAGAAAGCTGGGAATCAACCTGAGGAACTGAAGACAAATGAGTGTTTTTTTCCCGTTTAAACACAAACTATCAGCTAAATGAGAAAAACACACAAAAGAGATAAGAATGTGGCCACGATTTGAATTCCTTAAGTTGAAACAGTGTAAAAAGACCAACCCTGTCTCCTAAAAACCACGATCAAGAACAGGTAATTTGCAACAGCAAGTATAATAGTATTTTTAGGAACTTACTATTGCCATTGAGGTTTTTTAACAGCTGTTTTGGCTCTGGCAGTAATTTGTTAGGTTAGGGAACGTCTGACACAAGGGTTACCACAGCAGGCAGCTCCACATGTCTGATTTGGCAGATTTCTGTAACACCAGATGCCCTACCTGATCAACCAGGGATTTTTGCAAAAACCACTACACCAGTGGGGTCAAAATCATTTCAGATCATGGACCACATAACGCCTACTTTACCACACCAGAAACCTGCCCTTCTGTCTGTTTTAATGTAAGAAAAATATGTATCATGTCAACAGTAAATCTCAATTTTTGGAGAAATATTGCAATAGTAAAAATGAAAAAAATCTGTCAGCAGACTAATCAGGTTGAAGTTGTAGGAAAATGTGTAAAATCACAGAAAAAGTTCTTTTAGATCACTGACTGGCCTGTAATTATAAAACAGACATTTTTTATTATTTTTTGTCAAAATCTCCTATTTTATTTTACTTTATTTACTGTGAAAATTTCTTCATAGTACATAACTGTATTTTAATTGTTTAGCGATTAGTTGATTACTTTGGTGTTGCATGAATGACCATTATCGTTAGAAAAAGTTGTAAAACATATGAAAATCCTATTTAAAATCCAAAATGTGGGCCCTCAGTCACATCTTCTAAAGCTGTCCAGTTGGCTGGATTAGAGTCTTTGCCGGGCCAATTCTGGCCCCCTGGGCTTAATGTTTGACACCCCTGCACTACACTGTGGAGCCAACTTGACACACAACATGACAATACAGACAGTCTCCTTACATTATAGGAGCAGATGATACAGGAAGTTTATTCACAGAATTACCAGAGTCGACATCGCTGTCAATTTACTTGAAGCAAACAAGATAATTGCAAACACAGTCCAAACCCTCGAAACCACTGCCCCTTAGCAAGCCGGCAGCCTATTTTACATCCCGTCCTGTTTTGCAAGAACAGTTTGAATTTACATCGCCTTACCATCAAAAACAGACCCATTAGGCCGCCTACGTTAAAACCATGAACAGGTAAAATATAAAGTATACAGTCTCATTATAATAAAACGTCCGTCAGTGAAACTTTGGGTCGTGGCACAGATGCTACTTTGACACATACCACCCAGGTAAACATTGTTAGAGACAAACAGCATCTCCCCACCCCCATGCACCCTGATGGTAGCAGCCTCTCTCAGCAGGAGAATGAGCTCTCCTGCACTGAAAAAAATGCTCGGGGACAGTCTGAGGAAACAAGAGATAGATCTGGGTATTTATTTTAGTCTAACAATACCTCTGTAGCTACCTATGGGGCGGCAGATCATTAGAGGTTAGTGAAGCTAACTTCACTCATCCCCCAAAACCTTTCGTTTTTTCAGCTTTTTTTTTTTTTTACTTTTTGTGAAAAGTTATAGTAGTGTTTTTTTTTATTTATTTGCACTTTTTTCTTTTTGAAACATTTCTCTCCTGACATGGTGTCTCTTCTTTATATGTCATATTAGTAGCTTCTGTAATATCATCTTCTAATCCTGCTGTAAATCCTCTTTTTAATGGATGGCTGGACGCTACACTTCATTGAGGACATTTTTCTGATCACCTTATTAGAGCTGGAAGACTTTGGACTATTTTAAATCCTAAATAGTCCCTGTTTGTTTGCTTTAGGGATTTTCTTTTGATGGAGCCTAGAACTGGGAAGGTACTTCAGACTTAACAAGGAGACAGGAAGATGGTTTTAATATTGTGGCTGGGCTGTGCATATGAAACAACATTTTTAGGAGACTTGACAGAAAAGGATAAACAGTGCACCGCTCGAATTAATAGAAAAGATGGAAATATGGTTGCAGACAGCAGCCTACTGATAGGGCAAGACAGAAAATGTAATTGTACAGGGGAACAAAAAATGTCACAGTAAAGATGACAGCACTTTGTAACTGTGTAACAAAGAATAAATCAAATGGAAAAACTCAATGTGGCAGTAATTGCATCAATCAATAAGCATCACTGCTTGTTGCTCTGTAAGAGCATAAATACTGCAACAAAATTACCCATTTGAAGACAAAGAATCCCCGTCCGGCAAATATCAATCAAGGTTGTCGGAGTTAACAATGTTCTTCCTTGTCTGATTTTCTTTTTCACATCTGATACGTCTGTAATCAACTTGTTTCAAAGTTCAGAGGGAGCGTTGAAGCCGAGTCCAGCTTGTAATCAGTTTCTCATTACAGCAAGTGTCTGTCAACAACTATGTATCTCGTTAAATATCAGTGTGTGAAAAACACAGACTCCTGCTGACCGAGCATAACTTTTGTTGACATTTATGTAATTGGCTTTACCTGAAAAATATACTTCACAAGTTTTGTTTCAATAACGCCCATCAGCGAGAATTTTAACCTTCTTTTTTGTTCATAGCAAGAACTTTCAGCTGAGAGAAAAATGATTTTTCTTTTGCCCGTAGAGTTTACAGTATATGCGGCAAAGTTCTTTTTCTGATGGTGTTGAAGTTGAACATCCGTTCCCTGACAGCTTTATGGTCGACTCTGCAGCAGTGTGAAGAAATTCCAGAAAAGGAAAGGCTAGAGCATTGTTGACTGAGAGGGGAATCGCTTCTCAAGCTCTTCAACGATGGAGTTCATGTTAGGGTTGGGCTGAATCTGTGGAGGTGGAGGATCTTCTCCTCCTCCTCCTTCTTTACCACTGTCTCCCCCTTCTCCCCCTCCAGCTGGTAGCACATCCAAGGAATCGAGAGAATCCAGGGAATCCATGGAGGCCCGGCTCTTCCTTACCTTTTTTAGCGGAATCTGCTTCTGATCTATCTGGCTAAACATGTTGGCCACAGACTTCTCAATATCTGCTATGTTTTGGATGTTCTTTAAGATTCCCTTCAGCTCTTTTCGGGGAGGTTCGGGTTCCACTGGTAGGGGCGGCGGTGGTGGTCGGAGGGACACAGGCCGCAGAGCAGGCACCTCTGAGAGTGACGGGAGGACAAACATGGATGGATGGTGGACTGAGGGTGACACTGGGGGAGGGAGAGGCGGAGGCGGTGGCGGTGTAGGGGGTGGAGGAGCCTGTTTTTCTATATGGTTACACTTTATGGATGAAGCTGGAGAGCCAGGAGGTTGGGAAGGAGGATGACATGGAGGAGGAGATGAGGGGGGAGGAGGAGGTGGAGGAGGAGGAGCAGAGGTTTGAGGGTGCGGTGGTGGCGGTGGAGGTGTTGAAGGAGGATCGGGAATAAACTCTAAGTGGACCTGAAGTCTGTCTTCTGAACCCTGATTTCCTGTTAAATTTGCCCCAAAGCGCCGCAGCACTGGAGGAGTTGGCTTATGACTTGGCGGAGGGGTCCCTCCGTCACTCTGAGTGACGATGATACTTGGGGGTCCCTCTGTATTCTGAGGATTCTGGACACTCTGGGTGGGGGCATGCTTGTAATGCTGAGGAGTTTCTGGCAAAACAGAAAGTAAAATATCAGGTGACAGAGATCCTCGGGAGTCTCTGTTTTGCCTTTGTCTCATTTCCTGAAGTGCCTGTTGCTCAAACTGTCTGGCTTGTTCTTTCACTGTCAGTTTGGGTTCCAGACTTGGACTTCCCATTACGTCTGAATCCAGCCCACGATCAAAGCCTGAATCCAGGCCAGCATCTTTACTTTCTTTGAATTTGGCCTTTAGGAGCTCTAGCTCCCATTGAACGGGATCCATAACTACTTGGCGCCTCAAAGCGTCATACATCTCTCTTCGATGCAGTCTTGATGGGAGGGTCCAGCTGTGTCCACCACCTGATCCCCATCCACTGTCACTGCCGCTGTAACCACCAAACCCCACATCACACACGGGAGAGCTGAGCCTCAGCCAGGCCTCTCGAAGGCCTTTCCTGGAAGGGGAGAAATTCCCAAGAAGATCCTTTCTTCTTTGGCTTCTTCCAAGAGTCTCTGGACTACTCAAAGTCCCATCCTCATGGTAGATGGGATTTTTAATAGTCAGGGGGTTTTCATCAGAAAGAAAGGTGATGTTGGATTCAGATTTGGGGAAATTGTGGAGCACTCCTCCATTAGCAACGCACTGGCGATGGACCGCAATCGCTCTAGTGGCAAAGTCTGAGATCAGACGTTGGCGGTCACTTTCATCCAAACTGCCACCACTCCCGCCAGCACCACTGTGGTTTGAACGGCTGGTACATGGATAGAGGGGGAAAAAATGAGACAGAAAATGGAATGAAAGAAGAAATAAAAGAATTACAGATAAAATATGAGGGACAAGGGTAATAATGAATAGGAAAAATGTAGCTATATAAATCAAAGGTAAATGAAATGGAAGAAGGATTGTAGCTGAATGAAATTTAAATGAAAGCACCAATAAAACAATTACACTGATAAAAATAAAATGAAATGTTTTGCAATGAGAAGAGACAACAACAGAATCAAGAGGAAGGGTAGAAAGGCAGATAAAAGAGGACGGTCTGCTAGACCTGAGGTTGGACACGTGTAATGACAACACACCTCACAATAACAGATAAATGTAGAAAAGATCGGGAAGCAAAGGCGGAGGGATCTTAAGAGGTAAGATGTTTTTATTTCGGTGCTGTTTTTTTTTTTACCAGGGGGCCAAAAGATGGAGCACAAAAAATAGATTTGAATAACAAAGGAAACTAGATTTAAGCACACCACAAAGACGTTTCTGCAGCACTGCTATGAACGATGCCACATCTGACGGGGGGATAGATTACTGTGTCATGAGGCGTTGAGAGTATGCAGATTTTCTTACAGCAAAGGACTGGTTACGTTCTCTTCTCTCTAACAAAAGTATGTTAATCAGTGAATTCAGTAGTGTTAGTTTGTGACAGCGACGAAACTCTGCAGACTCTTGGTGTCCCATAACCATACAGCTTTAAAAGAAAATCTAACGGTTAACGCATTTGCTGTGAGATCTACCAACCTACCATGAATATAAAAAAAGAATAACTACTTACTATCCAGGACAAAATTAGAACAAAAATGTCACACATTCACAGAGTTACACTCCTCGTTACAGACACAGCTTTCAACATCCTACTCACTTTTGTCTGTCAGCGGTGGATGAGGTTGGGTGGAAGAGAGTAAATGAAGAAGATGATAAGATGTGAAGAAGATTAGATAATTAGATAAAATTAATAAAAAAAAAAAACATAAAATGGTCAGAGTTGTGAAAGATAAGAGCTCCAGGCAGTTTTAGAGAAACTTCATTTAGAATAATCTACAACAGAACTAAAAGACTGGATTATTACCCCCCCCCCCCCCCCCCACCTTTTTTTTAAATAAATGAGACCAAGATCAAGATAAGAGATCTTCAGAACTTAATACATCATTGTTAATCAATCTTTGCCTAATTAATACCATTCTAAGTGCCAAAAAGAAAGCCTAACCATCCAATCTATCTAATGCTCACTGGCTACTGACTTGAGATTGACAAGGCAGCAGCCAATGATCATGCAGTGATGTCATTGTAGCATAGTCTATCTTCTATACTTCCTATGGCTGGAACCAGCACGCTTTAAAAGGCGGAACATTTTCTTGGAAGGCTTGTTAGTTTCAGCAAACAGCGTGGTGTGCAACCACTCAGCTACTGGACAGGGAATACACTTTTTCCCCCGGTGCCTGGAGGTTTCCAGGTGGTCACTGGTTTATAGGCCTGTGTGACAGAGGCTTTATGAAGGAATAATTTGGTCAGTGTCTATAAAACATGGTAGCAGATCAGAGACAAGTAGGGGAACACTGGGATGCTGTTTTTTCTTTTTGTTTTTTTAATATATCCATAACTTTTCTGCCCTGGTTGTGCTGCTGTTGAGTGTTAATGCAGTCTTCCTTGTTTTTATGGCATTCATTTACCTTTAATAAATACTTTACTATTATACATTAAGGTATTTACTATATACTAAGATTTGACAGCTGCTTCAGGAATGGGGGCTGCAAAAAAACACCTTAAACACATTTTAGTGCTCGTCTAAGATGTACTGAAGCATTTCATTAAAAACTTTTATTTTGATGTTTTGATTAAAAAAATGTAAATAATTTACTGCTAATTTCTTTAGTTATTGCTATGTACATAAAATCATAGGGTATTATTCTGTAATTTAATTTCTTGGCTGAAATTAAGCTCTTCTCTGCTACCTAATGGCCAAGCACCATTAAAGAAAAGAAAAAAAAAAGTCCTGTATCGCCATGGATACAAGGGGACATTATGCAAATATACATATTTGAACAAATCTGGACTTATTCTACAGATCTGGTTATGTAGCCAGCCCAAGAGATGAAATATGCTGTATCACTTAATAATGTGACTATTAATTTAACATTTAAAAAACATGCTTCATTTAATGTGCTGCTAATAATAAGTTAAGAACACCTAATTTTTCACAGGTAATTGAAAACAGACATTAAAAACTAAGTCTGTCAAGAGAACAGCCAAAGATAATTACATTTAAAAAAGCCTTGAAAATCAGTCTACTGAGCAGTTTGATAATGGGCTTTAATTATAAATGTGCAAACTTTTGCACTTTGCCGGGTTTTATGGTTTTTAGAGATTCAGTGCCTGCAAGAAGGCAGAGATGCAGATACAGTAGTATAGATGTGGAAGTATTAGGGAAGAAATCCTAGTAAACACACATACACGCACAAATACAGGAAGATCCCACTTGAGTTAAACACGAGCTGCAGTTTATCAATAGAAATAATTATCGCCCGGGGCAGTCTTTATAAATCAAGGGACGCATTTATTTCAATTATCTCATATCCAAGTTCATTTCAGCACACGTTTTTCAGGGAATCGCTTGGGCTTTAATCATCTCACATCCACACACACACGCACACAATGACAAACACACATACAGTTGGAAATCCCTTGCTGTCATTAGCAGATAGTTTCTGCTATCTTGCATATGAATTGCTCTCATGTTAATGGGAGTGGGGAGGCATATCAAGGACAGGCAGGAAACCAGTGATGCATGTAATGCTGATAAGAATTCCTCTCAACTTCTCCTTAACGCTCCAGTAAGGAATTGTAAATGAACTATCTGTGTGCCTTCAGTGTATGTGTGCATGAGCAAGTCAGAAAACTTTTAGATAAAAGTTAATATGGTGTCTGTACGTACAGCTCTTATTAGAAACTTGTTTAACCAAGTCAAATGTATCAAACTAGTAACAACTGGGAATAAATTAAGCACAGTCTGGTATAAAACCGACAGAAATAAGGGACCTTTTAAGGCCACACGGAGTAAATGAGCAATAAAACCTTTTAGTTTTATTGCCCATCTAGTGAGTCGAGATAGAGGACAAAATTAATAAAAAGTTAAAGTAATTTCACAATAATTACCTAAAAGCCTATTTGTATTGCTTCAGTTTACTGTCAACGGTCCATGACCACATGATTAAACAAATAAATTGGTTGCAAAGCAAATGCAATCAAAAACAATCCGGCATGAAGGCGAGTGAGGAAAACGATTGTTTTTAAATTTGACTGACCTAATATACACTACTTGCATTTAGCACTTTAGACCGCAAGACACATTTTTAATCAAACATTCACAAGGTGCTTTATCCCATATATTTAAAAAAAATCAACTTCGCATTCATTAGCCATTTTGCTGCACCAGTTAACCTAAAAATGCATGTCTTTGGACTGTGGGTGGAAAAGAGCACCCAGTGGAAGCCCACGCAGGCACAGGGACCATCCAAACTCCAAACACAAAGCCCCAGATGGAGTTTCAACCAGCAAAATTCTTGCTGTGAGGTGACGGTGTTACCAAATGGACCATCCAAAAAGTGTGGTTTGACATTTCTAAAAATGTGTCATTAACCGCTTCCCTCCTGTTCTGGGTCCGGAGTGGTGCCATTTTTCAAAGGTTACCCATCATGGGACATTCAGTGAGAAGGCCGCCTACGACCATCATGACTAAAACAGGTGCGGGATCTGTTGGGCGTTATTTGTGTTGCATTAGATTTTAGAACAGGTTCAGTGTCACTGACTCATTATCTTATTTTTTTTTTAATGCTGATAATTTTGTGTTATGTGATAGTAAAGTTGTCAACATCTGATGGAAGCACAAGGACACCTCAGCTTATTTCTTTAACATTTTTTACTTTGACCTTAATGTTTTGCAGTTGTTACTAAACCGAATTTGAAGTTTTAGGTTTGTATAATTTTTCATGTGAATAGAATCAGTTGCCCCTGAAGTGACTGCTGCTGTAAGGCCAGATTGGCTGACATTCAGTTTTTTTTTAAAGAGAGGACATTAGTATGCATTACAATATGTAAGAAAGAGCACATAGTGATTTTCAGAGTTTATCTCTGACTGTTAACACATTCAAAACTCAGACCTTTGTTTGGTGTTAGTTTGATGCGGGGTTGCAAGGTCTGCTTGATTAATCTAAGACTGTGTTATCTGCTTGGGTCAGTTTCTCTGGCCAGTGGAAAATGTGAAATAAAGCAAAGGCCATGTCCCCTGCCTCCCCACCGATTAAAAAAAGACTACTTTCACAAAAGCCCAAAGATATTTTAACTCGGCATATAAATCCTTGAAAAGTCTCTCAGCTTAGGAGTGATTTGGGAAAGTTCAACAAAGCAACTCAAGTGTGATGATAAATCAGTGAGTTCTATTCCAGTGAAAATGCTAAAAGAAATCTCACCATGCTTTATTCAAACTACAACATTTACTACATTTTTGTATGTTTTGCTTAGTACTAAAAAACACCCAGTAACCAGACTTGTAGTTAGAGCAGCAAGCTTCCCAACAATCTGATGCAGACTGCTTTTTGTGTCAGTACAGCCTTCTTAGCATTTATTAGCTGGACATAAGACTGGCTCAAGGCTTTCTCCAATTAGTCTGATTGCAAATCTTTGCTGCCAAGTTTTTAAATATGGTTGTTCAACAAGTCTGTCAGTCATGATGATATGTGCTGATTAAGGATCAAGAACCAACACAGTCAACTTTCCCAATAATGGGTGCAAGGTTCACTGCATTTTGATTTGTTATACAAGCATGTCCAGGTGGCGATCGCTTTCCTGTCAACACTGTTTGATATGTGGTATATTTATACAGAATGTGCAAGGTTTTGTGTATACTCTCCCACCATGAAGCCTTAGTAGTTTAACAGAACCAAACTGGGATAATATTTAAATTGCAACTTTTATTCTGTTGGGAATCAAGAGTGCATGTTGAACTGCAGGAGCATGGTTCACAGCAATATTGAAAATGTGTTAAAATGGTCTGACTGCACCACAAAGCTCCCAAAGCGCCCACACTGCCAAAGTCTGAAGTTTAACAGCCGTCAAAATGTGAGCTAACGACTGTGCTTTGGCTCATCGGTTTAAATGCCACTTTCACACATCACTTACATGGCGTTGTCACCCAGCTCTTCATACAGGTTGTTGGCAGTGCCTCCCCCAGGTTTGCCTGTTGGCAGTGCCATCTGGATGCGGGCTGTTTTGGCACACTCTGCTTGACGCCTGGACAGAGCAGAGAGGAAATGCAGAGTTAGTTATCTAAAGTCAGAGCAAAGCCATTTGAACCAACCTTTGAAAACAGTGATGTAGGCATAATCAAGCACGAAGGCTCTAACTTTCTACTTTCTCTAAAATGTCTCCTCTGTGTTCTATCAACACCTTGTTATTAACAAAAAAATAATTTCACTATCCAGTGTCCGCTGTAGAGGAAACATCAGTCTGTTCTGCACTTTAGTTCTGACTAAACAATCCTAACTGAGGAAATGATTTCTGTCACATTTTCCACAGAGATTCATTAGTCCACGGGGATTAAGATGTCTGAATGTGGTAACCTATGACCTTTTCATTACTACCACAGTGAGGCTGACATTTCTGGCCTCATATTTACATTTTCCATGAGGATGCACTGTCATGACACTGGTGATCCCTTAAGATTTCCCTGCAGCGATCTGTCTAAGAATATATAAGCCTTGGCTGCAATTAGGAAATATCAGCATAACAAAATGCTAAAAAAAACCCACAAATGCAAAAGACAGTTGTGTAACACTGTATCGGAGCATGCTGCTATTGTAGTATTTTCAGATTCAGTCTTGCAGATACTGTAGCACTCTTATAATGCACTGCCAGGCTAAAAAACAATAAAAAATCACCACCTGGATAAATAAGCAAATAGGTAAGAGCCTTCTGTTGGATAATTACCACAGTGATTAATAAGTGTTGGCTTGCAATATAATATTTAATCCTAATTAATGCAGTAAATAGCTTCTTATTGCAAACTCTGGATGGAAATAAGGTTACTGCAACAATGCCACAGTGAAAATGTCTGCAAGTGCTTTTTGTGGCAGGGTAGTTTTGTTTCTCCACCCAGTAACGACAAACCTCTATTTCTTGTTGAGGTGCAGCATGTTAAAGTCCCAAACTACTCAAGTTTTAATGCATGGCATCATAAAACACGGGGGAATGCAGACGCGAGTAGTGAGAACTCAAAGTAAGTACACTGACTGAGTAATACGAATTACACAGCATAATGCAGTAAATGTTTGCTAACATCAGACGCTGCAACAATAAATTGAAATGACTGTTTAAAGTTTTATATCCTCACTTCAAATAAAAACGTAGGAGTGCTACTGTTATCCACTCTACATAATCCTGATATGCACTACTACTTGACGCACAAATGAAAACACACACACTCTAATAAAAGCATCTGCTCTGGACATTTATGCTCCATGTTCTTCAGGATTCATTTGTTTGATAGTCTGCTGTCCTCTCCGTTTCATAGCTCTTTCTGATCTCATCCATCTTATTGTACAATGAAAGTCAACAGATTAATCAAAGTGAAAGGTGTTTAAGACAGCCATGACATTAATATTTTATCTTGGGAAAATAAAAGCGGTACTCACTCTTTGAATCTGGTGGCGACAGATGCGGCAGATGAGAGAGAGAAAGATTAGTTATTATTTGAGCCATTAATCACAGTTCTTCTTGTTAGCCAAGTTTACTTACTGCAATTTACAAGCGAAGTTGGACAATTGGTCTTCATTAAAGTAATTTAGCAAAAGATACTAGTGATTATCATGCTGATGATTGCTTTTATGTTTTTTCTGTCTTCATATTCCCTCTTGTTGTCTGTTATTTGTCTCTGTTTCTCAGCAGGATAAAAGGCTCTTTCCAAAATGCACTGATTTAATTCAGATGTGTGTGTATGTGTGAAATGGTTCACGCGTGTTTGGGAGATGGATAAAATTAATAGCCTTTCACTGTGGTTAGCTAAACAAACTATTAGAATTGGCACTCTGGGGGCAGTCTGCCATGCTGAATAGTCTGGGGAACTGACTGGCCCAGGTGATGATAAACAGTGGAAAAAGAGCGACTGTCAGTTCTGTTTGACTGCCTACATGCTCTTGAAAGAAATTGATAAGTCTTCTATATGGCTTGTTATCTTTGCTACACTAGAAGTCAAATCCTCCGTTCATACTGATTAGTTTTGAGCACCTAAATGCATGCATTATAAATCTGTTGAGCCAAATTTATGCTGATGATTTAACTTCATGCACACGTTTTCCAGCCACTGACATAATTGTGCTTGAAGTGAAAATGTCAGCATCAGACATGCATTACAAAGAGCTTCAAAAGACTTTGAACCACTCCTCATTTGTTGATATTTTGCTAAAAAAAAGGGAAATCGATGCAGTAATTTATGTATTTTAACATGTGCCTATATATGAATATCTATATATACAGTATATAAGACAAAGGCAGGGTTTGTCTAACAAGCTTAAAAATCAATATCTGGTATTCTTCAACGCAGCTTGAATTCTCTTAAGTGTTTTTAATTGAGCCATTAGTTTAAATAGAGTTACCTCTCATTTCTTTACAATTCTAATAAGCTTGTTAGTGACTATTGGATAAGACCACTTTTATTCTTCAGCACAGTCTGAACTCTCTCATCCAGCTTTCTTGTCATTTCTTTAAGTAGTCTTCAGGAATATTTCTCCAGGCTTCTTGAAGCTGTTCTGTCAAGATGACCCCACACTGCTTCAGTAATGTTGAGATCTGGGCTCTGGTATGGTATCTGGTATGCTTTTACTGCACTAATAGTGGTTTTGAGATCATGGTCATCCAAAATACAGCTCATGCCAATCAGTTTTGACAAGCTCTTCAATACCACTGTGGCGTGGGTGTGGTTTCTGGCCGGCTGCAGCAGAGGGGTGACGCAGTGAGCTCCCGGGGCGGCGCAGGGGCGGGGTGAACAGGTGTGCTGGGATGTGAACGTGATTGTGACTCTTTATATGTTCACAGTGACAGTTGGAGAGAGAGGAGAGCGGACGTGACAGCGGAGCGGGAGTGTCTGTGTCCCAGTAAACAAAATCACAGTAAAACCAAACGAGTAAATAAAGAAGTGCTGTCATCACGTCCGTGTTCTGTACATGTGTAACGGGTCCAACGTCACAACCACTTACTGAAATACAGACCATGATAGAGCCTCAGCTGTGTTTTACAGTCCCTCTTTAGACTGTAGACACTGGTAACAAAAGAAAAACTTCAAATTTGGATTTATCCCTCTATAAGACCTGTTATTATTGAGTTTCAGTCCAGTTCTTATGGACTTTTTCTCACTGTTTCCCTTCCTTGAGATAATTTCTGATGGATTTCGGGTGATGATGGACCAACTGATCTATCAGGTCCTGTGTCTGGACTTTTGGGGATTTTTATATTTCACAAAGACTTGGCTTTTTAGATATTGTTAATCTTCTTTAGGTCTTCTTTGTTCTATAATTAATTTTCTAAAAATGTACAGAAACTGAACTGCAAATGAGTTAAAAAGCCAAGGAAAAACTTCAGAAAGCCAAGAGAACTATTTCCCAAGACCACTTTAACAATAACTAGAAAGTCTGGCTGCTTGGAAGCAAAAAGTAAAGAAATGAGGGGTGGTTCAAGACAACACTCACAACACTCTACAGCTGACTTAACAGATTCCTATTGTGTAAACATTTTAATCAAATGATTCATACTTGACTAATACACATTTTCACCAAGGAACTAAAACTGAATCCCAATCAAGTGAACCCCCCCCCCCCAAAAAAAAAAACAAAAACAAAACTAACAATAAAAACATGGATAAGGTGGTTCTTCATACGACCTTCCTGCCCAAACAGCTTTTTTAGCTGTAAAACAGTTTGTTCCTAATAAATAAAAAAAAATACTCTGAATGTATTTAAAAAAAAACCACTCAGTTATTTTCTAAAGTGGACGGATGTTTTTGTTTATATCAAATGTTATTCAAGCATTAAATTAATGATGCATCTGGTTTGGAGCACTTTTAGCTGTGGCTCAATATGCCAGGGGCACATTGACTCAAAATGAACAACAGTGCTCAGGTTGATTATAATGAAGAACACGGTCACTTAGTGCAGCATGCCCATATTACAGATTTTCAATGTTTTTTGAGCCACAAAGGGAAGTAATGAGCTCTATTTTAATAGCTTTGGCTACTTATTTAACTATTTGCGGGACTAGTTTGCTTTTGGTAAATTTTGGTCTGTCATTCATTTGTTGACAATAGGAAATATGCAGAGTATTATCAGCCTTATTCTTTAAACACAATCTCATCACATAAAGCATCTGTAGAATATATAAATCGTACTTACTGTTTGTAGGTGATTATGACAATCAGTATGGCGGGTACACAACAGATAATGATAATGACAGCCAGAGCCAACAGCGCCCCCTCTGTGTAGCCTACAGTCTGCACAGCTTTCTTTACACTGGTAACCACTTCAGGAGTTCGGATTTCCAAAATCCGGCCACCAGGAGGGAGAAAGGGCTGAAACTCTTTATTGATGTCCAAAAGTTTACCATCAAGAAACCTTGGATAAAAGACAAACAGTGTAACTGAGAACACGCATATCTTTTGCATATCTCAAAGTACGCAAAACAGAAATAGCATAAAAACAAGAAATTCAAGGTTAACAGTCTTAATCTTGTTTTCACTTCTCTGTTCTCTGCAACTCCCATCAAACACATATAACCTGAAGCAAAACCCTTCCACACCTTTATATAAAAGACAGTTGTAGCCAATGGGACATCATCCACTGGTTTGTGAAACCTCTAGCTGAGCAATTTGGCCTTCCCAGTTATTTGAAACTACACATCATCTTTTTGATGCAGTCTACAGATTCAGACCTGGCACTCCTGGGTAAAAGGCCCTCTTCTCAACCCAAAAGGCCACTGAGACCACTCTTACTTGCTCTTTAAGCTACTCACCTGATCCTGTCTAAAAAGGCTTAAGACCCATGTCATGGGCTAGATTATCTGAAGCCTAAAATAGAGCCAAGAAAAGGTGACAGACCTGAGTTCCCCCTCAGACTTGAATTACCATCAACTAAATGATCAGTATATATTCTTTAAACATAGAGTCACATAAAAGGAAACAATACCCTTTAAAACTCAAATATTTTATGAATTAGAATATAATAGAAATGTTTGGGTCCTTAACAGGTCTTAAAATCTGGTAAATAAAAACCCAGGAGAACAACAACACATGAAATATTACACAAATTCATTAATTATTTAACAAATACTAGGCCAAAACACACCGTTACTGCTTCCACAGGAATTAAAGGGCAGCAGCCAGCTGGTGTTAATAAAATGCAACTTGATTAACAGATCATCAGCCAGTGTGAGCACCTCTATAAAAGGAGAGGTTTTGGCAGTTTGCTGCTCTGAAGCATTCAGCTGAGTGTTACTGACATCAAAAAAGCAATTGTTGTTGCCCATCAATCTGAAAAAGGGTTATAAAGTGATTTCAAAACAATTTGAATGCCCATCAAATTGTCCATCATTCTACAGTACGAAATGTTATTTATAAGTGAAAAACATTCAAGGCAGTTGCCAATCTTACCTGCAAATTCAACCCAAGGTCAGAAATTTTGAAAAACCCAAGAGCTACATCTCAGACTTTACAAGCCTCAGTTAGCAAGTTAAATGTTAAAATACAAGACAGTGCAATTAGAAAAAGACTAAAGGGATATGGCCTGTTTGTAAGGATTGTCAAAGAAAGCATCTTCTCTCTAAAACGGGATATAGTCGAACAGTTTAGGTTGAATCTGAGGAAACCACAAGACATCTGGAGGAATGGCCTTTGGACAAACAAGATCATAGTGCAGATATCTGGTCAAAATGCAGAGCGTCATATTGGGTAGAAACTGAAGCACATGCTGACTGTCAAGCACAGTGATGCAGGTATGATGATGTGGGCTTCTTTTTCAGCCACAGGATTTGGGCCTCTTGTAGTCACTGAGTCGACCATGAACTGCTCTGTATACTGTACATGCTTTTATAAGTATTCTACAGTCAAAAGTGAGGCCATCACTCTGACAGTTGAATCCCAAAAAGCTGATTCTGTTCATCTGGATGTAGCATTTTCAGTGGGAGAAATGTTTCATCATTCATCCAAGTGACAACTGCTGCCTAAGAAAAGACCCTTAGTGGTCCCAAATGTGTCAGGAGTATCAGAACCATTTAGATGTATTTTCTCTCAACACTGCGTCTCTGTAGCTTTCAAACCCCAAATTAGGGGGGTTTAGCGCCTAAGGGTACATCTGTCACCATCTTACAATGCTGTGATTGCAGACATTCCCCAGCTCTCTGTGAATGGTACTCATGGCCATTGATTGATGGTCTTTGACCAGTGGTTGCTGATCAATGGTCATGACAATTTGCATATCAAGGAACTGACCTCACAGCACATTGTTCATCAGTTGTGCTAGGTTCAGTCATTGTGCAAATGTACTGCTTATAAGGTTGGTAAACCTGCAGTCAGCTGAGACTGAAGAAGTCACTTGGATGAGTGCTGAAACATTTCTCCCACTGAAAACGCTACGTCCAGATGAACAGAATCAACTTTTTGGGGTTTAATTACCTGGATGATTGAGCATGCATCAAAACTGACAGCTAAAGTGGGTAAAGCAGACCAATGATCCCAAACACAGCAGCAAGTCTGCAACAAAGGGTTGCAATAGCCTAGTCAAGGTCGAGACCTCAGCACAACTGAAATGTAGGAGGATAAACGACTGCCTGCAAAATCTCAATGAACTGAAGCATTTCTATAAAGAAAAACCCCCTGCAACAATGTGAGAGACGGAGAAAAATCACACAGAAAACAATTACTTCAAGTTATTGCTGTTAAAGATGGTTCTAGCTACTCAACCATTGGGTTGTTCTTAGTTTTTCACACACTGTCTCTGGATGTTGGCTCAGTTTTTGTTCAATAAATGATAGCATGGTGTAATATGTCATGTGTTGTGGTTCACCTGTGAATTTTAAGAGCTGCTAAGGACAAGAAAATAAATTATTATGTCCTGATATGTAAAAACTTACTTTTTACCATGACTGCATAGAATAGCCCTTTATTGTTATTGTACATGTACAACACAACTATAGGATGTAGCCTAACCCAGTTTTAATTGCAAAGCCACGTAGATTAGTTTCTGTTCTTTTCTACATATAAAGCTAGCTTGTTGGTAAAGTTCTTACTTGTAGAGCTCCTGCCTTGATACAGCTCTATTCGTCAGTGGGTCGATGGCATAAATCATAAGGTCTGACTTGGTGTAGTCTTCCTGCTCCATCCCATCCCCATGGCGGTGAGGCCCGATGGTTTCCACGACAACCTTTGCTCCTGGTATCTGTTCCTGGACATAGCGTTCCAAAATGCTGAGGATTGAAAAGATTGGATTTTGATATACAGCATCAAAGCATTATAACCCCTTCAGTATTCCCAGCATGACATCCACATACACACATTAATGTAGAGAAAAATACTGTTTCTTAGATCCAAACAAGTTCTCATATATATGGACAGATAAAGCCGTCAGACTCCAAACACACCACATCACACATACATACACACACACCACCACATGCACATTTAAAAAAAAATCCTGTCAGCCAGGCAGACTCCTGCTGAGCAGTATTGATTTCTGTCCCCCCAGAAACACCTGCTCACAGCAGGAACTCTAACTCATGTGTGTCTGCATGTGCATGTGCATGTGAATCAGACAGAAAAGATGACAAGTGCTTTAAAACATCATTAACAAATTATACTGTATTTGCGAGGCAAAACAAAGCATCAGTCCAGCACCAGCTGTGCAGAGTACTTGCTACGTGTCACAGAAAGGCCCACTGTTGACTGTGTATATAAAATATCATATCATGCAGTGATTTACGCATTTTGTGTTTTGCTTGACTGTCGTCACACAAAAGAAAATGCATTTAGTGTTTTACTTTCCAGCTGCCACTGATGTGGGGATAAGGTCAGGTACTTTGAATATAGCAAGTGATATTTTACAGAATGTAGAGAGAGTAGGAGGCAGAAAAAGGGGATGACGGATAGCATAGGTAACAAAATAGCTAATGTTTGCTGTTAGAGGCTTTCAAATACCCTTTAAAATTGCTCTCAACAAAAGAGAAAACAATACAAAAGCTGTTCAGTACTGTGAAAAAGTTTTTAGTTACCGCTCATTTCTTTCTATTTTGCTTCCAAGTAACCAGATTTTCTTTCAATTTTTAAAGTGGTCTTGAGCAATAGTTCTCCAGGCTTTCAGAGTTTTTCTTTGGATACTGGCTGTTGTTTTCATCCCACTTCTTCTGGCTGACCACTTTCAGAGAAATTGTTCTTTTACGTTTGTTTGTTTGTTTGTTAGGCAATAACTGACCTATGAATCATTCAAGGACAGAAAAAAAGGAAAGAAACCTGGACAAGTGGATGAAAAAAGAAAAACTGGCATGCCTAAAAAATTATCTACAGCAGGTGAACTGTATGTGGCAGTCAATAAAACAGGAAAGACTCAGCAAACATGACACAGGACAGGTGTGCTGTCCTGTGTCAGCCTCATCAGAAATGGTTTCAGTGGAGAAATTACACAAATTACAAAAGAAGTGGAGTCAAAAGCAGTGGACACAGGTCTGATGAACTTTTAACTGAAATTGCAATCAGTATTTATGGAGGTCAGGAGAGAGGTGAGTGTCTCAATGTATCTACAACGTGGTAGAACTGATGAGATTATGAATGTAGAAATGTACTGGGGATTATGATCCACCATGCAGTGCTATCTGAAAAGTATCTGAGTGGGATTGGTTTTGTTTTTCAGCATGCCACTGATGCCAAGCAGACTGCCGGTGTAGCAAAAGCATACCTGGATAGAAAAACACACAGTGGAACATTATCAGTCATGGATTGGCCTCCCATGAGCCTGAACCTCATGCAGTGTAGGATCATCTTGGCAGAGAACACAACAAAAACCAGCCAACATCCAAAGAAGAGCTCTGAATGTTGTTCAAGAAGCCTGGAGAACTATTCCTGAAGACTATGCAAAGATTTTACAAAAACTAAAAAAAAATTCAGAGAGAGTTGAGGCTGTTTTGAAGAATAAAAGTGGTAATATTCACTTTCGAGCTTGTTAGTATTGCAAAGAAATGAAAGGGAGCTCAAGACTTTTGCACAGCACTGTATTAAAACTAGTAGCTCTTAACGTCAATTAAAAACGAACAATTGCCATTGTGCACTCTGTAACTGTGGTGGTTTGCATGTGACTGTTATAGAGATTGTGTTCTAATTTAATGAAACACTTGAGATCTTATTCTTACAAGGACATTTTCGGAAATCATTATAAGAGCACATCTAAAATTTAAAGACAAGAGTGTTTTTGCTCTTTAACTACTGCTGTTGAAAACCCCATGCGACAATTAGAGTTTAAGTCCCTCCTGTGGGGAGACACCATCGCTAAATCAATACAAGGACTTCAAACTGTGCAAACTCGAAATAAATCAATTTGTGACTAAAACTTAATTTCAATGCTGAAAAGTACACTTAGTCTGAAAACTTTTACAAGAGTTCTCTTCTTGTTGCTTGCACAGAGCTTGATTTGTCTTTCACTTTTGTTACCTTGCTACTTGATGACACTGCAGGTAAGTATTTTAAGGTAACCAGCAGTCTAGTTTTGATCTGTCTTATCAAATCTAGTAAAACACATTATCCAAGCACCAAGTGAAAAAGGTGTCAAAAAGTATATCCCTTTTCTTTCCAAGCTCCTTTATTGTCTAAGGAGCTTGGAAAGAAAAGCATCTGGACTTCAGTTTCCTTGAAGACGCTTCACCTCTCATCCGAGACGCTTCTTCAGTTCTACGAGCAACTGGTGGAGAGTCCCAGGTTGTAAGCCCTCCCCAAGAGAGTCATGGAAGCCCTATTGATCCTCTACCTAATTGCACGAGCCCAGATGCTTTCTCTTAGAACTGAAGAAGCTTCTCGATGAGAGGTGAAGAGTCTTCAAGGAAAGTCCAGATGCTTTTCTTTCCCAGGTCCTTAGACTACGATGACCTGGATGACCGAGAACCTTCAGAGAACTATTAGCCCTTACTGTTTTGACGCTCAAGATACCATTACCAAGCTATATTGCTAAAGGGCTAAAGGTATGTTAACATACCAAGCTAGTATTTCTCTCTTTAGCAAATAAAAAACAACCTTTTGCACACTTGATGTTCCTGTATATACTGCCTGTCTGAAGTCCATTCCCATCCCTCTCAATCCCTCTGGGATTCATACGTAGACTTTGACGAAGCCATCCCATTATTATACTTGGACACAAGCTATAAGGCTTCCACCACTACTATACTTTACATATGAAGTTCCTTTTGTAAAAAGCTTTCTTTGGTATGTGCTAGAACAATTTACTGCTTCTTTGGCCAAACACTGCTATGTTTAATGTTTTTTTCGTCCAGAGAAGATTCTTCTAAAGGACTAAAAGTTCTTTGCAAAACTGTACTTTTGCTTTAATAAGGTTTTTGGACAGCAAAGACTTTTTCTGGCACACCTGACACACAGGTCAAATTTATCTCTTTCTGGTGTGCAGCCATGCCCTTTGACAGCTGGAATAGTTACCAGGAGGCTCCTGCTGGCAGTCGGTTAAAATAAGGGATGATTTCTCTTAGAGTGAAATTATTTATTTCAAATAGAGCTCTTTCAATCTTGGTGTGTTGATGCCACACATTTCAGCAGGAAAGAAAACACCTGACCTTCATATATTTAAGTGCAGGACCGTTTATTAAAATCCACTGCTTCAGAGAGGATTAGAAGTTTGCCTCTGCAAACACCAAAACTCTTCCTACAGATTTTTTTCTTTCTTAGATAAACTACATTCATCAAGTTGGATGTACAAATGGTTAAACCCAAGCTTTTTGCTCTATTGTCAAAAGCATCAAACGTTACCTCAGAAGCTTCTCTTTGTTTTTCTCCACGTACGTAGGAGGGACATTTGATACAACGACCTGCATGTCCAGCTGGTTCACGACTGACACCTACACAACAGGAGAGGAAAACTGAGATAAAAACCTGCTGAAGCACTTAAAATAAACCAAAAATAACATCCTGTGCTCTGATTTCGGTGCATCTTAACAGACAGAACTTCCACATGTTTGTAAATGCAGTCAAATGAATAACATTTCCCTTCTACAGCACACAAAATGTGCTTCAGGTTTGCCACAAATTGAATTTGTTTTTACACTTACCTGCTAAAGGATGTATGTGGCAGTGTAAGGGAGCAGTGGAACACATGTAATTTAGCAGTTTGATTACATATTTTTTTATAGCTTGTTGGTGGTTGGACTACGTTCATATTTGCATAGTGTACTTTGCCATTATTTTGTCTAGGGTACTACAGAACCTGCAAGCAATTAACTTGACTATATTGGATGTAAATTAGTCACATGTATTAATTATTCACAAATCAAGCCTTCTTTAGAAGTGACGTGGTTAACTGAGCAACCTTAGACTATAATTTTTTAGGTTAAAGGCAGGTGTCAGACTAGTAGACACAAGATGCAGAGATTAAAGTGGGATGTGTTATTTTTTTTGCCTTATGTGGGACCTTTGTGCGAACAAGTAGGAACTCAGATGAGCAACATTTTTTTTACTAATATGTGATGTTTTTGTACTACATTTCATAAGGGTTTCTTATGAAATGGGCACTCTCACTCTTGTCATATTTTTTAGAAAAATGAGTTCAAACTACTCTCTCATTAGCTTTAGTTAACCAAAGACGATTTCTCCCTGCAGGCATCGTTTTGCTGTGTTTACTTGTTCCAGTAAGAAGTCATTAGCAGCTTGGAAAACTATCCTTTCAGTGCAGCTTCCTTCACACTATCCTATGAGCAATAAAAATCTCATTGCACTAATCATGTCACCCAGTTCATTTTAGGTTGGACGCCTTAAAAAAAGTAATCGTAAACCTGCCATTAAAATGTAATCATTGTGAAAAAAACATAAATTATACATACCACTATGTCTGCTTTGCTGCTGTGTCCTTGACCATAGTTGTCTGTAGCAACCACCTCAAACTTAAAATACGACCTCCTCATATTGCGGTACATGATAGCAGTCTTCACAACGCCGCTGTACGGTTCAATGATAAAGCCATCTTTGGTGTCTTTAGTGTCTTTACTAGCTGGAGGGGGGACGATCAGACGGTATATTATAGAACTGTAGTTACCAGTGTCTTTGTCCAGGGCCTGGAAAATAAGAAAAATAAGGACCATTAGATGGTATTACTGTGATCATAATTACACCGCCAAGCATTACCATAATCACTGTCATTATGAAATGTCATCATCATCATGCACACAAACACTATGATCAAGCCACTGTTGTCTTTTTGGGATTTTTTGTAAAACAAATTCCATACGCTGTAATTATTATAATGCTGTTGGTCTGCTCTTTGCCTCCTTACCATCATCATTTCAGTCCAGGAGTTTGACACTATACAAGACACTGTCATGTACACTGAGTAGCGCAGGACTGATAGTGTGTCTCAGCTTTTACTCATCATGAGGTCACATATTATTTTTGCTTTTCTGGATTTTAAAACCTGTTCAAAGGCTTTCAGTTCTTTCATTTTTTTTAATGTGATATAATTCTGAATCAGAGGAAGGGTAAAAAGAATCCTTTGAAATCTGAGCAGATCATTTAATCTATGATTCTGGCTAACTATCATGTCTCTCCCTTGTTCAATATACATGCAAATCTCACATTAAAATCCAGACACACTCTCAGACAGACATTGATTTTATGCAGGGTTATTATAAGAAGGGCTAGAAATGTAGATATAGACACCCGCCACATCAAAGGTAAGATATGGTAGATAAAAACAAAGTAAAATGTTTTTTTTCATAGCTAGGGAATAAAGAAGCAACAAAAAAGAAACAAAGGTAATAAGGAGAAAGATGAGATCGGGAAGGGGGGCGTACTGAAGGAAGAACAAATGTATACATCTTTTTCATTTTCTGGGTTCTTCCTTGCAGAGATGAGGGTAACTTTTCAGCAATACATTAAAATGTGCACTAGTGAGAAGAGCTGCTTTAAACTGTACAGGGTGCAGGTCTCTCTGCTGCACCTATGAAGAGATATGTCCAAATCCAAGCAGGTCTGTGTCGTTCTAAAGTCGCAGTTTATTTGCCTTTGCACCTGTACACTTACCCAACTTCCTGTAAACATGAAATATATGAAATATGTGGGCACAAATGAATAATTGAGCAATAGCTGCAAACATTTTAATATACTCATGCCCTGCACACCTAAGAATTATTCAGAAGCATTTTGCACAGATGACGCCAGCACTTGGTGAGCAAGGTAGTACTCAACCCAGAAGCAACGATGCATCATCTAGCGAGGCATCCTGATCAAACAGATGCTGTTCCCATTAAAAAAAAAAAAGAAAAAAAAAAGATTGGATTGTAGCTCTGCTGTTTACCTTGTAATTGCCTTGATGGAGGAAAAAAAAAGTCCCAGCACTGGAAACTCTGATGGATTATTAAAGCTGGACTTTCTGTCTAGTATATTTTCATTTTATCAGTACCCATAACAACACAACCTCACCAAGCAGGGCTTTGCTTTAAGGCAATTTCTGGTCAACACACTAGTTAAAAGAGAGAAAGAAGCTTAAATGTCAAAGATTTACACAGCTGGAAAAGTAGAAATAGCTACATTCAGCTGGGTTTACCACATCACATAGTTCTGCATGTATGATTTAGCAGTTTTACACAACCCCAAAGGGGATTTATGTCTCCAGCTGGAAGTGAACCAGTGATTTTATTTTGCCAAGCAAATATGTAAACCACCACACTACGGAGGCAGAAGTGCATCTGGAAAAACATTTTTAACGGGCAAAAAGTGAAATTAATGAATTTAGAAAAAAATAATGGAGATGACTGAGCTTGATTGCTGATGTAGTCTAATCAATATTTGAATTATGGCATCCTCTGAGGGACAAAATAACACATCAACTCCTCCATGTGCAAATTGTAAACCCTAAAGGCAGAAACGTCCTGCATGTAGCAACACACAGACAAAAAAAACCATTTTGTCTGAAGAAGACGATTTGCATGCTTCAGACAGATGAGATAGGATTATTCATAATTAAGATTGGAAAAGCACATTTCTCAAAGTTACTCTGAAGCTTTTGTCTCACTCCCTTTTTCATTTTGATGCTACCATGTGTACAGCTAGCATCCCTGTCCATCTTTCTAGTCACTCCCTGCTGTTATCTATTCATCCATCATAGATCATGTATGTCTTCCCTGCTTTTTTTCAGTCCAGTCAGTTTGTCTCTCAGCAGGGTGTCAGCTCTTCTTATCTAACCATCAATCCTTTCTCCTCCTTTAACCTTTAGATATATTGCCTCACTCTGTGGCAATTGAGCCTGCAACCAGTTTTTCTCTCTCAGTTTATTTAAATTGTTTAAAAAGCTGGTTCCTGTAATCCAGCTTCAACCAAACATAGTTCTAACCCATACAAAACCCATATGTAAGCCCCAAACCTCAGGTGTTTGAAGCAGAGGAATAGCAAATTGAGACACTCGGTTCATGAGTGAGAAAAGCACATCGTCTGAACTTGTGAAACATGCTCTCCTGATGCTCTCATCGTTCCTGTCACTCTCGCTGGAATGATCTAATGAAGGAGGAATATCTAAGAATGATCTTAAAAACAGTAATGAAATATTAAAGCGCATACTTTTCTGCCAGGGACCCTGACTGGGTCTCTTGTGGCATCCAGGCTCATTAAAACATATTGCAATTTCTAAGATAGAGGCTGAAAGAGATAGGCTCCGTGACCCATTTAGGGTCCTGAAAGGCATTTTAATAATACGCTCAAGTTGTTTACAGTTACATGAATCTTTGTAGCAGTCAGGTATACCAAAGGGAAACAGAGAGATTTCTCAATCAACAGAGAAAGAAAAAACATACCTATCAATCATGATTTTTGTAATACTTGAATAATTTTAAAACAAGAAAAAAAATCTATTTCCAAACAAGCACTGTGTAAGCAGTACCTTACAATATAGTAAAATCCATACTACAAGCCTACAAAGTACATAAATCGGGGTCTTGTTTTAAGCCTCTACTGTAATTAGCAATTTGAACTGTGTGTTTTATGCTATTTGTGTTAATAGGCATATCTTTGTGTAGTTGTACCTGTACTTGCAAGACTGAGGTGAAGGTTTTGGAGTCTTCTGCAACTCCTCCAATGTAGAGAGGTCTAGTGAATTCTGGCGCATGGTCATTTTCATCCTGGACATCAATCACCACTTTAGCTGTGTTAGCTAGAAAACAGAAACACAAAATACACATTGTGATACACTTTTCCATAAAGGAGTGCTTTTGTGAAACACATACAAGGACAAGCAAAAGCTTGACTGGCTGCAGTGCTGTAGCACCAGTAATTTCATCATTCAGGTTCACGTCAGCAGATTGTTAATCGAGCTAGCTAGAGTTAGCCGATAGCTAAAATAATAGCAATGGCCTAAAATACTATGGTCAAGGTTCAAAATGGAGCTTCACAAACCAAAAGGAGACATCCCAGTGAGTACATCATATTTTATATAGAGTCTATGCCTGTGTCGCATAACAGATGTGTTTCAGGTTGTGGAACATTAATCAGATTTACTCTGATCCATGTTATGAGTTCAAGACATCCCTTTTAGATTTGATCACTTTCTTTTTGGCCCTGTAAAACTTGAATCATAAAATAACTGCCAGAAAATTGTAATTTTTTAAGTATTTATTGAAACTTCAGACTATTTCAATTTGCATATATCTGTTTTAATTTGTATCATTTTTGCTACATTTGGCATTTTTTGTCCAATTTATTGCTTACAAATGTATTGTTTCAGTGTTATTAGGTGTTTCAAATTGATTTGAAAGTTAGATTTTTGTGGTTTACGTTCATATTATCATATCCGCTCATTGGCCATAGCTTCTAAAAGAATGCCACTTGATTTAGATTTATGTTAAAAGCACATTGCGTACTCCTAGGAAGTGCATATGTACAGTATAGGCAAGTTGGTGTATCCAAAACTTGTCTGACAATGAATAAGAGTTTAAAATTTACAGCTAGAGTTACAACTTATTGCCACCATTAGCAAAGGTGAAAAAAAACCTCTCCCAACCAACCAACCCCCCCAAAAAACACCAAAAACAAAAGAAAAGCTCCGAGTTAAAGTAACTAATCACAAGCATTTCCCTTCATCAACAGCTATGATTAATTCGGCTACAATTAAAAACTTCGAATGAAAAATCTGATTAAAAGAATCTCCTCATCTCTTTCATCAGTACTCTGATGGTGGGCTCTCATCAGATTTCATTAAAAAACTTTGGTATTGCAAACCATCCCAAACATCTATGCTTCCATTTTGATTCAAATGTCCCTAAAAAGTCATTGGCGTGCTGTGGTATGTGCTGTGGTACCGAGACTGTTCAATGAATGTTCTATGTATTGCATTGAGAAGCTGGAAAACAAACTGCATTTTCAGGGCATTCAAAGGATTTCAAAACATGGGTTAGTTAAGCGAACAATGACTAAAGGACTTCAAGTTCATCATCTGAAAGTATGTAGTGAGATATTTAAGACACTTCTCAATGTGGAGTATGCAAGTAATGGAGCAATAACATTGACCTGAAGGATCTGATCTGATTTTTGAGACATGTGTCAAGAAATCTCAACCCTTAATGATAACTGACCGCATCAGAGACGTCTTGGCCTTTCCAAGGCAACTGTCTTCACAAGCAATGTCTTTGCCAAGATTACAAACCAGATTTTGCATCAATAATTCATGTTTTAGTACTGAAAACACACACACAGAAAAAGCTGCTTTAAATGTCTTACATATCCTTTAAATATTCAGTATAAGCTACTGTGTTTTGTATTTGTTAATTGTACCTCAGAATGACTCACATTCAGTCTTTATCTGGCCATGAACAAGAAATTCAGAATCACACCCACGGAAAACTGCATCATAATAAATCAACCCGAGGGTTAAAAGGTGAATCATGTCAGAAAGACAGCACAAACCCAGGATTGTGAACTTTTGTTTACTTCAATACAGACAAAAGAAGAAAAAAAAATCCCTTAATAAACTTGCACTGCTGACAGGATAAAGCAAACAATATTCAGCTTATCTTTAACAGGCATCCTTAAAACACAAGCGCAAAACATATAGTTTCAAGCCATATCTTCACTTGAATTAAGAAGCAGGATTAACATATTGTTGAAATCTCCTATTGATTTGTTTCCTGATTAAAATGCGCACCAAGAAGAACTGAAGGAGTTCTGCTAATGACTACAATGACTTGTAGCTTTAATCCCAGCAGAATTCTTCAATTCAAATCGTTTAAATGAAACAAGAACAGCATGTGGTAAACACTATAATTAAGGAAGAGAGACCTTGGTAGCTGAACATCAATTAAGAAGAATGCAGATATGTTTTCAAAGCAAAAACACCAGCAGGCAGATGGAAATTGCAGAAACAAGAGGCAGAAACAATTAAAGAGGGGAAGGAAAGCCACAATTTCAGTTTTAGTCAACACTTGATCTCACATGCAATTGTGGCAACAAAAAAAGTAAAAAGAAAGACTTGAAAACTTAGATTACAGCTGGTTTACCACTGAACTGACCTGCACAGATCACTGAGTACCAATGCTTGGGACAGACTGGAAAAAGTTACAGCTTTACAGATATGATCTTCAATCTTCCAACCCGCTTGCCAGCTTATTTTCCCACTTTGATCATAGCAAACACTCTTTGACATTTGAGAAATAAATTCTAGGCAGTTATATAATTGCACATGTGCCGAGACCTCGAGTGAGAGGCAATGAGACACACATCTAGCTTTTTTTAAAAAAAATCAACATCAACAGTGAGGGCAACAAACTGGCAAAACCTGCAGCTTTGATAGAAATCTAAGCGAGAAGAAAAAGTTGCTTTAAAGGCAACACTAACTGACAAGGTAGAGTATAATAAAAAGTAGAGCTTTGTAGAGCGTGTGCAAGGTGAAAGTTTTAACACATGCACTGCAGCTCTGAACGTGTTGTGACATTTCCCTCATGAAGATGCATATGATAATGCAAATGTTGAACCGGTCAGAAAATAATGTTTAACCTGTCAGAGCTCAGGACAAAGTATGTGTGATGTCAGATGTCAGTTTGAGAATACTAAATCTTCCCTCCTAGACATTCCACGGTAATCTGTGAGTGATGTTATTGTAAGGTGGAAGCATTTAGGAACCACAACAACTCATTCATGACGTTTGCTGAGCTATGCAGAAGTTACCAGTGCTCTGCTCACTGTGAACAAGCAGATGTCCAAAACTCCTCTAGCGTTAACATCAGCAGAAAACTGTGCACCAGGAGCTTCATTGGATGGCATTTCATAGCTGACCAGCTCATGTAGGTGGCCCGGTGCTTTTTTCCATATAGTGCACCAGTATATTAAAAAAGGTCATGAGGTGTCCTGTCATCAGGCACTTACTTTTTGAGGGAGCTCGCAGGTTTGAAGACACCACTCTCATGGAGTCCGCCTCTACCTTCAAAACATAGCTGGCATTGGTCTCATAGTCCAGGGGCTTGGCAGTGTAAATGACTCCTGTTGTTTCATTTAAAGCAAACACACCTGGGTAGAACAAGACAGAACAATTAAGAAAGATAGAAGGGTGGCATATAGTTCCATAATGTTCAGTTAGTGAGTGGGATGCCGACAGCTAGTGAGTAGCGTTTTATAGGATGAAGTGGAAGTCATATAATGTCTCCTGAGCATACAGTGATAGATTTTGAGCTCCACAACCGAACACAGGAAAACTCTGTATAACCAGCTCTAAGTTTACTCACCACCCTCGTTGCCTTCGATGATGGAGTACACGATAGTTTGATTGACAGCAGATGCTAAGATGACTCCCACTGGGGTTCCAACAGCAGCCTCCTCGCTGACTGGCAGAAACCTGGCAATGGATCAGTCAATCAATACAAACTGATGAGAAAATGAAATATGTATGTGTACACTGTGGGCCAACCTTTTCTCAAAGGGTAATCACATTTTGGCAAGTTCAGTAGACATGAGAGTTGAATCTGTAAACTTCCAAGATATTCTTTTTTTCCTTCCTTCATGCTTACAGTTATATGATCCTTCAAACCCCAGAGACAAAGTCTATAAGTAGTGTTTACATTTTTAAAAAACTGGATTGTATAACAAATGCGTAAGAAGTTGCTCTTCGAAACTGCACTTAGAGATAAAGCAAGACGTGGCTGCTGAACAACAGCTTTTTTAAAAAATGCATTTAATAAACAAATTCACTTAATCTTTGACAACACTCCTGTTTATATTCCTCAGTACAGTAATGTCAGACACCATAGATCAGTGCATTGCTGTTCTCCAGCCATATGTCAGTTATTGTTAGGATGCCTGGGTCGTTGACCCAGGGTTTTTGAGTTTATTATATTATTTATAATTTCTAGTCTTTGGGTTTTTGTTAGAGTTATGTCTTATGGTTTGTCTCTGTGTAATCCTTAGTTGCTGTCTTCCCTGTCCGCTATATCCCCGTGTCCAGTCAGTGTCTGTGTCTGCCCTGGTCCCACGTCTCTGTTCCCTCTGTTGTAGTGCCTGCATGTGAGTCTGTGTCTTTGTTCAGTCTGTGTTATGTGTTTCCTGTTTTACTTTGAAGGTCTCTGTCTTATCTCAGTGTGTTCAGTTTACGCTTCCTTGTCTCGTCAGTTCTGATTTGCCCAGCTGTGTTTCCCTCCTGTTGTCCATTCACTGATTGCTCCCTCTATGTATTTAAGCCCTGTGTTTCAGTTTGTCATTGTCGTGATCTACCCTTATCTTGCTGTGTGTTCTGTGTAAGGTTATTTTGTAGTCTTAGTTTTGTTACCCTTTTTGAGTTCAGCATTAAAGCTGTTTTGAGTTCAAGTTTTGTCTTCGGAGTCTGCATTTTGGGTCCTTTTCCTGCCTGCACACAGCCGTCACATAACAGTTATAGGATGCCAATGACAGTGTGACAAAACACAGCAGTCAAAACAGCCTCTGCTCTCACTGATAACATGAGTTGCACACAAAGAATAAAGTCAGTAAGGACGTTCTTTAAGCATCTATGTGTTTTTTGTAAAGTCCGATGTTCAACTGAGAACAAATAATAAAATATGCAAACTAACTGAATGGCATTTGTTCAGGCATCCTACAAAATACAGCTGAATCAGCAACCAGCAGAACAGCTTATGGATCAGCTGTTACCCTTTTATAAATCCTAATAGCAAATCAACAGGCTGCTCCATGTAAGTCGCTTTAGCCTTGCAGATGCAAAGCTGCTTTGCAACCCACCTCGCCTCCTTTTCATGCCATGTCTGATCTAATCAGTGCCATGTTTTTGTCAGTGCATTCTCTAATGTGGGATGTTGCTGCTTCTCTCATTGGCTTAACATTCAGTTGGACAGGTGGGCAGATCCAAAAATACAGTCAAAGAGCCAAATGTGACAGAAAAAAACCCAGAGCATCAATGGCATAGCAGCTCATCTGATTTATCACAGTTCACAGGTTATTGGCCGTAAAACGACTAATATGATCTTGACCTTGATCACTGTGTGTAATATTTACTAAAAACGCTGCAGGAGGAGTGATGATTCTTGTGATTTGTGGACAAGCTCATTGACCCATTGGCTAATCATCTTTAAACTTCTGCTGAATTTAAATAAAGGGTTTAATTCCTGTTTAACCAATTAACTCGTAACTAATAACAACACAGTTAATTCCCATCATTTAAAACAGAGAAAATCCTCCATTTCAGAAGCTGGAGCCTGCACATCCATCATATTTGTGCCTAACACATTAAAAATATGTGATTATTAAAATAAATCAGTCTGTAGTTATTTTCTGCTGATATACCTATGGACTAAATAACAAATTAGTAGATGATCAATCCCACCTTAATTAGTGATATAAACCATATGTGACATATGTTAATGGGCTTTGGTCGTTTGACGAAGGCTTACATGATGTTTGGATGAAACTTGCTCTGATACAGCACATTTGGAACAACTTGTCTGACAGGTCCCATTAGTGGCCTGAGCCAAGCGCTGAAATTAAACCATCAATAGGTTTTCAAAGGGAACCCATGCGTGGTCTTGTTTTTGTCCACCTGCCTCTTATTGTGTGTGGTGCAGTTTTCCCTACTTACAACCCTGACAGATTTTCTAAGAATCTGGCAAATCTCAAATTTCCAGCAGGCTTCGCTCCATTAAATAAACCCAGTCCAGTCATTAGGCCAACCGTCACAGCTGGCTAAACATTATAACATGGGCTACCAACTGGCTAAGCTATCAAGCCATCACTATGTGATAAATGGGACTGCTGGAGAGTGTGAGAGAGTGTGTGCTGAATGTGTTTGTATGAATTTTAACTTCCAGTCCAGTCAATTGCTTCTCTAACCACCTGTTCTATCCAAACACTCTTGCAGGTAATGGTATAGTAAACCTGAAGCTAATCAAATGAATACAGACTCATATAGGGACCTGTTACTGCTAGGAAAAGGAAAATAAAAACACAAGCTACTAGCGATATCTCTTTTCTATTCATTCTACTATTTCATTGCAAGGTATGACAGTGTGACAGCGACCCATCATGCATTTGTACCAAAACCCTGAAAGCCATCATTCATTTCAGTCTATGTGAATGTAAACAAGTCAAAAGATCTCCTGTGAAAAAGATCTATTGTGTCTGCAGTACTGATATTGAGGCTATTTTCTTCCTTTATTACACAGTGTACAGTAATTAAAGTGTTGACAGGAAAATAGCACAAAGAGACAAAGCTAACAAAAGGGCCTGGGCACACTCAGGAAAACTGGATGTTGCATTTTTGTCACTTGCTTCTGCAATCATATCCAAAGAGCAGATTTCACCACTTCTACAAGCATAGAATATCCATGCTCCCTTCCTTTCTCTTATCCAGTTCAGGGTCTCAGGGGTGCTGGAGCCTATCCCAGCTGTCATAGGGCAAAAGGCAGGCTACACCCCAGACAATTACCAGGTTTATCACAGAGAGACAGACAACATTTCACATTCACGGCCAATTTAGAATAGCCAGTTTACCAAACCAGCACATGCAGTCTTTTGGACTGTGGGGATAAAAAGGTGCGAGCTCCACACGGAAAGGGCCCAGCAGGAGGGTGGATTCAAACCCAAGACTTTCTTGCTGTAAAATAATAGTGCTAATCATTGCACCCCTGTTTAAAAAGATCTGTAGCATCATAGCTGATACTGGGGTTATTTTCTTCCTCCTTTAAACAATGTACCATAAGTAAAGGGTTGCTAGGAAAGAGAAGCAGCTATAATACAATATAATATAGCCTTAAATACAAATATCTTTGTGGTAAAGACGCATTTAATTGAGAAAACGGCTGAGTTTCTTCAAGCACACTGTTTCTAAGAAGAAGAAAAAAAGAGCACCAGGAATACAGCTAGCCAACAATAAAGAATAAACATGAAGTGTTTTTTTGTAGTGCAACAACTTATCAAAAGGCTTGGAATAAATGATTTCCTTCCTTTTGTTGTACTATTAAAGCCAAGAACGCCTCTGATTTTAATCATTTTAAATTTAATTTTGTAATTGCTTTGCATTCATTTACTGTGTTATCTTGGTGTAACGCTCATTTCCTTGTGATAACAAGCTAATTATTTAGTTATGACATGAAAATAAACATTTTTATTACTCTTCCAGCACTATTCCTCCTCCTCCCTTTCTCATGTCTCTATCTTTCCCATTTCTATAGTTCATCCCCACTAAAATCTCAATTCCTCACTTAGACTCACTCCATTCATGCCGTCTAGATTCCTCATCCTGCATTTTTCCCTCCACATCTCCTTCGGCCTCTCTATCTTTCCCTCAGGCTGCTGCTTCCAACCACCATCCCAGCAGACCTCAGCAACTACCAGCTATTTGTTATCCTTTCTTCCAACCCTCCATCTCCACAGTGGCTACTTGACAGGGATGAAGGAAGAAAACTGAGTGAATGCCCACACACATGCACGCATGTGCACACGCACCCATGCACATGCTCGAAACATCATGCTCTATGCGCACCTTTACATTCGCACATACACATAAAACTGCATATGCACAAAGCTCATTACCAAGCCTATGTCACACCCCCTCTTGCACTCTCTAATCATTGCTGTTCTGACTGCTGCAAGCTGGACTGATACTGATAACAACAGAAACACACACACACACACCTAAACTATATTTGCGGATATACTGTATTGACTGTCATTCATTCCCTAAAAGCTTACTACATGTGCAAAGTCATCAGAATTTCAAAAAAAACCTTTAACTTTAAAACTAGCTCTAAAAAAAGCACACATACCTACCCAAAGTACACATTCTGAATAAATACAGTTTGCAGGACATAGTCTTAAGAGAGTTTTAACAGTGTGAAAGGACAGACAGGATAATGGGGAAAGTGATAGATGCTGGCGATGATACCCTCCCTCCTTGTAGGTCTTTTTCTCAAAGCCACAGTCATCCATTTGTCCCACTTATTGTTTTTTTCCTCAGTTATTATCTCGTCTATTTCAGCTCCTGTTTCTTTATGATGCATCATTTGGCCCTTCTTGTCATTATTCTTCCATCCCTCCCCACACTGCTCCCTTTCATTTCTCTATTTCTCTACAGCAATTCTGGTCTGGTCCTTTTCTGCTGTGTCCAGTACCGGGCATTTCTTCTGCACTCCTGGTTGCACGCTGACAGATCAATATGGGCTGTTTTGCAGCAATGTTTCAGATTCATTCATCATCAGTTAATTAGTCAAAATATGTAAAAATATTGCTTCAATTAAACAACATCATTACAGTTTCATTACAAATCCTTTGAGAGCATCTGCTATATCAGTTGGTAGATAGATGAAGTGTTCAAACTGAAAGGCAGCCCAATACACAAACATGCAGGAAAAGCCATCTGATTGTTCAGGCAACTAGCCAGACACTGTAACCCCCTTAAAACTGAATATCCGAATGGAACAAGACGTTTGTTAAAGTGAAAATTGGTGGTGAGCGGGTGGGAATTGATTCTGCAGAATGTTTTGGCTATTAAAGCACCAGCCTATACAACTTGTCAAGCAATCACATCCAAAAGCTAAATCATTAAACCACCATCCAAATGGCCACATTGTAAGGCTAGACAAAGTAAGTGGATCAAGAAACAGTGTCATGGTTGTGGCTGAGAGTCTGCCAGCTAATGGACATGATTGTCAGCTACTTTATCAAGTAAGGTGGATACAATATCACAGGGTCCTATGCTAGCAATTTCTATGAACTTTCTTTGGTAAATGATCCCATTTATTTTGATGCATTCGTACATTTCAAATAAAGGTTGATTCTCTTTACACCCTCTACGGCTCTCTTGCCATCTACATGGGTCCATTCACATCCAGCACAGGCAGTCAGATTTCCAATAAGATGAGCCCAGTTTGCTTTCTGGTAAGCATCAGCCTGGACTGCTGCAGTGCTGTAACGGTGGATAAAAATGACAAATTGCTGTTCACTCCTGCTGGTTCCAAATCTCTCAGTTTATCATCCTGCTTTTTCAGTAGGTCTCTAATTAGCTGCAGGATTTTCATTAGGAGGCTGTAGAGTGAGGTAATAACCTTCAAAGGTTGGTTAGAGTTCTCTAGCTGTAGCTGGAAGTTTTAAGTTTTTAGTTAACATACCCTTGCTGTAATAAGAGCTTGTTGTGACATGATGGTTGAAAGTGCGGCTTTCTGATGAAGAAGTGGGGAGTTACAAAATCAGATACGTGAAAATTAGATTTTGAAACTGTTGCTTTTGGTCTGTTTAGAATGTGACATTAGAGCAGCACGCTGCAGTTAAAATATTGTGATGGTGAGCCAATATTGGTGATTTTATTACAGTTGCCGGGGCATGTAACTAATCAATTTTTTCTCTGTTTCTCATTTCTGCTCCGCACTGTCGGAATAATCAAAACTCATTTTCTGTACCCCCTGGCATTCTCCTGTCTCTAATCCCAAATCTCTCTCTTCTACCTCTCTCCATTCTGTTGTACTAGTCCACATGGAGCCGCTCCCTTTTCGTCACTCCTCCTTCCTGTCAATCACCCTCCCTTTTTTTTTTGCAGCAGTCTTTCCGACTCTAAAAGTGATTTTCTCTTTTTTGTATTCTGTCAGCAAGCGTCTTGGCATATTTTCCCCTTTTTACAGGCCTCTTCTCACCTTTTACTTTACAGTTTTGACACAATTGTCAACTCAAAGTCAAACGGCTTAATACATCTCAAGCAGTCTGAACTTGAGCGACGCAACATTCAAGTACCAATACATAAAACATGTGAAATTTCATCAGACGGATGGTTATATTGATTCATATAAACATGCAATAAAAGCAACAAAGGATGAAAAAGAATGAGAGAGTGAAAGAAAACCAAGAAGGGGGATAACAAAAATATATGTCCATGACTTTGTGCAGTTTGTCTGGGAGGAGAAACTTCATCTAACCTCACTTCTATAAGCATCCTATTCTTGCAGGAAAATTGTATTTTAAGCCATTGAATCTAATGAATTACAAAAACCTTGGCTTATACTACTTTTAAATTCATTGTTACTGCATGGCATAATAGACTCCTTGTATTGACATCCTGATGTATTCTTTTTTTATAACTGAACATGAAAAAGTATGTCTTGGGTCAAACTATAAATATTTGAGGGCATGTGCATGAGCATACACAGGATTGCATTTACATAGTGTTGTTCAAAAGATAATTTTACTGCATTTGTTTTCTTGGCAGTTCAGCCAGAGGCAACGAGTACAACAGGTTTCCAACAGATCCGGCGTTCCTATAATGTTTTTTCTAACAAATCTGTGCATCAAACCAGGTGTTAATGATTTTGCTTAAACCTAACTTAAAAAAAAGACATGTTCATATTAGCCGTTGTATCGTATAATATAAGATATGGAGGCTTGCTTTCAATACAGAATTAAAAGATAAAGTTCAAACAAGAAGGTATTGCAGTGGGCTGGAATGATCCAGGATGGCATTGCAGTAACTTGTGTAATGATCAAATAAGTAATTCAATCTGATTTTTATACAAAATACTCTCAAGCAAATAAAATTTGAATGTGCTCCAATGTGACGGTCCTTCCAGCTGACATCGTAGAGAACGTGATGGACACCCCCCTGCGTTCATGCACGCAGATGTCCATAAAGTTGCAATAGAAGTGCTTTAGTATGCAGTGTTTTTCAAAGGCATTCTTCAAACAATACAAATATGAATTGTTTTGGTGCAATTCAGGCATATTTGCTCACTGAAGATACAGTTTCTCTGAGTCTATTTCGCACAGTTAATAACTATTCTGGAACTCTCTCCCTCTAAATTTGAGATCTGTGGACTAAGTGGTCACTTTTTAAGAAACAACTAAAAACCCATCTTTTTAGACTTACATTTAGTTAACTTGCATTTAATCTTTCTTTTTTTTTGGCTTAATTTGTTGTGAAGTACTTTGTGATCATTGTCTCAAAGCGTGCTATATAAATAACAATAACATTTTACTTGCTTACTTACTTATTTAAATAATTGTCCAGACTGCCAAGTAATAGGTCTTATTTCTAAGGAATGTAGTTCGCTAAATCCACAGATAACGCAGCAGGACAAGTCAGCAGAACTTATGCGTATCCCACTTTAACCTCATACCATGCACGTTTTCAGAAGTGCTGTCGTATACCTATTATTCTGATCTAGTGTTATCCTTTAAACTGAAATATGCAAAAACAGATAGTCTTCTTTAACTTGTGGACAACAAATTTAACAATGGTCTTTTATTACACTAATAAAGTAAATAAAACAAAAATAAGAAACAAGCAAACGTTACTGGAAAGACACAGGTTACTGTAGAACAGCGTCGACTAAAAAAAAAAAATTATACATTTCCCCCTCGGTCTCTTAAAAATGCCAGACGAGCCTCAGAAATGCAATTACGTAGTTTAATAGAAAAAAAAACCACATCTTTTTTTGGCATAGCACACTTAAAAAGGAGCATTGGTTATATATTTTAAATGTCACAGTATGTTTTTTTCAACTGTACTGCACTTCAGATTCTAATAGAAATTAAATTAAACAAAGGATAATGCAGTGAGTTTAAAACAAAATGAGTTTTTATGTCTATGTCTGTGATTTTACAATTTGAAGATTATTAATTAAGCAATGTGTCACTTTAATTTCTTTATCACATATTGACCTCGACCTCTACAATGCCATTAGTTCGCTCTTGGGATAAGTGAACTTTTGTGCTGAGTGTAATAAAAGTCCCACAATCCTCATATATCTCATGGGGAGGAGATGATATTACTATGACCTTAGCCTCTGACCTTAAACCACAATAATTTAATCAAATCATCTATGAATCTGAGTAAATGTTTGTCTGAATTTGAACATATTAGTTAAAGTGAACTATCAGGCTATGAGAATCAGGCATGAAGACACAGCTTCAGGTTTATAAAATGAAAAATAAAATTACTGAAATATCGAACAATAATGTTGAAAAAGACATACTTAAAAGAGCTATGAGAGCTAATTAAGAAAAAAGGAGAAATAGACTAGTGTGGCGTTATACTGCAATGAGTCAAAAAGAACTGCGTATAGAGGTATGTTTCTCACACTTTGTTCAAGCCTTAAGCCTTGAGAATTGAGAGAATATCTTTACTTGACCAAACACGCATGCATTTTCCAACGGATTCGATCCTGGCTGATGAAATTACTAATTTAAAAGCTATCTCCTCAAAGAAGAAGCTGTCTTCTCAAATCTTTTGGCCATCTTTTCTGTCTCTAGTGATTTCCAGAGTAATACTGTATGTGACATCAGCTGCTAAATGGCAGAAGGAGATAAATTTGAATCACCACTTTAACACAAGTATACGAAAATACTGAAGTGAAACTAATTTTATAATTTCGTTTTTGGCCTAATTAGAGTTTTTCTGTATGTTTTTTAATATTATATGATAATTTGATTACCTTTGTCAGTCACTCCATGGGAGACTGCCTTTCTCTACACATTATATAACTGAAACATAGCCAACAAATGCTCATAGATTTCACTCTTACAGTATTCTATCATTTATATATTGGTTCAACAGCACAACAAGAGCTTTGTGACATGGCACGTTATCCTGCTGGGAGCAGCCAACAGAAGATGGGTATACTGTGGTCATAAAAGGACGGATATGGTCAGCAGCAACACTGTGGCATAGACTGTGGCACTTGGTACTAAGGGGCCCAAAGTGCACCAAAAAATATTGATGTACTGTTGATACAAGGGAGAATAGATCCATGCTTTCATGTTGTTTACACCAGATCCTGACCCTACCATCTGAATTTTGCAGCAGAAATTGAGACTCATGAGACCAGGCAGCATTTTTTCCAATCTTGTGTTGTCCAATTTAGGTGAGTGAGTTTACTGCATTCAAATGGCCTGCACAGTCACCAGATCTCAATCCAAAAGAGAAACCTTTGGGATGCGGTGGAATGGGAGATTTGCTATCTGGATCTGCAACAATTGTGCGATGCTATCATGTCAATACGGACCAAAATCTATAAGAAATGTGTTAAGTGTGTGATATGAAGAACTAAAGTAGTTATGAAGGCAAAGGGGGGTCCAACCTGGCATCTCTAAGGTGTATATCTTTATAAAGTGTCACGTGAGTGTCGAATGCATTGGTAGCACATAGTCAGTATAGAGCAGCAAATGTCCGATACACTGTGCACTTCAAAAGGAGAAACCAACAAATGTTGTAGAAGGATTTGGATAATAGTGGTGTGGGTAATACTTGACGCAGTCTCACAATGTTTCTTTTCCTCCTTGTGCTGATGTTAACACTGGCCCAGAACTACATTTCAGTAACCACAAATATCAAGATCTTTTCAAAATGCAATGTGGAACTTGAAAGAGGCCGGCCTTTCAGGGAATGGCAGACATGCAGTCCAACATTGTCGGCAACAGATTTTCTGTTTAAAGAAACTGTCCAAAATTGGTTTTTTTTACAGTGAACCCAATTTAACGTTTTCCTTTGATCTGTTGGTCTGGTAATCTGGGTGTCAAAGGCAAGAGAAATTGTCTGCACAAGTGAGAGAAGTGAAATAACCTGGACCCTTTAGAATGACATCAGCCTATTCAAACCTATTCTGACTGTGGCTGCCATCCTTTTCATGAGTTTCATGTGAACCTCTGGTTGGTTTAAGGTCACAGGAAACTGCAGAATTCACAAAGTCATGCCACAATCTCCATTTTAAAAACTTGAAATATTCATATTAGCCTTGCCTTGTAATACTTCGGATACTTCAGGCTCATTTTAGCCCTTAGGTAAACTAAGCAAATTTAGGATTTGGTATGCGTTGTTTGTTTTTTAATAACACTGATGTTTTTATGAGCTGAAACTACGAATTTGCTGCAATATATTAAGCATAAAATCTGAAAGATTACACATGAAAACCATATGTCTTCATATCAACAATATGTGGGTACAGATGTCTACCTGACTGAGTACTGACTGATCTTTAAAGCTAGTAGAATATTTTGATTGGCTGTCTGCCTGCCTATCAATTAGATCGGATATCTCATTGTCCATCTGCATTACATTGTTTCTCTGTTTGAATCTTTACCTGCTTGTATACTTCAGTCTGCTTCAGTCTGTCAGCTCATCTGGCACTTTAAAGACTTTTCCGCCTGTATGTTGATCTGTCTGCACGCATGTGCGTCTGCCTTTCTGCCTGTCAACTTCAGTGTGTTTTTGAAACAATGGATTCTGGCAGCATTGTCACTTGTTTTCTCCTTTTTTTCTAACCTCCTCAAACTTTTATGGTTGTATTTCCCCTGTTCTCCCACTCCTCACATTTTCCCCCCTTCACTTTCCATCTCCTACTTTTTCTTTCCATCTGAAACTCACACTCCACCATCTCCCAAACTGCTTCAATGCCACTATCCTCTCCCGACATTATTGTCTGTCCTTCTTATTTCTGTCTCAGTCTTCTTCCTCACCACTATCTCTCTTGCTGTCTCCCAACTGCAAGCAGCAAATAACACCACCGATGCCGTTTTCCATTTGTTGTCTGAGTCGTAAAAGTGCCAAGAGCACAGCATGTGTCTGTGTGCAACAGTAAAACAAGGTAACCTTGAAATGAATGGTTTAGGAAGCTTTGTAGAGCAACATATTAGATGTGCTTTAATGTACATTTTTATACCAGAGAGTACTATGATTTTCGAACAACACTCACACACTGTTTTAACAAGGTTGTATCTTAAAAATGATATTGTTAACGTGTCACATTTTTGGCTGACTATATTGGCAACACAACCAACACAAGCATTTGCTGATGAAACTGGAAAAGTTTCCATTTAAAAGCTGCAAATGATGAAGCACTAATGCTGTGCTTAAAAGTCTTTTTTACTAAAGCTACAGGTGCTGTACTGCAGATGACTCTAAACTAAACAGGTGGTTGGTGTGTGAGTTTTAGCCATTGTAATTCACAGTGTTACACTTTTGTCCCTTTTGTTTTGGAAGAGTTTAGGTTTAAAAAGTGCATCATTGGTCCATTTTCTGCCCAGAGGATTGTGATTGTTCAACTACTACTTCATGCCTGATTTTTTGGTACTTTTATTTTCCCTTTCATTTGTGCCCTCTGCTTTGGTGCATTGCTGGATGGGGAAAAGATATATACTGTACATTTTGTTTGCTTTGTGCTTGTCAAAGCAATTTTGAGTCACCGGGATACTGAAATATTAAACCTTGCCTGACCACGAACAGTTTCTATCCCTCAAACTCTACTGTGCATTGGAAATCAATAAAAGAAAACCAAAAATGACTTTTAACACCAAGTGAAACAAAGCAAATTTTGTTTTTTTCACTGACAAGTTTTTCTATTACGATCACTGACGTTTTAATGAAATCATTAGCATGTTGTTCTTGTTAAAGAATAAAAGCAATTAAAATGGCACATAAGTAAACACTGTGTATGGAGGTCACAAAGTCTCATTATCCTGTCAACACGAGTGTTAATTGTTAACTGTTATTTGGTAGATATGTTTCCTTGAAGGGCACCCTAGGTGGTCAGGCAGTGTCATTTTTGAATAGTTACTTTCCACCAGTACAGTCTAACGACTTTATTGCTCATACTTTCTCTTCCTTATCTGACTAGGTTTGTGATAATTCTGTGATAGCCGGAGATTTTAACGGTTATTTTTCTACAACTAAGGACAGATCCCCTCCCAAACAAATTCAAATGTCTACAAGGGCCAAAGCACTTTTAGATACTTGTAACAAACTTGATTTGGTTGATACCTGGCGGACTCTTCACCCTAACGATAAAGAATTTACTTTTTTTTCTGGTGTTCATAGAACAAGTAGTAGAATCGATTTCGTTTTCACCCCCAAACGATCACTGGGAAACATTTTGAGATGTACAATAGGTGATATTATTATATCTGATCATGCGCCGGTTTTTGTTCAGCTAAGTGATCTAAATCCTGTCCCTCGGTCTCATAACTGGAGATTTAACAATTTTTTGATTCACGACCCAAAATTCGAAATATTTTTAACTGATCAGCTTGAACATTTTTTAAAGGTTAATGCAACCCCTGAAGTTTCTCCAGGCCTGCTTTGGGACACCCTGAAGGCTTACACCCGTGGGCTGATTATATCATATTCAGCAGGCCTGAAGCGGAAAAATCAGATGGAGCGACGAAAATTAGAACTGGAATTGCATGAACTGCAAGCTAAACATAATGATTCACCTTCAAAGCAATTAAGGAATGAAATTCAGGTGGTTAAAACAGCTTTGGAGGCACTACTGACAAGAAAGGCTGAGAAATCTCTTTTCTTCATGAGGCAGAAGTTATAAGAGTTTGCTAATAAACCTAACCGCTATCTGGCCAATCTTCTTCATAATAAGGGTGCTGGTTGTAATATCCCATGAGTTAGAGACTCATCTGGTTTATCTAAATATGACAATTTAATTATTAATGATACTTTTAAAGCTTTTTATAAGCAGTTATATACCTCCCAGTTTAAATCCACCACTTCTTCTTAGGACTAAACTTACCTAAAGTTACTGAAATCCAAAGGGATGATTTATGTAAACCTATAAAGCAAAGCGAAATTTTGAAAGTTATTCAGATGCTTCCAAATAACAAAGCTCCGGTTCCGGACGGGTTCTCGGGGGAATTTTTTAAGAAATTCAGTAAGATTCTAACTTCCCCAATGGAGGCTAATATTTCTCTAATTTTGAAGAAGGGGAAACCTCCTGAAGAATGCGCTTCCTATAGGCCTATATCTGTTTTAAATCTTGATTTGAAGATACTTGCCAAGGTCCTAGCTATACGTCTTGAGCCAATACTACCTTCGATCGTTAAGAATGATCAAACTGGTTTTATACGGGGCGGTATTCCGCACATAGCGTGAGGCGTCTACTTAACATTATTCAGCACTCATCTTTGTTTAACCCCGAGGCTCTTTCTTCTTTTCACACTTGAAGAATTTGGTTTAGGTGACAACTTTGTTAAATGGATCCAGATCCTTTATACTTCCCCTCTTTCGGCAGTAATTACCAATGGTCATAGCCCTTTGTTATTCGCCCTAGCTATGGAACCCCTTGCCACAGCCATTAGGAAGGATGCTGCTATTGAAGGACTCTGTTTGAACAATTCTCAACATAAGATTTCACTTTATGCAGATGACGTTTTAATTTTCCTAAATTCTCCTGCTCACTCAATTCCTAGATTAGTTTTGTTAATTTCCCAATACGGCTCCTTCTCAGGCTACAAGATCAATTTTTCTAAAAGTGAGGCTATGCCCCTCTCTGTTATAAATGAGGTTGATCCAAACATTTCTCAGCCTTTTCGTTGGTCTCCATGAAATGTATAGTCTGAACTACACCCCTTTAATTCAGACCATCAATCGCGATTTGGATAGATGGTGCAGCCTCCCTCTGCCTCTTTTAGGTCGTATTCATTTGGTCAAGATGAATATCCTCCCTCGTCTCTTGTATTTATTCCAGATGTTACCGCTTGCTCTGTCCAAAAAAGTTTTGTCAAAATTAAATGGTTCAATTATCTCCTTTATATGGCGTAAGAAAAGACCTAGATTGAGATACAGTTTTATGTGTTTGCCTGTTCAGAAAGGCGGTCTTGTCGCTCCCTCCTTCCCACAATCCCTCTTGGCCGTTGCGGAACCTGCTATATATTTCCTCAGGTAAAGCCACAGTTCTAACACAAGATAATATGGTGTTAAAGAATATGCTCACTATTTGGCGCAAAGTCAGGCGCCTGGAAGGATATTATAATTGTTTCCTATTCATGAAAACCCTGACTTCTTACCTGGTCTTCAGGCTGGTTTTGGAGACTGGTCTCAAAAAGGGATTAATACAGTGGGTGATCTTGTTCATGAGAACTCTCTTCTTACTTTTAATCAACTGAAAAGCAAGTTTGGTCTGACCAATAAGGATTTTTTGAAGTACTTTCAGGTAAAGCACTATATTACTTCTAAATTGAAGGATTTTAATGGAGGGTTTGGTCTTTCTCCTATAGAATCACTCATGGTAAAAACTACCCAACTAAAATGTATCACTAAAAAGATTTATAACATTCTGTCTGATCTTAGAATGGATAACTCTAACAAAATCAAGGGCCAATGGGAATCAGATGTAGGCGCCATAGATGCTGAAGCTTGGGATGAGTTGTGTTGTCTTACTTTTAAAGCCTTGGCATCTAATTCTATTTGGGAAAGACAGTTTAAACTTATAAATAGGCTTTATATTACACCTGAGAAGAGGCACATAATGTTTGCAACTTTGCCTAATCTCTGCAACAAATGTCAGTCTGCTGTTGGTTCCTTTTTTCATTGTCTGTGGGGCTGCCCTGTTATTCTACAGTTTTGGAGATCACTAATAGATACGCTATGTATTATATTTAATTGCCGACTGCATCTGGGTCCAAGGACTTGCTTGTTAGGACTAAATGATGAGCTACCTGCCGGCTTTCGCAGCAAAGATCTCCTTCACATACTGCTGCACTACGCTCGAAAGTGCATTATGGTACTGTGGATTTCTGATAAGTCAACTGATCTGTCAACCAGTGGCTACAGTCTGTGATATGTATTGTGCCAATGGAAGCCTTCTCTACGGCACTTACGGACAAACCTTTCCTTTTCTATCGCACATGGGACCCTTTATTGGCCCTTCTGGACACTCCTCCTGCTCATAGGTTGAAATCGGGCTTACAGGATGTAGCCTGGCAACAAACCTTTTTCATTGTCTATTACTATTGCTGTTGGGTTATTCTTTCTACCTCCCAGGTCCTGCTATACATGTAGCTGCATCTTTGTCCTGTATATGTATATGCTGGTGACTGCTGTTTTCCTGCTTTGCAAGTAAAAGTTCAATAAAAAAAAAAAGAGAGAGACTTTTTATTTGATTACATTTTATATGATGGTTATGCAGAAAAAGTAGAATTGGGCTGAAAGATCTATTGCTTTATGACCTATTCATGTTGTGTATCTCATGTTTTTAAAGAGTAACTAAGTAACTAATTACTTGTGAAAATAAGTGATCAGTAAAGTAACGGGATTACTTTTTTGGAGAAGTAACCAGTAATTAGTTACTCATTACTTTTTTTAAGTAACTTGACCAACACTGTCCAGATGAACAGAATCAACTTTTTGGGAAGGTTCCAAGTAAAGCTTCAACATGCAACAAGAAGAAATGGGAGTGAGACGAAACATTTTCATGAGCGTGCAGTTTATTGAAAACAACGCTTAAACTGAAACAGGCTACACATCCATTTCTTCTTGTTGCATGTTGAAGCTCTACTTGGAACCTTGTTAAGATCCAACCACGCAAAATATGATTTTTTCCCATTTTTCAAGTGGTCTTAAACTTTTGATTGGGACCGTATATGTATATTTTAGCTAAATTTTTTACAAAACACTTTAAGATGTTTTTAAGGGAGTAAAATCGGATGAGGGAGAAATGAACATTATGTAGGAGTAGGTAAGGATTTTCATTTTTTGGTGTTAACAGATAAAAACCTTTACCTCTGGTCAGGGACAAGGACTGGACTGAACACAAGGAAGGTTAAAAACAACAACAAAAAAAAAACAGCGAATGTCCAAAGAAAAAAATTGGAAAAACATTAGGAAAGCCTGAAGAACTGTTGCTCAAGAAAACTTTGCAGGAAAGTCTGGCTCCATGGAATCAAAAGATAGAAAGAAATGTGAGGTGGCTCAAAGCTTTCGCACACTACTTTATAGTATTAGACTGTGTTTGCTTTGTTTATTGTAAAATCTGAGTTACAATTTCATCATTGTTCGTCCGCCGTTGCACAACCCTGTAAACAATAAAACATTTAGCACGACCGACGATGTTTGTAAACCTAATGATTTCTAAGGCTTAACTATTGCACACCCCAGTGCTTAATTTGTCATGCAGAAGAGCTGTTTGAAATGGTCAAAGAGAAAAAGCTGTATAAATATTTAAACTCGAGTCCAAAGGAGAATACCTATTTTGAGCATTGCATTCGACAATGAATCATGAAGCAACTTGCAAAACCACAAATGCCGTCCTGAAAATTTTAACTTGTATGAAAGATACAGAAATAGAGTTTGATTAATTTCCATTCAGATTGTCAGCTCTACAAAGAAAAGCATAAAAAAACTCGACTGTCTGTATTCTGCAGCTGCATCTATTATGTGAAGAGGGACCGAGGAGGAGCAGAAAAAAGAATCTCTTCTTCTGACCGCAAGATTAAAGCTTTAGTCATGATGCTGTAACACTCGATCAATTTACCGAAGGTTGCTGAACTCTATGGCGTCTGCAAGAACTTCAACAAGACAGCTCTTTGATTCTTGAACACGCAGCGTCCTATGCATCTGTTTTGACAAGCTGACAAAAACAGCCTGACTGAGTTGCTTGCCATTGTCTAGTGTCTCATCTCCATCACTGTAAAGACGTTCACTGAAGAAAGTGAAACATCCGTGTCATTTAGTTGAATTGAATTGATCGGGATTTCTGGTTTGAAACTGTTTATTTCACTATACCTCAAATTAAAAGTAAACATTTAATGCACTGCAAAAACTTTTCTGGAGACAAACTGTTCAAAAACTGGAGACACAACCAAAGAAAATGTCTGAGTCTGTAGTCTCAGTGTCAAGCTCTAAGCACTGGATCAGCCAAAGAGACGTGTGAGCATAGATAGCTTATACAGTATGTATTCGGATACACTTCAGGGAAGTATAAAGAATTTATATTAAACTATACTGGAAAGGAAGAGACTTTAATTTGAGAAAAAATCTGTCATATTCATTTTATTTAAGTAGCTGTGTTTGCATAGTGTTAGAAATGTTGTTAATGTTAATGGCTGTTACATTACCAATCCAACACGTTCTCATTCCCAAATATTTTACGCTAGGTGACAAATTGTCAACCTATTATGCTTCCCTAAATGACGAGATTGGAAAAAAACCGAGGGAACATGAGAACCGTTAGGAATCAATCTACGCGTTTGTTCATTTTACTTAAATCGCTTTGGAAAACACTATTTAACGTCATTAAAGTGGTGGTTAAGGTTAGGGACAAAGTTAGGGTTAGGGCTGGAATACATGGCTGGAACGTGTATTACTGCGGGACCATCAATCTACTGGATTTCACCCATTAACCCGGCGCATAGCATAAGAACGCGGAAGGTCACCTTTGGCGTTCCTCAGGAACGTGACAAATCGTCGGAATGTTACGCCTCGGGAGTGAGAACGGGCTGACCAATCTCATGGTTTAAAGGTGAGATGTTCATTTCATGGGTTTGGTGAGTGTGGGTTGGGAAGTGTTTTTTTTTTCCTTTCTCTTTAGCAACTGTTCAGTGCTTTATTTTGTCGTTTTTATTGTATTTTTTGTGCATAAAAGGGAGCCTTTGTTTGAATAAATTCAGTCCTTCAAAAGAGAATTTATCTTTATTTCCAGCAAGTTCGTTGTGACAAAATCTTGATTTTACCTTAAAAAAATCATCTTTTTGCAAAACCAAAGCTTTTGTTTGTGAATTTTAAGGAAAAAAATAGATTTTTATGAAGTGTTATTAAGTATGTTTGAATCAGACAATAAGAAACCAATTTTCCATTATGTGCAAGTAGAAATTGTATTTTATTACACTGACTAAAGTAGAAGTTGAAAGAACTTCCTTGTAAAAAAAATGTGAGTGCTTCAATTAACTATTAAAAGAACAAATTAACTTGGAACTCACTCAAACTATCAGGTTTTACCAAAGTGAAAAAAAGATTTAAGGCAGAGGTCCCCAATCCCAGTCCACCCTGGGTCAACACACCTAAATCACATGATTAGTTCATTACCAGGCCTCTGGAGAACTTCAAGACATGTTGAGAAGGTAATTTATCCATTTAAATCAGCTGTGGTGGATCAAGGACACACCTAAAACCTGCCCTCGTGGACTGGGATCGGGGACCCCTGATTTAAGGTCTTTAGAATAAATTATCTTTTGAGTTTGTTTCAATCTACATTTATGATTCTGGAAAGATAAATATTTTTGACTTATTTTAAATACAAATTTACACTTTCAGTCAAATTTGAATAGTCTGAGTAAAACTAACACATTTAGCTGTAATAAATTAGAGTCATTTAAGTCGGTTCAAAGTACATTTTTTCCGTATAAGATAAAGCAACATGCAGCCATTTTGATCAATTTTTTAAAAATTAAAAACTAAGCTTTGATGTTTAGAGGCATTTAAGCTCTCAGATGTGTCTCCCTACTTTCTAATTGGATTCGTTAGCAAGCGAGCTATGAGGCATTTAGATGGCATGGAGGTGGGGGTGGGGGGGCTGAACCTACAGATGCACAATTGCGTGCATGGACACACACATGACTGCACACACATATACAAGCAGATGAGTGGAGGGCTTTTAATAATCTTTGAAAAGCTAATATTTTCTTTCTGTTCACGTAGCCTCATGCTGATAATTGCCACTGGGTGCTGATAACTATTCATGTGTACATGATACCGACTGCATACTAATTCTGCAGGTGCAAGGTTGGCACTACGTCCAGAAAAAGAGGGGAAGGGGAGAATTTCTCCTCGCAATTCTACACTCAGTGGCTACAACGATTTAACAAACTTCCTCTTTGGCTCATTAAAGGTTTTATTAGATGAAGGAGGAAGAATCAGCAGACAGTGCCAAAGCTTTACTTGTTTTTGGTCTTAATATACTGCGAGCAAGTGTGGATCTGCAGCTGTATTTTTAATACACCCCTTCAGAGAAACCTTGTGTCATCCAGAAAAACAATGAAGACATTGTTTTCATTTTTTTTCATAATTCACTTTTTCAAAATACAGTGAAAATTCAACTCTAGTTTCTGATGTTATTAAATAAGAAGACATCATTTCAATGAAAACTACATATCTTTGGTTAGCTATGCTGAAAAACTGCATTATGTGTAAGCATTTTGAACTCTTCTGAATATTTGTTTTGAACAGTTCCAAACGAGAAGCCCAGCGTTATTTATGGTTCTAGCTTATTGAGAGTATAAAAGGTTTAAGTTCTGACCTTTTCAGTACACATATACATATACATACTCCTGGGGGTGAAACTGTGGGCTACAAGTCCCGTATTGCTCACCCAGTATGGATTTAACCAACCTACATGGCCCTTGAAGCAGTTTGCTGAGAACTGAACTGAGACATATATTACCGAGGCTTTTACAGCTGCATTTTTACCATACATTTTTTGCACATATGTGACCCAGCACAGGAACAGCTGGGCAAAGACACAGAAAGACAAACAAATCTCAATTGTGCACATAAACAAGCAAGTAATGACAGAATCAAGAACAAGAGGACACTCCACTATTTCCTGTGTTTGTTGTCTTAACTTCGTTGTCTGCAAATACAGCCCCAACTCCAAAGGAAATTTGTCAGGCTGTGTGAAATCAATTAAAGTGGCACACCTCTTCAAACAACATCTCAAAAATGTAATTTATGGAATATTTTCTGGTGCATAAACACACTATTTTGCACCAGATCTTTGTCCAGCAAATCACTTGGCTATGATGTGAAAACTGCTCGGCAAAGCCACATTGTTGGTAACAGCAATGCCCCCCCTCAGTGATGATACTAATAATGCTCTTTTGGCTGATGGTTACTTATAAAGCTAGTGGAGTTTTTATAAGTTTTTATCAGTTTAATAATGTACAAACATGATGCAGGTGAATATTTCTCTATTTGCATGTTTTTTGAATGCATTTAACCCATCTGGAGCGCAGAATGGACAAACTTTGAACAAATTGCGCAAATTGCGTTGACAGAGACATTTCATGGATTTTGAGTCATTCTGCGCTCCAGATGGGTTAATTGCGTAAAAGATTTTAATCATGTTAATGCGTTACCGTTGACAGCCCTGATAGAAAATAAACAAAGATAGACAAGTTACATATCAATATGGAACTTTTACATTTTAGGAAGCAAGTACACCATAAATAACAGTTTTGGACTTTAACATTGTTTTCGGATGTTGTGTCACATAAACCGATGCCATTAAACTGATTCTTTTATATTTTTTGTCTTGTATTTATTAAGCCTAAACAGGACTGCACACCAAAAACAGGAAATTCACTGAAAGCTCCTTAATGCATGTTCAGTGCACTGATACTACAAGTCAAATTTTATGATCCCCTACAGTATAAGAATGTAAATTGATGCACAGGGTTTTCTACAAGTCTCAAATGAAAGACAACTGGACCAAATCAAACAAATACTCCATGTTGGGGGGAAAAGAGGAAATTTCAACAAGTCACTTTTAACAGCGCTACTCTCTTTTTCATTACAGGAATCAATATTTGTGTGGATGCTTTAAGCAAAGTTTTTACAATTTCTGCAACTTTTCAGCTTTTTCAGCTAGTTTTTCCATACAGCTTCAGCTTTAAGCATCCACACTGCATTTTCGCAGGAAATGCAAATTTTTCTAGTACTAATTCAGACTCGGCCATGGCTGGAAGCCGGTCTGCTGAAACCATGCGAAATCATTAAGCTGCATTAGCTAGCTCTCAAAATCACACTGGTACAATGGTAAGCTTTTATTCTATAAAGCTGGGATAATTAATTCAAAGCTGGTACAGTGTACACTGTGTGAATACGACAAGGAATTGCAACAACACACACGCACGCACACACACAATGCTGTCTTTTACACACAAACACATTGAAATACTGTACATAGTAAACATGCACAGACACATTCAAAGACAGACGCGCAAGAAGGGACTTTAATGTGCACGAACAACAATGTGTGGATGCATGCAAATACTGTGAACTGTGTGATGATTAACAAATACAGAAAAATACTAAAAAGTGCACGCTCACACAGACACGTGCACGCTCTTTTAGCTGGAAGCTATGTTACATATTCATAAATGCAGTATTATATGACATCTCTCTCTCTTGCCTCCAACCCTTTCCCCTAAAAATAGACAAGAGCTTTACTCTGCGTGAAAGACAAACCTTGACGTCTTGAAATGTGATCTGTACAAGTAAGACGTGTGTTGGATTTGACACGTTAATGTTGCAATTACAATGTTCTGAAACATTTAGCCGCAAACTCGCGGTAGCCGGTGTTTGAATAAAGAGAGATAAGGGCTTTGAAGTGAGTTTTAATGTCAATATAGATATACTTTTACAAAATCAGTATCAAAGGTTTGATTTTTTTTTTCAAGTGCTGAATATTGAGGTGTCAGACACAGCTGGTATTGTCAGCCACTTGAAAAGTGAGTTGTATCGCTGCAACTGCCTACACATATTCTGCATAGAAAAATATGGATCGCTTTGAGATATGATGAAGGCAGACGAAGAAACTAAAATGAAAAGAAAATCTGCAAGAGTGAATAAAAGAATAATACGAAGTATTACTCTCCTTCGCACTGCCAAGCGTTAACAGAAAGTCCAGCGACGTGAAAATATTTGAAACACTTAGAAAAATATGATGTTTAAAAGCATCTTCTCCTGCAATTTTCACTTTTCCAGTCTGATGTCTTCGATATTGTGTCTGACAGCCAGCATAACAGCCAGAACGGGGCTGATAAAAACCAGGATAACGGAGAACAATTTTTATGAGGAATAGTTAGAAAGAATGACAGATCAAAATAGAGGAAAAAAAAGGATAATAGGTAGACATTATGGGACAATACCACAGCCAATTGCGGAAAAGAAAACCTGAGGTGACACCATGACCTCACAAAACGAGCACCGACTGAAAGAGTTGTGGTGACAACTTGAGAATGAGTGTGTATTTGTGTCTGCTGATGAGGTAAGGGCATTGATCGGCCGGGTTCTCTTGGGTTTCGCTTGACAGAGTGAATGAAAAATTGCTGTCTTAAAAAATATATTTACTCTTTGCTTCTTTTAAATCTCCTGTGCAGAGACATTTAAACTCACACTTTATTAGGTAGAACTTGCAGGTACAGGGGTTGGACCTCTGACTACCTTAATTCCTTGTGGCATACGTTCAACAAAGTTGGAAACATTCCTCAGAGATTTTGGTCCATGCTGAACTGACATCAACACGCAGTCTGTGGATATTCATCATGTGAATGTCCACCTGCTCCACCGCATCCCAAAGGTGCTCTACTCCTGCTCGACACAGGATTGACATCTGGTGACTGTGGAGGTCATTTAAATGCAATGAACTTGCATTTGATTGGCTGAGTAAATAGTTGTGTTAATGAGCAGCTAAACAGGTGCACTTAATAAAGTGGCCAGTTAGAGTATGTAGCTCTATAATCAAAGGAGATGGATTACACACTTTATTGAGACAAAATTACATACTGTTGCTTTATGACTTGAATATGAGTCAATATTTTGACACAATGTAATTTAAAAACGGTGTAAGGTTGATTCTTTTACAGACTCTTGTGGATGAGTTTTGTCCTTTAGCTGATGACAAAATTACTGTTATCAAACACATAACACTGCTCCTCAAAGATGAAACAGGCATGCTCTGTGGTAGTTAATTATAGTGTGTGGCTTAGTGTTGTTGCAAAACAGGTGAGTGTAAGCAGCTTTTGCAGAATTCATAGAAATACAAGTGCGGAAAGCTCACCTTTATATGTTGATGCCGATATGCATATTTGTTTTGGCAAGATAAATTTTGCCAAATTTGTTCAAGTTATTGTGAAGAATTTCAGCACAGTGAAGCACATCACTTCACTTCTAATCAAAACTGAATTATAGCAGCAAACATCAATCATGCTGTTCAGATTTAGCACCTTCTGTGTTATTATGTGGCAGAACATCTGAGTTGAGAAAACAGTCACCAGAAAAGCTTCCTGATGCTCTACAATATTATTTTTCAGGAATATATCATTCATGGATGGATGGATGGATGGATGGATGGATAGAGGTCCATGCTGAAATGTGGCTGAACCTTACTAAGCACTTTGGATTTTAATCTGTCAGGGAAAATTAATTCAGTTCTCCACCTTATAGTTTTTCTTTCCTATATTCTAATCACCCGTTAAATTAATTCACTTCATTAATTTGCCAAACAAGAAACAAATTGTTCATCTTACTTGGGAGGCACAACAGAGTGCCATCCAGCATTTCTTATGTTTTTATTCAGCTAACTGTGAGAAACTGAGATGTGTGCCTGCCTCTTGCTCCACAGGAATACAACCTTTGCAATAATTCTCTTCCTGGAGGGAGGGAGTATGTAATTGGTTCTGTTTGTTTGTCTATCTGTCTGTTTTTGTTAGTAGTCTAGCGTCCGCAGTATTCAAGATATCATTTTCAAATTTTGTGTGATGGTAGATGTGGTGGAGGTGTGGCTCAGCTGCAGAGGAGGGGTGGTGCAGTGAGCTCAATGCTAGACTTTGGGGAATATGAATACCTAAAGGTTGGCTAAGGAGCTGATTTTGAACCTTCATTGTTAGCACTCAAGGTCAAAGCTGAGTTAAAAAAAAATACATGCAGCCATATTGAGTAAATATATTGCGATTATTGCTTTGCAACAATTCCACTAATAAAAAACAACACTAGTACTTACTTGGGTCGGCTCTGCTTGACTCGACTCGGTTTTTAGAGTTTTACATTAGGTGATAGTACCTGGTACCAGATACTTTTTTCTACTCGTCTGGGATTCCCAGTGATGCGATCCGAAAATGTGACGAGAACAGACGTCATGACTCATGTGATCAGCTCTCATGAAAATCAAAACAAAAATGTTTTTTTTGAAACCTGGCAACAAGGGAAATGGCTGCACAAAAGCAACATTGCGGTCCTCAAGTCTGACAAAAGCTATACTAATCCATTGTTTTGGTATTGGTGTCACATACTAGTGACGCCATTTACCAGCCTGATGTCATCATACTGTATTGTAAGAAAAAAAGGCTGACGTTTAATTTAAACAATGGTAATGTGTATGTATGTGCACATACCTGTATTCTTCACGGGTGAAGACAGGGATAACAGAGGGCTGAAGGACTGTGATCTCTACCAGAGTTGTATTCTTCATTACAGGCTCACCATGATCGTATGCCACCACCACCAGCTGTCAAACAAATATAGACAAAGCCAGAACATCACCACGCCATTGATACCCACGCCCCTGCGAGATGGCTGTCTGATGCCGCCGCCGCTCTCATTTACGCTCGCTAAATGGGATGTAGCCAATGCGTGACAGCCCCGCAATAAACCAGAATAAATTGTACTTTTCTCTTCCTGCACATGATTCAGATGGGATTTGAAGAACAGAGAGGGTGTGTGTCCCACTGGTGTGCTTGACTTTTCCTGCCTCGGCTTTTATTCTTCATTTAATTGGGGGGCTAACTGCTGTTAACCAGGCCCAAAGGATTCCTAATGAGGGCCAACCTTAAATATCAACACACTGAAATATTGTGTTTCCTTCATCTCCTTTAGTCAGGTGAACGCTACAGCTCATGCATCCTGTTTTATATTCATACAGTAACTAGTGTTTTAAATAGGAAACAGCTACACGCATAAATAACTCTTTAGCAGTTGGGAACTTGCGACATGTGATAGTTAAGTGGCTTGCTGATTCTCATCACAACTATTTTTTCCTTCCGACTGAGGATTTCAATTGGTTTCTTTGCACAATTGCTTACGCACGCTGAATTGCCCACCAAATTCATTTTTTTTAATGCTGTGGTGTCTTTAGGCGAGCGAGTTGGGTAGTAATTAGCTGCACATCATTTAAACCGTCTTTACTGTGTCTTTACTGTGTACGAGAACATTAGACAAGGTTTATCTCAGTCATAAGCCAAATCTTGTACTCAGTTTTGGACTAGTTCATTTTGTTTGAGTTATTGGAGCAAACAAGGTAGAATTAGTCCCTTGAGCGAGATCTTCAGAGGATGCTGAATCCTTGTTGTGTTAATTAAAGCCCAATGAAAAGATGAAATTAGCAAGGCCCATTGAGGAATACAGCTGGGAGAAGGTAGATTTGAAACTAATAAGCTGCTGCAATATATTTTGTAGAGTGGATAGGGAATTGTTCAGAGTTCCCTGTTCATAAGAATTACATGTAAGCAAATCAAATCTGGAATTAGTAATCTAATCATTCTGACTTATTTTGTATGATGTCGTTCCACGCCCCCACCTACTGAATACCAGAATCCAGACGATAAAGCCAAAAGAAGGTCACCAGGATAAATGTTATCTAAATAACAACCGCTGTTATGTAAGATGATGCAATTAAACACTCACTACGCAATGGCTACATTTAATGAAATATAGGCATTATTGAATAAGACCGAGTGGGCCGTGACTTCACAAATGTAAAACCTGGTTTCAGGGTTTTAACAAAAAATACTGCAAAAGACTTGTAATGATGGGTTTGATGTAGCAGCAGTTCAGTACAGTTACATCCATAATTTGAAGATGAAGATGCAATATTTGTAGTTTTGCCTCTATACACCACAGTCGATTTTAAATAAAACAATGAAGATGACTCAAGTGCAAAGTTGAGTCATCTTCATTGTGTTTTACCAAAAAAAAAAAAGAAAGAAAAATTGATTTTTAAAAAAGACGTTTGTGCACACTTACGCTGAACTTCATGTTCGGCTCCTCGTTCAGGTTCACTCTGGTAACCACACGTCCGGTCTGTTCTTCTACGCCAAATATACTGGCTGAGTATGGATACGCCTCCTGGTCCACCTTATAACGTACTAAACCTGCTGGAGTACCCTATGATGACAACAGAATAATATCCATTTTAAACATTAAAATAAAAAATAAAAAACTTGAAGTTGATTAAACAAAAAACTATAGGATGAAATGCCTCATGCATGGTTTCTGGAAAACCGTTTCTTTCTTTCTAATATCTTCTGAACTGTAATTAAATAGTGTGGTGATGGCTATGTAATGAGTTTTGCAGTATTTAATATCTAAAGCAATTAGCAGGGATCCAAATGTTAAGTCTCTATATAGAAATAATTGTGAGCGTTATAAGACATATCATTACTTTAAATAAATGCGGTTCAAATGGTCGTGAATTAACCTCTTAACTGTTGCTGATAATGAGCAGCCATAAGTTACTATGACTGATTTGACACAAAATGTCAGGAAATACATACATTTACATTGTAATATCCACATATTTTAAGAAAATACTCCGTATTCTTTAATGAGCTGTGCCATTCTGAGGAGGAAAAATAAACACACCAACAAATTAGACCTCTGCGTTTAAAGCTTTCCTTGAACTTTAAAAATACGTGCTGACAATGTGATAAAACTGGTGCTTTTGCTAGTTTATTTTCAGAAAGGAACAACAATTACAGCAACAAAAGTTGGTCCTTTGGCTAAAAGTCATACAGTATATCTGCCCTCTGTTTATTCTCAGGGGACGAAAGGTTCTTGCTACATGTCTTGCTTGTCATACACACTTTATTCACTTTATCTCCCTTAAGGCTGTAAATCCACCAGCGAAAAAACAACAATGACAAGTCCGCTAAGGTCATATTTTCACACTGAAACGCTGAAAGAGTAAGGGCAACGGGGGAAGTTAAAGAGAAACTCCAGACAGACAAAATAGATATTTTTAATTATGTAAACAGCCATTTTTCAATCCAGCCATCAAACGGTCTAATCTGAGTTCACTTTTGCAGAAGCACTGCTGTTGCGAGCAGTATTTCAGCAACTGTCTACATTGATGTAACACTTTCTTGCACAACAGCTCAGAGTGAGTCAGCAAAACCCGATGCTGATAAATTCTTGAAAGTATTTGTACTTTCGAGGGATACTTTAGATCTGGAGGGTATAAATGGAAATTACACAGAGATATATGAATATTATAGGCTCCAGCGCTCAAACAAGGTGCTATTTAGTACCTTTGTTGAGCACCGGGGAGGTCCTTTATAGCATATAGCCTGGACTTTATAATGTTGTTTTTGACCCAAGAGAATTTCTCATGCTTAAATCTAAAGTATGAAGCAATTCAGCTGACACAGGAAGCAGCATGCGAAACAGTGAAAGGAAAGCGGTGCTTTAAAGAGGCTTATGTGAGAACATTGCTGGTGTAGAAGATCCTGCATGAAGAAGGAGGAAGGAAAAATAAGCTCATGGCATCTTGAGCAGTAATGCAAAATAAAAGCACTCCCAGTGCTTTTTCATAAACACCTGTTTTGTGAATTAAACGCATCAGCTGGTTTATTTTTCTTTCTAATATTTTTAAAAAAGTGATTTTCCCAGTGTCGCTGCATGATTCAATGAAGCCTCGTGAGGTATTCTCACATACTGCCGATTATGAGAATTCTGTATGAGCATGTTATCACCTTATTAACCTACAGTTACATAAATCAGACTCACATAAAACAGCTAAACCTCGTTTTACAACAACCAGAATAAAGCAGTCTACATAACAAGGATGCTCAGCATTAAATGTTCTCTTGAGATTTCACCTTGTGACACACTGAGGTATAAAAAAAAATAAATACTCCACTAGAGAAAGAAGTGAAAATGTGTTAAAAACACACCTACACACACACTGACTGAAGACAAGCACCATTATCTTGCATCATTCCAGTACACAATTTGAGGAGCAGGCTGTGAAACAGTTTGATTGAATAGCTGCATCTGATAATGCTCACCGCAGGGTCAGAGTCATTGGCCATCACTGTGGTTACGATGGTTCCCTTGACAGCATTAGGGGCAACCATGCCTCGGTACACTGACTGGCTGAATACTGGAGAAAAGTCATTCATGTCCTGGAGAGAGATTTAACACAAACACAGAGATGGTACGGCATTAGCATTTTTAAAATACACTGCACCAAAATGCTTTTTGTTTCCTTGAAGTTCCTGAAATGTTGAAAATTTTAATAACAGCAAATTACTGTAGCAGTTTTGTCATAGGAATATATATATATGAACAGTAGTGCATATAATCTATTGCTTATGCTGAGTTTATTTTATTTCTTTGGCTTGGATTCTAATTTATCTCTGAATAGAACAAATGCTGTAGTGAGTAGAATAAATGGGGTGTTCATGAAAACCTGTGGGGCTTTAATCACAGCAGGCGTCAGCAGTACTGGAAAACATCAGCAAGGGTGAAAGTGAGGACACCACAAAACAATTGTGCTTTTAATTTTCCATTGGCTGGTTAAATGATGGATTTTAAAAAATTTCTTTCACAGTTGTCAAACTCAAAAAAACTAAACAAAACAAAAACACACTATGTAAACTAAATGTTGTATAAAGCACAGAAACTGTCCACTTATTTCTCCGTCATTTTAAAGTTTCTGATAACAGAACCTAAAGTCCATAGATTGCATAGATTCATATGCTAATCTCTGGTATAGTCATTGAGTGTCAGAGACAACAGGATCCATCCTGTGTCTAGCAGCACTACAGGAAAGAAAAACAAAGCAGGAAGACAATGTGCTGTTTTGGCTGTGTAAAATGAAGATGCTGTGATGCTTTGATGCATTTCCTTGATTATAAATATTGGCATATACTACTCTAATAGTAGCCATGCTCTGAACAGAAGTTCAAGGTCAAGCAATCAAATAGACTAGCATGTAGACGTTTAAGATGAATTTGAATGTAGTGGATGTACATCTGTTGTTGTGTATAGTCATCTATACTGTGAACTATGTATGAAAGACAAGGTTTTACCACATACTGTATATAAGAGACTGACATAGTCAAGGCTAAAGGCAGGAAGTCAGTGCTGTTGAAGACCAAATGTACAGTTTTGCTCTTTGACACTTTGCTCAAATTCCTGAAATTCATAGTAGATGTAACATTGGGTGAAATGATTGTACACTATACATCAGCAACGACAAGAACTGGGTGCTCAAGTTTGAACTTATTTTTGGATTTTCTCTAATTCACACAGGGTCAAAAGTATACATATAGGCTTGCACATGCCTACTAATGTTTGGTTAAATGTCCCTACCAACCTTTTGGCATGACTCTGTCTAAATACTTGATCACTCTTCATGTTATAATTCATTCAAATTGGTTGGTTTCCTGGCACAGATATGGCTTTTAAGAACAGTCCACAAATTTTCAAGAGGGTTGAGGTTGGAGCTTTGTGTCCAGTTACATGTTCGCCTACTTTATCCAAAACCAGTTCTGAAGTGTGTTTGGGATCACTGTCCTGCTGGAACACCCAAATGTCCAAGTTTTCATCTGTTTTGTAATCCGGTCATTAAGTCTGACGTCACTAGCCGTGTCTGGGCCTAAACTCCGCTGCTTCGGTCCATATATCAAACGATCACTATGGCATTACTGAGAGTTGAAAAACTGTCTAAAGTCTTTCATCTTTAATAAAATGATCAGCGTTCTGCTCTACCAGGTATAACAATTGAGTTTAACATCCAGGCATCCATGAAAACGGAATTTATGACATTTAACGGAGTTAGAAGTTAGCAGGGAGTTAGCTCGCTAGCTTCTATCTAAATACAATATAGCATGTCCTGACTGCGGGGTTTTGGAAACAAATTAAAACGTACAGCTCTGTTATCACTTCCAACATAAATAAGGACAGAAAACTAAACAGCAGTGACGTTTGTAGGGTTACTGAAGTTGGGCTAGCTGGTATATAATGATGTGTTACGTGACCGCTAGCGACACAGCTATGTTAGCATAATATAAACAAGCTAACTTTTTTTCCACTCAATAAAAGTTAATGTGAGTGTTCTTGGTGGTCAGGAACAAATGTAATCACATGGCAGGATGCTGTAAAAGGACCAAACTTCAGCCAGGAGAACAACTGAGATAATCCATCCACAATACGAGGTTAGTCATTCATATACTGCTCCATGGGCTGGGCTGTAGTTACATCCTAAGGTTTTAAAAACTGAGCTTAAATAAATGATTAGCGGTAATAAAAGACGAGGGAGGTCAACAGTGATCACTGACTGTTTTAGGAGCTTTTTGAGATTAAATAGAAGAAAATACAAAACATTAAACATGTTAACACAAAAGCCATATTAAACGCAGACTACTTTAGGCCCGGAAGTAGGATTCGTCACGTCATCACTTAACGACTGGATAGGGACTTCTTTCTAATTCATCACTTTGTTTGTCCATGGTGATCTAAAACTGGTTTCACTGTGGACGATCACACTGGTGCTTCCAGCAGTTTCCAGATCACTGTAGGCTTGAGCATTATATACCTCTGCATAGAGTAGTATGCAATCATGATCACTAGCAAGAGGTTAATAGGCCTGGACCTTGTCTAATCAAAGGTTATTGTAAAACCTTCAGCACACTTATGCATATTTCCTCACCGATTCATTCAAATAATTCAATTCAGGTGTTCCACTCACTTCCATGGCCAAAGGTGTATAAAATCAAGAAATCACACCGTAGAAAATCACACTTCTCCATCTGGCAAACTGACAAATGTGCCTGGGTTCAGTGGTTGCCAGGAGAGCGGTACTTGTCTTACTGCACTGTGCCAAGTGTAAAGTTTGGTGGAGGGGGCATTATGGTGTTGGTTTGTTTTTCAGGAGTTAAGCTCGGGCCCTTAGTTCCAGTCAAATTAACTCTCAATGCTTCAATAATAAATGCATGCATTTTGGACAACTTCATGGTCCTAACTTTGTGGGAACAGTTTGGGAACCTCAACCCAACAGAACGCTTTTAGGATAATTTACAGAAGAGACTGTGACACAGGCCTTCTCATCTAACATCAGTGTCAAACCTTGGAAATACCTTGGAAGAATGGTAAAAAATAAATACATTCCTAAACAATGTGGAAAGCCTTCCCAGAAGAGTTAATGCTATTATAGTTGCAAAGGATGTGCCAACATTATATTAAAGCTTATGAATTAAAATATGTGATGTCACTCAAGTTTATATGCATGTGATGGCAGACGAGTGAAAACCTTGGGCAATACAATATGTTTGAGCCTATATTTATACTGTTTTACATTGAGTGTATCCACCCACAGCAGTCCACCATGTGCTTCTTCTGGTATATGGCAGCACCACTTGTTTCATCACAAATTGGTTTGTGAACCCTTTTTTTTGTATGATTGTGAGCATCACTGTGTTGCTTTTTGGAGCCAGAAGGGACTGTATTTGGACGAGAGGATGGAATGCTAAGTTATCTGCTAACACTAGCAAAGGTGATTAGCAAGTCGCATCCATAGACTTTATGGGTGCATTGCACAGACACAGATACCTGCTAATAAGAGCATAAAAATAAAATACCCAAATTTTACTCACCAAAACTGGAGGACAGACTTCTTGGGAGGTCTGTTAGTATAATAATTAATCACACAGTAAACCATATTATTTGTTAGATATTTACATTTAAAATGATCCAAAAGCCACCAATACTTTAGTTATGTCATGGTCCTGCGGCCATGACTCAGTGACTTTGTGTTTGTGTTCCTTATTGTTGTTATTCTCTTTATCATTCTTGGGCTGTTTTGGGATGGTTTGTGTTTTGGGATTTTAGATACTGGGTTTTGGGTTTGTGCTCCCTCTATTGGTCCCTGGTGTTAGTGTTCCCCTGTCTCGTCAGGTTAATCAGGTCCAGCTGTGTCTCCCACCTGTGTGTGATTTCCCAATGTCTCTTTGTGTACTTATAGTGTGTGTTTTCCTCTGCTCCTCGTCGCGTCGTCTGTGTTCATACCTGGTGTAATCCCCTGCGTGCTCTCCCTGCTGTTCTCCCTTCATGCTCAGGTTTGCTATTTCTTTGTGTAGTTTCTCCCAGTTAGTTCATCCTTAGTTCTGTTTTACCATCCCCACTTTATATTGGATATTATCAATAAATCACCCTCACACCTGAATAAGTGCTGCGTTTTGAGTCCTCCTTCCGCTCTCCACACGGCCGCTGCCCCGGACCGTGACAGTACGACGCGAACACAACATGGACCCAGCAGCGCTTAACCCGTCCAGGGAGCTACGGGAAAATCTCATCGATGCCACACAGGAGCTCATCGACCGGTGGCTGGAAAACCCGGGTGGCACGTCCCAGCGCGCTATAGAGAGGCGGCTACAGCGTCTGGTGACCGGTCTCCCATGGCTTCTGGGCTCGCTTTGTTCGTGGGAGCGGGAGTTCCTCCTTTTGGACCTCGGACTTCACCCCCCGTCTGCTTTTACTTTCGAGCAGCCCGAGGCGGTGAGCGAGCGACATGTTCTGGCTTCCCCAGATTCCGGGACTCTGTTTTCTGGGGCTACTCAGAGCGGGATGGGAGACTGTATGGATCGCTTACCTACCTTCGTGGTAACGGATCCTTCCCAAGTGGGCGTGTACAAACCCGCTGCAAAACTGACAGACTGTGTCTCTGCCGCTCCTTCTGAGCCAGGACTTTATTGCCATTCTCCGGCTCAGTTCTGTGTCCAGCTACAAGCTTCCCAGTCTGTAGCTCCACCGTTAGCCTCCCTAAGGGCACAATTACATGTTCTGCCGCCGCTCCAGTCAGCCACTCAGCCACCACCACCGCTAGCATCGCCGCAACCCGTAGTTCAGTTAATGGCTGAGTCACAACCTTCACACTGCTTTTCCACCGCTGTTTCTGAGCAGGGAGACAAACTGTTTCACTACGGACTTGTTCCTCAAAAGCTGGCAACATTAGAGACTATTGCTCACTCCGGGGCTTCCCCAGAGGCTGGGTTACTGCCCTCAGCTTACTCTGGACCCCTGGAGGCCAAGATGCCAGCTGTGAACTGCACCGGGCTGTCACTGCCTGAGCAGGGTCAGTGCTCTGCGCAGCTGCAGCCCTCCTTATGTGTGCCGGAGGCCCACGTGCCTACTTGTTTTGTTTCATGTGTGCCAGAGGCCCGCGTGCCTACTGGTTTTGTTTCATGTGTGCCAGAGGCCTGCGTGCCTACTGGTTTTGTTTCATGTGTGCCAGAGGCCCACGTGCCTACTGGTTATGTTTCATGTGTGCCGGGGGCCCCGGTGCCCACTGGTTCTGCGGCTGTTTTCGCTGGGGGGCCCGAGGAGCCCGTCCAGCCTCCTGTTTCGCCTGCTGGGGGGCCCGAGGAGCCCGTCCAGCTTCCTGTTTCGCCTGCTGGGGGGCCCGAGGATCCCGTCCAGCCACCTGTGGCTGCTTCTCCACCTGTGGCTGCAGCGCCGCCTCCTGCAGTACCATCACCTGCAGCGCTACCACCTGCTACTGCCACGCCTCAGCCTGAAGCTTCATCCTCGCCTGGCCCGGTTTCATCCACGCCTGGCCCGGCTTCATCCTCGCCTTCATCCTCGCCTGGCCCGGCTTTATCCTCGCCTGGCCCGGCTTCAGCCTCGCCTGGTCCAACTTCATCCTCGCCTGGTCCAGCTTCAGCTTCATCCTCGCCTGGTCCGGCTTCAGCTTCATCCTCGCCTGGCCCAGCTTCAGCTTCTGCTTCAGCCTCGCCCGGCCCGGCTTCACCCTCGTCTGGTCCAGCCTTCGTGTCTGCATCTTCGTCTGGTCCAGCCTTCGTGTCTGCATCTTCGTCTGGTCCAGCCTTCGTGTCTGCATCATCGCCTGCAGCAGCGTCTTCAGCATCCGCACCATTGCCTGCAGCAGCGTCTTCAGCATCTTCGCCCGCTGCGGCCCCGGCTTCCGTGCCTTCAGCCTCGCCTGGCCCAGCCTCGTTTGGGTCTGGAGCTAAACGGCCGTTTTCTAGACTGCTGGCTAGGCTACTGGCCGGGCGCCGTCGCCTGACCGGCCGCCGTTGCCTTCCGCACGGCCGGCCCCCGGACCGCCATCGCCTGAGCGGCCGCCGTTGCCTTCCGCACGGCCGGCCCCCGGACCGCCATCGCCTGAGCGGCCGCCGTTGCCTTCCGCACGGCCGGCCCCCTGAACTTTTTGTGCGCCGTCACGGCCTTCTTCGTGGACGGCCTCCCGAACTCTTTACGCGCCGCCGCGGCCTTCTTCGTGGCCGGCCGCCTGAACTGTGCTTCGGACTCTGCTCCGCTGTGAGTTTTGTGAACGTTTGTTTGGGACTCTGGGGTCTTCGTTTTGGTCATGGCCCGGTCCCTCCGTCCTGGGCCCCCTGCCGCCCGCCCGGGTCTGGTGGTGTGTTTCTGTGGCTGTCAGGGGCCAGCCCTTGAGGGGGGGGGGGGGGGGGGGGGGTACTGTCATGGTCCAGCGGCCATGACTCAGTGACTTTGTGTTTGTGTTCCTTATTGTTGTTATTCTCTTTATCATTCTTGGGCTGTTTTGGGATGGTTTGTGTTTTGGGATTTTAGATACTGGGTTTTGGGTTTGTGCTCCCTCTATTGGTCCCTGGTGTTAGTGTTCCCCTGTCTCGTCAGGTTAATCAGGTCCAGCTGTGTCTCCCACCTGTGTGTGATTTCCCAGTGTCTCTTTGTGTACTTATAGTGTGTGTTTTCCTCTGCTCCTCGTCGCGTCGTCTGTGTTCATACCTGGTGTAATCCCCTGCGTGCTCTCCCTGCTGTTCTCCCTTCATGCTCAGGTTTGCTATTTCTTTGTGTAGTTTCTCCCAGTTAGTTCATTCTTAGTTCTGTTTTACCATCCCCACTTTATATTGGATATTATCAATAAATCACCCTCACACCTGAATAAGTGCTGCGTTTTGAGTCCTCCTTCCGCTCTCCACATGGCCGCTGCCCCGGACCGTGACAAGTTATTTGAACTAGTAGGAACTGGCAACCATCTAACACTCAAAGCAGCCTTGCTCCAATACATGTAAGACTTAACATGATTTAAACAGATGGGTTTAAAAAGAATTCCTCCACATATTTGATTTAAAAGGGAAAACCAGCTATGGTGACTGCTACTATAAAGTTCTCTTTTGGAGCGAGTGTCAAATGGTCATTCAAAAAAATGCAGTTTTTGGTGCTTTTTTTCAGCCCAAAAGGTTGCCGCTTGGACTCTACACCAAACAGATGTTGCAACAATCAATTCTAATGCTGCCGATGCCACTTGGATGGCAAGTTAGCAGTTGTATCCGCCAATTGGTACTTGCCATTTTACAATGTAGACCACACTGTATTTTCACACGCTGGTTCTAAAATGCTTTTTTGGTCTTTTTTATTTTCCTGACTGAAAATGCTTTGCTTGCCTTTTCCATATTCCATTTTCATTCATTATTCATTTATTAAACCCCCACCAAAAAGCATAATGATCTTCCAATACCTGCTACATCATAACGCCAGTTTACCTTTCTTCAAACTAAAGACACTTTACTAAAAGAGTAGAAAATATTACCCATCTTTATGTCCACACAGAGAAACTAGCTTGTAGACACATACCTACGCACTCACCATTATTCTGACTGTAACAGAGGCTAGTCCAGGAGGCATGTTTCCCTTTGTGTCCAGGGCCTCTACAGTGAACGTGTATGTGGGCTCTGACTCAGACAGAGCCTCGAAGTCCAGAACCTTGAGAACTGAAAGCTCGCCTGTTCTGGAGTCGATGTGGAACAGCTGAGTGATGTCCTGGTCCGAGCCTTCGGTTCTGATTCGGTAAGTAAGGTTGGAGTTGAGGTCAGCGTCTGTCGCCTACAGAGAACATGGAAAGGAAAGCAATATCACTGCAATGTGAATTTCTAATACTTGTCAGTAGGACAAGAATCCATATATACCTGCTTGTAACACACTATAACAGTTTAATTAGATCTATGTTGTGTTGTTGTCAGAAATGCCTGTGGTAGTAACCTTTAAATTACAGCTGGTGGTCCATATCTTATGTAATAATTTTAAAGTGTAGCTGTGCAGCTTTATCTCACATTCTGCTGCAGTGTGCAGCGTGTCTGCAAGTGTTATCAAACTATCAATGTTCTATCACTGCATGCAGCATAAATATAATTTTCAATAATTTGTGCACAAATAACATTAAATTAGACTGACATCAATGGGAATTTTTAAGATAAAGGGATTTATTAAGAACATTATTAAGGACATTAAACATATTAGCTTGATCTGTATATAAAATAAATGCAAACCAGCAATTTGTGTCTTTGCTAAGGAATGCTAAGATTTGATAAAAAAAAAAGTTCTTCTAAACCTCTACAGTGCTATAGAGATTTAAATGATAACGCTAACATTGAGAACACAAGAAAAAGTGATGTTTTAATTAAGAAACATATAAACATATAAGCTGTGTGATTGCTCTCAGAAATACACTAAAAACAAACAGAAAAAAACAATTGTTCTGGGAAATTATCGTTGGTTAGATCAATGGCAGTACAAACAATTAACGCACACATAAAAACAGCATAAGCAATATAGAACAGTTCCTTTAGGAATCCATTCATTTGTTTAAAGACTTGTGAGCAACACTGAGTTGGATCTTCTTCAGATAAAAAATACATGCCAGAGTTATCTGCTGAAGAAATTACATTTTATAATGCAGGTAGTTTTTTCAAAAAAAACCCCCATCTTTCTTTGCTGCACTGTTTATCTGCTGATTCAGATATAACTGTACTAATCTAAAACCAACCAATGCATCAGCAGAGATGATTTATTTGTCATGATCTAGTTTCAGTAAGTTTTTGTTTGCAACAAAGCCTTATTTACACTGGAGAACTTTTTCACTTTACCAAAAATTTAGATATAAAAGTTCCAATGAACTACAGATTTTTTTCTTTTTGTTTGATTCGCTAAACGCCTAAGCTACAAAACCACCTGTTCCTCTTTACAAACACTTACCTTTAATTGTAATATAACAGTGCCCTTTGGGCTGTTCTCTGGTAGATTGACATTGTAAGTTTGTTGGGTGAATATTGGGCTGTTGTCGTCTATATCCAGAACGGTGACACGAAGTGTTAATCTGGATCGCCGTGGATTCTCTGCACCATCCCAGGCTTCAACCGTGAGATAGTAATGGCCTTTAACCTTCAGGAGAACACAGATTCAAAATTTAGCATTAACAAAGCTACAAACAAGAATTACTTTCTCACAGCTTTCTTCCACCAACCACCCAAATTACAGTTTGCATTCATGTCAACCAGATTTTAATTCTGAGCTGCTGGATATGTCACCACTATATTGTTTGACAGTACTGTGCAAAACTCTTCAACCACTCCTCTTTTCTTTAAATTTTGCTTTTAAAGGGCAATGGTTCTGAGCAATAGTTCTCTAGCAACAGTTCAGAAAGGTGGTTTTTTTTGGCTTCTTTTGCACACATTTTAAGTCCGTTTGTTATAGACCTATATTAGCATAAAAGCAGCACCTAACTACTGGAATGATCCATTGTAGTGTCTAGACATAACTTCTCTTTATGCACTTTATTATTAGGAACAAAAACCGTTTTTCTACAACAAATGCCAACAAAACACAGTTTGAAAGGCAAAATATTTTATTTTTGCACAAAGAAGATGATTCATAACAAAATATTTGCTGAAAACATGTCATATCTTGCTATGATGTGCAGTGTGTCCTTAAAAAATTTGAGCCAACTAGACAACTGGAGAACAAAAGAACAAGTATTAGCCCTGAATGGCAAGTCTCCAGCATATGAATAGTTTCTGAAAGTCATGTCGTTAAGAAATGGGGAAAACAAAAATCCAGCAAGAAACTGGCCCAGGATCCAAGAGAAGCTGCTGGCCCTTCAGTTGATCTGGATAGGTTTATCTTTACTGCACTGACAGTTTATTCAGCCCCGCAGTTCATCTTTCATTCCAAGGGAATGTTAATGCCAGATTTTGACAAAACTCCTCCAACATCATCAAAAGATCAAATTTAAGAGAATGGGACATATAGAAGGATTTGCAAACCAAAAACACACTTCTTTCAGCCATTCCTGTTTGTGGAGTTACGTCATAAAAATACTATTACCGTTTACAGTTGTCTGCTTTGCCTTAAACTAATTAGGAACAGAATCTGTAGCTTCGTCTCACCTCTCTGTCCAGTGGCACTGCAGTTGTAATGGTTCCAGTGGCATTGATGGAAAACAGCCCCTGGTGGTTGACGAGCCGATAATGGACCTGACCGTTTGCCCCCAGATCTGGATCTGTAGCCTAAACCAGACAGAACAAAAAGCACAGGCACACACATAATAAGAAAAGGGAATTCAAGGGTTTAATCAGCTGTTTTGAAATGCAAGCAGCACTTCAGGCTGCCTTTGAGGTGAGTCATTCTTTGAATAAAAAGTCCTCTCATATTAAACAAAGTACATGTGTAAATCAATGATGTACAACTCTTAACATTTTTTTCAATCTTGTTAACAACTGCATGGTTTCTCTTTTGAAATTAGGAAAGATACTGGGTGGGTAAGGGGGTGAATCAATGTATGTGTGAGAAGGACAGATAGCTGTGAATGATGAGAATTATTAACAGCATTTCCTGCCGTACAGTTTCATAAGGGGCCTTATGTATTTGCAGACTTTTTGACAACTTTGACAACAATTGAAAGCGGGTCAGAGTTACATGAAATCATCTGTCCTGCCATATTGTCTGAGCTAAACTTTATTCAACATTCTTTTAGCTATTGCTCCTATACAAAAATCCAAAGTTTTTTGGGTTTGATTTGGCAAGGGTGTCGAGACAAACTTGAGGGATCTGCTCTCTTTTCCCACTTATTGCAACTTGTCCAAAGGTGTTAAAGTTACTTCCCACCAGCAATTCTTAAACTTTTCCAGAGTTAATGAGACAGTGGTTTCAATTTTCACTTGGAAGAAAGTAGATCACTGTCTTCTTCCCTTTGTTGCATCGCTTTTATCTCTGCATCTGTTCTCCAGTCAAACCCTTCTCCACATCATCTCTTTCAACTACTAAAAAGTAGTGAGAAGGTGACAAATTGCAAGCTGCTGTTCTTTTCACCCTGTCTAAATGTTCATCTTGTCCAATCAGCATTCTCACTACATTAAAATAGATGAGGCCAGAGCAGGGGAGAGGAGAACAGAGGAAACATTAACACGATGCACGTGTGTGTATTTGTGTGTGCGGGCCTAGGGTTTGCTTACATTGCTGTTTCATACAAGTTCCCAGAAGTGAAATATAATTTGAGAGTCAGTGGCAAGTGTTAAAAATAATTGCTTCACACCTGTTCTGAACAATAAGAAAACTGTGAGTTCACATACTATGTCTATGGCATAGTATGGCAAGTTTTGCTCAGATAATTAGCAATCTGTTTATACAGCATTACTAAACAACCTTAAACAACTGTTCATTAACCTGGTGTGTTAAATGTTTATAGTAATAAACTGTGATCCCATGCCTTCGAATTTCACATTTTAGAACTAAAAATGACCTGTAAACACCACAGTTGCAATAATCTATATAGCTTTGGGGCTAAATTCAAATGTTAATGTCTCCCGAGCAACTAAAGACTGCAAATTTTCATGGAAGTAACTGGTACGTGCTTGATAAAAAGTATTTACAAAAAATATATGCTGCTGCACCCAAAACCTTCTTGCATTTGATCACTTGTGGATTGCAGCAGTTGCCCATTGTTTGCATGGAAGTTGCCAAATTGTCTGCAAACAGTTGACATCTACTCTCTGAGTTGTTGTGAAGCTGTGAAAATTGCAACATAAACCAAAACAGGAGACCATTTGGCTTAAAAGAAAAAGTTGCGCTTTTTCAAACATTTTGGCTGAAGCAGTACGACAAAACGTTTACTCATACTTTTACATTCTCTGTTTCCGTTTTGCAAAAATAGAGAATGTTCCATTTCTGCCATCTGCTAGTGACCAAGGCAATCACAAGGAGATGTTTCTTGTGCAGCATCATACTTCAACCTAACGACCATCAGCCACTGCTTGTCAGTTGGGGAGTAGAGAATTTTTTCTAGCAACCAGTAAGCAAATTCCATGTGACTGAAGCCTTGTATGTGACAAAAGTTAAAGAGAAACTTACATCAACTCAGCAATTATAAATTACTAAAGAAACAAATGGACACGCAAAAACATAGTAACCAGAAGATGAGAAAAGACATTGAAAATAACGACTAAAACAAAAACACAGTATTACAGCATGATATACTCAGTGTTGGGGAGTAACGGAATACATGTACCGCCGTTACGTATTTAAAATACAAAATATGAGTAACTGTATTCCGTTACAGTTACCGTTTAAAAAGGTGGTACTCAGAATACAGTTACTTTGTTGAAATAAATGGATTACACTGCGGTACTTTCCTGTTTCATATTGTCGCGGGTCAGGACTGTTTGGGTTTTGTTTGACAGCTACGTTCTGCTGTTCCAGGCGGCAGCGTTACGGTTGCCATGGTTACAGGGTGACGCTCTCTCTCTCTCTGCGACTGTGTGTTTCCTGGGTGAGAGAGCGCCTTTTCGTTGTTGTTGTTGTTGTGCTAAGCTAACAGGCAGAATGCTACAAGCATAGCTCTAAAGAATGTAGCATCATGGGCAGTGTAGTCCGTGTTGCAGGGAGAATGGACTGCCATACACGTTATGGGTCTGTGAGCGCGAGGAGGGAGAAAAAGGGGAGTGGAAAGGTACGAGTTGTCATCGAGGAAAAACGGGAGCTGGAAGCATGTAAATATAATAATAACCACTTCAGCCAAGAAGAGTGCCTGACGAGCCCAGTTGTAAGTAAGCTATTAAGACTCGACTGTACACCGTGTTCGTGTTTTCCTCCGAAAACGGAACGTTGGAGCAGTCTTTCAACGCCTCTCTCTGTCTCTCGCAAGAAAAGTTGACCCACACAACAAAGTAAAGCTATTTTTCGGCTACGAGCCGACAGGGACCCCGCCGTATTAGTCAGAGGTCCCTTTACTACAGTTCAGAGTCGCGGACCTTCAGTAATAGTAATAAATCACACAGCAATAGTACATTCACGTTGTTGTAAAAAGCATGATAATATATTAAGTAATCCAAAGTATTCAGAATACGTTACTGTCATTGAGTAACGTAACGGAATACGTTACAGAATACATTTTGGGGCATGTATTCTGTAATCTGTAATGGAATACATTTTAAAAGTAACCTTCCCAACATTGGATATACTTAAGGTTAAAATAATGCAGCCATTTACTGAGATGGTAAATTTGTGGAAATTGATTTTTTTTAAAAACTGAGTTGCAGATGGTCAGGTTTTCAGCGCTACTAATGTGCCAAGGGTTTTCAAGTATGCAGTGATGAATGTGATCGTGAAGAGGTTTGCTAGAGGTCATGCTGACCTGTTGGAGCAGGTCAGAAAACTGAATGGAAAGTGAAGGGAACCTTTCAAGCAGTCCATGAATGCTAATTATCTAAGGGAGAGTTCTCTCCTCAGACAGAAACAGGTCATGGTCAGATCCCTTCTCAAGTCATAGTCTCTATTTATTTCACAGTAATTTGTAAAACGTTGTCCCCAATGACCATCTGAACTCCAGAATGAGCAAAAATTTACTTTCTGCTTGTTAATTCTCAAGGCCAACCTGAATTACTATATGTTTAAACATTAGCTTTAATTGAAATTTGGATTATGCACAGTCTCTTTTCCTGTGGTCCTTGTGTAATTACTTTGCAATCCATTCCATAGATTGGAAGTCCTGAATAAAGGTGCCAAGGGTGCACTGATCACAAGTACACCTCTTAGTAATTTGGTTTGAAGGTGGCGTTGTGATGCACTTTGAAGGTAAGGGTTAATAGACACTCACGGCTGTGGGCACACCTTATTCTTCTACCATCTGGCTTACAATTCCAGAAGGATTCCAGGGGCATATAAACATTCTTTTCTAGATGGCAGAACTAATAAATTTGAAGCCCTGTATGAAAGTCTGTTTATCAAAGGGTATTCTCAGGATGGCTGCTTTACTTATGGTTGTTGTTTACATGTTCAGCGTTGCTGATTTGATCCTATAGTCTAGCTCTGTCAGAACCAACTTTCTTCCAGAACTTCAATGGGCTCTTTGAGGGTAAAAATTTAGTAGTTTGTCAGATTCAATTTGGATAAATTCTCTTTCAATGAAGGTAATACCTTGACAACTATCGGCTATTAATAACTGTACTCTTAGATGAGGATAAAAAACTGACAAAATCAATTTGAGATCAAGGTAACACAAAAAGCAAAGTGTTTTTTGCCTACTTTGCAACAACACTGTGGAACAAGACTGTACAGTCATGCTAGCAAACTGACAGCACAGCAGTGCTTTGAGCATTATATATAGTGTATACAGAGTGTATGTCTCCATTGTAGTCAATGGGGACACATAGCATAGTCCCAAATCAGCCTTATGTTTTAACCAAAAAAGGAAGGGCATAAAGAGAAAACATGTCTGACAGAAAATCCCCTAGAAGACACTCACAAGGTGCAGATGGGGTATCTGTGTTACACAAATTCAACATGGATGGGAAAGTATCAGATGAAAAGGCTGATATGCTTAATTATGCATGATTTTAAGGATGTTAATGTATTCACGAATTACAGTAAGAGTAAGTCCTAACCTTAAAGCTCCCTTAAGTGATGGTAAGTGTACAGTGCCACATAAAAATCTCGAGCCACCCCTCACCTCTTTGTATTTTGCTGTGAAACTGGCAGAGGTTCAGCAATTTAATAAAATGTGCAAACAGAAGTAAAGATACGTTATATAAGGCAAAGCCAGAGGCTGTACAACTCTATCAAGCTTGAGAGTAAATATCTGGTATGACCACCTTTATTCTTCAGCACAGCCTGAACTCGATGACAAGCTTTCTTGTAATTTCTTTAAATAGTCTTCAGGAATAATTCTCCAGTCTTGAAGAACTTTCAAAGCTCTTCTCTGGATGCTGGCTGCCTTCTTTTCTGTTCTCTGTCGAGATGATCCCACACTGCTTTAATAACGCTGCGGTCTGCACTCTGGGGATACCTGTCCATGACTGATAGTGCTCCACTGTGTGTTTTCTATCCAGGTGTGCTTTTATGGCACTGGCAGTGTTTTGGGAGAATTGGCAAGATATTACTAATCATGGCATTGGATGTAGATCCAAATCTGACTGTACGTTTCTGCATTTATTTTGACAAGATCCCAAACACAAGAACTGAAATACAACAGCTGAATGCATGAAAAAGCCTCCACACAGTGTTTTTTCCTGACTCCTTCTGTACATACAGATGTACAGTGATGGCAATTCAACCTTAAATCAACCCTAAACTTCAAATCAATCACTCCACAAGATTGTATGTCATGCCAAGATATGCCAAGTTTTTGATAACACCTTGTTGGTGTAAAAATACTATTTTATGGCTGTCAGACTGTTAATCTTTCTCAATTTCTGTTTTTTCAGCCACAGAAACAAATTATATACATGTGTGTAAATGGCTGCTAGTAGTCAAGTGCCTCAAGGTACTGATTTAAAATTGGTTGTATGATTGTTTTATTTTTCTTTTCTGTTTTTTTTTTCAGGCCTGCCACTTTTGTCTTTCCAATCTACCTAAAGATCCAATTTAAAATGAGCTCTTTTCGTTTGTTTCCTGTCATGTTTAGACACAACACTTTTAGATCCCTTGAGTTGGGTAACGTTTTAGAAAGTAATAGGTCAGTATTAAATGGATTTTTAAGAGGTTCTTCTGAAAATGGTCACGTACAATGACTGGACTGAAAATAAGTGAAAAAGCAGCAAATGTCCAAAGAAAACTCTGAAAGACCATCAGAAAAACTGGGGAACAGTTGCTCAAGAGCATATTAAAAATACAATAAACTCTCTTTGGAAGCTAATTATAAAGAAATAAGTGGTGGCTCAAGACCTTTGCATATTACTCTATGTTATATTATTTAATTGCAAAACTTTTTTTTTTTTAGAATTTCAGTGTCTATATAGCTGCTTTTTGAGTCTTATATAATCCACTGTTTCCAGATCCTAATGCACCCTCTCTTCCCTAAAGCAAGCCATCAACAAAGAACCTTTGAAGGTCAAAAACTATCTGTCATGGTCCTGAGTCTGAGGACTCAGTGTTTTGTGTTCCTTATGCTTTTGTTCATTCAGAGTGTGTATTCTGTTGTGATTTTGCCATTTGTTAGGTTTCTGTTCTTTGCCTGCCTGCTTCCACTTCTCTGTGTTCCCTCTGTCTGTCCATGGTGTTATTGTGTCTGCTCATGAGTCTGCCTGTCAAGTTCAGTGTCCGGTCTGGTTCTCTGTGTCTGTTAGTTTCCTGTTTTATTCTGAAAGTTCATGTCTCATGTCAGTGTGTTCAGTTTTACCACTCCCCTGTCTCGTTAGCCTTATTGCTCCCAGCTGTGTCTCCCTCCTGTGGCCCATTCCCTGATTACTCCCCGTGTATTTAAGCCCTGTGTTTTCCTGTGCTCTCTGTCGCGTCGTCTGTTTAACTCCATGTCAGTCTGCATTATTCTGTTACCTGGTATTCATTCTGCGTCTCTCTGCCATCTCTCTTTGTGCATTTCGCTCCTCCTCCCGTGAGTGTCTGGTTTAAGTTTTGTTCTTTAGTTTTCCCAGTTTAGGTTTGTTTACTCCCCGCTCTGCTCTTCCTGTTTTGTCACTTTATCACCTCTGCAAATAAATTTTCACTCGCACCCCAGTCAGTGCCTGCATCTTGGATCCTTTTCTCAATTCACCACACGACTGCTGTGCAGCCGTGACAGTACGACGCGACCACAAGAATGGATCCAGCGGTCTTGGCCGGGGAGAGCGACCTCACACGTGCCCTACGCCTGGTGGACTGGGTAACCCACACCTCCAATGCACGAGCGAAAGTTGTGGGGATAAATGCCGTTGAGGCAATCCTGGCAGGAAATCCCTATCTCCACCAGGTCCGGGGATTTACAGACTTAATCGCTGAGCTGCATAAAGCCCAGGAAGCGGTGCAAGCTCGGGAAGTAGCCAATTGTGCCCAGCAACAATGGACTACGACCGCCACAAAGCATCCGTCTCAGATTCACCCACCGGAGGTTTCACGGCCCGACCCCCCAGAGGTTTTTCCCTGCCTGTCGGAGCCGTCAGCGGTGGGGAGGAAACATTCGCGCCACCGACGCTTCACCCCACAGCCGGATTCAGGGACTCCTGTGCGACCAGCTGTGGTGAGTTTTAAGGACGCTGGTGCTTCTGGGACTGTGTTTTCTGGGGCCGTTCATGGGGAGGGTAAAGACAGTACACGGCGTTTACCTACCTTCGTGGTAACTGACCTCTCACAAGTTGGCATTTTCAAAACATCCATAACAGTAGCTGACTGTGTTTCATCCACTCCACCACCAACTCCAGTCTCACTTCAACCAGTACATCAGCCTTTAGCCAGTTCATTAGCCCAGCCTACATCTATGCCATTAGCCCGATCACCCGTTCCCTCCATACTGGAGGCTGTGTCTGTGCCACCCATTTTGAATCTCGTTCCTAGCACCCATTTTGAGCGGAGAGACAAATGCATTAAAACCACTCTAGTTTCTCAGAAACTGGCTAATTTAGAGACTGTTACTCGCCCCAGGGCCTCCCCAGAGGCTGGGTCTCAGCCCCCAGCAGACTCAGGACCCCTGGCGGTTAAGAAGCCAGCTGAGGACCACACCCGGCCGTCGCTGCCTGAGCAGACCCAATGCTCTGTGCAGCTGCAGTCTGCCATGTGTTTGCCAGAGGCCCGTGCGCCTGCTGGTTCTGTTCCGTCCCTGCCAGAGGCCCGTGCGCCTGCTGGTTCTGTTCCGTCCCTGCCAGAGGCCCGTGCGCCTGCTGGTTCTGTTGCGTCCCTGCCAGAGGCCCGTGTGCCTGCTGGTTCTTTTCTGTCTCTGCCAGAGGTCTCCGCACCTGCTGGTTCTGTCCTGTGTGTGCCAGGGGCTTTAGTGCCCACTGGTTCTGAGACTGTTTTTGCTGGGGGGCCCGAGGAGCCCGTCCAGCCTTCTGCCTCGTCAGCTGGGGGGCCCGAGGAGCCCGTCCAGCCATCTGCCTCGTCAGCTGGGGGGCCCGAGGAGCCCGTCCAGCCCTCAGCTGCAGTCTCATCACCAGCTGCAGTCTCATCACCCTCGCCTGGTCCAGCTTCCGCTTCCTCATCAGCATCGCCTGGTCCAGCATCTGCTTCAGCATCGCCTGGTCCAGCATCTGGTCCAGCATCTGCTTCGGCATCGCCTGGTCCAGCATCTGCTTCGGCATCGCCTGGTCCAGCATCTGCTTCGGCATCGCCTGGTCCAGCATCTGCTTCGGCATCGCCTGGTCCAGCATCTGCTTCCTCATGTCCAGCCACTGCTTCCTCGTCAGCTGCTTCGTCTGGTCCAGCCACTGCTTCATCCTCGTCAGCTGCTTCGTCTGGTCCAGCCACTGCTTCATCCTCGTCTGGTCCAGCCACTGCTTCATCCTCGTCTGGTCCGGCTTCAGCCTCCGCTTCATCCTCGTCTGGTCCGGCTTCAGCCTCCGCTTCATCCTCGTCTGGTCCGGCTCCAGCCTCCACTTCATCCTCGTCTGGTCCGGCTCCAGCCTCCTCATCAGCATCGCCTGGTCCGGCTCCAGCCTCCTCATCAGCATCGCCTGGTCCGGCTCCAGCATCCTCATCAGCCTCGCCTGGTCCGGCCTCCGCTTCTGCTTCAGCCTCGCCTGGTCCGGCCTCCGCATCCTCATCATCCTCATCAGCTTCGTCTGGTCCAGCCTCCGCCTCCGCCTCGTCTGGTCCAGCCTCCGCTTCGCCTGGGGCTGCAGGGGCCACGCAGCCTTCAGGTCCCCTACTACCACCTCCACATCGTCGGTCATCTGCCAGGCCACTTGTTGGGCATCTCCGCCACTGTGGACGCCCTCCTGAACGCCCTCCTGAACGCCGCCACTACCTTCCACGTGGCCGGCCTCCGGACTTGTTTCCACACCGCTGTTGCCGTCCGCACGGTCGGCCCCCAGAGCTGTTTCCACGCCGCTGTTGCTGTCTGCACGGTCGGCCCCCAGAACTGTTTCCACACCACTGCCTACTGCGTGGCCGGCCTCCGGACCTGCCCCACTGCTGCTGCCTTTCACGCAGTCGGCCCCCGGAACTGAACTGTTTTTGGCCTCCGGGTCGGCCCCCTGACCTTGTCCGTCTGGGCCTTTTCGGACTATGTCCCTCCGTCCTGGACCCCCACCGCCCACCCTGGTCGGGTCGTTTTCTGTTTTTTGGTTCGTGGGGGTTTTTTTTGGCTTTGGTCCGTTTTTGTGTTTCTGTTGGGCTGTCTGGTGCCAGCCCTTGAGGGGGGGGTACTGTCATGGTCCTGAGTCTGAGGACTCAGTGTTTTGTGTTCCTTATGCTTTTGTTCATTCAGAGTGTGTATTCTGTTGTGATTTTGCCATTTGTTAGGTTTCTGTTCTTTGCCTGCCTGCTTCCACTTCTCTGTGTTCCCTCTGTCTGTCCATGGTGTTATTGTGTCTGCTCATGAGTCTGCCTGTCAAGTTCAGTGTCCGGTCTGGTTCTCTGTGTCTGTTAGTTTCCTGTTTTATTCTGAAAGTTCATGTCTCATGTCAGTGTGTTCAGTTTTACCACTCCCCTGTCTCGTTAGCCTTATTGCTCCCAGCTGTGTCTCCCTCCTGTGGCCCATTCCCTGATTACTCCCCGTGTATTTAAGCCCTGTGTTTTCCTGTGCTCTCTGTCGCGTCGTCTGTTTAACTCCATGTCAGTCTGCATTATTCTGTTACCTGGTATTCATTCTGCGTCTCTCTGCCATCTCTCTTTGTGCATTTCGCTCCTCCTCCCGTGAGTGTCTGGTTTAAGTTTTGTTCTTTAGTTTTCCCAGTTTAGGTTTGTTTACTCCCCGCTCTGCTCTTCCTGTTTTGTCACTTTATCACCTCTGCAAATAAATTTTCACTCGCACCCCAGTCAGTGCCTGCATCTTGGATCCTTTTCTCAATTCACCACACGACTGCTGTGCAGCCGTGACACTATCCTGTACAGGTGCTGTGTGGTTACAAGTTGTTGTGGCTACAGGCAGGACTGCTGCCTGTAATGTGTCAGAGATGGCCTCATCTACATTAAAGTTAGTACTGTATTTTTTGGACTATAAGGCGCACCTAAAATCCTTCAATTTTCTCAAAAAACTGACAGTGCGCCTTCCAGTACCATCCAGTACGCCTTATGTATCAATTCTGGTTGTGCTTACTGACCTCGAACTGATTCTATGTGATACATGGCCCTGAAAAATCAGTCAAAATGTTTTAGTATGACTTTGGTAAGTTACGAAGCTGCACTGCTTGACGGATTGTAGGAGCATTACAGCTACTGTAGTCAGGAGCCTCGCAGAGTAATACGTCCTGTGCTTCAACATAATATTATGCTGTGTTTATAAGGATCCCAAAATGGCACCTGCTAAGAGACATGCTTGTAGGCCGAAATCGCCCAACTGTCTTTCAGTCTATTGGTCCCTGTGTGCTCACAATACTTATCAATACCTCACTGGTTTCTGGTCAGGTCCCTGTTTATTGTAAGAATGCTGTCATTCACCGACTGTTAAAAAAAAACCTAAGCTTGACGCTTCTCTTCTCAGTAGCTACAGACCGATTTCAAAATTACCGTTCATTGCTAAGATTTTGGAAAAGGTTGTGGCTAAGCAGCTTATAGCTGTTCTAGATGAATACAGCATTCTGGATAAATTCCAATCTGGCTTTCGTACAGCTCACTCTACTGAAACTACACTTCTTACAGTCTCCAATGACATTTTGATGAGTTGTGATGCAGGAGAATGCTCCGTTCTGTTGATGTTGGACCTGACCTCTGCCTTTGATACTGTGGACCATCATGTTCTGCTAGACAGGCTGAGACAGTGGGTGGGTATATCAGGGGCTGCTTTGGACTGGTTTGAATCCTAGTTGCATGAATGATCCTTTCTGTGGCTATCTCTAAGTACAGTTCCTCTTCTACTTTTCTTGCCTATGGTGTGCCACAAGGTTCAGTTTTGGGGCCTTTATTGTTCTTGCTGTTTTTACTTCTTCTTCAGCACTTATTGAGCACTTTTAAGGACATTTTGTACCACTGCTATGCAGATGATATTCAGTTATATATCTCCTTTAAGCCCCAAGATGTTTCCAAGCTACAGATTTTGCATAAGTGCATAGACTCCATTAGAGGTTGGATGGCTGGAAACTTTCTTCAACTAAATGAGGAGAAGACTGAAGTCCTCGTTTGTGCTCCTGAAAAAATTGTACCTAGTGTTATGGAAAAACTTGGGTCCACTTGCTACATTTGCCAAACCTTCTATCAGGAACCTTGGTGTTACTATTGACTCAGCTCTGACTTTGGACGCTCATGTTAAATCTCTGGTCCGCTCCTGTTTTTATCACTTGAGAGACATTGCTAAACTGAGTCCATTGTATCGCGCTCCGAATTAGAAATTGTCATTCATGCATTTGTTTCAAACAGTGCAAGGCTGAAGGCAAATGTGTAAACCTTCCCTTTTTTAAAAGCTTAGACTTGCTAGAATAAAACAACCTGTAAAAAGCTAGAATTACAATTGAATAGTATTTAGTAATGATCTCTGAAAAAAATAGCCACTAAATCAAACAACAAACAGGGGCCATACATCTTTACTTAATGAGAGGAAAATCCTTATGTAAAGGCTTTAATTGCAATATTGTCAACATTGTCAGTTGAATAACTTCATCTAACCCCCATTACTCAAATCATATTTACCTTCTACCTCATTTGCTGTACTCCAGTCACTACTTGCTAATGCAGTGACCCATTTTTGTCTGTTTCCCCAATTTTGGATCATTAAAGTTTCATCGCATCTCACACAGCGACTATTAGAATTAATGAAAATTAGACTCCATCTTGTCAGTGTTATGAAGACTCAAAGAAAAACGAAGTCCTCTTGATGTGATTCGTATTCAGTGATTCATTACTATCTGGGGGTAAAACTGCTAGAAACTTAATAGAGCATCCACATATTGGATGATTATCCCATGTTGTTTGAAGAAAGGCGTGAAAGAAGTGAGACATGGAAAATAAATGAGAGAGCGAAGGTAAAAAGGCGAGAATGTAGAAAAATGCAATTTTATAGCTTGAAAACGAGGAGACGTGGACAAAGTGTGTGTGCTTATTTTCTTTACTTACTTTTAGTGTGTGCAAATGAAGTAAATTGTTAGTCTTAAACATTTGGGGGAAATGTAGTGGAGAATTAGACAAACGACTAATACCACACAGTCATTTGTTAGCTGTAAAACCCACCAATTAGCTTAGCTTAGCAAAAAAAATGCAAGGATAATGAATGAGCCTGGCGCTATCCAAAAGTGACAAAATGTCTTTACTGTGTACAAGCACGGTTGTAGTGCTTATTAGGTCATTAACGAATGTAAGATTTATGTCACATTATGCCATAAACTAACAGTACTGATAATGATATGTAATGGTTAATCCAGCAGTATACACAAGGCCTTTAATTGAAATCAGCTCAGAAAAATTAGCTTAAATGCTTGAATGGTGTGCTTGATCAATTTCTCACTTGAGAAAAAATCAGTATACCGTCTTAAATTTAAATTTAAATTCTTAAATGATTAAAAACTAGGTCTGGGTATTGCAAAACTGGCTTAGGCTGTGGTGAATCATATTGTTAATGTCACGGCTGGCAAGGCAGGCTATGTAGAGGTGCTACCCAAACGCAGGCACTGAGATAGATGCGAAGATTGAGCTTTATTTTGAGGTGAACAGGATGCAGGAGGAACCGAGAAGGGCATACAGAGAAACTAAGAGAAACCTAAACTGAGGAAACTAACAAAACTGACATGAAACTATCATACGGCGGAAACACGGGGAGACTCGGGGAGACAACACAGACAGACCAGCAACAAGCAAAAGGAAACACAGGGCTTATAATACACAACGGCGTAATCAGGGAATAGGAGGCAGGAGAGAAACACAGCTGGGAGAAATCAGAGCTGATGAGACAAGGGGAAGCAAAACCAGACACACTAACATAAGACACAGAACTTCACAATAAAATAGGAAACTCAACATGTCTGTGTAAAAATAAACTAAAGCAAACTAAAAACATAAATCCAGTTTGCTATTTGCCTAAAACATAACAATACATTTTTTTTAGATTTAAACAAGTTCTAAAACATTTGTTACTTTTATGACGCCTGTTAATCGCTGTGTCATATTGAGAGTATTTCTAAGTAAGCAGTTGTTGACTACATTAGGATTCTGTACTATAATAAAAAAGTAATTGTTTTTAAATTTATACGACAATGATTAAGAGCATTTAGTGTCCAAAATATTTTTGCTTCCATAAGAGTAAAATGGCAGTGGCATTAGATACTGACAGAATTGAAAATTGTTATACTTTTTATAATGGGTTAAACCCCTGTTTTTTTCTATTAAGTTAATCTGGCCAAAGCATCTTGGACATTGGCAAAGTGGTACCAGTCTTCTCCATCTGCAATGTATTTCCAAATAATTCTAAAAAGAGAATTTTTTGTCAAGATTTTGTATACTCAGAGTCCTTGAGTGTTCTTGGAGACAAAGTTAGAGAAGCAAGGCTGAGTTGTGGGGGTTTTTTGGAGGGGAGGGGGTTCACACAGGACAAAGGATGTTGAACATTGAGCAGATAGACAGTAGGAGATGCAGAAGGTTTGTGTGAGAGAGGAGGATGCTAGGGGATAGGGGGAGATGGAGGCAGAAGATCTGCTGTGGCGACCAGGTGAAAGAAGAAGAAGAAGAAGGGCCCCTGACTGTCGCTATGTATTTTTGCATAAATTTGAAATGTAAAAAAAAAAAAACCAAACCGTTTGAGCTGTAATGATGTAAATCATTAGGGCTAACTGACAACATTTCCCCTAAAACTCACCTTTAAGTACAGTACAGTAAAGTTGTCACAACATTTTACACGCTGGATTGAATCATTTACATTGATTAATCACCTGATGTTAAACATGACTGCAGTTCCCAGAGTTGGTTGCTGCAGAAGGTTTGCGTATCCAAAATGAGCGTGACTTTCCACTCTGCTTTTATTCTGCCTCTTCTTTTGCTCTCTGTCCTCGTGTCTTATCCCTCCCTTGATGTCTTTCTCACAGTTATCTAAGCGTAATTACATTGCCAGACAGTTAAAAGCCACGACCACAATAGAATTAATGTCTCAGCTACCTTATGCAGGAAGCTTTTCAACAGAGACCGACTCCAGAAAAAAAAACACACCTTAAAGCCTGAAATATGAACTCTTATCTCTACATTCACAAGTTCTGCCTGTCATGTTCAGGTGCACAGGCTTCTTTTCTTTCAGTTCCCCCCCTTTTGTGTGTTTTTTTTTAATCCCATTCTCACCTCCGCCTCTAACTTAATTCCTAAAAGAAGTACCTGCAACTGAAACTCGATTACTGAGATATTATTAATCTGTCTCTGAGTGCATTTCTTTTATTTCAGGTATAATAACAGCATGTAGGTCTTTTCTAAGTAGGTTAGTTACTATACAGACAAGCCCTTGCTAGTCGTCTCATTACTACAATGTATTCTAGTGAGCTTTTGTGGAGTTGCTTCTTTTTCTGTTGTTTCTCGTCAGCTTTTTTGGCTATGAGGTGCCATATTAAACCAGAACTGATAGTTTTAAGGAGGTGTACACAGTCTAAAGGGATATCGATAATGTGTGGCCTACTTCCTAAAAGTTTACCCCTAAATGATGTTTTTCTTACCAATCAATTTAAAACAATTTACAATAAATGGCCGAGCCAGTTTCTGTGCGACACATTTCCACTGACAGTACACAGAAAGTTATCAGTCACACAGCGACAGGTAATCATGTAATGAACAGCCAACAGTGTAGCAGGTCATTTCACTGATGTATTCCCCTCTCTCAGGCTGAAGAGCTGAGAAAGACCTCCCAGGATGACTGCCTAACCCTGCAGTTGATGGATAGACCGAACTGGTAAACTGATTAAGAGTTGATATGATGCATCTCACTATGAGGCTGTGTCTAACATTATGCGTTGCTGATAGAGCTGGAATATCAGACAATAAGCACTCAGGAAGGTGGTACTTTATTCTTCAAATCTACATCTCTTCTTATGTTTGTAGACAACTTGGCAAACATCTATTCCTGGTACTGGTACCGACAACTACATTCCTGGCATAGTGATGTCTCTATTTTGAATTGGGGAGGCACAGTGGTTAGTACTGTTACATCATAGCAGGGAGTTTCATACCTCCTTGCCTTGCTTTCAGGCTGGCTCCATGCTCCTTGCAACCCCAAGTAGGACAGGAATATTAAGAAAATGGATGGATAGATATGTTTAACTGTGGACCATGCAAAGTAAATTTGGGGAATTCAAGAAATGAAAATATGGTGCTAGAAGGAGTATAACAGACCTGCTTTAAAACAGCCTGCTTTAAAAGTGTGAGGTATTTGCTTCCATTTGCAACTATATAATGAAAATTCAGTTCATGTTGGGGCTTTTTAAAACAGCAACAAACTGAATTCACTCAATCTGTCCTTTTTCTAAGCAATTATTTAACCATATGTGTTAAATTCATGACAAACAGTTTAAGAACGAGGCTCTTAGCTCTGGCATCCCACATTTTATTCCCTACTGTGGTTCTCCCACTTCTTCCTGCCATCCAAGCATTTTCACATCTTCCCCTGTTCCCATTTACCTACTAGAATCAGCAAACCAAGGTCAGGTCTATTCATTCTTCCGGAAATCTTTTTAATGCTTACAGCTACGAACCCTGGTTTGGAATGTGGCCCAGAGTCGTGCCTTGATCAGCCCACTGAGGGATCACATAGTCTGTTTTGGTTTGGAATAGATCCAAGGGTCCTTGAAAGGGAGGAAGTTCAGGATTGGAATTCTTTCAAGTGCCCTCTCCACAGATTAGGGTGGGTTTTTGGATGCTGAATTTGGAACATGGCCAAAGATCTGAGTGAAAGTAAAAATCTGGAATGCTTGGAATGAGATATCCTCTTCGGGCATAAGGGTTGGAATTGTGCCCGATGGTCCAAATAAGAAACACTATTGAAGTTTTTAAGTTTGGAACTTGTTAAAGTATGACTTGTTCAAAGTCCCGGATAAGGGTGTACAAGGGCCATGTATTTATCTCAGGAGAAGTCCTTGTGTTGAAGCAAAGAAGCGTGATTAACATTTAGAACCTGCAAAGTGTCAGGCTATTCAAAGACCCCCTGACATCGCTGTATAAAGCTTATGAATTAAGCTTGGAGCAAATCCAAGCAAGCATGCAACCAAGTGAGCATCTTTAAAGATCAGAGCCTATCAAAGTGTCAGATTTACCCATGGCCCCTGTCTAGGGAATACATAAGTCCATTATTAGGTCTGGAACAAGTCCAGGAGTCTTTCTGCTAAGTGGAGACCAGAGTGCTGATACAGGTGAAAGCAAAGCTCGTCCTTTAAACCCAACTATTTATTTTCCTTTTTATTGTTGTTGAAGTTGTTGTTTTTGTAGATTTTCCACAGATTTAAAGATAATTTTCATGCCACTGCTTTAACACAAACACAGGAAAAATAAAGGGAATGTAACCAAGAATTCTCATCCAAGTTGAGTTCCAATAAAGAAACAAAAGAAACCCCAAACAAAAGAAAAACATAACCATTGTACTTTATTGGGACATGTTTAGTCTCAGTTTTATTTTTTCTTGTTGCAAAAGAAAGAAAGAAAATAAATACTGCAAGTTGGTTGAAACTTCATAAAGGTCTTAGTGCCATCGTTGGTGCTTTTACCTGATGGTTTGTGCATTTTTTTAAACAGGGAATATTTGGATTTACACACAGTTTGTATTCGTTCCCTATTTTCTGTAAGGTTTTGTGTACAGTAACAATCCTAATAGACACTACTCCACACACTTGCACCACAGGACATGCACGTATTTCCTTGTATCCCCTTCCACCTGCAATATGCACTCAAAGTCCTATGAGCATAATAACAATCCTAATTACAAAGCTACCACAGTTTAAGAAGTTACATTAGTGGTCTTTGGTCCCTGTTGTGAAAGATTATAAGAGCTAAATTCAATTAGAGCCTCTGTGAATCCGTGTGCGCGTGCATGTACTTATGCTGAGGGGACAATAATCTGTTTACACAGTCATATTGTGGGATCCTTCCGTCTTTCTGGGGACAAAAAAGCCAGCCTGCATGATGCAAATTAACACATTTTAAAATGAAACATGTGACAAACAGAAAGGTCAATGAATCTGCAGTTATAACTGAAGAAATGAGACGAAACATGGTTTAGATTCAGATATGATGATTTGTGTCACAATAACACGAGAGCTGTGCAACCAGTTCAAACACACTGGTGTGAGCCACTAGAGAAATAACAGAAAAAAGTAATCTTGCTGTACCGCTGTGTTTGGGTTTTTAATTGAGCATGAGAATCAGTGTTTCTGATAGATTGAGATAAAGTCCCATCTAAACTGTCTGTTTGTTCATGACTCATCATTATAATAAAGGATTAGTGTAAGGAAATAAACTAAAAAGGTTGAACAAATGCACAGGCAGGAACGAGTGGAAAATGAACACATTAGCATGCAAACTTGCTGTAATTATACCTGTTCACACACTACAAATATTAATTGCAGTGAGTGCTTAAATGTATTCAAAAACATGTAGTGAACAGTGATGTGGGAATGTGAGAGAAATAAGGTTGGTCATGCAGGCTGCTTCTCTCCAAATGATTTAGAGTGTGTTGTGTGCAGCTCTGTGTGTGTGTGTCTAATCTTACCTTAACCTGTCCAACGTAGGCGTGTTTCTGCTCCTCAATGACAGTGAGGTTCACTGGCAGGGAAGTATCGAACAGCGGGTCGTTGTCATTAACGTCAGTCACCACAATGCTCACCGTCGCTGTAGACGTCTACACACACACACAAAGGACTGTAAGTGTTTAGTTCAAAGACTCTAATTATTGTACAAACCGTTATTTTTTTAAATGATGATTATCAGAAACTAAAACTGAATCACGACATTTCAAAGACTGTGTTTTTTTTAACCATCTTATTCTATGTGTCCCTTTTGCTAACATCGTCTTATATAATTAACTAAAGAGTTGCAATCAGGCCCGGGCTGCCATATCCCTTTGTGCTAGTAAGAACTGTTCACTCTATAAATAGATTTAAAAACTGCTCACTGTTGGTCCACTTGTTCTCTCTCTCTCGATGTAAAAGGTCTGTTTGTTTTAACCCTTTACACCCTGGAAGTATTGCTGTGTGACATTTATGGTGAAAATAGGTAGCAGCCACTTCCTATCTAACACATTGCCAGTACTGTGTTGGACCTCCTTTTGCATTCAAAACTGCCTTAATTCTTCATGGTATAGATTCAACAAGATGCTGGAAACATGCCTCAGAGACTCAGTTGCTGCACAGCCAATCTCCCATTCCACCACATTACACCAGCCACTGGCTATTTGAACACAGTGAACTCATTTTCATGTTCAAGATGAGATCATTTGAGCTTTGTGACATAATGTGCTGTCCTGCTGGAAGCAGACATCAGAAGATTGGACACTTACTGGGACGGACATGGTCAGCAACGATTCTCATGGCCTTTAAATGATGCTCAGTTGGTAGTAAGGGGTCTAAAGTGTGTCAAGACAATATCACCTACACCATTACACCATCAGCACAGCTTGAACTATTGCTGTCATGCTGTTTATGCCAAAGTTGAACCGTCTGAATGGCTCAGCAGAAACTGAGAATCATGAGACATGGCAATGTTTTTCCGGGGCGATCGTGGCTCAAGCCTTGTAATCGGAAGGTTGCCGGTTCGAGCCCCGGTTCCGACAGTCTCGATCGTTGTGTCTTTGGGCAAGACACTTGACCCGTTGCCTACTGGTGGTGGTCAGAGGGCCCGGTGGCGCCAGTGTCCGGCAGCCTCGCCGACTACAAGAAGGTCAACACAGTCAGTGTTCAGCCCACTGCATCTCTTGCAGACGAGCTTAACAACTTCTATGCTCGTTTTGACGCAGACAACAGAGAGCAGATCCTCTACCCTCACGAGGACAGTGAGGCTGCAACTCTAACTCTGAAAACAGAAGCTGTGAGATGGACCTTTAAAAAGGTAAATCCTCACAAAGCTCCAGGACCAGACGGCATCCCAGGCCGGCTACTCAGAGTATGTGCAGACGAGCTGGCAGAGGTGTTCACCAACATCTTCAACCTCTCCCTGAGGCAGTCAGTGGTCCCCACGTCCCTCAAAGCATCCACCATCATTCCCGTTCCCAAAAAATCAGTGGTCTCCTGTCTGAATGACTACCGTCCTGTTGCACTGACATCCGTCATCATGAAGTGCCTGGAGCGGCTGGTCAAAGGTCATATCTGCTCCTCCCTCCCTGACACACTGGACCCTCTTCAGTTTGCCTATCAGACAAACAGAGCCACAGAGGATGCCATCGCCCTGGCAACGCACACCACCCTCACTCACCTGGAGAAATGGAATACATATGCAAGGATGCTCTTCATCGACTACAGCTCGGCATTTAACACCATCATCCCCTCAAAATTGCCACGAAGCTCGTCGACCTTGGGGTGGGAACACCGATCTGCAGATGGATTCTAAACTTCCTCACAAACAGGCCCCAGGTGGTGAGAGTTGGTAAGCACACCTCCTCATCACTCATCCTAAACACAGGCACGCCACAGGGTTGTGTGCTTAGCCCCCTCCTATATTCCCTGTTCACACACGACTGTGTTGCTAAACAAGAGTCCAACATCATCATCAAGTTTGCGGATGACACAACCATCATAGGCCTCATCACAGACAACGATGAGACGGCCTATAGAGAGGAGGTGATGGCGCTGTACGAGTGGTGCCTGGAAAATAACCTGACTCTCAACATCAGCAAAACTAGAGAGATGATAGTGGACTACCGAAAACGACCAGTCAGAGAACACCAGCCCATCCACATCAACGGTGTCAAGGTCGAAAGGGTCAGCAGCTTCAAGTTCCTTGGAGTCAACATCACTGAGGACTTCTCCTGGACCCTTCACACAGACACTGCTATCAGGAAAGCTCGCCAGCGGCTTTACTTCCTGAGGAGGCTGAGGAAGTTTAGCACGAATGCCAACATCACCTCAAATTTTTACAGGTGTGCAATTGAGAGCTTGCTGACGAGCTGCATCACAGTTTGGTACGGAAGCTGCTCTGCCAGCAGCCGTAAATCACTACAGAGGGTGGTGAAGGCAGCAGAGCACATTCAGGACATTTATCTCCAGCGATGCCTCCGTAAAGCACACAGCATCATCAAGGACCACAGCCACCCAGCACATCAGCTGTTCTCCTTGTTACCATCTGGCAGACGTTACAGGAGCCTGTCTGCTCGGACTACAAGACTTAAAAACAGTTTTTACCACCAAGCCATACGACACCTCAACCACAACACTTAAACACACACAACACAGCACTCAGAAGCTACCCTGCAGCTTCACAAGTACTCTGTTTAATCTGCACTGGTCACTCCACTTTATTGTCATTGATATTTATATTTAAAAGTGCAATACTGTAATTTTCTGCTGCTCATTCCTGTGCAATATCCCATCTGCCCTCCCATCATATTTCTTTTCAAGATTTTCTTATTTAATCACTAGTGTACATATATTTATATTTATAGATACTGTACATATATATTTAGTCATCTTTTCTCTTTTACCATGTCTCTCTAATATTTTGCTCCTTACTATTTTTCTATTTTCTTTATTATTTTATTTTGTTTTATTATATTTTCTCCTACTGTATCATGCTGCTTAGTGACTGCTGCTCGTCAAACACATTTCATTGCAATGTTGACCCTGTGCTAACTTGCATATGACAAATAAAACTGAAAACTGTCAGTGCGCCCCAGGGTGGCTGTGGCTACAATGTAGCTTGCCATCACCAGTGTGTGAATGTGTGTGTGAATGGGTGGATGACTGGATGTGTAAAGCGCTTTGGGGTCCTTAAGGACTAGTAATGCGCTGTACAAATACAGGCCATTTACCATTTACCATTTAATCCCTTTAAATAATGAGGGTTTGTGCTTTCAGAAGATCACTGTGAATGAGGCAGTGGCATTCAAAACACAGTGTCAGACTTTTCACTTGGCTTGAATATAGGCCAGTCAGTGTTAAATGAATAATTAAGAGTGAAATGTGGGGGCAGAGAAGGGTGAAAGGGGGGCTGCTTTCAGACTGAATTCAGGTAAGTGTGGTTTAAAAAACCCCTGCATGCTAATTTAAAAGGGCTTTTGGCCCTGCTATAAAAAACTTGAACTAAGAAAAATAAATAAAATGAATCTGAATGTTTGCCTTTAGATTCTAGGAATGAAAAATGTGTCAGCAAAACAGATGACGGATGGAGTGTGATCTAAACCTGATTGCGAATGAGAGGGAGAAAAGTGTCTAAGATGGTAAATAAAATCAACCGAAACAAACCTGAGGCTTTGATGTATATTTGTACGGGTTTGAAGGGGAAAATGTGTTTTACAGAACATTATAAGCAAATGTAATTTGTCTTAGGCTTTATCAGACTGTGTAACCAAGAAAGAGTCAGAGAGGGAGAGGCCGTAGCTGATTAGTAGGGGTGCAACGATATTCGTATCGATATTGAACCGTTCGATACAGTGCTTTCGGTTCGGTACGCATATGTATCGAACAATACAAATTTTTTAATTTATCTTATCAACTTTCCTTCCGACGATGCTGTCTGTGTTGAGCGCTCAGTGAATCTGCGCTCGACTACTCCGCCTAGGCTGCACTGTCGAGCGCAGATCCACTGAGTGCTCAACACAGACAGAAGTTAAGCTCTCCTTGCAACATGGCAAATTGAACCTCCCCCACCCTCATTCAGATCTGGCGTTTGGAATTATTTTGGTTTTCATGTGACGTATGACCCTGAAGGTAAGCGCGTCATGGACTAAAGTAAAACAGTATGTTGGATGTGCCATGCAATGCTCAATTACATGGGTGGGAGCTAGTGTGTTAGCGCAGTTAGCTCGTTAACGTGTTGGCCGTGTTGTGGCGTTAATGTCATTTCAACGAGATTAACGCTGACAGCACTAGTGGGAACACAACGAATATGACTGCACATTTACTCCGACATCATCCTAGTGCAAAGACAAGTGGAGGCAGACAAAAACAACAAGCAGGCATGCTACAAACTTACCCGAGTCATTTAGACAGCCGTTAGCACATGATTCTCCTTATGGGGACCTGATATGTTTAATAAGCTGCTGAGAATATAGCCCAGAAGAAGCGCATAGTATAGCTTTTATTTTGGAAAGATAATAAACTCTCTTTTCCAAAGATGAGTGATTCCTCAATCAGATACAGGGCTCGCAATATCGCTAGCCCGACGTCCCGGGGCTAGCGATTTTTCCAGTCGGGCTACCAAAATCTATCTCTGCCCTGCCCGTCGGCCTATCGTAGAAGGAAAAATATATGTCAATGCTTTTGCATTCTTTCTGAAATGTAGCTGGGTAATTATGTCATTGGCATCGGTGAGCCACTGTCAATATGTGACATATTGAAATCGCGTTTGAATTTGCGCTTGTTTTTTGCTTTCACTTTGCAATCGCGCGAATTGTGTATAGAGAGCGACAGCACTGATTGGTGAGTGATGATAATTTGTGCACCAATTCCTCTGACATCGTCTTATCAGTCGTTAGCTTACTACGCAAACATGACGAGTGAAATCTCCCGCAGCAAGCTTAAACATGTGAGAGGTTAATCGCGCAGAGAATTGCTGAGCGTATGTGAGTGCAATTCTCAGGATATATATTTTAGTTCTGCTGAGCCAAATAAGACAGGTCAGGGTGAAGAAGTGACAGCCAAAGAAAAGCTTACCACAAAACGGAAAAGTTATGACAAATCAGACTATAAGGCAAAAAGAAAGTGCAGCTTTATGGTTTCATGGACAAAAGAATTTCTGTGGCTGCGATATGACGAGGGTTAGGGTTAAATTTAAAACCTGTACTTTTGAGTTAAAATATATATTTAGAATTTTAATAAATGACAAATTAAAAAGGCATGAACATTTTTTGTATCGAAAAAATATCGAACCGTGACACCAAAGTATCGAACCGAACGGAACCGTGAATTTTGTGTATCGTTGCACCCCTACTGATTAGATGTCACCAATTTCTTAATTTGACTTTCATGAGTGGAAGAAAGAGAGTCATCCAATATTTGACTTTTAAAGAATGGAATTGGGAGGAAGAAGGGCTCACCAGTTTATATCAGTGGGATTAGAAGAACAGAGGCAGTATGTGTGGGCCTGTGTGTGGGGAGAGTGACAATCTCAGAGGTGACAACGGCCTATTGAGGCTGACAGGGAACATTGGTGATGCAAGTGATCTAAGGTTAAAGACTCACACCTGACAAAACTGTTTATCTGCATGGCAGTGTATGTAAAGCAGAGAGAGCTATGACACAATGAAAGGCGGTCTGTGAGCAACCCTGTCAAACACACATACGGACACAAAAGAAAGGGATGGAGTAAGGTTCATTTCGCCTTGGCAGCTCTGAGAACATCGCTTTTAAATACCCGCGCTCCTCAGAGTTTATTATTTCACAGACACGGTGGCCATCTGCCATATTTTAGCAATCACCCCACCGGAGAACGCTGCATTTTTAAGGGTTTAGCTATATTATTTTTAGTGGTCCGCCAATGCAATGTCACAGCTGATAACTGACAACACTGCAGTTCTTCGGAATTGCTAAAACACTAAATCACATTCTCCGAGCCAAATGCTCAGTGTGTTGAACCCAGTTATTGAATCAGTCACTCAGCAGAACCTGACTTACACACAATCTGCAGATCTTATTTGTTCCACTTTCAAAATCTTAAACACGCTCGGCGCCTAAGAACATTTTTTTTTGCTGTGTGATGTGCTCGTAATGAACGATGGCAACCAGGCAGAAGTTAAACACAATTAAGCAAAGTTGTTCACACTTGCTGCTAATGATGCAATGAAACCAACATAAGACAGCAGGGTGTACAAGCTGAATACTTGAATTCTCACTAACAATCAAGAGTGCAAGGAAGATGGTGAGAAGAACGAGATCAAGAACTGTTTATTTATCTGAAATTGGAGAAACTGTGGTAGATTAGTGTTCCTGTTTAATGACCAATGAAAGCAGGACGAAGAGTGCAGACTTTAAGCAGGTTTATTTTATGGCGCCAGTAATCAGAAGACTCAGGGCACAGAACAGGTAACTCCCAGCACGACGCTCTCGGTGTTGAAACAGTCCTTCAAAACAACAGCATGAAGTACAGAAGGATGGAGGTGTGAAGGAATCAACAGGGTCAGCATTTCATTTATTGACTGTGTCCTCCAGCACAACAGGATACGCACATGAAGTGAGTATACAGAGAATCCTTAGAGGAAGGATTAAAGATCAGATCAAAGGCTGTCTTCTGGCCCGACCCACAACAAAGACCTGATGCTGACTTGCTGCTGACTTTGATTTTGCAGAAGATACATTTAGTGTATAGTAATGTGCCTTTGCATTCTGAATAGAAAAGCGCTAAATCCCCCACACATTTACAGCAATACTACTTGCCTGTAATAATCAGATGAAAAAGCATTTGCTGCATTATAAACAAAGCTTTGCTGGAGCTACTGTATATGCCTCTGACCTTGTGTTTCCCATGTTTTAATCCAGTGTGTAATGAAAGGTCAAAAGTAGTTTTAGTTTTGGCTACGTGTACAATGTGAAAACACTGATTTTGAGTACAGATATAAAAGTACTTTGAGGAGACTGTTAGATATTGCAGGTAACACATAGATTGATGACTATTTTTATAAGACACAGGAAAGCTTATTGTAATGCTGTCCTCTAGTATGCTGAAAAAATATCAATAAATCAGCTACAATTCACGCATACAGTGCATACATCTGTGTAAATAATCATTCTGTACATTCGATAATTTTTAATCCTACAACTGTTTACAACTTGCATAGTTCCCATTTCTGTATAGCTGTATATCTCAGATTTCTGTAAAGTTATTTATTTCATATTCTGTATAGTTTTTCATATTTATATCCTGTTCATAGCCTGTTCCTTGAATGTTTTATTCAGACTCCTTTTTTAAATCCGCCATCGCTGTTGTTCTAGTTTTTGGTTTTTGTTGCATTTTCTTACTCTATTTTTACATATAAGTAAAACTTGACTGAATGTAGATTGAAAAGGAGTACTGAGTCTTCAATAAATCTGTCTTAGCAACTGAAGAGATTAATGTTGCACATGTATAGGAAAGATTTGCAGAATGTTGCAAGTACAGGCCGACTTATTTTTTTAGCAAGTACAAGTCCATGCTACAGTCTGTAATTTACGTCTGCTGTTAGGTGATTGCAAGGCAACATAAATGCATTATAATATGTCACACATTATTTAGGTTTTTTGGATGTAAACTATGTTGTTGTCATGAAAATAAAATAATATGACACTTTTATAAGGTTTTCTAGGTACATACAGTAAATGCTACAAATGGGTCATTTTAGCACATTAGTAGGCGGTTGCTAGGCAACGTGATGACATTATAATGTGCAATAAAGGTAAGAATCTTCCGGAGCCTGAGATGTACTTGTGTGTACTACAGATCATATAGGAGGCATTTTCACACAGACAGTATGACACCTCGCAAATATTTTACTTGCCCCAAAGTTACATCTGCGCGGAAAAGAAGACGAGATGGTGGATGTGAGAAGAATGAGCACGTTGTTAGTTTCTCGTCTTTTCTAGGGATTTAAAAGTCTGACCTTGTCTGTTCCATACACATAATAATTAAGTCTTCACATTCATTAACGTAGCAGCGCTAATCCAGACAGGATTTATTTACTAATGCAATGACACAGTCCAACGCGGGCCATTTGCTGACAGTTTCTATGGCATCCCACAATGCACACCGTCCTTACAGTAAAGCTGGTTTACTGCACCAACTTGTAGGGTCCTCAGTCTGTGGCAGCATGATGGATTCACTGGCCAAATAGCCAATTAGGCACTTTGTAGCCTGACACTCTCACAACAGGACATTTAATAATATAGGACACAAACGTGTGCGTGTGTATGTGCGCCCATATGAAGACAACCCAAGGCCTTCCAGGTGATTCTGATTAATGGGCCTGTATAAGGCAACTACACTCCAATCTCCTCTTCTCCCTTTTCCCCATTTCTTTCTTTCCTTGTCTTCCTTTCAGTTTCTCCCTGTAGCTGATATCATTCCCCTCTTGTATACCCTCTCTTTCTCTCTCCATTCACAATCCTATACTCTTTTACTCTCACTCAAAACATAATGGAGTGTCAAGCAGACAAATGTCCAAACTACTTTTATCCATTTTCTGACTTCTGGACCCTTGGGATACAAAGATAATACACTAATTGCCAAGGTCCAGAGAGCAATAGACTAACTACATGGTTGCATGAGCAAGAGTCTGTGTAATATCACTTTAGCACAAATCCACCGTTAGGGCAGCACCAGCACAATGAGTACCTCTCACTCCCACTTGCCGTTTCCCTCCATATTCCATAATAAAAAAGGTCACAGCATTATAATCAGCATTTTCTCCACAGTGGGATCTTAAACTTTACCTTTTGTTTTAATTGATGTGTGTGTGTGTGTGTACCTGTTTAAACATCTTTGTGAGGACCAAAACCTGGCATGCCACTATACTTTTGAGGACTTGTCGGGACCAAATGCCAGTCCTCATGAATCTGAGGGCATTTTGAGGCTCAAAATGTGGTTTTAGGCTTAGGGATACAGTTAGGTTATGGTTATGGTTAAAGTAAGGGGCTAAGGAAAGCATTTTATCAATTCAATATCAGGTTTCCTTAATAAGACGTAGAACGGCAAGACCATCATGCAGATGGTGATGGTGCAGCTTTCATTTAAAATCATTTTACACAATACCTCCACAGAAACAATGACAGTGTTGCTGAATTGTGTACATGAAAAATGCTGTAAATAGTTAACAAATAAGAAAACAAAGACAAGAAGAAACTGCAAGGTTAATGCCAGGCTTCTGTCTCACGTCTGCACAGCTAAACGTTCGTGGTGTGAAGAAAGTCAGATTATCGGGAACAAAACACACCTTCTATCTATCATCAGAAAAGTATGTGAGGGGGTTTTAGTGAAGCGTTTGAGGTCAATGCAAATGTCAAAAAGAATTCATCTTCTCTCAGCTTGATCATAAAGTCTGACAGTGAAAGAAGGATGTTAAGCGGTAAGGTTTCTAGCACCCAAACATCACCAGTATGTGCAACTAATTGCCTGTGTTGATTAACTTACATTTAACCTCCTGAGACCCTAACTCTTCCACAGCATGCATTTCTAATTTCTCTTTGATATTTGAGCATATTGGGACCCGATGAATGTAAAAACAAAGAATTACCAGATTATTTTTTTACCTAATTTTTGTTTCTAAGAAAAATGAGGGCGACATATGAGGATATTCATTTTAAATTGTGATAGAACAGTAGCAGTATGTTGTTGTTGTTTTTTACCAGGCTATATGTATACAGTGCTTCTGCTGTAAAGACAGGTCAAAAAAAGCATAAATTATGATTCAGTAAAAACGACCTACTTTCTATGAAAAGTGTCGTGCGGAAGGTTCGCAATGCATTAAAATTTCAATCACCATACTTGAACTTGCAACATAGCAGTTCAAATTGAATCCCTCATGCTTCAGGCCTCCTGAGTGTGAAACCAAACTGATGGATAATCTTAAAAGTTGTCAGACAAAGCAAACATAAAACCTGCTAGAAGAGGAACTTAACAGCAAACAGTTAGCATTCTGTTGCCCTCTTTGGTTTCAAGCATATTTTAAGTTGGACTCTGTGTGCTCTTTGCATTCTGTTATGCATTTCAAATACTCACCATCATTGTAAATTGGCTTTCAGTAAGAAAGAAATGAAATGATATTACTGGGACTGTGTGCTTAGAAGGGCTTTTGGATGCCAATGTAACCGAAAAGCACAAAAGCGTTCCACCAACACCAAAACATCAAGTTCTTTGGATGGTGTTACTGAAGAGTATCAGTGTGAAAAAACATAGGCAGCGTGTGGACACACCATCGTAGTGTTTGAATCATACTAACAATGTGGTTTAACACACTTGGTATTTATAAAAAGCTATCAGCAGCCAGTTAAAACACATTATTCTGCCTTTCCTGGCATATAGGCCATTTTATTCTATTAACATTTTTTGAGCCTGCAGGCTCAATAAATGTAGACATTCATTTCTTTACAGTCAGTTGCTATAAATAGATTTTAGCTTTTTGTTATTATTACTGTGACTAAATGACAGGTAATTAAAACAATTCTAATAGCCCTCTTTCTCAGATAACACCACATCTGTTGTTTGTGGAGCTTCATTGTGAAGGATGGAGAATTCTCTCCTGGAGCTCCTCACTTCTCCTCTGGGGGTTTTGAGACAACTCGAGTAAAACAACAAGTAAATATCCATATGACACAGAAGAGTTTCTTACTCCTTCTGGGTGTCCGTCTGAGGCTGTCACCACCAGGGTGTAATAATCCAGAGTCTCCCTGTCCAGAGGTTTGTCCAGAACCAAATAGCCTGAACTGGAGAGAGAACAAAACACACAGAGTTCGTGTTAACCCTTCAGGCAAAAGGATAGGAAAAATAAAAAGATGATGAAAGACTGTGCAAACCATGGTGAAACTGCATACTGTAGTTTAGTAAAAAAAAAAAAAGAGTTAAAAAAAAAGTTTAAATTCAAAAAGTCTTGATTGACTTTTTACTTTAACCCTAGTGATATATATACATGTAACTGCATTAAAACTTTAACTCCCACAAGTGTATTTTTTCTGTGAATATGGGTATTTAAGTAATGCAGAGTGTGCCTCCTACTCACTTAACTGGTCAAGGGTGATGACTTGACCTGTTTTGTTATCATGAATTAACACAAAACTAGAAAGGTGAAAGACCAGCATCTTGAATTTTTATGTCTGAGTAAAAATGATCAGATCATCTGTTTCTGTGCAACTTGTCTGAATATTCTGATCAATCAAAACCAGGAAAATGTTTGATTTTAGCCTTGGTTTACTTTTTTTAAATTTTCCAGTAACGATTTAGATAATGACTGAAGTGTTTTTAATTTGAACCTCTTAAATGTGTTAGAAACCATCTGAACTGTCGTGTGTATCAGGATGTGTGCATGTGCTGATGCACGGGAAAAGTTGTGTGTCTGTGTGCACAGAAGAGTTGCCCACAGAAAAAGATGTAGAGCTTTTTTTCTAATAAAAAGCAGTCCATGTTTAAATGTGTAGGTTCGCTCACACACAGTCTAGTTTTTTCATATGAACAACGCATTTTCTTCAGAAATCTCCAGTGTACATAAATTCCATAAAGACCTCGCATACACTTCAAACCTAAAGCCTAGATATGTTTTAAAATTTATTATTATTATCAGTAGTATCAGTAATAGTATTATTAAAAGTAAAAATAGGACGGCAACCTCCTTGCAACCAACTATTTGCCAGACTTTGAGCAACCCTCGATCTCTGGTTTAATGTGATTTTCTGTGTAGACAGCAACAGATTTGCAGTTTTCACCATTTTATCACAGTGAATCACTGCACCAAAGATGCTCTGAATATTGCAACTGCCAGCAAATGCTCTCAGATCTGGTCCCTGTCTTTGAAGCAACTATTTCAAAATGCATGGTTTCCAATCACTGTTTTCCTTGTGTACCTGCATTAGTTGGTGATTGTAAATTGGCCATAGGTTTGATGTCCAGGGTATACCCTGCCTCTTGAGGTAGGGCAAAAAGGCTCCAATCCCCAGTGAAAATGGATGGACAAATCCTAAAATATATATGTAGGAGTGCCTATATCCATCCACAGCTAAAGCACAGAGTGAAAATCAGACTTGTTCTTGATGATTCAGATTTACAAATGAGGCTTTATAAATCAGACAAAATGAACGCGTATGCACATTTCTGCTATACAGAGGGGTTTTTTCTTCATCTGGCTCCTGTTTGGTTATCCTCGTAAAGTGCACTTAAGCTGCACTCCTAAAACCACACAAAACAAATGAAAAGTTTAAAAAAAAATCACTCCCTCCCACGCCACCATATGTTATATGTTATATTATACTTGCACAGTGGAAAAAGAACAACTGGACGCTTCCTCCCATGGAGCCATAATAATGAAAACAGAGCGGAGACACTGAAATATCTGGCATTCATTGGAAGATTTTACCATGTCAGAAACAACCCACCAAATATCCCCAGAATGCAGAAATGAAGTCTTTGCTTAATTTTAATTTGTACTGTGAAAATCTTCTAAGCAATCAGCTCCTTTCCTCACACTTATTTTGTGATTTTAATTCCTCATGTCTCTCTTCCTGGTGATTTCTAATACTAACATTTTGCTCTTCATTTTCCCCTCCATGCCCTCTTCTCTTATCTTCTTTTCCAACCACTCATTCTCACCCACACCCCCCCCCCCCAATCTGTATAATTCTGCACCAGCTGGGGTTGTTCTTTCACAATACAACCCTCCAGAAATTTAGACAGGATCTTACCCCCAGCTTCAGAAATGCATTTTTAATGAGAAATAAATGAATTAATACAACAAAAGCCATCAGAGTCTGCGTGTCTTTGAATGTGGTGAATGTGTGCTTGTGTGAGTGTATGTGTGTGTCTTTGCAAGAGCCGTGGTGACGTCCAAGACCTGCATGACCAATTTTTATAAGGAAGCATATTCCCTCATTACATTACTGATTACGAGCAAATTGATTCGTATACAGTTTTATGAATTTGGGTTAATCGGAATACAGACCCACCCACTCCATGACATGCTGGTCAGTCACAGGAGCTCGTTCAGTGAGAGACTGAGATTACCGAAAAGCACCACTGAACGACACAGGAAATCATTCCTGCCTGTGGCCATCTCCCTGTACAACGCATCCACTTAACACACTGTTTGCTGCTACAACTACACATGTTTCTTTTCCAACTATTTATTTATAAGTGACTTATGTATGTATGTATGTATATATATGTATATATTCTACTATTCTTAGTTAGCGTATTGTCTGTCTTGTCTTAATGTTGGTTTAAAATGGAGCACTGTAACAAAAAATAATTTCCCCCAGGGATCAATAAAGTATTCTGATTCTGATTCTGATTCTGAGACAAATTCTCAGAGATAGAGATTAGAGTTATATTTAATTAATTTTTTGTTTTAATTCAAAGTTTGCATTAATTAATGTGAAAGTTATAAGCATCAAGGAATATTCCATGAGGCACGGAGTTTAAATAATCTGTTTGTACATGCATTATGTTTTTATATTGGCTGTGTACACTGTGATCTGATGGAATTGACACACAGCCAAGGCCTTTCTGTTCTGGGAATTTAATGCCTCATTTTCACATTTAGGGCAAAGGGGCAAAAAAGAAAAATAAAATATGTCAGAGTAGTGTGAGGAGGGGAAAAGCTTCTTTTAATTTCAAAAAGTCAAGTCAGTTTATATATCGTTAGCTTCATAGCATAAGTGCCTAAGTCATTGACTTAGTCAAATGACTTAGGCAATTATGCTATGAAGCTAACGATATGTAGAGCATTTGTGGTGCAGATGTTCAGATGTTGAGTAACGTGGTTTAAAGAAACGCTTGGAGCTGAGTTAGAGTTTTGTGAGTGGATCATATTGCCAGCTGTTGATTAGCTTACAAGCATTTCACTTTTAAAAGAAGTTACAAGGGAAACAATACATTTTTACTGTGGTACTGTAAATCTGCACTGCTGCTGATTATCTAGACACACCTGTTCAACAAAGGCTTCTGCTTGAGTATCAAAACACCACATGGACAAGCCACAACTGCAGTGTACAGAAATAGAACAGGTAGTATGTGGTTACCTGTCCCAGAAAAACTCTTAAAATGAACAAATATACATTTTATATGAATACATTGGTAGAAATTTGGACTGCATTTGAATATTGGGGCCATGTTTCCCCTCTAATGGATATTATGATTACAGCCTTGATTCACATTTATTTTCTTTGTTTACTTAACTTAAAGTCTTGATGTAAAGAAATAGGTCAAGAAAATCTCGATGATGTGGGTTTTGTATTTACTTCTACGTTACATTCAAAATGTCAAACAAGGTGTGTTAGAAATGTGACCACTAACCATGTTATGTTGACTAGTCAGTAATACTGGTTGTGTGACATTCATAAGATCAAGTGACCCAATCACAGAGGCCGAGAGGCTGGTCTGTGACCATCTGGCAACCACTTTTCACTAGGGAAAATGTGCATTTTCCAACCAGTTAGAAACATTTTCTTGAGATTGCAATGTTACACTTTTTCAAGTTGTACTGCTATTGGTCTCTGAGTTAGTGTTTGTAAAAAAAACAAGAATAACTATATGTAATGTACTAGCAACCAAATCCATTGCGAGAACAATTGCTAAAGGTTAAGGGAACAGACGTTTGACCCTAGGAACCAGTTCTTGTATCAAATCTAGTCAAACAGTGACCATGTGCACGACATCTCCTGAGAAACCTCAATAGTGTGTCTATCGATACAGCTATCATGCACCTACATGCAATACTGACAGCACACTTTGTCACATAATATGACATTTTTGAACATTTATTTTATAATATGCATTCAAATGTTGTCAAAATTAACTTCAGTCAAAGCTAGAACTTTTATTTCTACATAGAGAGTAAAGACCTGAACCCATGCTGAACTGGAATTGTGGGCCTACTTACTTTTGTTGTAGTGCAAAATGTCCCTGGATGTCTCCGCTTTGGATTTTGTAGGTTATGGGGTCCCTCTCCCGATCCACTGCCTTAAAAGTAAACAGAGACAGGCACAAACATAAACATATATGCTTTCTCATTTTAGGTACCGGTATGTAATATACATCAGTCAGTTCTAGTACTTTGGAAAGCACTAATGCACCATGGCATCTGAATGTAAATTAAACACTATCCTAAAAGCCCAATAAGTACTGTGACTGTGTAATAGTTGGTATGACAGCATGTACCTGCAGATTAAGAAGTGTAGCCCCAGTCCTCATAGCTTCACTGATCTCCAAGTTGTATTGTTGCCGCGGAAAACGAGGAGGGCTCTGGTTGTTTGGTGGCAAAACTTCAATGTAGACCGTAGTAATGGATGACCTAAAGGGAGAAAGAGAAAAAGAGAGGGTGAAAAGGCAAAGAAAAGAAAGGGGGTTAGGCGACTAAGACAGACAGCGAGTGTGAAGAGAAGCATCCTATAACGGGAAAAGAAATAGCAGAGGAATGTTAGGAGGGAAAGCTAGAGGATACTAAGGGGAAAGCAGTGTCAGGGAAGGTGAATGGCCCATTATTTAAGTTGAGAGTGGCTGGCCAGTGTTTGTTTCTTTGCACTTCATGCCGAGTTTGATCAATAAGAGCATGAAGTCAACAGTGTAAGTGACAAAGAAACTGGATAGTACTTTAATACAAGGTCTCTAATGCAGTGTTTGAGGTTTCTATTGCGACTTGTTCAAACCCGAGTGAATGTTTCAATGATTCATTTATAAAGAACATGGGTGATGTTACATTAGGAGAAAAGACTTCTTTAATTATAATAAAAGTATTTCTACACTACGCACGCACGCACGCACGCACACACACACACACACACACACACACACACACACAGAGTTACACAGTGTTCACTGTAGAGGCTGTTTTGTACAATTCTTTATTGTGCCCTTTATTATCAAGTATTATAAAGTATAATATGCTGGTATTTTAACCTCTCCTTTAGCTTTAGTCTGCAAGGCTTTCAATGCATATAAACTACTAGCAAATTTACAAAGGCCAAAAAGTGAGTTCTTCTATCCAACAGTTGCAGAATGCATGACTTGTAGGCTTTTGCTCTGGTACTTATTTGTCTCAGTATGTAATACAATAGCATATTGCCTAATTGCTAGTTTGGCACACCTTCAAACAAATCATGAGTAGCTGCTTCAGTTAAATCCAAATATAGCCAGCTGCCTAACATGCTGCTGTTTTTTCCTAACTAGTGCTGCTATGGCTAACGCTAATTCTGAAATGTGCTATGAGAAAAGTACACCAGGTGTTCTTCAACAGAGACCAAGTAGCAACGTCCCCCAAGCAACAGATGGATTCATGTATACTTGGTGCTAGCATCAGTTTAGTGTGGCTAACATTGGCATTTGTTTATTTCTTTCTCCCTGTAGCATGATGTTATAAAAGAAGCAGCCTATTAGGACTAATGTAAATCAGCTATTACATGCATGTTGGCTATAGCTACATGAAAATTTTTATTTCTGGCAGTGCTGATAGACACAACTTCCAGGGTAGAATGCAGAAATGCCTAAAAACCAGCTTTCCACCTGAAGGCTACCAAATGGTGATAGCTATGGTTGTCCTGCAGAAGTCTATCTTCCTGTCTTGACCTCTTTAAACATTTTCCAGTTGATTTTATGGGCTGAGTTACTCATTTTTGTTCATACTGAATAAAAAGATTTACTCTGTTTTGTAAATCTTGTAAAATGTCACAAAATCACAAGTCATTAGTTAATGAGACTCATTCTTCTTGGTCACATCTGTTTCTTTGGCAACTTAGAAGGCAACGGTTGAAATGCTAAACTGGAGGTGTTTTAAAATGAGACTTCAGAAACTAATAGGTGATGTCACAGTAGCTAAAACCATGTATTGACCAGCTGCTTTCTAGCATGCTTGGATCTGATTGGTGACCAGCTCGTCCACTTCACAGTCTGTTTCATGCATGCAAAACATGCAAACAGCAACATAGGCAAAGACACAGACTTTACCTATGAAGACACAGAGTTCACCAAAGTAAACCATGTCTGTAAAAGCACTTAAATTTAGCTAAACATGGGTATTTTAATGAAGCTACCAAAGGGAAAGTGGCTATAGCTAAAGTGTATGCAGAACTCACTTTAACCAACCACAAGCCAAATACAGCAAAGATAAGGTGGGTGTGCAGCAATTTTTACTTAATTATTTGGAGCTCTTTCCACCACCAAACCACTTAATTTTCAGTTTGAGAGAAAATCCTGTAATTTTTCTCAGTTTGAAGAAAATGATAATGTTTGATAATTTTTGCATGAAAATACCACTATTCCACTGAAAGTAATAATAATAATAATAATAATAATTTTAAGTTTGTTTATTCATGCCGTCAGTTAATGCTCTTAGAAAGAAAACCAAAATAGGTGAAAATTTATATCAGCAAAAACTCGGAATTCAAAACCAGGCACGAAAATTGCAGTCTTTGCATCCCTAATGTAAACCAATTCAATTAAACCTAACTAAACTTCAACTAACCCTGCATTAAAAGACATAAAACTATAATATAAGAATCTATATCATTCTACATACCAAAAAAAGCAGATGGAAATGAATTCAATTAAGCCACACATTCAGTAAACAGTATTAAATAAACTAAATGTGGAAATGTGATTAAAATGGATGATGAAATTATAATGCCTGAATAATGTTTTTAAAAGCAAAAATAGAAAAATTTCCCAGAAACAAGTCTAAGAAATGAAAAATGGTGATAAAATGAAGATTTAAGGTCTGACAGCTTTATTTTGTAAAATGTAGTCACACTTTTTTTTTTGCTTAATCAGCATAACACTTATTCCAAATGAACATGTCACTGTAATGACCTAAAATTGACTGCTTATTTATGGCATTATAAACAGCCTGTTGTATTCTTTTGGTATTTCAGTACTCACTGGGATGTGCTACACGATTATAGATAATTTAGTTGATTTTGCAGTGATTCTTAACATATTCAGATCCACAAGAGCTTAGGGAGACTATAGTAATGACTGCAGTGCAGGGACAAAATTCCTTTCTTCTTATATATTACCCATCACCCATAAAATAACAATGTGAGATGTACTTTACTGTTTTATTTGTATCGTTTTTTCATGGTTTCATTAGAAATTAGTTTACTGTATGTCCAGATTTGCTGAAGACGAATGTAAAGTAGTAGGTGGTTTAAACACTTGCATGAAGCACGATAATGTTTAAACAAGGTGTTATAAGTTTTAGTACATCGACAGCCATCTAATGCAAATAATCAAAGCATCTTATTGCAAACACAGGTCCCAAAACTCATTATATAAAATCACCACGGCTATTTGAAGTCCATTTAAGAATGGATAGTTTTCATCTGCACTGCGTGAGCTAGCACTGACCAAACCATCAGTGCATCAGTAAGCTTTGCACATTTTATTTTATTATAATTAATTTCTTATTAGTGTTGTGGCCCACAGCGGCAGACGGAAGATTGTTTGGATTAAATTGCAAAAACAAGTGCCACCATTCTCATAAATTACAGTCTTAAATACTAACCCTACATTAACAGGTTTGAAAAGCTTTATTACACCCATTTCCTGCTTTTAACATCAAGCTCGACCGATCATGAATTTAAGAGAAAAAGAAACTGCAGGGATTTAGCTTGTGTTTCTACTTGGTGAGAGTGCTGAGTTTCAGCAAGGGGAGAAGCGAGAGATTAACTCCACTCAAACTGGATCATCGATTGAAAACGCCAAAGAAACCCGGGTCTAAACAATAGCCCACAAAATCTGTTTACACTCACAACTATAAATAAATAAAGAACTACATGAAGGCTGGAAAATGTAAGCCACCAGAGAGACTGAGAGCCAGCATTTTATTAGCACAATTCAGGCATTATTGATGAAAACCGATTGACTGCAGATGATTCAGACATGGTTTATACTGTAACTGAGACTTATTTCGCCTTCAAGTTTGACATCCTAGAATTCGGTCACAGATATGGTTGTATATGAATGCTTCTCCTTGCAGGCACACAAACACAAAACCACAATCTGTTCTTTTAATCACCTACCTTATGTTCTTTGACACAAATTAAAAGAGAAGGCAGATGCTTAATCTCGAGAACAATGGTCGGCACACAAATTTATAAGCAACTGACCTCGCTTCAGCTTCGAGTCACCATTCAGATCGATGGGAAACACAAATAACCTGTTTAGACTTTTAAAGTTTGGTTGTCCAACAAATCATTATTCAATTAAGTGTCAAGCTATATATTTAATGTTTTTGGCATTAAATGGCAGTTCTAAGCAAAAATCCATGGACTCCTGTTTAACATTTAGGCTACCCTCAACACATTTGTTCACAAGTATGATCAAATTAGCATCAGGTTCCTGTAGACAATGTAGAATGGACTGACTACTTGTTATTTTCAATGCAAGCCAGCAATACAAACCACAAACCTCTCCCTAACCCTTTCCACTGCTCAATGAGAATGTGTGGCACATGAAATGTAATTAAGACTCAAAGTTTTCCAAAGCTTCAATACCCAATGCATTCATGTTTGCACCTATACAGTACCATGATGATGAATTTCAGATCATCAAACTAATTTCAATATTAGAAAAAGACAACCCGAGTAAATACAAAATGTCGTTTTTAAATCATTTTATTTATAAATAGTGACAAATTATGGAAACCTACCTGACCCTTTGTAAAAAAGTAACCCCAAGCTGATAAACAGCTGATAAACAAAGTCATTGACATCTATCATTCTAGAAGGGGATAACCCAAAGGCGTGCCATTATCTACAAACGGAGAAAACTTGGAACAGTGATGAACCTACCTTAAAAATTCCCTCAAATCACATTAACAACCCACTCAGGAGGTCACAAAAGACCCCAGAATGATATCTACAGAACAAACAGGCTGCTTTGCAGATTCAGGCCCTGGATAACTTGTAATTGATGGAATTGTGAATTCTGCTCTCAAAAATTGAAAGTTTTTGGAGTGCCCTAGTCAATGCCCAGACTTAAATCAGATTGAGATGCTGACCTTAAACAGGCCTTTCATGAAAATCATCCAATGTGGTTGAATTAAAATATTTCGGCAAAGAAGACTGGGCTACAATTCCTGTGATCCAGTGATGCGAGAGACTCATTAGCAGTTATTGCATATGGCTTGATTGTAGTTCCAGTTATTAGGTTAGGCAGGTTTGGATAATCTTTTTTTTTAATTAATAAAGTGCATTTCATATTTTCTCTGGTTATCTTTGTCTAACATGAAAATTGTTTGATGATCTGAAACTGACGATCTTCTTGGTGTATGTCCTAGTATAGTATTAATCTTGACATAAACAGGTAAACTCCAGGGCTGGAAAACCTTGAAGCAGAAGTGTCAAAAACTCTTGTTTCTTAAAGCTGTCTTCAAACGTCTCCATAGAAAAGTTAAGAGCATTAAAAAACATTGCAGCCTGGTAGATATAGTCTTGACCTCCCTTTTCATGCTAACTGCATGGGGCTGAATTTTTAAATGCTTACCTGACTGAATTGCTAAAAGCCAAGGATAATCTTTGACTAAAAGGCAATTAATACTGGTGGTTATAGCTGTTGGCTTTTTTCACCTCAGCTAATTAAAATTACTGAACTGGACCTTTTGATTGTGTATATGGCGTTGGTGCCTTTTGATGCGAATTAATTTATCAGCTAAATGTAAAAAAACCGCATACACATCACATTCAAAGGTCTCTGCTTCAGTTTCAGTGAGTGAATTTTTAGTATTCTTTTTTTCATCTTACTTAGCACTAATTAGCAAATATTGATGTCTGGGTGATGCACATATACAGTCAATGTACCTTGTTAACTAAGCTTGCTAGCTGTAGTTGATAAGTCACATCACTTGTGCTCCCTTTCATAATTCACTACATGACACGTAAGGTACAGTAAAAATGATCTCTTTTTTGCAAATTCACTTTTTATCTAACATCTTCATCTGTGTTATCTTCTCTCTCTCTTGTGGTGATTTATTTCATTATTAAAAGTTCCAGACGCCTAACGCGATACTTTAAAAAATGCTCTCTTTTGTTTTTGTTAGCTGCCATCATAATGAGGACACAGCTCATTCTGAGTCCAGATTTATAGTTTTAACAAATCTGTAGCACAGAGAGATATTGATTTGTCAGGTTACATTTTCAGCTGAGATAAACGGGGGTCTGGGGAAATTTGGGGACAATCTCCATGCCAATCACTGGAACCACCTCAATCTGCAGAAGTTCACATTCTATATTGATTTGGCAGCTTCATGGCTAGAAGGATAAAAAAGGATTCTAGTTTTGGAATGACTGAGAAATATTGCTCCAGAAAAGCAATGTGGCATGCAAGCCATACATTATTCTTGCTCTACACATTAGATACTATCAGTCTTGCTGAATTAATGTATTAGAGTTGGTAGGTTGATTCAGAGTAAATGTGAGGGCAGTAAGCAGGTCAGAAAATGCAAAAAACTTTAATGCTTTATAAAGTACCTGAACTTTGGAAGCTTGAGATGAAAGGCATTGCACGTTTTATTTTTTACATTATTTACATTTACATTAGCTTCCCAAAATGCAATCAGAAATGTAACTACTGTTTGACGTTAATAGTAAAACACAAAGCACAAGGGCACAACAGTGTCTGATATCCAGAGGTAACCCATATGGTCTGGATATTTCTGATGTTTCTGTCTGGTAAATTTAACATTGTGAAAGTGTTATGGCAGTAACCTCTATGATTTATTGTCTAAGTAAAAATTAAGTTACTTCATCCAATCAGCGCAATTTCTCCAATGCATAGCAACCAAAAATCACAAAACGGCCAACTGCAATTTAGGAAATGTATTCTTAAATAATTTCTTTACGCTAAAACCAAGCAAAGGTTGCGTTACAATTATGTAACATGTCTGTGACAGGTCAGGCTAATAAGACGCGAGCTAAAGTTAATTTCTTGCTTCCAACTGTTTTGGAAGTCTTTCTTCAGAGTTTATTAGATACTGTACCTTCAGTATGAGACAAAATGAGAGAACTGTGTGTATTTAAACATGTGGCACAATACATTTTTTGCCATTTATATGAAATTTATCAATTGATCTGTCTGAGATGCAGGTTTCCCATAGTCACAGTTGAAATCTTCAGTTAAAAATTCGCAAGCTAAAGTTTAATATTTGCATTTGAGTGTTCATTTCCCAAACTACATGTACAATATTACCTCTAATCAAAATGTCAACTATCAAAATACATTATTTATTTATTAATGAAGCTCTTACCTTATACATCATAAGTGAGCTGAGCTGCACTGTATTCTCAAATCTTGCACAAGCACCAGCACATACGTTTGCATACATAATAGTGCATGAGCACAGTGCGTTATTCTGTCAGAGCTGTGGGAATATCTGAATGAAATTTAGGTGCAGATACTTTATTTGGAGTGACACTACACTACTGATGCTGCACACTGCTGATACACAGACCTTACCATATGCAAAAACGTTCATTTTACACCTTCCAGCATTTTAACCACGTCTCAGGGGAGCTGATTGAATACAGGTGCATTTTTGTCAGGTTTCTAAAGAGAGCAGAAGTCTCCACCTGTGCCCACTGACAGTTCAAATTAAATGTCCAAGTATTCAATCACATCCTCAAATGTATTTTATAATCAGAAATTCAGATATATCTCCCACTGACCTGCTCATCTTACATCAATTTAAAAAGACTGACTTCCTGTTATAGCAGCCTGCCTAACAAGTGATAATCACCTGGGTATTGCCCTGTTCTTTTTCCTCAAGCGGTGTGTAAAGGAAAAAAAAAAAAGAGTCTTGATTAAATGTTTCCCCATGTTTGCACCCAAGTGTTGCTTTTGTTCTGTGCTTCTCATTTGTAAAGCAGGGACTCGGCTTGTTTGTCCTTTCTACAAGGACACACAGTGTTAATTTGTCCTTTTGCTGCGCTATTCCCAAGTGCAGAATACAAAGAACAACACCCATTGAGTATCAGAAAGCTGTGTGGTGATGTAGATCAGCGAGTATGACTTTTGTTTTCATTGATGCCAATTACTCTGATGCTTTTGTGCAGTCTTCTTTATGGTGTTCCTCTATCTGATGATATACAACAAGACAAGAAAACAAACAAAAAAACAAAACTAAGTGGAACACAAAAAGAAGGATGACGTACATCAAAAAGTCTAAGCGTAACTGTTATACACAAAAGCTCATGGCTTGCTCCCAGTGAGTCTCTTTTGTTTCTTGCGTCAAGTTGCAGCATGGAGCGGCACAAAACACTCAAAAAAATCAAACTCTCCGAGAGTGCAGCTGCTACATCAATGTGTGTTCCAGTGGGTGAGTGGTTCAATGGTTGGATTTGCTTCTGTTCTCAAATATTGTACGGTAACTGCTTGAAACTAAAATTTCACATCTCTGCCAGACTATAGCTACGCAAATCAATACTTACAAAGAGTTTAAAATGTATTAGGAGCAGCTGCCTTTTCCATTTAATAAAGCTGGTTGGAGAACGGCAGGGAATTGTGATTTGCTTAAAGTTATGGTCCTTACTGATTCAATTAATGATGTAGAGATGCAGAGCAGGAAACAGGATAGAAGAAAATATTTAAAAAGCCGTGTTCCCAAGTCTGTCCGTACCCCTCGAAGGCAACAGACCATAGTGCACTACATTTGCTTTCTACCTCTCTCTGTGGTATTTCAGATGCCACGTATGTCAGTATTTGTTAAAATCGTTCCTTTTTGGAGTCAGAGACAGTATAATTTTCTCTCTGCTCTCAAGAAGAGGGTGTCTTGAGGCACCCTTTTATTCTGCATTGTTTCTTCCCCCCCCCTCACACTCACACTATCCATTTTCTTGTTTCAGACTCCTTTTCAGCTCTATTCCGATTTAAAACTATAATTTAAGATATATATATTTCTAAGAATGAAAACAACTTGTCTGAAAATGGCGAACAGAAAGAGTGACAGGAGAGGGGTAACAAAGTGGGAAGCGACAGACAGAGATGTGCCGTGTCTGACGATGAGTGTGGACGCTCCGGAAATCTGATGACCTTTTGAGTTTCATCACCAGACAGAAAGAAAATACCCGGCGAATCACAAAGTGAGAAACCCCTACCTTCGGTGGGGTTCAGGCCCGTTGTCCATGGCTTCTACGGTCAACGCATAGCTCTGCCCAACACTTAGCTGCACGCCTGGTGCCACAGTGATGATCCCACTGCTGTGGAAATAGTTACATTTATCTGATTATAAATACTTATCACACTTTCATAGTGGATTTTCTAACTTTACCTGAGCTATTCAAGAAAATCACCAACATAACTTCCATTATGCTATTATTTCTAACATGCATAGTTTGCAAAAGCCTGACAATTTAACTACTACATTTATTTGTATTCTCGATCCAATGTCTAAAGCACTTATACCAAGCAACATCTTAAGCAGGAGTTCTATCCACTGCAATGCTGTGTTGGTTTGCTGGCAACCTTAAGGCCACAATAAATCCCAAGTGACTCATTGTCATTGTTAGGCCTATACAATTTTTTTTTATTTCCGCATAGATTGGTGCGGGCGAGCGGTTTCACCTTTTTAGAGCCTTTATGTTTAGCTGAGCGATTAATGGTTACTGCTAGAGATTTCACTCTTCAAAATTGCAACAAAATAGCAAAGAAGCATATTCCCTCAATGCTAAAAAGTAAATAAAACAAAAACAATGCCACTCATCAATTTACCTGTTGCCTATGACAAAGTGTCCTTGGTGACCAGCCAAAATCCGATACGTGATGAGACCGTTTTGACCTGCATCGGAGTCAAATGCTGACAGCTAGGAAAAGACGCATACACACACACACACACACACACACACAAATGTGATTCATGTCCAAACACTCACAACATGCTCCAAGAAACGCTTTAACGAATCATGCTGCTAAAGCTGCCACAGACTAGATGTGTTATTAACCTGTATGCGTTCGACAGTGTGTACCTGTAACACGGCTTCTCCAGGCATCATGTCGATAAACAGGTTCACATTATAGGAAACGTTAGGAAAGGTTGGAGTGTTGTCATTAACATCCAACACTGTTATGGCCACGGTAACTGCAGTGCTCTCCTGGACACCGTCTGATGCTACAAGCTGAGACAAAGGCAGAAAAAGAAACAGTTAACAAAGCAAAGAGCCAAAGTGTTCCTTCTTTTAAAAAAAACACAGTCTTGATTTTGAGAGGCCTGCTGATGAGAAGGCGGGTGGACTATGCACTGAATCTGTGCTTGACATCTTGAGTTTCCTTAACTTTGTATTTCTCTTAAAAAAAATTAAGGTGTAGGATTCTTTTGATAACAAGAATAATAATAACGTTATTTTTAAATGACGTTACTTCATTAGTTTTATCTTGAAATACTGAGTTGGACCCCCTTTTTTGTCTTAAGTACAATTCATTGCACAGAATCACCAAGGTGTTGGAAATATTAAGCATAGACTTTGGTCATTGAGGTGATAGCATCACACGGTTGCTCCAGATCTTTGGGTTCCACCACAACCCAAAGGTGCTCTATTGCATTGAAAACGGGTGACTGTGGAGGGCACAGTGAACTCATTATCATGTTCAAGAAACCAGTTTGAAATCATCTGAGCTTTGTGACACAGAATATACGTTAAAAAATCGGTACACCGTGGTCATAGAGGGATGGACGTGATCAGCAACGAAACGCAGGTGTTTAAACTACGCTCAGGTGGTGCTATTGGGTCCAAAATTCTGCTGGGGAAAAAATATATATCTCCCACACTACTACACCACCCCCACCAGCGTGAACCGTTGATACAAGGCAGGATGGATCCATGCTGTTTATGCCATATACCCTAAGCCAAGTTGGATGAGTTGTAGCCTCAGTTTCCCTAAGTGTCCCTAACTGAAAGGAGTGACACCTGGAGTGGTCTTCTTCTGCTGTAGACACTGTGCTTCAAAATTTAGCATTCAACAGAAGTTTGCAAAATACTCAATTTTCATTTCTATTCTATTCCATTCGGATGCTGTCTGATTAGAAATATGCATTAACAAGCAAAGAGATGTACCCAATAAAGAGAGTGTAGTTACAAGATGCTTCACAGTATTTACCAAAAGAAGGGACATTAAAGAATTACAAAATCTGTGTACAGAAAGTAAAATAATGGAAACTGTGGAAACTCTTTAATCAGTGCTGGCTGTCTCTAATTTAACCTACACGCAAGAGTACTCCCGGTAACTATCGCCATTTATAATGCATACATTTATTTAAAAATGCATATAAATAAGAAATAGCATTAACAGTGAGAGTTATGCTTAGTCAACCTCGTATAAAGAAGACTGAAAGGATACTGTACAATAAAGGTGAAGCTGGCTGGCTTTTGCTTACTATCAATTGAGCAGTAATGTTTTTCTGAAAGCAAACTGCTGAGCTCCTCTAAGTAGAGCCTGTTCTTTATTATTGTGTTTTGCACCCTGCCACTTTAAAACATCAGTTTTTGTGGCTTCATAGGTACAAACACGAAAAAAGCTCAACTCGACATGAGAGAAATGTCGAAAACTGATTGTCGTTCAAGTCTTAGGAGCTCGATTAACTTAGATAAAATTAATCACGTTAAGTATGTTGTTTGTTTTTAAATCAACTTTAATGTCACAAGCATGTTTTTAGTCTCCCCTGTCCTTTAGTTCATGCTCTGAGATGTTCAAAGCATTCAAAAGTCAATTAAAGCGCTTCACATCCATGACAAATTTTGTTTATGACCGTGCCTGGTTTCATCTTTTTTTCCCCCAATGTCCCTCCACTCGCCCATAAATGAGTCAGTAGCAGAAAAATTCAAGCGAAAATGTGCATTTCAGCCATGTTTTAGAAATCATTCAAAGCGAATATCGGCAGGAAAGAAGTTTCTTCGCTGATACCAATCTTCTCCACAAGCTCATCTGCCAAGAAGCTGATTCACTCCTTCAAATGAAAATCACCCACCATTTCTCATATCTCTCTCTGCCTGCCTTGAGTTTAATTTCTCCTCCAAGGCTTCATGATGATTACTGTACACCTCTGCCTTTAAATCAATACACCAGGCCTTCTGCTTTTTCCATCTTTAACTCCCAAATTGCTGAATACACACTCAAGGACACATAGAGCCGCATACAGTCCCACATGTGCACACACACACACAAACACACACTGCCAGAGTTACCAGCCTGAGCTTGTCAGATAACAGCTGCTGTGTGAAGTAACAATGCAGTACATCATATACTGAGATACATTTTGATACTCTGCTTGACATTGGGCAGCTTACATGCGCCCTACCAATGAAGACGCTGCTGGATTAGATTCCACTGATAAATTAAAAAAAAAAAAAAACAAGGAGGGGAAAATGAAGAAAACGCACCAGGTAGACAGAAAAAATAGGGAAAGATGTGGACACAGAAGGACTGTAATCACTGTAATTAGTCTTGTTTGCTACATTCATTTCTACAGTAAGCAACAAAGGCATTAATTACTAGTGACAGTATAATAATTAATACTGTCATTTAAAACTCATTTTTTAGAAGCACTGTTAGGACAGAAAATCAAATCAACTTTTAAAAACATATGAAGGTTGAAGAAATTCCTTCCATGTTTGCCCTTTTCCTTCGCCTTCTCATGATTTTCTTACTTCAGGCCTCTCTATATGCCTCCCTCCACAGTCGGTGTGTTGTTTGTGTTCTCTGTAACCCTCTGCCCTCTTCTTTCTAATCTGCTTTTTTTGTGTGTGTGCTTCACCTGTACTCACATCCTCTGCATTTTCTCCACTCCACATCTCGCTTCTCTCGCCTTACTGCTAAAATGGCTTAAATTCAGGCTCAAGCATAGGTTAAGAAACCCAAGCATATTTTTATTTTTCTGCGTATTCCTCTGGTGTCATTTTATTTCCATTTTTCACTTCTTTTCGTGAGATTTTTTTATTTGTTTTTCCCAAGATCCCTGCTTTTATCTGACTTTGAAGGGGAGTTATTCAAATGCATTCAGACACTTATCTATCGCTTCTCCCCTCACATGCAAACACTTTGTGTAGTGCACACAGACATCAAGCCCATAGAGTACCGTGAATGTGTAGGAGTCTTGTGTCTCTCTGTCGACAGGCTGCACCAGAGTGAGGTATCTTTTGATTCCAGTAGCAGATACAGAGAAAACATGAGAATAGCTGTCCAGTGAGAATTGAAGCTGCGGATCCCGTGTCTGTTGAAGAGAGACATAACAACATTACAACATTTAACTTTTTGTTTTTACCCTTAAATCCTCTGCTGGGGGATCGCTTGCACTCAGATACCGTTCCCTCATGTCTCACTATCATCTACATTAATTACTATACATGCAAACCTGTAGTGAAGTGGGTACACTGGATTGGTTAAAAAAAAAAATACACAGAGTTTCTGGCCAAGATGATAATTGATGGGCAAAAGTAGGCAAGAGCCAGCTTTCAAACTGTGTTTCTCTGAAATAATTATATTTAAACATTACAAAGCTGAATATATCAGTGGCAAAACACAGTGAATCCACACGCTTCATAAGCAAAACAGCTGTGAACAAAGAAGTGCTTGGACAAGAGATGGTTAAGAATATGAATGAAAAACATCCCTTGTGTTTTCTTGACATAACAATTTCTAAGAAGAGGGCTCAATCGGTGTGTGTCTGGGTGCTATACTCAGTGATGGAGAGGCAATCCTCATCCAAGCCCTCCTCTGACATTACCTACACAGTCATCTCTTCTGTGTGTGTGTGTCTGTTTGTGTGTGTATGTGCGCATGAGGGAGAGAGAGAGAGGGGAGCTCTCATTCCAGATAAGGCTGGCTCAGCAGGGTAGGGTGGGGTGGGGGTGGGGGTGGGGGGGTGGGGGGAGCTGATAATGCTGTCGATGTAGCCGGTGTGGATATTGAGTCATAAATAAGCATGCACGTACACACAGTAGCACAGTTACAGGCGCACACAGATACTTGCATTTGTATGCGCACACACATAAATAAAAGTGATGGATGTCACATAAAAGCAATTAGGACTAATCATCATTGTTGGTGCTTAATGCTGGAGGAAAGGCCAGGGTTAGCAATATTAAAAATAACTCAATGTATATCACTTGACACACACATACACAGTCCCGGGAACACACACAAATGCACACATTATGCTCTCTAAGCCCATTCCAAGCTGTTGGGGTCTTTTAGAAAGCAGCGAACCAAAGCTTGTTTTTGTCAAAATGCCTATGCTACATCTTAAACAAACTAAGCTCCTGGGAATGCATCGGCGATAACAATGTTGCAGCACTGTAAATATCTTGCATTACCAAGAGGCAATTTAAGAGGGAAATGGTTTTACTATCCAGATTCAGAGGGAAATTAGATAGGGCACTTCACACACTGCAAGCAAGGCACAAAGTCGAGATTCGGCAGAGCTTGAAAGAGGGCGGCGAAAATGGACACTTGAATAGACCAATCCCTCATTTCTGTATGGTATGATTAAATACTGTCACCATGCTTCTAGCTTTGTTTACATGATGGTTTAATTTTGTTTCTAGGCAAGAGCCGGTTTATTTACATGAGAGCAGGATTTTATATCAGTAAGGTAAAGAGATACAAAGTGCTTCTAACAGCTGACCAGAAGATAGACCCATGCCCTGATTGTTTAGTCATAGCTTTGGTAGACCTGTCAAGATCTAGATTTTGCGATATGTTCTACATAGCCCCGCCAGCAGCAAGGCATCTGAAGGTAATATACACTCACCAACACTTTATTAGTACAACTTGCTAGTACAGTGCCAAAATCTATTTTTTCTTTTAGGACTTCCTTACTACTTTGCGCTGGAAACATTTCTTTGAGAGTTCAGTGCATATTGACATGTTAGAATCATTCACATTCTCTCGTGCTCTACTGGGTTGAGATCCGACGACTGTAAAGGCCATTTGAATACAGCGAGCTCATTGCCATGTTCAAAAAACCATTCACCAAGTTGAGCTGTTTGATATGACGAGTTAAACTGTTGGAAGCAGCCATCACAAGATTGGTCACTGGGTCATGAAGGGCTAGACATGGTCTGTAACAATCCTCAGGTAGGCTGTGGCATTTAAATGATGCACAGTGGGATGTGCCATGAAAATATACCACCACATCATTATATACCCCCATATCTTTCCTGAACTGCTGATCTAAGGCAGGATGGATACATGCTACAATGTTGCTTAATCAAAATTCTAATCCTACAATCTCAACATTGCAGCACACCTGGCAATGTTTTTCCAATCTTCCATTTTCCAATTTTGGTGATTAGAATTCACCCATATGAATTGTACCCTTAGTTTCCTGTTCTTAGCTGACAGAAGTGGTCCTCTGCTTCAAGTTCAAGAGATGCTCTTCTGCAGACCTTGGTTGTAAAGAGTGGTTACCTGATTTTTTGTTGCTTTTCTATCAACTTAAAGCAGTCCGGCCATTCCCCTCTAATCTCTGGCATCAACAAAGTATACTTGCTCAGAGAACTGCTGCTCACTGGATTTTTTCCTGTTTTTTGGAACATTCTCTGTAAACTCTAGAGATAGTAGCGTGGGGAATTGTCAGTTAACAGTTTCTAAAATATACAGATCAGCCTGTTTGGTACCAACAACCATCCCATATTCAAAGACCCTTAAATCACCTTTCCTTTTGTCTGAAAAAAGATGTATTAGTCGTAAGTAGACTTGTAGTCAAGACCGCCTAATCCGAGACCAAGACAAGACCAAGACCAGAGGGTATCGAGACCAAGACAAGACCAAGACCAGAGGGTATCGAGACCAAGACAAGACCAAGACCAAGACCAAGTCGAGACGAGACCAAGACCGAGACCAAGTTGAGGCGAGACCAAGACCGAGACCAAGACCGGGACAAAAAAGACTAACTTTTGTGTGCTTTTGAGGGCTGACATGATGGTACTGACTGGCCCCAAAGTCATCTGACAAAACAGCGATCACCTCCAAAAACTGTCTAAAGAATGGGAAATATGTAACTGGTTTCAGTTATACTTTATATATAGATAAAATTGTAACATCAAACTGAAGATTATAATCCACAATGTGGAGGGATTTGAGCATGGCTGAGCCACTGTGTGTCGCTGTGTGACAGCTGAGCAGTGAAAGGAAATTAATTGAGGAGCTGCGGCTCTCGCTCAATGGGAGTCGACTATTCTGATTCACTACAAAGCACTCTCTAAGCACGGCTCTTAGAGCTAAAGCTTTTGCGCATGATACATTATTGAACGTTACACTGTGTGTCATGGATACTGTTGACTCCAAATCTCCCGACCACTATGTTGATCTGAGACAGCAAGACCGAGACAGCGAGACCAAGATAAGACCGAGACCAAAGTCCGTCGAGATCAAGACAAGACCAAGACCACGTAAAAGTGGTCTCAAGACCGGTCTCGAGACCAAGACCGGTCTCGAGACATCCAACTCTAGTCGTAAGTTATTAAAATATGTGCTTTTGTGGTCCTATGTAAGCTGCTAATCATGTCTGGCTAACCTGTCACTCAGTTTCCCTCTCTTTTTTGTTATTTAACAATGTTGCTGAAAACATGAGATAGAGCGAAGAACAGAGAGTGTTTTCAATCAGCAATATTAGCTTAATATGTAAGCTAGCACCTGATAAAACAAAATTGTAAAAATAAAATAAAATATCTGCTAGCTTAAGCTGTTATTTTCAATCCCCTGTGTGAAAAGTAGGCAATTAGATAACAGGCCTTTTGTCTGCCTGTTATCAAGGATGTGCCTTTCAGCAGTTGTATTATTTACAACAAGTAAATCAGTAGGATAGCAAAGAGCTTGACAGGCCTACAGAGGTAAATGATCTCTAATACAACAGGAAGTAAAAGGCTAATGGTCTGTTTTCATCTAGTATAGTAAACTTTAACATCACAACACCAATGAGCATTAACATAAGTGAGTCATGTGTCTGTTGTTAGAAGCACAGTCCTTGTTAACACCACTCAGAACTCTGAAGGTCAAGATAGAAGGAAAGCACCGAGCTGATACCTACAGGCGTCTTATTGAGTGCCAGCTATAAAAGAAGTAGATTCAACAGATCAAAATGTTGTAAGAGTTTTTACACATACTAAAAAATCCAAACCATTTTAAAACAGCTGCGTCGTTCTGGTTTTACAAGAACATTTTCATTCTTCACTCTGTTAGAATTTGATTAATTAGTAACAACAATATTTAGTTTTTGTTTTTGTAATCAATCACAGCTCTGTACATGTTCATCATACCTCCTCCACATCATTATCCAGTGCTATTATGGCCAGTGGTACAGATAGGCTGGCGCTGGTCGCTATGGTGGTTCCCACTGGCGATGCCTCACTGATGTAGCCATGGTAACTAGGCTGCAGGAAGTAGGGTGCCTGGTTGTTTTCATCCAGAACTTCGATTTGAAGGCTGGCGAAAGCTGGCAGGGGGTGGCCGTTGTCCTGTTCTGCCTAAAGGGGAGAGAGGAAAGTGTAATAACAACCAATTTAGCTTTGAATCTTCTCTAACTGACCAGCCATAAATCACGCTGCTAAGCCTTTATGTCTTTACAGTGGTTGACGAAATTACACACAGTGATATGACAGATGCTGCGACTACCCATGTATTACAGTTCCACATGCTGAAAATAGTAACAAGTGTGCTTTTTTTGTTTGTGCTGGTGATTCTGTTTAATCAGTCTGTCATTTTATGAAATGATTTCTCTAAGGAAATTGGTAAGTCAAGTTCAAAGGTTTAAGTGCTGCTGAAAAAGTATGAGTTGATGATTTATTTCTGAGTTCCAGTCTTTTTTTCTTTTTCTTTTCTTTTGTTTTTTTAAGTTTATTTAAGTAATCAGTAGAGTTGTATAGTGTGGCTTCTCTGCTATTTTACAAGTGAAAAATGCTAACATGGATCCGTAATGAAAGTTCAGCTACAGGTCAGGGCTAACGTACTAATTTGAGACCCGTTTTTTGTCTACGTTTGCTTACATTTTGGCAACGTAACATTAGAAGTATGTAGAACTGACAATGAGCAAACGAAAACATGCTTTTGAGAAATTGTCATTTTAAAAACAAGAATCTTTCTTTGCAAAAGCATTCCAACCCTTCATCCAGTGCATTGGCAGCCAGTAGAGCTTTTATTTGGAAAAACCTTTCATGATTCATCACAAAGAATGGATGCCATCTCAAAGTTTTTCTATAGATATTCTGTGGGTTTCAAGTCCACTCAAGTATATTCAGACTTGTGTCAAATCCACATGAGTATGATCTCTTAAAAGATGAACAGTTACTGTGTGTTGGTTTGTTCATATTCTTTTTAATTTTGAGCAGTCTCCGTGTCCCTAATGGTGAGAAACGCTCTTTTAGCATTATGATGCTATAACCATGCTTCACTGTAGGGATAGCATTAGTGAGCTTAATGAACACCAGTGCTTGGTGCTCATCAGGCAGAGTTCTTGGAGTTCATCCCAAATAGTTTTTGGCACATCGGATCATATTTTTTCCTCATGCTCTAATAATCCTTCAATGCATCTGGCAAACTCCAAACCAGCACTTATAAATCTTTCATTCAGAGTGGCTTGATGGAGTGTAGTTGATCGTTGTCCTTCGAGAAGGATTTTAAATGTTACAAGAAACATCTGAGGCGGTGACCACTGAGGTGCTGGTCACATACTGTATCTGACCAAAGACCCTACTTTACCTGTTATTGTTTGTACTAAAGTCATGAAACGTCCTTCTTTCATTTCACAACGGCAAAATAAATTGTTTTGTACAAATAAATGTGTACCAATCCTTTTAGTTTACCTCAGGTGGATTATTAAAAAACCAGTGTATTTCTGTTACTTTGCTCCCTTCTGTTGCCTTTCCTTTCATTATTTATTCATTTTTTTGAAAGAGCTATTAGTTGTAAAATTCTGTAAGTATGTGAGAGTAGCGTAACATATATATATATATATATATATATATATATATATATATATATATATATATATATATATATATATATATACATATATATATATATACATATATATATATACATATATATATATACATATATATATACACATATATATATATACACATACATATATATATATATATATATATATATATATGTATATATATATATATATACACATACATATATATATATATATATATATATATATATATATATATATATATATATATGTGTGTGTATATTAGGGGTGCAACAATACTAGTATCGATATTGAACCGTTCGATACAGTGCTTTCGGTTTGGTACGCATATGTATCGAACAATACAAAATTTTAAATTTATTTTATCAACTTTCCTTCTGACGATGCTGTCTGTGTTGAGCGCTCAGTGGATCTGCACTCGACAGTGCAGCCTAGGCGGAGTAGTCGAGTGCAGATTCACTGAGTGCAGGGCAAGCTAGTGAGACAGAAGTTAAGCTCTCCTTGCAACATGGCAAATTGAACCTCCCCCACCCTCATTCAGATGTGGCGTTTGGAACTATTTTGGTTTTCATGTGACGTATGACCCTGAAGGTAAGCGCGTCATGGACAAAACTAAAAGTATGTCGGATGTGCCACGCAATGCTCAATTACATTGGTGGGAACTAGTGCGTTAGCGCAGTTAGCTCGTTAACGTGTTGGCCGTCCAGCCCCACGCACGGGGCGATCCGCGGTAGCTCGTTAACGGAGATTTGCCGTGTTGTGGCGTTAACGTCATTTCAACGAGATTAACGCTGACAGCACTAGTGGGAACACAACGAATATGACTGCACATTTACTCCGACATCATCCTAGTGCAAAGACAAGTGAAAGCAGACAAAAACAACAAGCACGCATGCTACAAACTTTACCCGAGTCATTTAGACAGCCGTTAGCACATGATTCTCCTTATGGGGACCTGATATGTTTAATATGCTGCTGAGAATATAGCCCAGAAGAAGCGGATAGTATAGCTCTTATTTTGGAAAGAGCCATTTCTCTGTAATAAACTCTTTTCCAAAGATGAGTGATTCCTCAATCAGATAGATTTATTTATTTTTATTACTTTGTTGTTTCAGCAACATTAAATTTAAAAACTGAACTTTTGAGTTAAAATATATATTTATAATTTTAATAAATGACAAATTAAAAAGGCATGAACATTTTTTTTGTATCGAAAAAATATCGAACCGTGACACCAAAGTATCGAACCGAACCGTGAATTTTGTGTATCGTTGCACCCCTAATATATATATATATATATATATATATATATATATATATATATATATATATATATATATATATATATGCATACTACTATAGCGAATGCTTTAAAATGACTATCATTTAAATGTCTTCATGGCAGACTACTTTTAATCGTCAGGAAATAAATAAACCTAATATAAACAGTCTTTATTAGGACTTAAAGATTTGCTGATCAACTTGATGAATATTTGTAGATTAAAGGCATTAAAAAAGCACTACAGAGTGAACTGGCGGGTTTCTTTGAGGTAGAAGAAACATGCAAGAAAAAAGAAAATCTCATTAAAACTGCCTTGTTTGCTGCTGCAGTGTTTCTCACCTTGATCACCAGATCAAATCTGTGGTAGTGCTCTCTGTCGATGGGCTTCAGTAGCAGAAGTTCTGCTGTGGTTCTGTTTAAGCGGAAATATTCTACATAGGACTCTGGTTTGCCTGGAAGAGAGAGGACAACAAACACAAACAGTAAGAGCAAACCAAAAATGCATTTTTAACAGAAGATATACTGCTGTGGGAGAGGGGAGGAAACATTTGTGTTAGAATCACTTTATGTTTGCTTGATGGGTTTCTAGAGGGAGAATCCAAGGCAAGAGACTTGGATAATGCTCCCAGTTTAAAGATCGCAGCTCGCAACAGGTACACACCGCCCGTACATATATGATTCCTATGAAGGCTACATTGTTCAATGGGGAAATCAAGCTCTGGTAAAAAGAGCAGCAACACAGGCAGATGTACACAATCACATTTCTCAAGTGTGCACTTCGGTCTATGTTACATCTTTACAGCTACAGCAGCTAGCATTGATCTGACTGGCTTTTGAGAGATGGCACGTTGCAAGACAGATTATTTCTACTATGTTTATGGATACTTTGTGCCTCCACTTGGAATGAAATGTGCTACATAAATTTCTTTGAGTGAGTGCCCAATATTATATCTTTTTTTTATTATTATTTCTAAGGCATGTGTTTTTACCTAGAATCCAAGCTTAGGTAAATATATTAAGCATCTTAATTTTGCAAAAGCCCTTTCTTTTAATGTTATTTCTATGTTAGTTCAGAAAGAATGAGGGCCAAGTACGACATGCAGCAAGAGTACAACTGGACAGACGTCTCATATGGAGGACTTTTTTCAAGTTGTTAAATGTTTCCTTCTTTTTACTTTTATTACTATTTACATTTGCATCTTTTTCTATTTCCTTAATATTTTCAGTTTTTAGTTATTAGATTACTTACTGTTTGTTTTAGATTTTAATTTGTGGTCTCACAAAAATCTCATCTCATCCTCCTGTATAAATTACTTTTTTTTTTTTAAAGTTTACTCATATGTCTACATTTCCCTGTTAGATTATCAACTCCAGTCTTATTTTGATAGTTATTTGTCTCCTGTGTTAAATGTTTTACTCCCCCTCCTGTCTCATTGTCTTTGATTATCTTTACCTGTGTTTAGTTACCCCGTTGTGTCCTATTTCCTGATTACCCTTTTGTGTATAAATGGTTTTTTGTGCATAAATAGTGCTGCAATTCCCATCTTCTCTGTGTCTTTTTACCTCCTGCGTGTTTCTTGCTTTTTCAGGTGAACTGGCGCATTTAGATGTTTAACAGTAAAATAAAAGCCTCACTTTGATTTATTTAAACTGCCTCCATTAATGGCACTTCAAATATTTGTCAGATCCTTCATTAAAAATCACAAGTAGTGTAACCAAAACCACTGCAGTTCACATTTGTCACGGTTGGACGGCCCTTTCCGGACGACCCTGCTTGTGTTTATGTTTTCTGTATATGTGTTTGCTTCTCCCTCCCTGGCCCTCGGGGTTGTTTACGGAAGTGCGCGCCGTGGGAGAGGCGTGTCCTGGCGACTGTCGTCATTGGGCGTCCCTCTTCGCTGTTGCCGGCCCACCTGCAGCTGATTACCTGACCAGTGGTTGGTAATCATTCCTCCAGGCTAGAAAGGGGTATTTAACCTGGACTCACGGCGACAGTCGACGTGGGATTATTACTCCGAACTGGTATAGTCTGTGCGAGCAGTGTGAGTGTGTTATTCGGCTAGCGTGTGGCTAACGCTGGATTTTCCTTCTTCCTCCAGGAGGGGCGAGCGGAGAAGCGAGTTGGGGAGCACACACACTAAGGGAGTTACTACACGGAACGCACTGGGAGCAAGGGACGAGCACGATTGGAAAATTGCACTTTTGAATGGATTGTTGGACTTGTCTGTTTCACTGTAAATAAACGCACTGTGTTTCTGTGAGCAAGAACCGCGCCTGGGTCCCTCTTTTCCGTGACAACATTAAATATTCCTCAGCTTACTTTCAACAGTAATTTCTGTTTTTAGATTTAGAATCATAATGTTGGATGAGCTGCAAAGCTGCAACATCTTTTTTCTTTGCCCATTGTCACACTTTCTCTAATAATCCTCACTCAGAGAGAGATTAGTTTCACAGGAGGGGTCTGGGAAATTTAATCAAGCCTGTGTCAAGTCATGTCAGTACATTTCTACAGACTATGCACATCCTGACTTGTTGAAGTTGTTGTTATGCTGCATTTTATAGTTTCAAATGGTAATCAAAATATTTTGTATGATGCACAGTTGTCCTATAGTTTTAGATACGTATAAAGCACTAATGAGAAACAATTCCACCTCTGTAATTCTGTAAAATGTTATCTTTCACAAACTGTCCAGAGCATACTTTTTTATCACTGTCTATTTAAGTTGCTTCATCAAAAGCCTTATGGACATTTAGGCCTGGTCTCATTCTCCACTCTGTTGGCAAATGTGTGTGCAGCTGTGGTGCTTCTGTAGGTGTGTTACTTGATTCCATTTGATTCAGCACAGCTTATTTATACAGTGCTAGTACACAACAGGCAGCTCAGGGTGCTTTATACTGTAAAGTAAAAACACTGATTAGTGAGAGAACCCCATCAATCCAACAATCCCCTACAACAAAGCACCTGGTAACGGTGGAAAAGAAGAGGTTCAAGAAAAACCTCTAACAAAAAAGGCTCAGATGCTCTCACCAACCTTATTACCTGAGGTTGGTGGGGGGAAATAAATGACAGAAAGCTGAAACCATGAGCAACAAACAGGATGGAACACAAAACATAATGACATATATGAAAGGGAAAATAAATAAATGGAGTTCTCTGTGTATCATGAGCCTAAAACAGTGGGATGGTTTGGTTTGGGATCATTTGATCCAGGTGTAACTAAGCTTTTTTAAAAAGGAACATTTTAAGCCTCTCTTATGCCATACAGGATATGCATACACTCTTAAAAGTAGAGAACATGCATCTCCTAAACCTAAACCGGGAGCTGGTTCCAAAGGAAATGGGCTTGATGGCTGAATGTTCTTGCTTAAATTCTACTACTTAAATTCGGATCATCTAGGACCACCAAGTAAGCCTGCATTTAGACAACAAAGTGCTCTAGTGGAAATAATATAGTACAAGGCAGCCTTTAAGATACAATAATTCATGCGCTTTTTACTTTTATATTAAAATTTCTGAGTGTGGACGTTAGCATTGGGCCTTAAATCTAGCCTAAGGAACCGCAATACCACTGATCTACATTTGACAAGATAATCTCGAAAGAACAGAGTCAGAGCGTATTGCCCTGTGTAAGTGGCATGTTAAATAATGTTTCACCAATCAGTCTTAAAAAAAATATGTGAATTTAAAATTGTTTGGGTAAAAAAAAAAACCCAACAACAACAAAAACATAAGGATGCTATTTTTCCTTTTCACCTACAGCCAATTTAGATGTAACAATTAACCCAACATGCCTTTTAGGTTGTGGGAGGAAGCCAGAGGACCTGGAGAGAACTCACGTGGGCACACAGAGTACAAGCAAACTCGACACACCAAGGACCAAGCAGGCCAGAGGGTTCTAACCCAGAACCACCTTGCTGTGACGTGACTGCAAACCACTGTACCGCTTTGCCATTTATTAAATAGCTTCCTAAAATGTTTAGTAAAAACAAACAAACCTACCAATAAGGATGAAATACAGGATCCCCGGCCTGTCAGAGGGAGGTTGTATGTTTCTGTCCTGGTCCACAGCTTGTATGGGTGGAGTCACATTGAGCGGATTCACCTTACTCTGGAGAAATATTTTCCACAGAGTGAGAGAGAAAAACAATGAATCAATCAAACTTGGACATAGGACAGCACTTTTAACATCCACTGCCAACGTTGTGTGTGTGATAACAGAAGCTCTGCTAAAATTAGGAGGAAGACATAGCAATTATTTAATTACTGGTGGTCTGGGAAAAGTTATTTTAATGCACAAACTATATCCAAGCAGAGGAAACATCGGAGCAGCAGAACAGGAAAATGTATTGTTGAAGACAACACAAAATTGGAGTAAATTTAAAAATCACACAGGAGGGTAAATATGCACATCCACACACTAAAATGTATTATATAAGTGCAGCATATAAATGGTAATATATATTGTGCACACACCCACGCACACACACTCAAACACACAAATACACAGGAGTTGAGAATCTGGCTCCATCTGCATACTAACGTGGCCGGGCTATAATGTTGACTTACGACAGTGCGATATTGCTGTGGTCCGTGCAATGAGAAGACCCCCGATGGGAGAAATATAACATGTCCATGGGAATAAATTATGATCACTAAGGAAATAAAATGCCAAACAAAGCACAACAACAAGCCTGCGAGTTTTTCTAAATACGCATCCTCCCATAGACATGCATGCACCGTACACACCTGCTATGACACAACATTTAACTGCCGCACCTGTCATGCACCACTTAAAATCTACCAGCCTTCACCGAGCCATCTTTGCTGTTGCCTGAAGAGGAAGGGAGCGAAAACACCGGCAGAGAAGAAGTTATGGGGAGTAATGGAGTGGAGTAAAAGAGGGTTTAAATATATAGAAGGGAGATGAATCTGTCAGGAGTGAAGGGAGACAGGGAGATGTTAATGCAGCATGGAAGAAACTTAAAGGCCCCGAAAGACAACCAGGTCGCTAAAACACTGCAAGAGTGCCACTGTAATTTTAGTTATTGACACCATTTAACTTTGTCAATGAGGAAAAAAAGCACTGACAACAAGAACTACAAAAGCGATGTGAGAGTCAGCCTGTGATTTGTGACGGTGGAGGCAATACTGTTGTGACACTGTAAATAATTTATCATTCATACTGTCAATTACTCCATCACTCCCGCCACATTATCTACGGGCATACACAAACTTTGATATGATTGTGACGCATCTCCAGGGAAGTCACTCACTTCTATTTAAGCTCTTCATGCTGCTGCATGGCTTGGCTTATTAACTGACTAGCTGGTAAAAAAAGCATGAAGAAATTCTTGAGTCAGTCCACGTCAGCTAAGCCCAAACCAGCAAAACTGATGATTTTTTTTTTGTAGAATTTAGAAAGTTATATAAGCTCATACTTTATACTGGGTCATTTCACTCAATTAGGAACTTTCCTAAACAGAAAAGACTACTTGACCACAACCTGATTTTAAAGCAGGGCTTTTGACTTTATAAACACACATCAGCTCAGTCAGAGATCTCTGGATTTTTTTTTAATCAGGCTTTTTTATTGCATTGCTTTATTATAAAGTGATCCATCACTTATGTCTATTAATTTTAAGAGACGGTCCAAATTAAATTTTAAACGGTCAAAATCAAATTTACTTAGAAGTGTCAGGGCTCTGGCACTGTCACTGAATTGCTGTTTAGTATTTAAGTTAAGCAACTAACGATTTTGGAAATTAATAAAATAATAAAGTCCATTAATCGCTACAGCCAATTTATACACACGAATACTTTTAAACCATTAAGAAAAACTGCTCAGTAATGTGATTGATTTGGCTTCTATACCATGTAATATTCTTACAACTTTTAAATATAGTAGTTTTTCTGCCTCTTTCATCTTCGGCTGGACTGGGCAAAACTGGGGTTACTCCATGAAGATCAGTTGTTGGCTACTGCCACTCTTAAGCTTAGTTATAAACTTAAGAATTTTATTTGAGTATTTGGTTTAGTCTGATATAACTGGGCCAAATAATAAGCTGGGGGTTAAAAAAAGATCAACATAGCAAGTCAAGCTGCAGGTAATACTGAAAGCTATTTACCTGCTTTGCTCTAGAAAAGTGAAAAGTTTGGACACACCTCATATTTTTTCTTTATTTTCATGACTACTTACATTGTAAATTCTCACTGAAGGCATCAAAACTATGAATGAGCACATATGTAATTATGTAGTAAATAAAAAAAGTGTGAAATGACTCAAAAAATGTTTTAGAGTTTAGATTCTTCAAAAAAGCCACCCTTTAATTTGATTACTGCTTTGCACACTCTTGGCATTCTCTTGCTGAGCTTCACGAGGTAGTCGTCTGAAATGGTTTTCCACCAGTCTTGAAAGAGTTCCCAGAGATGCTGAGCACTTGTTGACCATTTTGCCGTCACTCTGTGGTCCATCTCATCCCAAACCATCTCGACTGGGTTTAGTTCAGGTGACTGGCGCAGCACTCCATCACTCTCCTTCTTGGTCAAACAGCCCTTACGTAGCCTGGAGGTGTGTTTGGGGTAATTGTCCTGTTGAAAAATTAATGATGGTCCATCTAAACGCAAACCAGATGGGATGACATGTCGCTACAGGATGCTGGTTCAGTGTGCTTTGAATTTCGAATAAATCCCCAACAGTGTCACCAGCAAAGCACCGCCACACCATCACACCTCCTCCGCCATGGTTCACAGTGGGAACCATGCATGTAGAGAGCATCCATTTACCTTTTCTGCGTTGCACAAAGACACAGCAGGTGGAACCAAAGATCTCAAATTGGACTCATCAGACCAAAACACAGATTTCCACTAAGTTCCTTCCCTGTGTTTCTTGGCCCAAACAAATCTCTTCTGCTTGTTGCTTTTCCTTAGTCGTGGTTTCTTAGCAGTTGTTTGACCATAAAGGCCTGATTCACACAGTCTCCTCTGAACAGCTCATGTAGAGATGTGTCTGCTACTGGACCTCTGTGTAGCATTTATCTGGGCTTTAATTTGAGGTGCTGTTAACTTGTGATTTCTGAGGCTGGTGACTCAGATGAATTTATCTTCAGCAGCAGAGGTGACTCTTGGTCTTCCTTTCCTGGGGCGGTCCCCTCATGTCAGCCTGTTTCGTCACATTCAAAGTTTTAGCAATTTTCTGGACTGACTGACCTTCAGCTCTTAAAGTAATGATGGACTGTCGTTTCTCTCTACTTAGCTGATTGGTTCTTGCCATAATATGAATTCTAATAGTTGTCAAATAGGACTGTCAGCTGTGACTCCCGCACAACACAACTGATGGTCCCAACCGCACTAAAAAGGCAAGAGATTCCCCAAATGAACCCTGACAAGTCACACTTGTGAAGTGAAAACTATTTCAGGTGACTATATCACGCAGCGCTGTCAACAAAGCAAAAGTTGGCTACTTTGAGGAATCTGAAATATAAGACATATTTAGGGGTATTTATAATTTTTTCCATAATTCAGTGTATCTTGCTTCATAGTTTTGATGTCTTCAGTATGCATCTACAATGTAACAAATGTGAAAAAAAAAAGAAATAAATAATGAGAAGAAGTGTCCAAACTTATGACTGGTAGTGTTTATATATATGTATTTACATATATGTGCATGTATATATGCGTATATGCTGAGGAACTAATGAGCAAATGGGCAGCCGCTGTGCAGGCAGGTGTCTGATCCAGGGAGCAGCGAGGCGATCAATAGCGGGGGGAAAAATCTTGGAGGGCATTTGGTGGTCAGAAGAAGCTTTGTGCTGGCTACCGAGCTACACAAAAGTGCACGGCAAGACTTTATGTTGCAATGGGAACTTGTCACACTCCCATATAACTATATGTGGACAAGTAACAGATGTGAATTTGCAGAAGGAAGCTGAGTGTGTCAGTGCAGGAAAAAACAACAACAACAAAAAATACTGTTATTACAGACAGAGTACTGTAATCTTTGCATCATGCATCTTGTTGCCAGTCAATTGCAGTATGATTTAATGATAAACTAATTATTGGTCAAGTCTCAGTCAATAATCAGGTTTATCCCTTACAGCTATGAAATACTGAGCTGCAGAGATGGCAGTGTTTTTGAAGTGTATGTGTGAACATGGCCTGACAGCCAACTCCTCGGCATAATGACCAGCATCTTGGGGTGTGTGTGTGTGTATGTGAGGAAGAAAGACACAGAGAGAGAATAGTTATCCTGGCTCCAAGGCTCTGAGGTTGTCATCTCTCATCAGCCTGATTAGGACTCAAATTATTACAGTGCCTTTTCTCTCCTCCTCGCTCATTCCTCCCCAATTTTCTTGTACCAGGAACAGCAGCTTGTTGCTGTCGTTCCATTCTTTCTATAGCTTCACCTATCTCCCTGCACCTCCTCAGTTCTTTGCTTCCAAACCAACAGGAGACCTGCTGTTGGCATAAAAATACCACCCAGTAACTTAAATGCTCATCAATTCTTCAGGTTAAACCTTTGAGTGTTTCACGAAAAACTGTTGCACAGCATAACCCTTTACCCTTCTCTTCAGTTTCTGCAAGCTGTTCCTGTTTTTTCACTCTGGATGGATTTGATAATGATGTTTATGCAAGCTTTCTTCAGTTCTAAGACTTTTGGTAAAATTCTAATTGCTCCTTTCTCCTTGGTAATTTTGAAATGTGCAGAGCAGCTGCCACTGTCAAAGCACACAGTCTGCTCGTTCATCTAGCCAAACTGCGACACTGGTAGTAAAGGCACCAAAGGCAACCGATGAGGAAAAAAAGCACAGTTTAAGCATTGTGCTGATCATTTAAATGTATGTGAGTGCATATAATATTGTGTATTACTATGTATATAAACACCAATCAGAGAGAGGGAGGAAGGTTTATAGCTGGTGTAATTTCTTTCAAGAGAAATGATTACATTTGACCAAAATAGTGACACTGTAAGGCATAAAAGAGCACTGTTGGTTCAGTGTTTCAGTGTCAAAGTGTAACCATAAGAAGAAGAATCTCTGCACAGTGCATTAGAAGCAAATCAGAAACAGAAAATATAACATGCAAATTTAATATAGTGTGTGTCATTCAAACAGTCAAAGTTCTCATTATTCTGAAAGCTGGAAGTAGATATTCATCTACACTGCTGTCATGCTAGCCAAATCATGGGTTATGAGAAAAAGAGATTTTGCATTTATTTATTCCAAGAATACGTCATTGAACTTTCTTTTTATCTTTAAGCAAAGGCCAGAACTGACAATTATACTGTATTAACCAAGACCACAGGGGTTGATTAATACAGACAAATCTTCCTAGAAGGCCTCAGTTACAGACACACTCATACTTTGACTAACTTGTGGACAAAGGAAATATATAAAGGCTTAAGCCTGCTTTGCAAAAGCAATGCTTGATTTTTAATGAAAAATGAACTACCTTGAAAAATGAATAAAAAGGTACAATTAAAGCAGTTATTTGTTATGTTCTGCACTAAAAAGAAGAACTTTAAAATTATGAACTGAATTCACAAAATAAAAAAATAAATAAAGTCAAACCCATTCCCGCAAATTTTAATTCCAAGTAAGGAAGGAAGTAATCTCCAAAACTGCTTTATTTCTCCCTTACCTTTCATAACTCAGAGACATCTTTTGTTATTTTCTTTTTGCCAGTGCTCATGTCTTTTAAATTTCCATACAGAAATACAAAATATATACAATTTTCCAGATATCTGTGATAAAGAAACTACATTACTTTCTCTTTCAATGCATCTCATGACAAAAATAAATAAATAAAAGTGTGAATTTAAAGTTCTAATTTCTTTATTCATGGGGATTTTTGACAGTCGGGAGGCAGATACAAGACACAAATGACTTTGGTGTATTCTCATAAAAAGTTTGTGGAATTGAGACAGAATTGTGTGAATGAGAGAGAAACAAGAGGAAAGGTGCACATGTAAGGTGTAGAGATACTGAAAATAGATTAGTTTAAATACTGCAGCTGGGGTTTTTAAACTCATCATGGACAATGCCCTTCTCCGTTGTTTTGGATGGACGGACAGTACACAACGTAGGTGAAGAGAATGCAGGCAGGGTGGAATGGGTGGAGATGAGTGTCAGGGGTGATTTGTGACAGAAGGATAGCAGCAAGAGTGAAAGGGAAGATTTACAAGATGGTAGTGAGACCTGCTATGATGTATGGCTTAGAGACAGCGGCACTAAAAAAAGACAGGAGGCCAGGGTGGAGGTGGCAAAGCTAAATATGTTACGGTTTTCAATTGGAGCTACCAAGATGCACGGGATTAGACATGAGTGTATCAGAGGGACGGCTCAGGGTGAGCAGATTGAGGACAAAGTTAGAGAGGAGGGTGAGATGAAATGATGCTCTGTGGTGGGAGCAGCCTAAAGATAAATAAGACTGTATTCTTTAGAGGACAGCTCTATATGAAGGACCTTTTTCATTCTGACCTGTCATAGCAGTAAATACATGGCAGTCATTTGCCTAAGGTAATCTGTTATGAAATAGATTTCTTAATGATTTTCCTTAATGATGATCATGTGGGTGCTGGCAGTCAAATAGGTTTCCTAAATATGCGCCTTAATTTGACTTCTGCACTGCTCCCAACTCGTGTAAAGAGAGAACGCAGTCTGAAATTCATTAATAGTGAATATAAAGTTTACAGAAAGATGAGGCCAAGCAACCACAGCTTATCTGACTGACTCCAATTTTTATTGCTGTGATTGCATAAGATCAGAAAAACTGAAATCAGCGAAGCGTCTGGAGTAAGCAAGAGCTCTGTATTGGGAGAAAATCGACAAGTGAGAAACAATCTTGGTGTTTGAAGCGACTTGGGGTTTTTTGTGTGTGTTTTTTTCCTATATTTCTTTGGGTTTTAAGGACACTAAACCCAACACTAAACACTTGCCACATAACAAGGGTTTTGTGACCCCTCAAGATTTGCAGAATCTGCCCCGTAACACTTGTTCATGCAGAAGAGAGTAATAGCTGGATCTATGAAAGACATAAACTTTGACTGTCAAGAGCACTTTGAAGGCCACACATAGTATCATTTTGTGACATATATCAGGGTAGCAGTTTCATCCGCCATACAATTTTGCCATAATCAAAGGAAAAAAAACAGCTATTTGTATTTCAAAAATAGAAAACCAAGACATTCCCTGTATACAATGATGCTCATTAGTCATTTGTATAGACAGTATAGTAAAATCCTCTTTTTATGCAAATTGTAACTCCCAGGAAAAACAGTTTGTTTCTGCCTAGCCCCTCCCCCCCTTTCTCTTTCACTCCCCTCTCCCCATCCACCAGATCCCCCCCCCCCCCCCCCCCCCCCCATCTCCATCTTAAACCCTGTCCTTGTCCACATACACTTACTCCTTCTGAAAACCACAAGCTGTAAAGTTGATTTACTCCTGTTTTTCCTCCCAGCCAAGACTGTCTCCTCTGGCTGGAAAGAGAGAGAGAGAGAGAGTGTGTGTCTGTGTGTGTGTGTGTCTGAGAGAGAGAGAGGTGAAAAGAGAAATCTTGAGGCAGAGAAATAGTTCCTTCAGCCTGTCTGGAGCAGAGTCAGCACATGTGTGTGCATGCGACAACTATCTCAGTGTAAAATAGAGAGATGAAGAAGACGGTGTCCGGTCCACGGCTGTGATACTGGATTTATGTACATGTGTGTCGGTGAATGGGGGGCATTAAGGCACTGCTAGCTTGTCACCATCAAGGGTGTGTGCAGGTGTGTGTATATGTGTTGTAAGGGATGAATGCACTGCTGACTTGTCATAGCTGAAGATTTTGCCTAAAGCAACTTCCCCCCCCCCCTTGTTTACAAAGTTGTACTCTGAGTTTCTCCAGACAATAGCATCAGCTAAATGCCACAGATACAAATGCAAAAGTACATACAGCTGTGTAAGCATAAATATGGGCTACAGTGTTGCAGAATCTGCCCTGAAACACTTGTTCATACAAAAGAGAGTAACAGCCGGATCTATAAAAGACAAACTTTGAATGTCAAGAACTCTTTGATGGCCACACATGACATATTTTAGGATAGCAGTTTCATCCGCCATACAATTTTGCCATAATCGAAGGAAAACAATACCTACTTGTATTTCAAAAATATAAAACCAAGACATTCCCTGTATACAATGATGCTCATTAGTCATTTGTATAAACACAGTAAAATCCTTTTTTTATGCAAATTGTAACTCCCAGCAGACATTGCTTGACAAGGTCTTATTATTAAAATATCAGGGTTCCTTTTCAAATGGCTCTAATTCCTTATGAAAAACCTACAATGGGTTCTGCAGGAGTTAACATACAGAATGAAATTGCATGTTTTTTTTAGAGTGTACAAAAAAATTTAGCCCCTATTCTAATTACATAGTCTGTAGTTTACAGCAAAACGAGCTACATTTTAAATGCCAAAGTGAGTAAATACATTTGGCTTGAATTGGCATTAGACCTTGATTTGAAAGCTCGAAGACAAGAAAGTGAAGATATCCATAGTGACACAGTCTATCAATATACCCTGTGGTTAATAATTGCAGTTTCCCCTAAGTTTCTAAACCATCTGCAATCTGCCAACAGAGTTTCATTTTACTGGAAATTAGGGAACTAAAAGGTTGTAACTAAAGTAACTCTGTATGATATTACCTAAATCAAGAAATGATAATTCAGAAAAATCCCAGGAGATTAGCAGTTTCTGAAAAGTCAGATGTCTATTCATATTAATGTACAGAATTCACCTGCTTGCTGCTACTACTGCACATTCACCCAGTGTACATACTATATGTATATATATATAATGTTCTTCCTCTACACCCCCCAATTTTTGCACATGTCGAGGAGCTTGTCAGGCTACATTTCACTGTGTGTTATACTTGTATAACTATGCATGTGACAAATAAAGAACCTTGAACCTTGAACCTTGAAATACTAAGACTAGCCCGACTGGCATCAACAATGCTCTGTCTTCCCCATTCTGCTGCTGTTCAAACTTGACCAGGTTGTCTTGACAATGTCTATATGCCTAAATGCATTGAGTTACTGCCATATGATTGGCTGATGTTGTGTTATGAGTAGCTGAACCAGTGTACTTAATAAAGTGGCGGCGAGTGTATACATGTTATCATTGTCCACTGAAGACAGTAAGTGATCCACAAATGGACATTGCTACAAAAATTAAAGCTAAGTACACATAGTACACACAAATACAACAAAGTACAGAACAAACACAAACTTACCGGCTCGGTCAGCTCAAGCACATTAGCCTTATACGTGATGGGACTACAATCACGGGTATTTCCCACAAGCGTACATGGTAGAAACATTGGACCCAAATCATCACCGTCCAGTACATCCACAGTTAGTGTGGTGGTGGCTGTTCGACGGTCACTTGGATTAGGGGCTCGATCCTAGACAGACAGACAGATTTTTTTGGTGATAATGCATAATTATGTGGCTACATTTATCTTTGTGTCTTGAATGAAAAGCGATCAGGATATGATCAAGAAAAACATGTAATAATACAGAAAGGCTGGTTTTTATCTGATATATTCTATATCTAATGCACAGCATTCATGTTCATGTAGCAAGTGTATACACCATACTGTAATCTACAGGGTGGGCCATTTATATGGATACACCGTAATAACATGGGAATGGTTGGTGATATTAAAGTCCTGTTTGTGGCACATTAGTATATGTGAGGGGGCAAACTCCTCAAGACGGGTGGTGACCATGGTGGCCATTTAGAAGTCGGATTTTCTATCCATCTTGGATACAACTTTTGTTTTTCCAATAGGAAGAGGGCCATGTGACACATCAAACTTATTGGTAATGTCACAAGAAAAACAATGGTGTGCTTGGTTTCAACGTAACTTTATTCTTTCATGAGTTATTTACAAGTTTCTCTTTGTTCACAGCCATTGACATTGGGGCGACCGTGGCTCAGGGGGTTGGGAAGCGTATCTGTAACCGGAAGGTCGCCAGTTCGATCCCTGGGCTCTCTGTCCTGGTCGTTGTGTCCTTGGGCAAGACACTTTACCTTACCGCCTACTGGTGTTGGCCAGAGGGGCCGATGGCGCGATATGGCAGCCTTGCTTCTGTCAGTCTGCCCCAGGGCAGCTGTGGCTACAACTGTAGCTTGCCTCCACCAGTGTGTGAATGAATAGTGGCATTGTAAAGCGCTTTGGGTGCCTTGAAAAGCGCTATATAAATCCAATCCATTATTATTATTATTATTATTGACATGTCGAAGAGGTTAACACATGAGGAGCGGATCGAAATTGTGTTGATATTGGGTGAACGCAGTAACCAGGTCATTGCAGCAGATTTCAATGCAAGACACCCTACGAGACCACCCATCTCCCATGCTGCAGTCAGCAAACTGCTTGCTAAGTTTCGTGAAACTGGTTTAGTGTTGGATTTGCCAAAATGTGGATGCAAGAAAACTGTCACTGATGAAGAAACATCAGTGGCTGTCCTAGCTTCATTCAGCAAGAGCCCACAGCGTAGCACTCGCCGCATGTCACTGGAGAGTGGCATTAGTCGAACATCCCTTCGGCGGATATTAGCTACTCACAAAGGGCACCCTTACAAACTCCAGCTACTGCAGCATCTCAACGAGGATGACCCAGATCGGCGCACAGAATTTGCAGAATGGGCAAAACAAAAATTGGAACAGGACCCTCAGTTCACGCAGAAGATTTTGTTCAGTCATGAGGCAAACTTTTATGTGAATGGTGAAGTTAACAAACAAAACCACCGCTATTGGTCTGACACTAACCCACGTTGGGTGGATCCCTCCAAGACTGTTGGAACAACAAAAGTGATGGTTTGGTGTGGTATATATACCACCACATTATGGGTGCCAGGTCCGAGCATTCCTAGATGAACAGTTTCCTGGAAAGTGGATTAGTCGTCGTGGGCCAGTTGAATGGCCCCCAAGGTCTCCCGATCTGACCCCCTTAGACTTTTATCTTTGGAGTCATCTGAAGGCAATTGTCTATGGTGTGAAGATACGAGATGTGCAGCACCTGAAACTGCCTGTGCTGGCATTTTTCCTGCGGTGTTGCTATCAGTGTGTGAAGAGTGGGAGAAGAGGGTTGCATTGACAATCCAACACAATGGGCAGCACATTGAACACATTTTATAAGTGGTCAGAAACTTGTAAATAACTCATGAAAGAATAAAGTTACGTTGAAACCAAGCACACCATTGTTTTCCTTGTGACATTACCAATACGTTTGATGTGTCACATTTCCCTCTTCCTATTGGAAAAGCAAAAGTTGTATCCAAGATGGCCGACTTCTAAATGGCCAATTTGGTCACCACCCATCTTGAGGAGTTTGCCCCCTCACATATACTAATGTGCCACAAACAGGACTTTAATATCACCAACCATTCCCATTTTATTACGGTGTATCCATATAAATGGCCCACCCTGTATTTCATGAATCTTTTGGTGACCAAAATTTCACAAAAATACACATTCAGCAACATAACTCTGTAACTTCTGTCGGTGCTGTGCTTTTTTGGAAATCAAATTTCCCAGAGGAACCCACCCGAGGGATTAATAAAGTTCTATCTAATCTAATCTAATCTAATATTACATAAATTCCAGTAAAGTAGAATAACAAATATGGAAGTATAGCATGCACTGCTCCCACTCCCATCTGCTCCTGTATGATTCACTGAAAATATTCAAAACTATACACAGGAAATGATGTTCAACATCTTTCAGGTGTTTCAGCCTTGCAAGGCAGTAACATTTTTATTAGACAAAAAAGAAGCCTGTTTTCTCATTTCTTAAATGCAAATATATGCTAAGGATAAATTAAGTTCCAACATTTGGTCTCACCCATGTAAAATTAAGAAGAGAAAATAATAACAGTTAATAATAATAATTTTAACTTAGATTTGTATAGTGCCTTTCAAGATACCCGAGTAGTAGTAGTAGAAAAAATCATATCAATGAAATACTGAAAACCAAACTTTTTATTCATATTTTGATAGCATGAATAAAATTGTTTATTGGTCCACTGGCTGGACTAAGTTGTAGCACTGCTAACCCACCTTTTCCTTTTTTTGTAAGATTGCATAAAAATGAAACAGCATTGCTGCATTTCATGACATGCTTTCTGGTTATTATGGGATTACAGTTAATTACAGTGAAAATGTTTTGAAGATTTTGATTATTTTCTAACTAAATGACATTGATACAACAGAATTTGGTATTTTGTACAAAGTCAAAAACTCCCACGTGTTGGAATTACAGGTTGATTTCGTTTTGTTTATGTCTCTCTGAGGAGTCACATAAATTTAGATTTTTTTTTGGTAAAAGTTAATTAAATAATGTAGTTTAAAACTCTAAAACTCGGAAATATTCTGCAGGTAATATAATTATCATATAGGTATTAATTTAAAAATAGAAGGATATATGTAAGAGGTGTTTAAATAAATACATTCTTTTCAATTGACCAATTCACATGGTGGTTGATGACATTGAACTCAAAGACAAAAACTGAATCTTAAAATTACTTTTCAGTGAGAATGTTACTATTGTGGAAAGGTTTGAAGCTTTTGAAACAAGAAACACTAGAATGTATGACCTTGGTACACACAAATTGAAAAATAGATGTGACTTGTAACTCAAAAGAACGCCAGTAAACCCTAAGCTGGGTTTCATTGAAAGCCTCATAAAAAAATAGAAATAAGTAAATCCCAAAAAACACAGTCCTACTGAGAGACTGATAGTAAGCATTCTCACAAACATTTCCGTCTACTTAGATCATTTATTATCTTTATTCTCTACAATTTAAATTCTAATATTTACATCTACTTTTCATCTGCAGTCCAGTTGAAAAAAAAAAAGATAAAACGCAAGAAATAGCCAAATAAGGCTACTAACTAAACTCCTCAACTACTCAACAGTCGGTGCGATCACCACATCTTACTTACAGGAAGAAACCCACGAGATATTATCTGCTATTCAATGTGTGAGTCATCTAGATTTCCATCAGCTTCACATTTTATGTATGCATATGAGGGAGCACTCTCAAATCCTGTTCAGATAAAGCTGCTTTCTGCCATTAAACTCTTCTAAGTAGCACAACTTAAGCACTAGACAATCAAGATATCAGGTATAAACCCTTAATTAGGTTTCCTCAAAGTTCCCATTTTAATATTACTTAATCACATCAAATCATTGCAATACATTATATTCCCAATTACTCGACAGTAAAAGAAAGAAACCGGGGCCTCTGCCAAGAAATGATCTCCTCAAAACTAAAAAAAAAAAAATTTCTGAAACATCTTTAATGAGCAAGATTGAAGATACCATCTAAAAAGAGAAATCAGAAAACACAAATATGAAATAATTAAACTCTGATTATATATAGTTTAAAGACTGAAAAAAATCATAAAAAAATAGTAGATTTCCATCAAGTTCACAGAGGAGTTTTCCCCTGCTGGCTTCATTACTGTAAGCTATGCTTGACGAGAAGCTGTGACATCACGCAGTGACTCATGACAAGCAATTCTGCCAACACTATCTTGGTGTTTTGAAACTGGACAAGACAAGAGAGAGATGGATCTAAAATTAAAACTGAGAGCACTGTGCAGTCATCGGCTAATGACGAGTCTTGACTATACCCCTGGATAATTGTCTATTGTGACTCTAATAACGAACATACCTTGCAAAACGAACTTCATGTGTTATTTAACATGAACTGAAACCGAGGTTTCATTTCACAGTTCAAGGAATTGAGGCCATGAAGTCATCAGGAAAGTGTTTACAGATCAAAAGAGCTGAGGCTCATCTTTCTACAGACTTCTTTACAACCTGAAGTCTTTTTACTACTAGAGGCCATTAACAATAATGCAGTTTTAAGACAAATCAGTTTTCAGACTCAGAGAATAAGCTAAAAGGACAGTCTATGACGTGGACACAGTTAGCAAGTTTAACATAAAGATTGAAACCACAGACTCTAAAACAGCGGTCCCTAATCCGCGGGCCATGGACTGGTACCAGTCCGTGAGTCGTTTCGTACCGGACCACAGGTTTTCACACAAGGTGTATATACTTTATCTGCAATATATGTACAGCTTAAATGGTCAGCCATGTTCCCAGGGATTTTTTTTTTCTTTTCTATTTTGTGGTTGTATGGGTTCAGTTAAGCTTAAACTTTTGTTAGGAATTTATATACAGTAATTTCAAAGCTACTCAAAACACTCTTAATACTGTATTCAGACAAACAGATATGTCACCTTGTTAAGCAGCCAGAAACACATTAATCTTACAGTGTACTGCTGACTCTCCATAGTGCTTTCAGGGCCTTGAGACATATGAATATTTTGCAGAATACTTTCTCGAGAACTGCTTTTGAACGCAAGGTTTTCTTGACACAATAAAAAAAACCTTTTTTGGCACCATCAGCAACACAAACAATTCAAACTTCAACTACAATTTTCCATAACTGTGCTTTGCTTATTGAGTGAAAATCACTATAAGCCACCTTTATAAATAAAACATACACAGAGCTCAGAAATAAAAGGAAAACAATTAGGCTAACAGAGACATTAGTGATAATTAGGGGTGCTCTAAGAGATCCCTTAAGGCTCACACAACAATACAGAAATAGTGAGAAAAGCTGCATAACATTAATGTTGCCATGATAATACAAATTTACATAAAACAACACTCCAGGCAGCAGTCTACACGCCTACCCATGAGAGATGGCTGATTTTCTTCAGCCATTCTTTATGACAGGTCCACATGAAAGGTGTTCCCTTCAAGAGCTTTAACTTAATATATGATTAAAAAAACCAACCTAACACAGTGCGACATAATAATACACAAATAGAAATGTTGAAAAAAACTTACATTAGCTTGTATGATGACTAGGTATCTTGTTATATCCTCATAGTTGAGTCTTTCTCTGAGAACTACAGAGCCAAACAGTGTCAGCGGGATGTCAAAGGTTCTGTTAGCTGTCTGAAAGACAAACAGATACATTACACACATCAAGAGTGAGTCGCAGCCAGGGTCGGCCATTCACTCTTTCTCTTTCAATACAGTTTTGACAAGGCATGCATTACACTTGTTTGGTTTAAGCAATGAACCTGACTGTGCAATTTCAGTATAAATATATTTTAGATTTCTTGACATGATACAAAACTTAAAAAAAAAATAATTCATGCAATCTATATTTAAAATAATTCATTAAAATTATTATGATGAGAGAAAAAAATAAAGACTAGTATGGTTATAAAATAGGTGACATTCAAAGAAAAATAAACCAGAAGAAGACACAGTACTGACAACAATTTGCTAAAACAAAAAACAGAAATAAAGAATTTATTCAAAGGAGCTGAGATTCAGCATCAACATTTCTCAACTGCACAGATAACATCTCAGTGTTTCTACTAAAGCTTAATGTGAACAAGTGTTAATTTCTTTGACTAGTTTGTGTCAAAGACCTTTTTTCTGATGAAAACAAGACAATTAAATAAATGCGTGAGGACAAAAATGAGATGACAATATTATGGAGAGACAAGTTCAAATCAGAATTAATTAAGTTTTATAGTGAGGCAGGATGCATTCAGAAGTCATCCAATCAGAAGAATCTTCTTGTGCACTAAGTGCACTACAATTTGATCTGTCTACAACAAACAGGGTAGGAGTAGGGCTGGGAGATTTGAGGAAAATCTGATATTGTGATATTTTTTGGGGGGCTATATCATAATACACAATATATCACCAAATGTTTAAATCCAAATTAACTATTCATTATTTTTCCATTTTGAAAACAACAACAACAACAACAAAAATCTGAATGAATTGAAATGTTTTATTTAAACCATTTTAACCATCAGTTGACACAGAGGTTACTGTCACAGTAAGTCTCTTTCTGTGGTCAACACTAGGCCTTCAACAAAAAAAAGATAATAGCAACAAAAAAGTACATGAAGCAAGAATTGGCGACACAAAATAAAACAATTCAAATTAAAAAGGTGCTCTTTTGTGCTTATAACATATAAAAATTGTAAAATAATTAGTGCAGAGTTTAAAAGTCTTAATTTTGCACTTTCAGCTGGCGGAATATTTCATGCTACTGCTACCTTTTGCGGCAATAGTTTTGCGGCATATTTTGCAAACTACTCAAATTACTGCATCTTGTTCTGCAAGCTCCATGTGAAATCCAGCGAGTCTCGCTTACCCGAAACTCCTCCTGTCACCATATTTTACTGGTAGTAGATAAACACGCATGCTCAGCATTGTGTCAGGTAGAAAATTTTCTGGGATGGCGGAATTAATGATGCATTCACAGTGCGTAGGATAAAAGAAAAACTCATGGCGACTGCTCAGTATTTACATGTCAATTTATACTCAGTGGTTACGATAAAGCCATTTTAACCATCTTACGTGGACAAACTCATGATTATGTCCCCCAGCCCTAGGTATGAGCTCCCTGTTTCTCATGAAAACGTAACAAAATGTCAACACACAAGGAGGAGATGAGTTGACATCCTCTACTGACACATTTAGCAGCTCTCACTGGCACAGAGAAACTTTTACACAAAACCTTTTGGTCAATTAAATCAACTTCGAATGAAAGTAGACTAAAAATAAAAGAATTAGGATGCCTAAATTATAACTAAAACTAAATGATGTTTAAGTCAAAAGACTCCTTAAAACAAATTTGGTGTCAAAATTAACACTGATGTGAACATTTAAAGAGATAAGAAACGGTGCTACAGCTGACTTTATGAAGAAGATTAATTGTGCAGTCTTTAGCAATGATCACTAATCTTAGAACAGTAAATGCCTTTAGTCAGTCTGCTACTGAACTCAGGTAGCTCAGTTAAACCCTGAGACAGTGAAAAGTAATTTACTCCAAACAGCCTTTAACATTAATTATGGCTGAGATGAAAGTAAAGCACAAGGAGAATCTAATGTAATAGGCTACTGTTTTTGAGCATCAAATGAAAATTTCTAATTTTTTTTTATTGTTTATTACATTAATGTTGCTATAATGTATATTTTATATAAAGATGTAAATAGGGAATTGTAAGTGCTCCTTTCTGGATGTTGGTTGTCTTTTGCTTAATTTTGCTGGTGTGCATTAGGAAACCAATTTGTAACTTGTTTTTAGAAACTGGAGCAGATTGTTAAAAAATATGATTTCTAAGATCAGTTTTGGCAAGAAAAAAAAGTAAACAGTGCTCAACTGTGATCTCAATCAAAATTTAAATCAGTACTGCTTTATACTCTATTGTCAAAGAGAAGAAAGAGGAAGAATAAAGAGGCAGAAGCACTAAAACTGCTTATGCAGCTTTGCTGCTTGGTCTCTAGTGAACATATACCCATGCTACACCATGTTGACAGAGATCAGTGGGCAAGTGGATGACCTACCGGGTCTCTCGGATTGTACTGGATGGTGTACTCTATCTGTCCATTGGGACCGTCATCAATGTCTGTTGCTCCATTGTTTCCTGAGAAACCAGAAAAGATAGTCGTTCCAACTGGAGTCAGCTGAAAACACAACAGAAAAAGAGAGTTTTAATATTTTTCTCTATACACCTTTAGTGCAACAACCAACACTGTGCTGTTTGTTTGTTTGTTTATTTATTTCAATTTAGATGAACAAAAAGAGAAAATATGCTTTGTAGCACATTTAGGTACGAGCTCATTTCCATCTGCAGTCCCTGGATCGGTTAAAACACAGTGAGATCCAGTTCAAGTCTATCAGAAGAGACACATACACAAACTCAAATACCTGCACGTATGGTAGCAAAGGGAAAGCCACACAAATCAAAATGTTAATCAATAATTACACAAAAAAAGAAAAAGTTATCATAAACTAAGAATCACAAACTGATGCTCACAAGACTCACAGTCAAAATCTGTTGTTTCAAATCCAGAGAGAAACTACATTAACTTGCACCAGTGTTCAAATTGTTTTTAAGCATATTACAAGTTTTAATTGATTTATAGGACAAAGCTGACTGCGCAAACTGGTGCCTTGCTTACGCTCATTTACTGAGAGCAAAGCTGGACAAATCCCCTTAAACATGGGAGAGCAGCATCATGGAGAATCTTATTTACTAAACATCCATCTGAGTAATATATTACATTATCAAAACTTAATATATTTTATTTAGTAAGTATATGGCATGACATTGCCATATGTCAAATCAGGGTCAAATCAGGCTTGAAAAATTGCCAAAGAGAAACAGTTTGACAAACATAAAATAGGATTTTTCACCACCAACAGGATTCCCAAATTGTTTAAAACTTGTCATGGTGGTATCTTCACATGGTGTGCAGTGTCCTTAAAAAAGACTGAGCAAACTGGACTAATGGAAGACAAAAGAAGACGTGACAGGCTTAAAAAAGTCATGCAGATAAGCAGCATCTGAAAGTCATGTCCTTGAGAAATAGGAAAATACAGAAACGGGGGGGAAAAAAAGACCTGACACAGGACCTGAGAGATGCTCGGACAACAACATTATTGCAGCAGTGTGGATCATCTTGACAGAGAACAGGACAAAAGGCAGCCAACATCCAAAGAAGAGCTCTGAATGTCCCTCAAGATGCCCGGAGAACTATTCCTGAGGACTAAGACTAAGAAATGACAAAAAAGCTTCTCTAATCGAGTTCAGACTTGTTGAAAAATAAAGGTGGTCATACTAAATATTCACCTTAAAGCTCCTTTAAACTCATCGTCCTCATATACTGTGTACTTATGCACTGCATGTTTGCATGTTTCAGTAAATAACTACATGTACTTCCCATTTTCCCACCAAAATATTTAAATAACGAGTGGCAGCTAAAGATTTTGTACAATACTGTAAAATAGCTTGTTGTTGCAGTTGTTTACAAAAACTCACTGATCTGTGAGCCAGTATTTTCCTTTAAATTCAATGTCACAGTCAGAAAAAGATAGCTTGCTTTCATACAGAGAACAGATAAGGCATTCAAAAAGAACGCCATTCATTTTGATTTCATTTTTCTAAGAGAAATTTTTAGGGTGGAAGAGGCACACTTGCCACCGTGCATAGAAGAGACGAACTTTGCCAATATATGTATCGCTGTGCTATATTTTTCGATCCATGTGCCAAGGGATCTGTGATTACGTGTCAAAGCAGAAGTTTAATCTCCAGACAGCACTGGAAGCATCCGCGATTAACTTTAATTTAGCTGTTGCACCAGTGATTTGTTACATAATTTCCCTCAACAGGGTTATCTTTGCCTCCCACTGATCTCACAATGGTCTTCAGAATGTCTCATGCTGTCACTTTGCCACTTCTGGATACAGCTGTAATGAAGCAACTCCAGACTCAAGCACCGGTGCCAGCTCATGAAATCAGCCACAGTGATCACCTTGTACTCAGAAAAAATACTCACTGAACTCATAAATTGTGTCCTAGACATCCTTATAAATAACCATATATCATCTGTCTGTCTTATAAGTCTGACTCACTTGCTTGTAGTCAGTATTTCTTAGAAATAGACAGCAAAGAAGAAGACTAGATTATAAGATTTCAGATGAAAGTGGATGAACACCTTTTGATTTCAAATTTACTGCTTTTGTCTGAGTTCTGGGGCCAATAGAAGTGAATTAGAAAATAGCTGACCACCTAATGAGCCCACTTCCACTCAGATCCCAATAAATGTGCTACTACTTTTAAATTACTACCTACATCTGAATTAATGTTTTCATTTTTTAACTTACTACCGCAAAATAGAATAAATTTATCTTGGCCTTCCACAGGGATCATATTTTTTTTTACAGTGCATCTTCTTAATTGTATTGTGAACCTTGGTAGTGAATGGAGGAAACTATTATAGTAGGAGTAATGAGGAAGTGGAAATGCGTGGGAGGTGATGGGGTGGGGACAAGAATCGGCGACAACCAGAAATTTATATAGTGTGGCAACGAAAAGGTGGGAAAGGTTGAGAAAAGGTGACATAATGAAGAGGTGGGAGTGGTGAGGGGGCATGTGAGTGTGTATATGTGTGAGAGCCAGGGAGGGAGGGAGAGGTGTTCTGCAAAAACAGAGGAGAGGCCAAGAGAAAGAAAGGGAGAGACTGAGAAGACAGATTGAGTTGGACAGGCTGTGGAAGACTGTATAATGAGATATTCTACCGGGACTGCTAGGACTGTGCTGGCAGCCGGCTACATGTATCCTTGTCCAGCTTAAGTTTGAACCTCCTCTAGTTATATTTTTGCTTCTACAGACTCTGGAGAACAAACTAACTGTGGGATTGGCATCATAAAGATTATTTTGGAAACCCCAGAATAACAGATATAGATCGCTCATATAGCTGCCCAAGAACTGAGATTTTTTTTCATTACTGTTCACTACCTTGCCCTTCAACTTTGGTATGACAGCAAAAACGCACACAAAAAGCCAGACGATGTGCACTGCTGCATTTTCTCTATAGAATATATAAAAGGGCATGACTGAAAGAGCAGCAGTGGAAAGGCTTAGTGTACAGTACACTTGATATGTTGTATTCATGTATGAGTGAGCTGCAGCCCCCCTACAAACACACTCGGCTCTCAAACTCAAATCGATGACTTTGATTAATACTTTCACAACAGCAGCAGCTGTGCAGGTCGGTTTAATGAATGGCTTTATTGCTTTATTTCTTTCTTTTGACTTATCTTTTCTTCACAGACAGAGATGGCGCACGTTTTTGTGTGCGACTGGGTTTTTACCTCATTCACGGCGACGTAGTATCTCGGCTGCTGGAAACGGGGCGCGTTGTCGTTGCGGTCTCGAACAACGATGCGGACCTCGTGTAAAATCACAGTGCCTATCAGCTCATTGGTACACTGAACCTGAACCACGATGGAGTGAATGTACGAGGGGGGCTGGAAAAGAGGAAACACAGGAGGAGAAAGAGGTTCTTAAAATGTTAAATGTGCAATTTTAAATCAAGTATATTTATCTTGAGGGAAAAAAAGATGTTACAAAAAAGGACTACACAAAGACTTTGTGTATTGTATTTACTTTTTGTGCCAAATCACACAGTCAAAAAGAAGCGCTGGATTACTTTAGAACAGGATGATGAATGTTTACTCAGAGGCAAAAAGAGCTAAAACCTGCTAAATTTCTCACAACAGCACATGATGGCTAAAGTAAAAAACATGTAAAAATAAATATATAAGAGCTGTAGATATGTAAATGTACTTCCATTGTTTATGTCTCCTGGGGTCAATCGAAATAAAGAAAAACTAGGAGCAAAAACTGCATTTGCTGAAGCAGCAATTTTACTTTTAGTTTGGCATACAGCACAATGAGTGAACGCGACTGAAGAAAAGCTAGAATAAATCTTACATCTCTGTCCAGAACCCGTCCCGTGCTATTTAGGTAAAGGGCTTGTTTGGAAGGGTCAAGAATGACCCAGCGATCGTTGTTGTCCCTCAGGGACAGAGAGATGGTTCGATCCGGACCTTCAGCCACGCCGTTGATGTGCATGTTGTCCACCAACAATGTTCCTGAAATAAAATAAAAGCAGGTTTAATAATCCTTTGGCTCGAGAGACAGACGCAGCGTCCAGAGCTTCAGGATGTAAAAAGTAGAATTCAATTACCTCTGGAGTTAAACAGAAACAGACAGAGAAACCATTTGGTCCAAAATGATTAATAAATGAAAAGGAAGCAGGAACAATTCAGACAGAACCCTCAGTTTTTCTTCATGTTCTCAATTAAATATATACCTGGAAATTATATGCCGGATGTAGACAAAGTCAAGGGCAATTACGTGGAGAATAACAGAGCCAGAGAAGAAGAGAGCGACATGAGGGGGGGAAAAGGCATTTAGTGGGGCTACTCTGCTTCCTTCTGCTATAACTATACCTGGAATACTGAAGAATGTCTGCGAACGCAAAACATAACAGACAGACTTCAGGAAGAAACAAGAAAACAACAAATGTTTTAATGATTTAATTGCTTTTCTCAGCCTGGAATTAATTAAAGAAAAACATCGAAATATTTTTAAAAAGTAAACATTTTAAGACAGATGGCAAAATGAAATGAACTCGATTAATTTAATACAATCATCGGTGGGTGGTGAAGTAATTTGGGAATTAGACAACTACTGGAAAGCAAAAACAAAGAGAGAAATACAGTACGAACAGGAAGAAAAGACCATTTAAATGGTATCAGTGAGCTGTAGACATTTAAGCTGGGCATATTATCTGCAAAAACAAAAATTAAGCCATGAGGTCTGAGAAGGCACATTACATGAGAAATGATAAACTTGGAAATGTCACAAAATGTGCTGTTATTTGTTGTTTGTGGGTGAAACTGTCAATGAAAATCAAACAGGGATGTTTGTATTAGTGGTGAACTTGTGATGAATAACTTGAGCGTTGGTCTAATGTGCTCCTCGTTATATTTGCTGATGTTCTCATGTCGTTAACCATAAAGGACCTGTTTTAGTTTACGGGAAATATTTAAACAGAGAGGAGACAAAAAATTAAAAAATAAATAAATAAAAGTGGAAAAAAACAACTACATAAAAAAAATGAATCACAATGTATCCGCTTGACTCCATTTGTACAGCTCCAGCACAATGCAAGTGACCCATTACCAGACTAATAACACATCTCACTTGGCATCTGCCCTTTCAACAGATGATGGTACATAACAACCAGGGCTCTGCGCTACGAACCAAGTCCAACTCGCCCAAACAACAGGAAATCATGCTGAGCAGTTACACGAAGGTGGTTATTAGCTCGAAAAGTAAACCCAAGGAGTGTGCTCACATGAGAAAGGTCAGCCACAAACACTGACAGGTCTTCTGGCAGTAGAACAGCATATTTTACCAAGATGATCGAAGTATTATGTTAGAAAAATATGAAGGGATGAAAAACAGAATGGACAAACTGTACAGCAACACAGCTGCAACTAGCCAAAAGAGTAGTGGGTGTGAGCATGTGTGGTAGAAAACAAAGTACGGTATTTAAAAAAAGAAAACAATATATGTGTGTGAGCATTTAAAATCTTTTGGCCAACAGGTACTAACATATCACTACCATTTCATGTTCCATTAAATGAACAGACTACTTTGCTTGTTAAAAAAGACCTAAAAACACTAAGTTTGCGTCGTTTATCTGTAACTTTAATATAAGGTCAACAAGTACAAGGCTTAGGTGCTATTTTCAGGCACCTAAGCCTTGTAAAAATTGCTTTATAATTGCTTGTGGCCAACAGTAAAAAAATGCAGTTAAAGTTGCCTAGGGATCTAAAGTTTTCTTTGCAGCTCATTAGAGAAAGATAAAAAAAAACTTTAGAGTGTCTTCAAATTGATTGCTCAGGAGGCTAAGATAACCCTCTCTATGAACCACCTCCATAACACTGAAAAGAAGGGCTAAACCTGAAGATCACTGTGGTTTTCTCGAAGCCTCCCATCCTTTTGTCTGAGCAGTAAACTGTCAGCAACATTAGCAGCTGCTTAAAAAAGACTTATTTGTGCTCAAAACCAAGCATTGTTTTTTCCCCCCATATGTACAAAAGAAAAAGTATTCACCATTACACGCTACAGCAAATCATGTGATGCCAGTCCTTTCACCCCCTTATGTGCCTGTCTTGCAATTCTGGAATGACGGAAATGATTGGGCTTGTTCTTATTCTTTCTCACCCTTCTCTCCTTCCTCTACATCCTTTTCCTCTTAAACCTTGTTTGTGGTTAGTGCATTGGTTGCTGCCAACTGCAAATTCATCATGGCCATGTGACAATTTACATTGGCACTTGAGTATCACTACACTGAATAAATAGGGGCCACAGTTTAGAAAAAACTAATTCTGTGTGAGCACTGATTGACGAATAGAAGAAACAGGTAGCAAGCATTAAAGGATTGCAGTTTGCTTTTTTTCTTGTGTTTACTTTTTTAGTTTTTCTCTAAACTTATCTTTTCAAGCTGTTGCAGCACCTTCATCTCTGTAATCTGGGACTCTCTGAGCTCCTGCACTGATATATTACTGAAATGATGCTAAAGATTGACCTTCTTTTACACTCATGTCTCCAACCGGACCGCATATGTGAAGTTACGAAAACTGAGTGGTGCACAGCAAGTTACGCCTCATTAGGCTCATGCCGTTGTTCACAAGGGCAACAGCGGCTTGTAATGCAACCTAAAGTAAGTCACTTCCGTAATCACTTTATATATTTCTGTATTGCAGTAACAAATTTAATTGCTCTACTAAATTTAGCAATCACTTTATAATTTCAGTCATATGACAAAGAAAGTTTTCACATGACCATAAATAGATCTACAAAAGACTAAGTGCACCTTTATCACTTCCACAGGAATTAAGAGGGTAAATAGTAGCCAGGTGCTGTTAATCAAATGCACTTGATTAATTGAGCAAATGTCACCACCTCTATAAAAGTAGAAGTTTTTACAGTCTGCTGATCTGGAGCATTCAGGTGTGCATTATCACAATGCCACAATCTTTCCTGCAGTCGACGTTCCGGCAAATTGAATTCAAGGTCAAACCATGCTACTCTCAGAAAAACTTCAGAAAAACAAAGAGCTACAGCTCACGCTCTATAGGCCTTGGTTAGCATGTTAAATGTTCATGGTATCACAATAAAAATAAATAAATAATAAAAAAGAACAAATATGTCTTGTTTGGAATGATTACCAGGAGAAGGTGACATATCTCTAAGAGAAACATGGTGACGTTGTTTAGGTTTGCATTCTTTCAACAGATGGGACCAAAATGGAGATATTGGACAATAACACACAACAATTAAAATGTCAAATATCAGCACAAATACTTCATACCAACTGTTAAACACAGCGGTGGACAGATGATCATTTACGCTTGTTTTTAAGCCACGGGACCTTTGCACCTTGGAGTTATCAACCACGAAATCCTTTGTACGCGAAATAATCGTAGAGTGAAATGTACCATCCGTCTTACAGCTTGACCTAAATTAGGTCAGACAACAGGATAATAATCCAGAGCACAGCAGCAAATCTATAAAAGAAAAAGAAAAAGATCAAGGTGCTGCTATAGTCTAGTCAACGTGGCTCCAAAACACTGAAAAGACTGAGAAAATCTTATAGAAAATTATGCTTCAAGTTATTGCTACTGAAAGTGGATCTATGAGTTATTGAATCATGGGGTTAACTTATTGTTTTCTGTACTAATTAAACTATAATACTGATATTCAAGAATGCAAGCTGGGAGGATTGAAAAATAAATGTGCCATTTTTTATTTGGACTTGTCAATCAGCTGATTTCCTTTTCTCATGGAGTGCTCTAACATTTGAGAAGTACAGATATTATTTTCACTTTTATTGCACAAATGGACAAGAATATTTATGCAAACTGTGCCCAGGCTGGAAACAACTGTCTACTGTTGCTAACATCACATCCATTCCTTCCAAACATATCAAAAGAAAATACTATTCCCTGCTGCAGAATGATGCTAAATCTGTGCCAACCGCAGCCAAGCTTGATTTCCAACAGGAAACATAAACAGCGATGAGTCTCCACTCCTACCTGTACCTTATCTGAAATAAAAATCCCTGTCGTTGCATCATTTTTTCATACATATAGGATCGCAACCCTTGTGTGTTGTTCAATCAGCCTGAGAGCTATGCTGGCGGGGGCCTAGGGTCACATGGGTCAGCCAGGTACAGTACAAGGGGAGAAGCCAGATTAGGGGAGATCTCTGTAACTCCAGGTTGGTACAAAAAAATAAAATGAAAAGCAAAACCTTTGTAACAGAAACAACAATGTAAATTTTGTTGCTGCCTTAAGCACCCAAGGGTATACTAGGAGAACCAGACCTGATCTGGCCTATCAGATTTGAGAAACAAGTGCTTTTGTTTGTAAACAATTACATCTGTGTTCATCTGTGCTCAACGCAACTCAACTTTATAAGACAAAATGACCAATGCACCACACAAAAGAGACAAAATGGATAAAAACAAAAAAAGGAATAAAAAACTACAAAAACTTCTACACCTACAAACTACTGTGTGTATGTTCATGTGTGTAAGAGAACCCTAGAAAGTTGAGAAGCAAGCAGGATTGTGTTTGCTCGCTGGAAAACTTCTCGTCTGTGTGCACACACCCGTCTGCACACACAACAACATAAACACACACGCACTGAGCGATCTCATATCTGATCTGCCAGACATAAAATTGGGTCATGGCCTTCTGTGCTACCATGGAAACCATGTCAAATGCTTTGCTGTGATTTGCTGATTTTATATAAACGAGGAACTTTAATGAAATTGGTTTCTTTATATGAGAAATGGGATAGAAAATGGAATTCATTAGGGGGCTTTCATTCCTTACCATCGTCTGGCTATCTCTCTGCTGGTTTTTCTGCTTCTTTCTAGCAAAAATTTAAAAAAAAAAACCCTCACCAAGACAGGCGAAGAAACCTGATAGAAATAGTGCCTATACCTTGTATAACTGTGTCTAATTTGATACCACAGACCATCTAATGCAAATGGACTCTTTTCACAGTGACCTCACTTTATAGTAGACTGAATACAGCACACAGCAGCATCTGATTAAATTGACCCACGTGTTAAAGCACACGGGCAGAACCATATGAAGCCGCCGGTGTGTGTGGGTGTGCACGAAGGAGGGAATTGCCTGAAAAAAAAAGAAACACAAAGAACATTTAGAGAAAAAGGAAATGAGAAAGACAGCAGAAGAGAAGAAAGATTGGGTTGAACGAGAGGGTGATATAAATAAAGAATAAAGAGAATATTAGGAGTAAATAGAGAGAAAATGAGCATAGTGGCAGTGCATTAATAGAATATTTTACAGGACATTAGCTTAACTGAATGTGGCTGCACTGCTAGTGTGTCATCCAGGTATGAACCATGGGCTGAAAAGTAATCATCACATCTACCTCCTTCTTGAGCGCTTAGTGGGTGGGAAGAGACTCAAGACAAATACTGTAGCACTGGATAGGAAGGACAAAAGAAGTAATGAGTGTTGGCTGGCCAAGGTAAATTCGCTTTATCTACCATTTAAGTTGAGATAGTTCGATGGCAGACACATAGAAAAGACATATTAGAGAACATTATAATTTCTAAAAGCATCAAAAGTTGTTTTGACTCTCTTACTGAGGTTTTATAGTAGTTTGACTTCCTATAATTTACAATGTTATCACCTGCAAAATAATGGTTTCTGCTATGTAGCGTTTAGTACTCGTGACATCTGTTTGACCGCTCTAATCTGTTTTGAAACAGGCTGAAGTGGTCCCTCCAAAGTGATAAAAGGAAGAAAAGTACAGAGGTGAGAGACACTTTTCACAGATGAATCTTCTTTGAAACAAAGCATTCTTTCAACATAGCAGCATTCTGAATTCTGTCCATTTTGTTTGGTGTGTGAGAAGGGAAGTTAAAACATTGCATTCACACAACAAGTCAAGGGCTTTTCACATCATCTGTACCAAAAGTAAGAAAAATAAAATTCAATAAATAAATAATTAAAAAGGTAGTTTATCAGAAAAAGAGGTACAATGTGGGCCTTTGCTGGTATTTCCACACTGAATTACATCAAATGCAACAATGACAATTTTTTGAGTGATAACCTTAATCCAGGGTTGGGCTAAACCGAGTCCCAAGGGGGCCAGAAGCCAGTGTACTCAGTGGCGTGTCCAGCGGGGTGGCCTGGGGGGGCACAGGCCACCCCCCCAACCAGACTGGCCACCCCAGGTGCCACCCCAAAGGCAAAACAATAAAATTCAATCAAATATCAAATGTCCGATTATGTTTTCACGGTGAAGCTCAGATATCCGAGTGTAAGTGAATGCAGCATCGGCTTCTGCGCAATGTGCATCACGTTAGCAAAGGTAGGAGAGCCAAGCACGAAAGACAGCACTGCAGGAAACAATTTTTCGGTGAAAGAAAATGAGGACAGAATAAATGTCCCGGTAAGTAATATTAAGTTTGTTGAGTTTAGTAAACTTCGGTGAAATTAGAATCCCAAGGAAAAAATAACACGTAAAGAATTATTGCAGCCGTCGAATATTTCAGACAGTATGCTACTGAGGGCAGCTAACATAAGAGTTATGAGTTATAAGATATAATCTAAGTCGTAACATTGCTGTATGGAGCTGCAGATTTGGTTGCAGGTTAACATAGCTGGACTGGCCATCGGGCATACCGGCATATGCCCGGTGACTTATTTTTTATTTTTTTTGTAATGGCATGAACAATGAGAGGTGGTGGATTGGCCAGATGCAGGTCGATGTGTAGAAATAACTCCGTTGTTTGGTGGTGGCTAGTGATGGGACGTTCTGTATCGAGGCTTCGGAGCGTGTGTCGAGTAATGGAGGGGGCGTTTCCGTGAAGCGCCTATCGAGGCTTGCTTCATTTATGGGAGGAGCTGAAAATGATGACGTCCGAAGCCTCGCTGCCCGGCTGTACCACGTGACTGGTTCATGAAGTGGTTCGAACTTTGCCGCGAGATATGACAGCGATATAAACCCCTCAGACTTCATTCAAAATGTGGGTGTTTGATGGAGAGTTGCGGTTAGAGAGAGTTTGGAGACCGTTTGGAGGTTTATGAGAGTGAGGAGAGAAAGTCAGGAGAGAATGGAGCCAGCTAAGAAGAGGAGGATGTCCTCCCCTGTGTGGGAACATTTTGATTTTATTCCTCCCAACAAGGTATGTAAATTTCTACAGAAGATGTATTGTCATGATACTGATGGTGCAATACAATTTATGTTGAGCTGTCTTGACTTTTGTACAAGGAGAAGTGTTTGCTATGTGCCAGGGAGCTGGGATATAACAACAACACCTCATCCATGCTTAGGCACTACAGAGCTTTGCATGAGAATAAGAGGAACACCGATTGTGGAGCAAGACCAGGTGAGCCATCAAATGCAATGATAATATAGCATGCAGTAATGTTACTAAATGATATAACAATATTATACAACTGTTATAAGTTACATATGTGATATTTATATTTGTGCTTTGTCTTTATTGTCTTTCCTCAGGAGAACAATCTCAAATAGATGAAGACCTGGTCAGCATGGTGATTGAGGACTCCCAGCCATTTAGCATTGTGGAGGACAAAGGATTCAAAAGATTTGTTAAATCATTAAATCCCAGCTATGTTCTCCCCACTAAAAAGGACGTAAAAGCAGTGAAAATTTAGTTTTTACAGAATAAAATGTGAACAGGCAGGACTGAGGCTCAAAGCCTCAGTGTGTAGCTGTCCATACCTCAACGTTACAAAAGCACAACTACTGTCCACACCCCAACCACACCTCACCTCACAGTAAATGATCATTTCCATTTCAAGCATTTCCAAATGATCATTTCCCATACTGCCACTATAAATATACACAGTATACTGCCATCACTACAATATACATGTTTTACACACTCCTTTTGTTGTTGACATTTACAGGCTGTGTGCAAAATGCCACACTCTTCAAATTCATGCCAGCTATTATTTTTACGTCCAGTAGGTGTCCTGCTAGAGCAAATGAAGCTTCATGAAGCTTCGCGTTGGGGTGAACCAATTGGATGAAAAGCTTCAGTGCTTCATGGGGCTTCATCTGCCCATCACTAGTGGTGGCTATGGCGGAGCTTCCACAGAGGCCAGCAGGTGGGTGAGGGAAGGGGAGGCAGGAGGAGAGCCCCGAGGCAGCCGCCAGTCCGAGTGTCAGGTGAACTGAACTTCAGGTAAGAAGTTATGACCTGCAGTCTATCTGGGTCAGATATAAACTAAGTTTAGGTGGAGTTTATTTTCGTTGTGCTGACTTTTTACCCTCAGTTGCAATAACTCGTACTGCGTTCTAGCCAGCTTGACGGAGTTTCTATACAGCTGGGTGGGTGCTATGATGTTACTGATAGTGAACTTTATTTTATTCATAAGGTTAGTAGAGTTGCCAACGGCTCCTTGAAAAAAATGGAATGGTCCCTCATTCAGAGAAAATATTACGTGTTTCGTATTGAGCTGAGAAGAGACGCAGTTTGTCCCGAACTTTAGCTATAATGAAAAAAAGACACAAAGCTGGATTTATTCTGTCGTTATGCTGCACAGCTGCCTCTTCTTCTCTCATTCTCTCCCCTCCCTCTCCTGTTGCTGCTTCAATCATGAAACTGATCAATGATCAGCTGATCGGCTTTTCTCTCTTGTTTGTTTATCGCCCACTTTGCGCCAGAAAGAGGAAACCAGCGGATGTCGCGCTAAAAAACAGCAGCACGTTTAAGCTTGATCAGCTGTTGTTAGAATGTATTTAATATTAATTTCTAGTATCAGCTGATGTTTGCTGGAGCCACAGCTGTAAAGCTGCTGGTCATGATGTCGGTTTGGATATGTGGTGAGAGGGAAACATGAAGATGAAACCAGGAGATGTCCTTACTGAATCATCAGAGCTGAACAGGTGATGGAGAAACAGGTTTACCTTTTAGGTGACAGGAATGAGTTGAAGGGAAGTTATGAACTGTTTCTGAGAGACAAATAACACCAGGATCCTTTTCTATGTAGCTGACAGCTGGTAACTGTGCAGGGGCGGGTCTAGCAAAGTTTTGCCAGGGGGCAGGTAGGGCTTTAACAGGGAAAGGGGGGCACAAAGAAATACTTTTCTGTCTTATTCTCATTTAAAATACCTAGCTTTTATTAAATAATTATCTAAATCGTACAACCAAAGTTTTTATCTGATGTAAAATGTATAGAAATCATACATATACCAACAAGACAGTGTACATCACTGTCACAACAGCATTTGTTTTCATTCAAAGTCTTTATGGCTTTAACACCTGGTGGGTCGGTCTGTAGTCAAAATGCCCGATTTTCTGTCCCAGTCCAGTCCTGCAGGTTAATACTGGCAGTGTCACCATGCCAGCTGACTGTATTTCATCATCAGCCAGTGTTGCTCTTGATCAATATTACCAAAGTTTACCATAAGGCAGCATAGAAAGTATTTACTTGCTTTCAGGTTTTATTCAAATGTTAGTCTTTTCAGTTGTTTCCCCACTTTTTTCCTGTTTCACAATCAAACACCAGTTTGTGAGAAGATTATCTTCTTTTTTTAACAGGCAGAGAAAGTTTTACATTGGAACTGGCTAATTTGTCAATTGTTTGTTACAAATGTTCGTATTTTAATATTCAAAAATGTTTTTGCTCAAAACATATGTGCACTATATGTCAGTAAAAATACTATGCAAATATTCCTTGAATACTGAGTAAACATTGACAAAGCACTGATTGTATCTCTTGTACTTTATCAACACAGAATCTAAAAACTTTGCACCGTAGTGGTTAAAATCTCATTCTAATAAGAGTTAAAAGCGCATTCGGTTATTAGGTTTATAGGATTATTGAATTATGGTTAACGGTTGGTAGAATTTTTTTTAAACATTATCTGCCAATTACATCTGCCACCCTTCTCCAAATCTGTGCCCCTACCTGGCCCCCCCAACAAAAATTTTCTAGACACGCCACTGATGTGTACTCCTAGTGCTGGTCCCAAGTCTGGATAAATGGGAAGAATTGCATAAAGGTGAAGACAGAGGAAGAGGAGATTTGGAAGGAGTATTCAGAGGGTACGAGAAAGAATAAAAAGGTATAAATGTAGAGATGAGAGTATAGGGAATTTAAGTGTAGAGACTGTAACTAGTTAAGGGTTAGAGCTGGCTGATAGGAAAGAAACTAGATGTGCTGTGTGTGCAGGACACCAGGTGGAAGGGAGTCAAGGCTAGGAGCATGAAAGATGGATTCAAACTTTTCTACCGTAGGAAGGAAACGTAATGAAATGGAAGTAATCTTGAAGGAAGAGTGCGTTAGTCGTGTTGTGGAGGTGAACATATTGTAGGAAGTGGTTATGTTGAATGTGGTGATGTTGTATTGCCTCCAATGTGGATGTCAGAAGAGAAAGGAATTCTGGAGTAAGTTGGATGAAGGAACAGACTTGAGTGGACATGCATGTGAAGGGAACAGAGGTGACGAGGAGGTCTTGGGTAGGTTAAGGAGAGAAATGCAGAAAGGACAGATGGTGATGAGTTTTGCAAAAATGGCTGTGGTTAATGTATACTTCAAAAAGAGGGAGGAACATAAGGTGACATAAGAGTGGGAGAAGCTGCACACAGGAGGACTATATCTTGTGGGAAGGAGAGATAGGAAACTGCAAAGTGGTGTCAGGGGAGAATCGAATGGTAGTTTGCAAATCAAGAAGAGGAACTGAGTGAAGGCAGAGGCAAGGATTAGATGGTGGAGGATAAGGTCGAAGAATGTTGCAGAGTTCAGGGAAGACTTAAGATGGGCTCTCGGTGGCACAGGGAAGAGTTACAATATGAATGGAAGTGTATAGCTGCAGTTGTGAGAAAAACTGCTAAGAGACTGTCTTCATATCCTCTGGACAGAGGAAAGAAGACGAGGAGATCTGTGGTGGAATGGGGAAGTACTGGGAAGTTATTCAAAGGAAGCAGTTAATTTAAAAAAAGTGGGATAGTCAGGGAGATGAAGAGAGTAGAGAGGAGTATTGGGAGGCTAGCTATACTGCAAAGAGAGAGGTGGCAAAGGAAAAAGCTTGTAATGCGTGTTGTACATGAGGCTAGGCACTAAGGAAGGAGACAAGGATTTTCATCAGCTGACTAGAGCTTGAAATCAAAGCTACCAAGGATATGCAGAAAAGCATGCGAGGTTGGTGCAGGACATGAATGAAGTAGTAGGCACGACTTCTCAGAATGGGCTGACTGAGTGCAGCATGGTTAAGATCTTGGAGAAGCTTACGGCTGCTGTGAATACTCAGAATAAGACCTCTGAGCGTACATTGGATTACATCACGGAGAAGTTTCCCATTCTATGCAAGGCCACCTGGGTTGGCTGGAAGCAGGGCGAAGGACACATTTCACTGCAGGGCAACCTGCATGTGGCGAATAAAGCCTTGATTGATTGATTGAGATTGGGTTCAAGGTGGGGGGATTAAATCATTAATTGGTTCTGAGCCCCTTCATGTTTGCATTGTTGATGGACAAATTGACAGATGAGGTCAATTTGTCCGGGAGTCTCCGTGGGCTGTGATATTTGTAAATAATATTGTGATCTATAGTGAGAGTAGGGAGCAGGTGGAAGAGAGTCTGGAGAGGTGGAGGTATGCTCTGGAGAGAAGAGGAATGAAGGTCAGCAGAAGCAAGACAGAAGGCATGTGTGTGAATATGAGGAAAGCAGATGAAATGGTAAAGATGTAAGGTGGTAGGTGAAAGGTAGACAAGTTTAAACACCTGGGGCCAGCACAAGAAAGGTGACGAAAAGAGTGCGGGCAGGGTGTAGTGGGTGCAGACAAGTGTCAGGTGTCTGCAGCCAAGCTGGAGGTGACAGAGTTGAAGATGATAAGATTCGTGTTAGGAGTGACGACAAGGGATTAGAGAAGGACAGCTCAGTTTGAGCAGTGTGGAGACAATGTAAGAGTGACAAGACTAATGTAGTTTAGACATGTCCAGAGGAAGGTTATAGCAGACATGTTGGACAGGATGTTAAAAAAATTTAAATCAGGGAAAGGGAAAACTTAAAGGGGGGCTAAAGTGGTCACAGGTGTTTGACGATGTGGCTGCCGACTGAAGTTGCAGGATGAATTCTGAAGTGTATAGGGCTGTACTCTGCTCACACTCAGCCACTTCCATTTGATTTTCAATGATAATGACCCAAAGCACATATAAAAGCAACATATAATTTTCTCCAGGCAAATGAATGGTATATTCTTCAATAACCAAGTTGGTTACTGGAGTTCAACACAACTGTGCATTTTTGTGCATGTGCATGCTTTTTAGTTACTGAGGACAAAACTGAAGGCAGAGAGAACAGATGCACAAATGAGCAGCAACAACAGGGGGCTATAGTAAAGGCCTAGCAGAGTATCTCAAGGAAGTAAACACAGCATTTGGTGATGTCTTTGGGTTCAAGACTTCAGGCAGTCATTGACTGCAAAGGATTTTCATCAACTATTAAAAACAATCTTTTATTTAAAATGAAAATTGGAGACTGTTAAAACAGCGGTAACTACTAAACAGTTAATCCAATACTTTTGTCTGTACTTTAATCACATCCTGATGTGCCTCTTTCCAAAAACCTACAGGCATAACTATAATGTCTAGCAACTTTTTCTGAAAGTGCAGACTAATAACGGTTTTATTTAGCTTGCAGCTACGTTATTATCAGTGCAAGCTAGATTAACAAACCTCAGTATATTTACATTAATATTAGAAATAGCAGTAAGCAAAGCTGATTAGATACTATTAAATGCAAAAATTGAGCAAACATTTTCCAACTTGTTAGTCTCCCTCTCTTTTCTCTTGTCTTTCTTCGACTCTCTCCCGTTTGCTAACACCAACCCGAGATAATCACCCTAAAGCAACAACCTCTATTAAATCTGTAACACTATTTTACAGTTGTAGAGCAATACAAGCCACAATGCATACAAACCATTCCAAGGCTAAATTATTCTTCACCAGCCCCGTTAGGAAGATTACGGCTTAAACAGGCACACACTTGGATATTCAATATGTACACAATTACTGCACCGACAAATGAATCACACAATGTTAAACAATGTGGCCAAGCTATTACCTATGATATATTTAATTCAAACAAACTATTTAGTAGTTAAGAGACATTGTGTGAAATCTTAAAAAAAAATTAAAGGGTAGTAATTTGTTTGGTAATTGGTTACTGTCCCTAACAATCCTTTCCCCCCAACTATCAACACTAAATCTGTTAAGGGTGATTGTATCTAATGTTTAGACATTTCATTTTTTTTAGTAAATGTTCAGAAGTGTTCAGACCCAAAACTAAAATGTGAGGGATTTAAGTGAATTTTACATGATAGAAATACTGAAACTGAGAAAAGCAACATGATATGTGAAATCTCAACACATATCATGTTGTGTTATCTTTTCTGTCAGAAAACAAACCTCATAAGAACCGAGAACATTACTCACACGATGCTACTGTATAGTACAGTAAAACCACACTACTTTATTAGGCACGCATGTTCAACTGCTCCTTAATGCAAATATCTAATCAGCCAATCACATGGTAGCAACTCAACACATTTAGGAATGAAGACATGGTAAAGATGACCTGCTGAGGTTCAAACTGAGCATCAGAATAGGGAATAAAGGTTTTTAAGTTACTTTACATGCGGCACGGTTGCTGGTGATATACGTGCTGGTTTGAGTATTTCGGACACTGTTGGGATTTTCTCACAGAACCACCTCAAAGCTTTACAAACTATTGTCCAAAAAAGACAAAGAAATCACATTCAAATATAAAAAAACCCTCATGTGTGTCTATTTATTTCAACTCTTCTTACAATGTGTTGTTTATATTTGCTTTTGGAAGGACAGCTTCAGTGCTGCTACTGACAGTGTGTGACTTATCAGGCTCTTTCATACATATCTGAAAAAAGGTCTGAAGTGATTTGATTGAAAACACTAATGCAGTGAAGCTGATAAATCTGTAGTTCTGACTGACAAAAGTACAAACTGTCTCTGATGAGTTCTGAGATTTAAACAGGGACAGCAGAGCAATCGAGAAAAGCTGCAACAAGGTTGCGAGGCGCCGCACAGAAAAAGAAATACAGATGTCAACATCTGGATTCCACCAGCTGCTTGAATGAAACCAGAATGAAAATGTGTAAATAAAACTGAAAACTAATTATACACAATAATAATGCTCAATATTGTGCTTTTAACTTCTGATGTGATGAAACTGCTAGTGTTTACTCGCCTGACAAATCCAAGCTTGAATTTCAATGTCGAGTTATCTACTTATCTTTTCATTTTATCAACCAGTCTCTTTTTCTCAGACCAAAGACCAACACCCTGGAGTCCCCTATTCTCTGTTGACACTGAGCCCGGTGTTTTGTGCATTTAATGAAGTTGGCAGCAGAGGACCAGTGAGGCGTATTTTTCACAAACTAAAGGCTCTGTACTCGTCTTCTTGCTCTTGCGTGTGGTCTCCCACTTTATCTTTTTCTTTGTCTGATTAGTAATATTCACTGTTTTTGGACTCACAAGTTTTTCAATTTTCTCTAGCCTAATTTATTTGCTTCTTTAATCAGCAGAGCAGCCTTCACTTATGCTAATATAATTGGAAAAACTGTTTTTCCTGTGGTCAATCAACCTTTCAACATAACGAACATGTATTAGGTAACAATTTTCACGAAAGTGATTTTTGCTGAAAATGGATCTCTTTAGTACTTTGTAGATGTCCCACTAAAATCTTTTTTTTTAAATAACAGCACGCTTGTTTGATTGGTGATTTATAGCATTTATGATTTTATGATTAAATGTTTTCTCAGATTAAAACAAATTTTTATCTTTAAACAACAACAAAAATAAAAAGAACATTAGCGACGTTTCACTCGTAAAAGATATAAGTGTTAATTGGAAGCCCTACATGAAATTAACACTTCCAGGCTGATTACCAAAAGCACCAGGAAAATAAAAGGTAGGTAGCTTTGTGTGATGCATTAAGCCATTAACAGCTAGCGATGCCAGCTGGGTTTATGGAAAACATTGCTCTCCTCTGTGTTTGGTTCTGCTATGCTAATCTCTGTTCACGTCAGTTAGGATTACTATAATTAGGTCTCACACTTTAAAACTTTGTGAAAAACCAGACATAGCAAACATCCTCCCCCAAGCAGTAATCTAAAGGCTGGAGATACGAGAGCAATTTAACAATACAGATCAACTTGTCTATCCATAATTTACCTTTATTTGCAAATGCATTTGCTTTGATCTACTTGACTTAAGCAGGGAATAAATTAATCCATTGAAATGTGTGGTCCCTCAACACATAATCTGCTCTGTACTACACAAAAATTCATGATGCTAGATATACCAACCGAAGCAGACTCTAGGAATGTGTGTTTGTTTACATCCCTTTGGTCTAAATGGCACAGCCCATACGGAAAAGAAATAGTAAAAACTTATATGTGATTACTCATGAAAGTGGCCACTTTCATGAGTAAATCATATAAGGCTTACATGATTTACTCATGAAAGTGGCCACTTTCGCATTACTTTCATACATTGTTTTAGTAAGTATCCAAAACATACAAGTTTCATTATATAATTTTTCAAGGGATCTTATATCTGTTTTCACTCTTATATGCTTTTCATACAAGTTTCACACAAGACAGATACAAACTTTATAAGATTTATATATATCTTTTCCATATGGGAGATGTTGAACCAGGGTCCACTAATGAGCCATAAAGCCCTTAAATAATTTGAGCTGGAGACAAAAACACAGAGAAGAGAAGAGAAGAGAAGAGATATCCACATAACCGGAAACACAATTAGTTATAAACTCTAAAAATACTGACGAAGTCATCATAATACAGCCTGTAAACACAAGATTTTCCTAAACCTTAATATAGCTTGAATCAAGTGAAACGCACCTCTTCCTTAGCTGTTGGTTTAATGTGAAGCTTTGTCTGGAGACAGTCAAACAAAGGTAATGAAATCGACCAGCAAGGAACTTCAAACCTTAATTTTTAACACATTTCACCTCAAAACCAAGATCTTGTTATCACTTCCAAGTTGCCAGGCAACTAGTAAAAACGCCAAGAAGTTACTGTGACCAGATCGAAACAGCACATATAGAAAAACACAATAGCAGTTTGAACCGTTCATTAGTTCAAATAAGATGAGGCTTCAACTATGACCCAGTTGGCACAGAATATTTTAATGAGGGCACACCACATGCTATTCCAATCAGCGTCTTTTAAAGGTCAAGATTTTCAAACAGTGTTTGTCTAACATACGCTAAAAGGTAGTAATCATACTGAAGTGGTCGCCCATCACATCTTGAGTTTAGACCATTTTTAAAATCTCCTATGAAGCATTAAGCAAGAAAGAAAATAATACTTTACCGTTGGGGCTTTCTTCATCGATGGCAACTATGGTAGCAGGAGGACCCGAGCGGGAAAGTTTGCATTCTGGATAGAAAAACAGAGAAAAAAGAAACATGAAAAGGTACCATTAATACATTACTGAATATTGAGTTTCATTATTCAATTTCATTTTAAATGGTCCTCTAAGCACTATGTAGTACTTAGAGGACAGATCTTTTTTCTTTTCTTTTTACAGGGTTGCAGTACCATGTGTAAGAAAAGGTCTAAGGGCAACTCCACAGAGATTGAAAAGGAAAGCTTGGCAGACATAAACTGTTGCTTATGACCTCATTTTTCTTTTTACAGAGAGAGGAAATGATTCTGTAGTCCAGCCGAATTATATCGCGGGAATGAAAGGTGTATAAATAAGGTGAGGTGGAGTAAGAAAGGCAAGAACTGACAGTACAGAGACTGACAGACGTAGCCCACTATAACCATCTCTGTAAGGTTGGCAGGGGTTAATAAACTAGCACAGTGACTGAACACACAGTTAACAGAGAAAGAAAAAGGAGGAATGTTCTCACCCTCATATTGCCAGTCTGCATCAAGAGCCAGCCCCACCGCACCAGGAAGGAGAGAGAGGGGAAAAGAAAGGTAGCAGTGAACAGAGGAGAAGAAGAAAGAGAAATTAGGAGAAAATTTTCACTTAAGATCAGAATTAACTATCAGAACAAAGACAAAAGGTAAAGACAAGGGCGTCAAACATGAAATGCAGTAAGCAGGTTCAAAGATTTGAAGATGATAGCCAATTTCTGCCAATCTTTCTGAGCTTTTCCAACATCTCTCAGAGCCATCACCCACAATTTACTGTATTACTACGAGAAGAAATTATTTCAAAACTGGCCAGAAGCTAAAAACTGTCTCATTCAGAGGGAAAAGAGCACCGACATTCAAACATTCTCTTTCATCTATTTCCCTGTTCTTGTGAGATACAGTGAAAAAAAAAAAAGAACACCCACATTCACCTGACAAGCCGATATTACTGTACAGCTCTCGAGGATGGTTGGGAAAGTCCCAGAGGAAGGGTGGAAGATGGATATCTGCTCACCTAGAAAATAGACTTCATGGAACAATGATCACACTTTCTCTCTCTCGTACCCTCTTGCTCTACCTCTCCAGGATAAAGCATTACAACTGTGTGACATCAGCGATTATATCAGAAGTCGGTGATGTGGTGTGTTGTATTTTCATGTAGAATGAAGCTCCCAAATGGGAACTATTTGCCTGTTAACACAAATAGTTCATATTAGCGCATCTTTCTGCTAAAAATATCAGATTTCCAGTTTGTCATGAACGTTTTCTTTGTCCATACTGTAAAAATCCAACCACATCACTCACTCAAGAAAAAATCTATTCAAGACCTACTTAATAGATTGAGGCCTACTCAAACTGTCTTACTCTATAGTTCCTCAAAAACGGAATCTGGTCATGGTACAGGTGATAATCTCAAAGTCTTAATAGCTTTAGGAAACAGAAACATATTAAACCTTAATAAATGAATGCAAAAACACAACAACACAGATGCTCTCAGACAGCCACACTGCATGGCACAATTAAGCAATTAATAATCAATCATGTTCCGTGTCGGCAGACTACCTACAGCAGGATATTAAGGTAAACTAAAAATTGAAATGCTGAAATTAAATAAATTTAGCATGGTAAACCTAATATTCTAACTTTATTTCCTTTCTAAAGTAACTGAAACTGAATACATTGGATTAACTTGTACTATTATATTGGAGCAGCACTAACACATAGCGCACACATGTGCCGCCACTTACGTTTTAATTAAAAAAGTATGTAGCAAATGTTCAGTTTAGATGATGTTACAATAATGTGTTTAACTAATTTTTATATTAAGCTGACTAAATCCTGTGGAAGAGGTGAAGGAAAAACGTTGCAAACTGAGATGACTTTGAAATGAAAAGATGAACATAAAATGAAAGAATATTTAAAGATCGAAATACTCAATCACTTTTCTTTCTCAATCTCTTTCATGTGTGCTTTAAATAAGTTGGCATAGTAAATAACTGTTGCTCTTCTTTTTTTTTTTGCTTTGCTAATGGCAGATTAAAGACAAAGGTGAAATGTTAGCATCACCAGCTATCTCTGGTATTTCCACAGAGCCCCAGAACAAAACCAGTAAATAATTATGCACGACCTCACAAACATTCAGAAAAAGAAAGAGAACATGCTAGCTGAAACAGAGCAGAAACACAAGTTTCAGTATTCACAATTACATTTATTACCATTTGCGGTTACAGTAAAATGATTGCTAATCCCTAGCATTGGAATGCTAATATCAAGTTAGCCTAGCTAGTTTAGTACTAGTAGATGGTTACTGTTGTTGTGGTACTGACTCCCAAGCTGTCTCATCCAACTACCACTACCATCTATGTGTTCTTCAATATAGAAAGCAGTACACCCTACGCAGACTGGTAGGTTGAGCAAATGGCTCATATTTTATGGTGTGTGGCTAACTCAACATAAATTTACACAATTTTTTGAGTCTGCTAATGGTCTTCATATGTACTGTTGCCGCATTCCATTTGTCTCAGGAGGAGGATGTCGGTGCTGGAAGTGACATCACTCTAGAGCTTAGTATATTGAAATAGTAAAGTTTCAAAAAAAGCTTTATTTATTCATTTTTACTCCTTAGGAAGGTAAAGCCATTTATACATCACTAGCAATACAGCACAATGCTTGTGTTTTTTTGCACTTAAATAAGCTGTCAAAGCATATGTAAATGCTCACTGCTCAACTCAGTGAAAAACAATTACTGCATGACGCCACAGAAAACATGGGTTTCAGAGCACAGTGTGTAAAGTGAAACAGCCTTATCAAATACCAGAGCCAGCTTGTCATTTTCCAAATCAGTAGGTTGCTTCTGCAAGATATAGGTTGCTCTGACTTAGTGGTTTGTAACTGTCATGCACACACTTAAACTCTGTGAGATACATAAATCTCTCTTTCTCCTGAGCCAAAATTACTACATTAAATTTGTGGACTTTCAATTCATCAACTTCAAAGAAAATGATATAAAAGTGGTATGAAACTCAATCTTAAGATACAATGAAGTTGTTCTGGGTTCATATGTTAGTTAAATTTAAATTCATCATCTCTCTATACCATATTGATAAAACACAATTGCTGCTTTATTTTCCCATTTTTTTCAATATTTCATGGGAAATGAAAAAAATCTTCCTTTACTGCACACAAGTAATAGTGTATAATATTACTTTTATGGGTTAGATAGCTAGATATTTAAAGCAAAAGACTTTGACACAGAAGAATAATCTTCTGTAACCCAAATATTTTTTATGCCTACATCATCCACAGTCCTGTTCATTTCTTGAAAAATACACATATTTCCCTGGATGTTAAGCTGTGTCATGGCTTCCAGGCAGGCTTTGAATGTTTTATTAGTTAACTCAGAAAATAATTTCTCCCTCAAACCAAATGATGTGTCTAGACATATTCATAAACTGTATGTGTTTTGATTGCAAGTCACTTGTGCAGCAATGGCCAGCATAATTATCTGGACACTTAAAGAGTAAGCGACCTAGTCCAATACAACTGCTCTTACACATAATTTAGAGTTTCACGAAGTTTAAGCATTTTCCGATTTTGCCGTTGTTGTCGAGAAGGCGACGGGCCACGATGTCCATGCCTTTTACCCCTCTGAAGCTTTTTTCTAGGGTGGATTTCAGGTTAGCAACCGAGAAAAGAGGATTGAGCGATGGAACAATAGTCACTAGTTACATCACACTCTCCCAGCTGGTGCATGAGGGTGTGCATGTGTGTGCGAACAGCAGATGACAGATGTGTATCCCCTGCCTCACTGCCTTTTTATCCTTCAGTGTAAGCTGATGCCCCTCATATATTACTAACCAGCCATTTGTTCTCCACGGGGCACCTCAGTTTCTCAGTCTCTCTCTACCCACCGTCTCTCCTCTTCCCTGTCTACTCTAATTTGCCCTCCTCCTTTCTACCTGTCAGCCTGATTTCCCCCTCAAATAATAAAAATTAAACAGTATGAAACAGTAAACAGCCTGGGTTGTAAGTTAAAGTGGCAGATGAACATGATGAGATTTCCCCAGATGAAATGAGCGAAATCTTTTAAGGTCGTGCTAATTTAAAGTTTCTCTCAAGTGCAGTGAATTCTTCCAAAATAAATATTGATTAAAGCAAATTCTTCCAAGTGTTTGCACAAAGATGGAATGAATTTTGTTGCCACTCTGTTACCAGTTTCCAAATTAAATAATGCATTAAAGCAATCCTCTGTTTCACTGATGAAGAGTCACATTCACAGAAATTCAAATTCTCTGCTCTTTATTTCAAAAGGTCACAGGCATATTTTCACACCCATTAAAGTGGCTCACGAGACAGTTAGCGTTCTCAAGCATACAGGCGCTCATATCATATCCTGCAAGTATCTACTCATGTTCACCTTCAAAACTTTACCTGTGTATTTTTATTCTCTCATTGATATGTACTTGTCTTCCTATAAGCGCTCACAGAATCTTCTTTAAGGATACACTTTTGCTCTCATCTTTCAAAGTTTCTTGTAAAGAAATATATAATCACTGGAATGACTTTGTGCACGAGCAAGTGAATAAATCCATCTAATGCCAGCTTCCTGTCAAGCTGATGAAAAGCTCCACTGAGAACTGTGCAAGGGGAATTGGGGTGAAGCATTCAAGGTGCGGAGCTCATAAAAAAGACTTAAAACTTTAAAATTCAGACAATATCACAGGTAGTCACAGAAAAAAAAGAGAGAAAAGTTTAAATCCTTTCAGTTTTATCATCATCAAGCACGTCTTTATTTAAACTCGGGGCGTTTCAATCAATAACTCCTTTATTTATTATTCAAATGCAGTCCATCTAAATTTGGCAGTCACAATAAGCAGGTACAGGTTGCCAAGAGCGGCAGAGAAAAAACTGTCCCCATTAAGAACAAAGTTGACTAAGAAAAAACTGAGAGAGAAGTGACTTTGACTGTTAATGACCAAAGCAGTGATCCGCAGTCAAACCAGACTTGAGCTTGCAGAAAATGACTGTCATTGTTTTCAGTACATACAGAACCACAACCCAGCAACTGTCTCCATGGTACAAACATGGATGTTGCTTAGGACATGTTTTCCACAACTCCATGTGGACACTGACACCACTTTACACAGTTTAGACAATCTAACCCTGATGTCGGTCTGCCCCCACACACTCACGCATCCTAGAGTTACCATAAAATATACATGCTGAGGCCGTGACTCAGTGGGACACCTGGACAAGCCTAACTGTGGGATGCTCGCTGTGTGTGTCTATCTGGTTGGATACAGAATGAGTTACTCCACACTGAGAAGACAAAGTGCATTAATGTATTGATCTTGTATTATTGTCACTCAAGTAAAAGTAAAATTTGACATTCCTTAATAACAAACATAGTATTTTAATTATTGAGTTTTAGAGCCAAGCTTTGGATAACACCACGTTTCTCCATTTCCATTCTTTATTTACATTTCCAGTCAACCTTTATATCCATCTAGATATATGTGTGGCATAGCAGAGAACCATAGATCTGTTGGGAAAATAATGAAGCCTAGATGACCTGAAAGACACTAAATGTAAGAAATTAAGAGTTTTGATGGGACAGTCATCTACGTCAGTGAGTTTGTAGGCCACACATGATACAAACAGACTTTGTCTTAAACCACTGTGTGTCTTGAAGTTTTGCAGACATGAATGCAGGGGAGTAAGCTAAAACGCATTACCATAAGCTCACATAAAAAAAAGACCAAAAGAATTTCACAACGGCCAAGAAATCCAAATAGCAGCTATCTCTGGGTACACAAGAGACACACAGCAATGTGGACAACACAGCAAAGAATAAGGAGAGACTCAGACAGTATATACACAAGACAACAAAGGGAGAGGTAACAGATGAGGAATACAGCTGAAACCAATCAGGCACAAGGAGACAAAGCAAAAAAGGACAAGTCACGTAAAAGTACATACAAAGCTCCAGAGATGTGTGGATTTCAAAATAAAACAGAAAGCAAATAAACAGGGAAACACCTAACACAGAAGCAAACACTTTCCTTGAGCATTTGCAAAAGTAAAATAAAATGAAGGGTCTTCTTGCACCACCACCTTTGGAACTTCATAGTTAGTCGCCATGGATCGAATAAGATCTAGCTTTGAAATTTATTTATGAACCTGTTCTCTGATTTCAGCTAATCTCCATGTTTAGCCACACACATGTGTTAAGACAGCTTCTGAATATATAATTCGATAACAAATTAATAGTGTGTCTGCAGGAGTTTAATTCATGGCAAGAAGTCTGATGGTGTGGACTAACGTGACAGATTGCTGAGCCAAGGTTGCTTTCTTCCCAAATGACAGTGAAGAACACCACAGACATCCCTGATCTTTCAGAGCCATCACCTTGGCCTGCATCCATTTAAATAATTGATTCATTTCATCAGATGATGTTTCAGATTGGCTCTGTGAGTGAAGTATAGTCAGCTATCTTACAGGGTACTTGTTATTTATCTATGTTAATATAAAAAAAAACAAATCTTCACATTTTCACATACACATATAATCAGTTTTATTGCAGATGAGAACATCAATCCTTATGCATATCTGTAAAGTGAAAAGGAAGCTATAGTGAGCTATTAAAGCTACCTTAGCATAGCTACACACTGGAAACGAGGTATAATGGCTAATATAGCTCTATATAAAGGTTACAGATTAACCAATTCAGCACCTACGCCAAACCTGATCGCAATGACAATTTTAGGCGATTATTGTAGTAAATATATGTTGACTTAATATCCAGTACTATACCAGATTAGTTGCAAAAACCAATTACATTTAAGGGTAGCACTGAGGAAGCAAAGTTTTCGATTTCTGGCAAATTGTTTTCCATCTGATTCTGCAATAGTTTCTTAAGCTTTTTAATCATTTTTTACCAGGCCATATTGAGAAAAAGCAGTGCTCATTTGAGAACGTTGTACTTGACTGCATTCTGCTTGTTACCATCTGTTATATATTTGCATGGCTTCTTTGCCTGAAGTATACAGAGTGAAAGGGAAAACCCAATGATGGTGAACTACAAAATATGCTGGAGTAATATGTGAACATACTGTGGCAATAAAGGCAAAGAAGCGTAATCTCAACAGACGCCTGGGTTGATCGGATATCTGAAAAAAAATATTGCTCTCTCAAAGGAGAGAGGAATTTGAAACTGCTTGATTGATGGCTACATAAGTTGAATCTGGCATACCAAAAATAGAAGGTAAACATTTTATGATAATACTGTCTCGTCTCATGAAAAAGACTGAAGTGTAATGGCTAATTTAACAAGAGAGGAGATTGAATAGCTTCATGTGGTGTGGAATTGTAAAAAAATATATATACCCAAAAAAATCTTCCAGAATATCTTTTTTGAGATACTTCAGAAAGATCTGCGTTGACTATCTCTATTAAATTGTCACTAAATAGAATAGCAGTGACCTTATAATATGTGTATAACATAACCACAGTATGTCTTTAGCCATGGTGTTCTAGACAGCTTGCAAGTTAAATTAGACATTCTTCTTGATGCAACTTACTTAATCTGCACAAAAGTCCTTTCAAGACCATTTAAAAGCACAGTGTTAAAATAAATGAAAATGGTAGAATAAGAAGCCCAGCTAATATGCTTGCCCATTTATTCTATCAAATGCTGTGTCATGGCTGCAGCACAGCACAAAGCATATATCAAATTGTTTTGCTACAGGACTGCCTTGCTGGCTGACAGGTTTGACTCCTAAAAATATACTACAAAATCTTTCAAACACAAAAACTGAGAGACATGGTTGTAAACGGCTGAAATACATGAGCGGGCAGAGTGGAGAAAGGCTGTTTTTTCTTTTTAAAGTTCTCCTGTGTCATGTTCTTTTTAAGCTTCCATCAGCAGGTACACCCATCTACAGTCCCTGGGGTCCAATTTCTCTCTGTCTTTACTCCTCTACCCAACCAGCCAGCCATTCATCCATCACCCGTCCTATCCATCCATCCTTTCTACCTGATCCATTCATCCATTGAGGACAGAGCAGGAACAGAGGGGACAAAATTGGTGAGGAGATTATTTCAGGGGAATAGAGAAGAGAAACGAAGGGGAGAATTGGTGGAGGAGGGTAGGCTGAAAGGGGAGAGAAAGGGGGCAGTTGTGATGAGCGGATTGATGGGGAGTAGTGATGAGAGGAAAGGGGAAAAAGGAGATGAGAGGAGTAAAAGGAGGGGATTGTCAAAGAAAGACACTGCAACCTTGTGTTAGATTGATGCATCTCTGGAGAAAACGGATTGTCGACCCACTTGAATTCGAAAAACGAAAAAAAAAATGTATACACACAAAGACACGCATACGCACACACAGACTCAGTGCTGTAGGGATCACCACTTTGTCAGTGTGCTGGCTTATCCATTATTCCGCTTCCCCCCTTTCTCTTTCCCTATCTGCTTCAGTGTGTCAGGTCTGTTTGCAGCCAGTGCAGGGTTGAACACGGCTGACAGCAGTAGTGGCGATGATCGGACAGCAGTTAATCTGAAGACGCATAACGGAAATACATAAACACCTTCCCAGCACCCAAAATGCTTCTTGGGTAGCCTGCAACTGCACCAGGCTACGCACATTTCAATCTATAGATCCAGTTTGAATATTGACTATAGCTATGACTATACTATTAGCTGATGAAGTTAAAAAACAAAATAAAGGACTAGTTTGACATTTGTTCAATATGATCGACTGGTACAGAATCCACAGAGGTGATACTTCCGAAACACCACCTACAGAATTCAGAGAGACATTCTTGAATACCTTGCCCAAGTCCATGAAGCACATAGTTGTGCTTCCACTCACCCTTAAATATCCTTGAGATGATAAAGGTCTACAACCACGACCAGGACAAAAACAGCATTTTTCCTCGTGACTCTGAGGTTGGACTACCAGATGGAGTCTCCTCTCCAGCACCCTGATGTAGACCTTCTTAGGGATTCCGAATAGTTTAATCCCCTTAAAGTCTCCATTGTTAGAGAGGGGAACCACTGTCAGTCTGCCAATTTGGAGGCATAGAGGCACCTATCGCTCAGTGTTCCAGAGGTGTCCAAACCAAGACAGCCCCACAACATCCAGAGCCTTAAGGCACTCATGACAAATGTCATCCACCCAGGAGTCTTGCCGCTAAGGAGTTGTTTAACTGCCTCAATACCACCTGATGGGTGAGACATCACCCTCATCCCTAGAGTCTGCTCCTTCTACGGAGGATGTGTCAGTGGGATTGAGTACATTCTCAAAGCCTTCCTTCCACTGCCTGACTAAAGTCAAGCAGCATCAAACCTCACCCATGCGAGAAGACCACTGGTTTTCCCTTCTGAGTCCTCTCATGATTTGCCAGAATTACTGGAAAACTGCTTCAAAGTTGAATGAAATCTTCATCCACTGGTATGTGTCAGCTGCTTGTGAAATCCAACAGACTAACCAGGGTCAATAGGACTCCGTCAACCTGACAGTTCCCTTTACTTTCAGTGTTCACTGTCTGGTTCAGGGATTAGCACAACATTTGCTCTCTGACTTATAATTTTGGATCTGTTGTCTTTTCTATGTTCACTTCAATGTTTCCCCCTTAATTTGAACTTTGAAATCTTTCAGTTCAGCAGAACTTTGAATATGTCCTTCAATAGTATGCTCTGCACATCCAAAGTGAAGTTCTCCATACTAAATATTATGTTATGTTTCTGTTGTATGTGTGAGTCAAGTGCAGATGATTTGGTAAATCTCACTGACTTATCATAATAAATAAGAATTGGGTATGTGGAAAGTAATATACAGGGATAGAGAGACAGCACTAAGGGGTAGTGCCAGTGGAATGATATAAGGAAAAAAAACAGCAATAAATGTTAGAGGGGTAAGGCTCCAAAAGCAAATGGAAAGGCAGAGAAAATATAATCTAGAGAAATACCAGTCTGCTTCAGAGATGGGATATGAGAAGAAAATGGTAGACAGGGAATAAGGGACAGATAAGCACAAAAAGAAGCTGATATAACAAAAGATGGAAGAGACATTCCCAAGCATCAAAGGAAAGCAGTAATAAATAGCTCAGTGGGGCAGGGATAGCTCAGTAGGTAAAGTGGTCGCCCCATGATCGGAAGATCGGCGGTTCGAATCCACTTAACGGCTACCCTGAGGTACCCCTGAGCAAGGTACCGTCCCTACACACTGCTCCCCGGGCGCCTGCTTAGTGGGCTGCCCACTGCTTCACTGAGTGAATGGGTCAAATGCAGAGAAAAAAAACAAGTAATTTCCCCATGGGGATCAATAAAGTATCCATTATTATTATTATTAAATATTAAAATCACCTTGAAAACTCCACCCACGCACACTCACAAGGGAAAAATGTCTAACTAACAAATCAGTTTACGTCTGTCTGTGTATGTGTGTTCTTAGCTTAGCTTGACATCTCTTCGTCCCATCCACATCAAACTTGATGGATGTACTGCTAAGGACTTGAGTAAGTGCAGTGCCAAACATGAGGTGATTAGAATGAGGGGTAGCCTCATTTTGGTGGTCTCTTCCCTGCTGCTAGGCAAACAATCACCATTATCAAAAGCCTTATCATCAAAGGCAAATGTATGCTGTCATGACGCAATATATCAGTCCAGATCGTGTTATATGCTATGCTGCAATATCATATGTGACCATGATGTCACAGGATGAGTTTGAAAGAAGATCAAAGTGGATCATTTCAAAGAATAAGATGTCAGGATTAGAATTTTAGATTAATACAAGTTATTGGGACTGAAACAAGACCACATCCAAATAACATATAAGACAGCCTGGGCTAATAAGTGTATTGAGGTCGCTGCAGTAGTATTATAAATCTTAAGTTTCGGTCTAATGTTACTTTGGATGGCAGAGGATTAGACAGGTATTTATTAAAGCACTTCAAAGTATGACCAATCAAATAGACATTAGTGAGTCTAATAAAACTGGGGTTGTGCTATTTAATTTGCAGTTATGCAGGCCAGAGTTTTAAAAACAGATATCATTAGTCTTGTAGCAATAGACAGGCAAGTACCCAAACAAGTCTTTCTTCAGCAGCAGGAGCGTTGTGCAAAGTTTAAACTAGTTTAAAGATGATTCACATTCACTTGCATCTAGTCCTCCACTACCAGGCATGGAATAATGCCATACAGGTGATATAAGGTGCTGATACATGGATGCATTGCTACCTTCCAAGAAAGGCAGCAATGCACTGACAAAATGCAACTGAGAATAAACAGCTAATAAACAAACTGATTGAAATGTGGCACCCAAGTTTAAAATGTTTTTGTGTCATGCAGCTAATGACAAAATGCCTAAAGAGAAGATGGTTCTTTGCTAAGTTGTCTGTTATGTGCACGTTATACCAAATAATTAGAAATTTTCAGGAGCAGGGTGGAGTGTTAAACTCATTGGATATTACTGATATATTGTGAAGTGATAGAAGAGATACTCTTTATCACTTGGGCTGTAAAGCAAGTGATTTAAAGATTGAAACACCCACCAGGGCTGGACTGGGACAAAAAAAATCAGCCCGGGCATTTTGACTAGTGACCGGCCCACCATGGTATTATAGGAAAAGCCAAAGAGCCTTTATAATAAACTTAAACCTACACCATCCTCCCTATTCTGGTATTCTAAACAGTATTTAGCAAAAATATAAAACAACCTAATTTATAATTACATATACCTAACTAATAGGGTTGCCAACTCCCAGCAAAAAAAAAGAAAAAAAAAGGGAACCACTCCCGTACCCTCTGCCTCAAGATGCTTAATTGACAAAACCGATTTTAATTTAATGCACGTATAAAACAAATTCACAGAAATCTATTATTTTTCTCCAGTAATTAAATGGATTGAACATCTTTCTTCAACAGAATAGCAGACTGCACAGATGGTACCTTCCCAAAGGAAAGAATACTATAACTTACTAGGGTGTATACTAGACTTGATATTTACTGAATACAATAATGGACTTCTATACATTTTACATCAGATGAAAACTTTGGTTGGAAGATTCAGATAATTATTTATTGAAAGCTAAATATTTTAAATGAGAATAAGAAAGAAAAGTATTTCTTTGTGCCCCCCTCTCCCTGTTAATGCCCTGCCTGGCCCCCTGGCAAAACTTTGCTAGACCCGCCCCTGCACAGTTACCAGCTGTCAGCTACATAGAAAAGGATCCTGGTGTTATTTCATATACCAAATAATTAGAAATTTTCAGGAGCAGGGTGGAGGAAACCTTTGAGGAGTGGAGCTATGGACATTATATTCATCTTTATTGAACAACAGTACAAGATCATGATGGTGACGTACAAACTGCATCCAAGAGAGAAACAGCCAAGTCATACTGCTATGGCTATACCAGCTCTTTCAATCCACACAGACAGCATGCTAGCACAAAGCTAGCAAAGAACACAGAGTCATTGGCTGAGTGCATGTCGACATTTCCAGAGTATGATCTTCAAGTGATGAGTAGCTAGGCTCCAAACATTGTAAAATTCATTTCTACCTGTTCCTGCTTCTATACTACAATCGCTTTTGAGACTCTTTGATCTAATTTTCAATTTTACTCCATGTTGTTAGTTTCGTGTTCATATGTATGCACTAATTATATTGTACATATTTTCATTAGGATACTTGGTAATTATGTGAAAGTGGTCATGATACGGAGTAATGCAAAAGTCATTCAACAAGTAACGACAAATTAAATTCTACTGTGAGTGCAATGAGTAATTACGTAACTTAAATACTCACTGCATTACTTTAAAGAACAATGACAAGTAATGAGTAATGCTTTACTTTCTTTTTAGTAATAACCCCAATATCAGTTTTATGTGGACAACACTGGTTCATTCATTGAGATAGTTGCCTTTTTTACGCTTAAATGATTCATAGGTCGGTTTAACAAACAAAGAGAAACTTTGAAAGGCTTTTTGAAACTACTGCTCAACACCCAGTTTATTAGCATCATGACCAGAATTATAACAACGTCTGGCTCTGTAGAAGCCAAAAAATAAAGCAGTGAGGAGGGGTTTGGGACTTTTGCACAGTACCTTTATAAACAATCAAGGAAATGGCTTTTCAAACACTAGGCTACATTAATAGCTTAATATCTTTAGTGATTGATGTGTCGTGCTGGTTCGTGATACACAATCGGCAAATTTATTTATATCCTCACTTCTAATGCAACGTTGACCACACAGCTGTGAGTGTGGGTTCATTCACAGTGTGAGTGTCACCTCATGGTGAACTGTTAGTGAGTAGAAGCAGATTGTCACGCTCATGAAATTTTATGTCACATTTTTTTCCTAGAACATCTAAAAAGGTTTCTGGTATGACAAAGTTATCATAACAGGACAGGGTGAAGACAAAGGGGAAAAGCGGGATATCTAGTTGATTATGTACGGTGAAGTTTTCATTTTTTTAATTTACCATCCTGACATAGAGGTAATTACTCAGGTTCAGCAAAACAAATTAAAGTATTTAGTGTTTAGAAAAGAGCATGTTGACCATCAAGCTCAGTGTGTGACCACTTGAGCATAACATTTCAGCCTTTTTTGTTGGCTCTTGTTCACATGCGTTGATAAGTCACAGTCAATTAAAACAAACAGTGAAGCACCTATGCACATGCTAGCTTCAAATTAGTTCATAATCAGTCAAGTTAAAACTTCAATTAATGTTTCTCACTTGTCTCGCAGAGAAATTTTAGATGTGAATAAGCTGACAACGGCTAAAGTAAGCAATTTGTGTGCTACAAATCAAAATGATTTCAGCAATAAGTACTAAGATGTTATTAATTGGAGGTAGTGCCAAGTTTCTAGTGACGAAGACAAACAAGAGCATAAGAGTTTGGAGTAATTACAACTTTCAACAGCTTTGCCCGAAAGCTTGATTTGACTCATTGTATGTTTAATCATCTTGGGATTGAGGCTCATTAAAAATATACTGGTACACTTCTCACCCGGCAAACGAAAAGTGAGTAAATATATTCCTACCTAGGGAGCAAGGCTAATTAAAACAACCTAGTACCCTTGTCGTGTGATGGTCCAAAAAGTTAAAAGCAACCGCTCATCCTGGGACATGGGCTCATTAATAAAACACCAGCACTTGTGTCATAAGGGGACCATAACTGAGTAAAACATTGTCTGTCAAAAGGGTACCCAGGCTCATTAAAACATACTATTCTTGTTATAAGCAGTTCCACCAGGATAATGACCGGATCTGTAACTGAATCCAAGTAGGCATGTGTGGTAGGGTTGGACGATGTCTACCACATTGCAAGACTTTTATAAGTTACTCCTCCATTTGAGTGTGAGTAATCCTATAGTCACACTTGGAAAACTGGTGTTTGAGCCCACAGCACTACCAAATTATTGCAACTGTGTGCAATGACATTGCAGTATTCTTGCCTTTGAAATGGTTACTGCAAAGATGGGTAGCAGGTCTCTGACCACTCGCACTCTGTTGCTGTCTTCCAAAACAAATTTGGTCAGTCCTTTATCAATCAGATAAAGGACTGACCAATGAATGTAGCCATCAATGAATGGGATCAAGTTAGCAAGTGCATGCAATCTCTTTGTGATAATACAGAGATCAAATGTGATCATTTGACCACATACACTGGGATTCACTTAAATTCACTATATAAACTGTTTACAATCAGAGTCCAGCCAGAACCTCATAGACTTAAAGCAGTAATTCAGAAATTCTTCCACAAATAGTGACATAGTTGTTGCAAGAAGGAAACTTAACTACAAAATGACACAGGTACTCAGTAACTTTGCTTTGACTGCCATATACTGGCTGGCAACTTGTTGAGCCAAGTCCTCCTTTGCAAAGAGACATGTGCAAACCTTTGTATTTGCCATTTAATCTGTTGGAAAATGATTGCAATCAGTTTGATTTGGATGACAATTGTTTGCAGACATGTTCCCTCCCACCAGGTTACCTGCACAGGAACTACTTGCAATGGGTCTCTGACTGCAAAACAATTCAGTGCAATCATTGGCTAACCACCAACGTTTCCTAACTGAACAAAACTTGTTATATTTTTACTCTACTGTTACTGAGCTATAATATCTATAATATCAATATAGTAAATATATAGATAGTGTGTTTGTTATAACATGGTATTTGTTCTGTGTTTTAATGGGATGAGCCAAATAAAATGAACATTAACACTCTTGATTGAGCCTTTAAAGATGCTGGATCTCATTTAACTTTGGGCATGTGTTACATAAGGATAACTTGTAAGGGGAAATGCACTTTTAAAACTTAGTTTGAAGCAAGATACCAAAATTGAGGCTAGTTTTTTTTTGTTTTAACATTTTGGCTGATCAGTGCACGTTCCCCTTCTATCTCTGCGCAGATGCATGGGCGCTCAAAGACGCTCACCTCTGACTAACACCCCTGTCACTTAAATGCCAACCAGATAAATCTCAAGGACTAAGAGTTAAATGGAATATTAATATTCAGATAAATCGAGCAGAAAGTCAAGAGAGTTTTACGCTGAGCTCTCCCATAGGTGATGACTTCATTTATCCTTCACCTTGCTTCAGCTTCCCCTAGGTTCAGAGAAATCAGAATGTGGATATTTTTTCAGCATTACAATAACTTGTAGGCAACTTTTCCCCTTTAGTTATTGCTCGTGTTAAACTCATTGGATATTACTGATATATTGTGAAGTGATAGAAGAGATACTCTTTATCACTTGGGCTGTAAAGCAAGTGATTTAAAGATTGAAACACCCACCAGGGCTGGACTGGGACAAAAAAAATCAGCCCGGGCATTTTGACTAGTGACCGGCCCACCATGGTATTATAGGAAAAGCCAAAGAGCCTTTATAATAAACTTAAACCTACACCATCCTCCCTATTCTGGTATTCTAAACAGTATTTAGCAAAAATATAAAACAACCTAATTTATAATTACATATACCTAACTAATAGGGTTGCCAACTCCCAGCAAAAAAAAAGAAAAAAAAAGGGAACCACTCCCGTACCCTCTGCCTCAAGATGCTTAATTGACAAAACCGATTTTAATTTAATGCACGTATAAAACAAATTCACAGAAATCTATTATTTTTCTCCAGTAATTAAATGGATTGAACATCTTTCTTCAACAGAATAGCAGACTGCACAGATGGTACCTTCCCAAAGGAAAGAATACTATAACTTACTAGGGTATATACTAGACTTGATATTTACTGAATACAATAATGGACTTCTATACATTTTACATCAGATGAAAACTTTGGTTGGAAGATTCAGATAATTATTTATTGAAAGCTAAATATTTTAAATGAGAATAAGAAAGAAAAGTATTTCTTTGTGCCCCCCTCTCCCTGTTAATGCCCTGCCTGGCCCCCTGGCAAAACTTTGCTAGACCCGCCCCTGCACAGTTACCAGCTGTCAGCTACATAGAAAAGGATCCTGGTGTTATTTGTCTCTCAGAAACAGTTCATAACTTCCCTTCAACTCATTCATGTCACCTAAAAGGTAAACCTGTTTCTCCATCACCTGTTCAGCTCTGATGATTCAGTAAGGATATCTCCTGGTTTCATCTTCATGTTTCCCTCTCACCACATATCCAAACCGATATCATGACGAGCAGCTTTTACAGCTGTGGCTCCAGCAAACATCAGCTGATAGTAGAAATTAACATTAAATACATTCTAACAACAGCTGATCAAGCTTAAATGTGCTGCTGTTGTGTAGCGCGACCTCCGCTGGTTTCCTCTTTCTGGCGCAAGAGAAACGCCAATCAGCTGATCATTGATGAGTTTAATGATTGAATTAGCATCTTTCTAGCTGAAGTAGTACGGGACAAATTGCGTTCCTTTTCACCTCAACTATAAAGTTCGACCTCCTCGGCTGTAATTGGTTCAGCCCAGAGTCGATCATGACCAACTGGCCAATCCACCACATCATTTATACCGTTAAAAAAAGAAAAGAAATAAAACCCCATCGGCCCATAAAAATGAAAAATCACGAGCGGCCCACTGGGTATGCCCGATGGCCAGTGCAGCCCTGACACCCACCTTAACATTTACATTGGAATCAATAGCATGTCTTTGGTTAGGTAGGCTATTCTGCTTTTGCTTCTTTTGTTTCTTCTTCTTGTATATTATTTGTAATTTCAATGAAACTTTCATATAAATGCAACTATTACATGACATTTACTAAATTAGTCCGTCTTTAAATCTGTCTGTAAACAAGACAAAGGACTTTAGGTGATGACCATATACATTTACAACATAAAGATCCCCATTAAATTGCTATTTCTAACTTTGAGCTTGTAATAGGTTGCAGTTTCACTGTGGTGGTTCACTGTCAGGTTTGCCTCCCCAACTTTTTTTGGAGTCTTGTGAGGTTTACTATCAACATTCTTATCCGTCATGCAGCGCCAACAGGGAGGTGTCTAATTAGTCCCAAATTCATTCTGCAGCATGACAATGGTCCCAAACATACAGCCAGAGTCATAAAGAACCATCTTCAGAGACAAGGAGTCCTGCAACAGATGGTATGGCCCCCGCAGAGCCCTGATCGTAACTTCATCATGGCATTCTGGGATTTCATAAATAGAGATGGCACGATACCCCTTTTTTATGTCCGATACCGATACCGATATCATAAATTTGGATATCTGCCGATACCGATATGAATCCGATATAGTGTTTTTTAATCAACAAAACTGTTTTTTTTTTAATATCTTGCTGCATTTTGTATAAGTTCATACTCAAGTTTAAAACAACAACTACACTAAAGCTATTCTGTTATACCTGTATGCAAAAAAAAATATTTCATAGTTCAGCAATACTGATCAATCTAATAAACTTAAACCTACACCATCCTCCCTATTCTGGTATTTTAAAGAGTACTTAGCGTAAATATTAAGCAACCTAACTAATAGGGTTCCAACTCCCAGCAACAACAAAAATAAATAAATAAAAAATAGGGAACCACCCCTCACGCTCCACCTCATGATGCTTAATCGACGTAATCAACCTTAATTTGATGCAGTGTGGAAAAAAATGCACAGAAATAAATTATTTTTCAAGAAATATTAAATAGATTCAACATCTTTCTTCAACAAAATTGCAGAATTCACAGATGGTGCCTTCCCAAAGGAAAAAGTACTATAGCTTACTAGGGTATGTTAGACTTAATAGTTACTATATACAGTAATTGACTTCTATTCATTTTACATCAAATTAAAACTTTGGGTGTCAGATAATTCTTTATTAAAAGCTCGACATTTTAAATGAGAATAAGAAAGAAAAGTATGTCTTTGTGCCCCCTTTTCCCTGTTAATGCCCTATCGGCCCCCCTGGCTAAACTTTGCTAGATCCGCCCCTGCACAGTTACCAGCGTCAGCTACGTAGAAAAAGATCCTCGAGTAGAAAGTAATATTAAATACATTCTAACAACAGCTGATCAAGCTTAAATGTGCTGCTGTTGTTCAGCCGCTGGTTTCCTCTTTCTGGTGCAAAGTGGGCCAAAAACAAACAAGAGACACGGACTCACGACAGAAAAGCCGATCAGCTGATCATTAAGCAGTTTCATGATTGAAGTAGCAGCAAGAAGAGGCAGTCGCTCCATATATCGCTTGTTAAGCTTAACGCAGGAATGCTTTACAAACATTCAGAGATGGACTTACACACTTGCTTTACTTCTCTCGGGGATAACTTTGTTGGAGATGAAATGCCGGGTTGCTAGCGAAGCTCCAAATGCTATCCAGACCACCGACAGGTCCCGCATGCCACAGCCGCTCTATCACGTGATGCATACTGCTCCGACGTGCTAACGTTCTGAGGTGAGTTACGGCGTGTTGCAAGTTTTGTGAGGTGCTTTCGTGATATTTAATGGATCGGATTACATTTTTTATTTTTCTCCGATATCCGATCCAGTAATTTAGGTCAGTATCGGACCGATACCGATACATAATATCGGATCGGTCCATCTCTATTCATAAACAGACACGAGCAACTGAGATGAGCTGTGGCAACTCCTCCAAGACTTTACCTGCTGGACACGTTGAACAACTGTGTTTACGTGTAAAACCCAAACACCAATAAAGCTATTACTTTTCCATATGCAGCCTCTTCAAACCACCATATTGGTATTTCAACAGCAGAAATATAGTTTGGTCTGCTGAACCAAGGTGCAATACAGTACTTTGAGCCATGACAATAATTCAGCAAAAAAGAAAAAGAAAAAAAATCATCATTATTTTATGCATAATTGAGATAAAAATTTACTTTTTTCAGGGTGAGCAGGGAGGACTATCGCTACATGGTACACTGCATGTAAGTCATAAAATCAAAAAGAATCAATAACCCACGAAGCGTGGCTTAAGCAGATGGTATTAATTCTGAAGTACTGGCAGAAATGGGTATAAAATGTAATATAAACAGGAAAAAAGCTGCAGTAGATGTTAGAATAAAAAGTAAAAGCGATTACATTCAAGATCCCCAGACAAGACCTTGTCACACATGAAATCATGAAAGAATAAAAAATCCTGCACTTTACTACCTAAAATAAGCCTTGACTCAAAAAAGTCATGCACAGTGCTGATATTAAAGCAGACTGAAGTACTGAATGAGACACATGAGACAAAACAAAGAGACAAAGTGGAGAGGGAGGACAGTGATCAGGACATGCAAAGAGAAACTCGCTTTACCTTCCGTGTCTTGGCCAAGGCAGGTTGATAGCATCAGCAGATACAGGACTCCCATTCCTGTTACACTTGACCATTTGCACCAGCCCCATGACAGCGGCCCCGTTAAGCGCATTCTAACCATCTTCACCACCATGCTTCACCAAGCATCCAGCTGGGCGAACAGAGAGAGACAGAGCAGACAGTTAGTCCCAATCAACTGATTCACTTTTAGCTGTGCAGTGTGCAACATTGAAAGCAGCAGCATAAAAACATCTGGTGGCCTCACTCATTGGAAAATAGAGAAGAAAAAAAAATTCAAGTAAATTGCAGGTGTTGCCTTTATGTAATGCCTGACCCGTACCCAGGGTCTCAGTGAAATGCAATCTGGAAGCATATTTAGAGATTCTCTCCACAACTAAAAGAAACAGGCAGCAGGCAAAAGGAGTTGCAGAGCATTTGATTGCAAGTCTTCTGAGAGAGCAGAGAGACTCTGCAGAGGGTTATGGATATGGTTAAGCTTAGATTAATGTAATGTGAAAAACACTTCACCTGCAATCTACTCCCTTGCATTTGAATCTCAGCTTACCAAGTTTGACTTCTTGGAAATGGATGCACCGATTTCCCATCCCTTCAGTAGAAAAAGACACTTTCCATATTGACATCGCCCTCCATTACATCCCTATGGGTGAGACATCATCCCAATCCAAAGCTCAGATATCATTTAATATTCGTTTTGTGTCTGTACCTCACAGCCACTTCGTGGCAATCTAACATCTTTGATCAATCGTTGTGCTCGTGCATGAAAGCAAATGATTGTTTCACAGGGATTGCCGCCACAATGGGAAATATAGAAACCTGTGGATGATGAGAGGAAAGGAAATATTTTTGTGCAGTGTAAAATGCCAGTGGTGCTAACAACATTTCAGATCTTGCGGTGGAAAATGTGCCACATTTGAAATGCTCCACAGAAGAGCGGAGAGATATATTAAGCTGGCGTGCATGCAGTCTTGTCTCTGTGTGTGCATGTGTGTGAGTGTGTTTTAACCACTTAGGATGAGATTCATTAAATGTCATAGTGAGAACACAGAGATGAAGGGGAAAAAGTTTCTTTGAAGTTAAAGAAACATTTGTATACTGTCTGACTCTGTGTGTACATATCTATTAATTGGTCTTGGATTGGTTTGTAGCAGCATCATTTAAAGTGAGTTCAGTTAAGTACAAGGAAAAACATCTTTCAGTCACTCACGATACTGACACACAACTCTACATTAATCTAAACACTCTCAGTCAAGGGTGAGCCACACCTAAGCTCTCTTATGTATGATCTAAGGTCTGGTAACTGTCTGTTAATGTTCAAACCCTTGCAATTTTAGCTTTTAATTGAACGCAGTTCCTACAAATCAGATAGATATTTGTTAAATGTCACGGCTTAAACACAGAGCTGAGTACAAGGGAAATTCAAAATAGCACTCATAATATCAAATCAAGCACCTCCATGCTGTGCTTTCATCTTTCTATCAGAGCTGTAGTGTTTTTCTGCACAAGGTTTCAGTTACTTACATCTGTAGCTACAGAGGACGAGTCAAGCGCCGACACTGACGGTGTCTCTTGTTAAAAGTTCATTTCTCCCAATCATGGAATTCAATTACGTGAAATATTCGAGATAGTGAACTATAATATGCAAGCACCTTACCCTTGTTTCATTCTTTATCTGCTTAGTTTTGCAGTCACACTGAGAACATTATTTAATCTGCATAAAAAATTTACCTGAGCAGGACCTTAATATACTGATACTGAACTCAACTAGGCTTATTCAGTTAGGACAACATTAACTGCTCCTCATCATGCAAAATCTGCTGTCTGTTTAATTAGAGACTAATTTATGAATCTCCCGTGGCAGAAATTCCTGTGACAGAGTCAAATTACTTTTGCCCAACCCTCTGAGTGGAGATAAAGTTGGCTGACAATGAAAATAAAACTGTGATATTCCACCAAACCTCTGAGGGGAAACTCTGTAGTGACTGGGACTTGAACTAAGAGCAGCTTTATTTAACAAGTGCCTCTTAGACTAAATGATTCTCATAACCGAGTATGACATATTAATAACAAGTTTTTCCAGCTCTACGCGCGTACGTTTCCAGCTTTAGAAATGACAGTGTCACAGCAAGCCTGCAGGAATCTTAAAGCTCCTTGGATATTGTAGAGACATGCTGTCTCAACAGAGAAAGGATGTCTCAGCTTCAGAAGAGGGAGCCAGAACAATGCCCCAGGGCCCAGAAGGTAAAAGCAGCCCAGTATTAAGCGGGCACTACCACACTGCAAAGAATGCATATATTTGCTGTCAAGTCCTGGATCTTCTTGGGAGCCAGAGCTGAACTTTATGTAGTTTATATTTTCCTTATGAACTGAATTTTAGCTGCACATATTTACTCAATTATTCCAAACTCCACTAATTAAAAATAAGCGGAGCTTCTGAAAAGTTTTGCTGGCACTGGTCGTGCTGGAAAGTGTATTACTGTATGTGTGGGATCGCTTTTATGGCAACAAGTGTCTTTTAGCAGCATTTTAAGTGTTTAACAAGCCAAAGCAAAAAAAAAAAAGTTGCGTAAAAGAAGAAGAGAGCGGAATGAATGCACTGTCAGGACTTTAGATTGGAGTGGTTGTGTCAATGAATTTGCCGAGCATAAGGTCGAAAAATGAAGTACTGATGGGTGAGCAGTTCGTCTTTCTGCTTTTGTAAAGAATTCATGTGTGGAAAAACTGTAAAAGATCTAGAAGTTGATCCACTGGAAATGATTCTTGAATGAAAGATTCGATAATGAGGGATTCGCTTGTTTGGAAGGTTACCCCATCCGGTCAGTCTGTGGGGACCTGTGGTTAATGGGCTTCTCCATTTTTTCCCCCCATGCCTGTAGACATCACAGTTGTCTTTCTGTTACTTTAGCAAGTTGCATTTACTCCAGTGTGATGTGGTGGTATGTCAGCCCCGGGGCCAGTCACGGAGGTGTTAGGCCTGTGGGCAGTTGGGTCTAATTTTTATGAGTCCTAAATGTTTCAAAACTTTGAGTGCACATCTTACACACATCATTGTTTTCATCCTGTACATTGACACAGTGCCTCTTTCTATTAAATATGCAGACATTTTCAGAGCTTCTCCCCCTTCTAACATGAACCACCCAGATCAATCAAAGTTTGAACCAAAACTGCAAGCGAGGCAGCTGTTTATTCTTTTCTTTTTTTTTTTTAAAGGGCCAAACAAAATTATGCCAGTGTGTTACATAATGACATACAGAAGTCACCGATAGAGGGTGAGAGTCTAAACAATGCAAACTAGCCAGGACTGTTTGGACACGAAGGAACCTTTATAGTGGAATTTCAGCTGTGCAACTGTGTTTAGCTATTAAAAATCCTATAAAATGCATAACAAAACTGAAAACCAAGCAATCAAGTGAGCACACTAATAAACTATAGTGTCAGTTACTCAGAAAACATCCACAAAGTAAAATAAGCTAAAGGAGATAAGTTGCTAAGCGACTGTCTTGATAGATTTTATGTGTGTATTTATGAATTGATTCATTGCACTTAAATACATACTGCACAATGTGATTAACTGAATCAATTAATCATATTCTGCAGCTAAATTGTGTGGCGGTTTGCACTGTGCATAACAAAATGCCAGCTCACTTTGCTGCTGTTAGTGGTGCTAGCGCTAGCAGGCTTTTCTTCTTTGCATCCATGCCCTTCTGCTCAATGTAGTGTTGCATTGTTCAGATTACAAGAGAGAATATGGCAGTTTACTCTACCACAGCCAAAATACAGGAGTTGGCTATCTGTGTCCTTTCATAAATAGCCATGTTACAGTCATAGCTAATGCTTGTGTTTTATGTTTTTGTATAGTTGCTAAAAGCAACTGTGAATAATTATTTAGCCGGTTAGCTCCATTAGCTCCCTGTTAGTAACCACTATCTTCAAAGCAGTCTCTTCCTCCTCTTTGCCTGCTTAGATCAGCTCTCCTTTCACCTTGCTTGTTTACAACCTTCCATCACGAAGCGAGCTGCTGCTGTTTGCTAGGACTAGAGGCAGTTTGCTGAGTAACATCTTACAACTGATAGTTTATTTCCATTAACAATAATAAAATATGATACCAGCAAGTATTTCTGGTGCTGACTAGTAAGAGAAGGAATGCTCTAATCATCTGCTTGCATTCACCCTTAAAAATCATGGCATCATTCATTAAAGCTGATTAACCTCCTTAGGGAAGCATGGATGTCATATTATGATCCTGATAAAACACCAAAGAGCTCAAAAGGTGAGTTTGAAGTGTATTTAAATGACAAATGAAACACAAAACATAATTTGTCAGAGTTATAAAGTATTAGTGGATTTTTTTTCAACATAATTGGGTCAATTTTATATCATAAATTTAATCCTTTTTCCCAATAATCAACCACAGGTGATGCTATATTCAAGGTTCTCAAATAACCTTAACTCCTAACTCCTAGCAAAATCCCATGATGCATATTTAATTTGTACATTGAGCAACTACAAGCATACAGATATCCTAAAGCGTACAGGCTAAATATGTCATGGCATTTATTATGGACATGATGTGTATAAGCATAGCAGATACAGTATGCAAATGAAATTTAGATGTATTTTGAATAATAGCTGTCATCAGTTTCCTCTAAAAATGGTTTAAAAAATAAAACGTGCTTCAGGGTCAAGATGTTACTTTCGATTAAGTATGTAGCCACTCAACAACAATTATTTTAATTGTCACACAAACAATAATGAGTCACAGTTGCCTTTGAAGCCCAGTCACCCTTTGAAGTGAGACTCTCATAAGTTAAAATCACTGAGTTCATAACCTCAAACCTTAACAACCATGGCAGTATTAATCGTAGGTATAGATTTGTGCTTTATTAGACGTCATATTAAAAAGATGAACTCTGACTTTGAGGTCAAGGTCAATGAGATTAGGTGATAAAACTGTGGTATCAGTTCGAAAACCCGGCGTCACCTTGTACTCAAGTTATCGCATTGACAAACTTGGGTGAGTAAGTGCTTAGGGGACAGTAGGAAGGAAAAACACCCTTTTAACAGGAAGAGGTAGAAGCAGGGTCAGGGAGGGGCGGTCATCTGCCGGCACAGCGTGTGGGTGAAGGAAGGAATGTTCCATGAATCATTCGGACATTAAAAATCCACCTAAGACATGAGCCAGTGCTCTGTCTACACAACATGACAGAAAACTTCATAAAGAGCCCATTTCAGATGGTATCTTTTGCATAGCCTATCACAAAGACACATAATTTGCTCAGATTTCTTTAGTTGAATCTATGAAAAATGTCAAAGATATCAAAGTTTGACAGGCACAAAACAGTATTTTTGCACCAACAAGATGATTCCCAAAGCGCTATCAGCCAAAAATCTGCCTTATATACTGGATTTCCACTTTTGTTTGCCCATGTTCCAATAAATTGCTGCACCTATTTCACATTCTCCTAGAAAACAGAAATGAAGGGGCTCAAAAGTTTTTTTTACAGTACTGTATTATCAACAGACATTTGTAATCAATAAATACTGATTTAATCAGAAGGTCTTTTGTTGATTCACTAAGCCTAAATGTCTACGCTGAATATGCAAACAAGATGGGGAAGTTCATCTGAATGAAAGCTCGCCTCAGTAAAAGAATATTACACTGTGCTTCTGCCAAGCAATATGACCCCAGCTTCCTGATTAAGTGTAGATCAATCACAATTAAAGAGATACAGACAGAAAATCCCAGCAGCTTTAATCAGAATTATCAGGCTTGAAAACACTGACAGGCTGTGCCACTTATTTTAAAGTGATATTGATAAAGTTAATGTGTCCCAAATTTGCCATCCACTTTAATAAATGCTAAATTTATGTTTAATTACAGAAAAAAAGGGAAAAAAAGGCTTGGAAATCATTATTTGTATCCATATGGCGAACTTAAATAGGACACACTTAAAAAAGAAGTCTAAGAGTGCAGAAGTTATTTTATGCCAGTTGGCTTTCCTGGTTGAATAAATATAACTTTGCTTTATCAGTGCTACAGTCAACTATACATGCAAACGTGTTTTAGAGATTTAACGGTGGAATATTTGATCATAGAGCTAAAAACAAGGATTCTTTTTGCATCATGCATGACACAGAATATTTGATAACAGTTACTGAATGCACCTTTGCATTATAATCACACAGTACTAACACAGTGTTAATACCTGGCCTGCAGTCCACATCAAAACACTGCACTTGTTTTTTGCATAACTAGTTAATACACCAAAGTATACATTTTTTGGTTTATTTTAAGAGAAATGTGCCACATAGATGTTAGCTATATTGTGTCAAAGCTCATTTTTAATGCTTGTTCCTTGTCAGTGGTTGCCAGCGTTGTGCTAGTTGATGTAATAAAAGACGTCAGTACCAGACAATTACAGGGAATTAAAACAATGTTGCCCAGTCAGACAGCTAGACAGATATATCACAAAAAAATCAATTTAAGAACAGCAACAATCCATCTAAGGAATTTCTTGTATCAATAAAAACACATTTTCATATACATTTTTGGACTCATCTCTGTGAAAAAAGAAGTTCTGGATCACAACTGTGAGACTCTTTCTTTGTGTGCATGTCTGTGTTGGGCTGAGTCGCTGCCTCATGTTTAATTCCCTAAAGTTGACAGAGCACTCTGGCAGACAATAGTAGGCCATGTTGTAAGCGTCAGTAACCAGGATGAAGTGTATTAGGGCTGAAGGCGCTTCTCCTCTGGTGGAACTTCAAAAACTTTTATTCCTCCAGAGAGGAGCGGAAATACACCCAGAAGAGAGCGAGCGAGCGCGAGAGAGACTCAGACAAAGGAAACGAAGAGGAAACGTGGAAATGCAGTGGAAACAGAAAAAGGAAACGGAGAAAACAGAGAACAAGAGGAGGGGTGGGTGGAGGGGGGGGGGGGGGGTGGTGGCAACAAGAGATTACTTAAGGAAAAAGGAAGCAAGAAAAAAAGAAGGAGACTTTGTCCATGTCAGTACTACACAGACAGAAGAAAAGAGAAAATAGGAAAGAGCCAGAGTCTGCGCCCTGAACTTTAAAGGTGACTGCTTTGATTCAAAGGTTTGCTTAATACCTTGATTTTTTTTTTTCCATTTAGAGTTTCCATTATTCTGATGCATTTCCAAACCACTCTTTATCTGAACAATCAGTTACTGAACCAGCCTGCTTTAACCACGTATTGAGTGCTCCAAATGGTTACATTGCATTAGCAACCACAGCACATAGCTAATTAGCAATATTACATAATGGCTTTGTTTAAAGTGTTGCATTTCATCCTGTTTTTACACCAACGCAAAACCTACTTCTATTAAAAAAAAAAGTTAAATTTACCGCATTGCTTCAATAGGACACGTTAACAGACAATCCTGCTGCTTTTATGCCTCCCTGTCAGAACCTGATATTAACCAAGCAACCGAGAAGAGCATAAGTTATGACAATGATTCGTTTATAGCATCCTAAATAGCTAAAGCAGTTATCTAGATTAGTTATTTGTAGAAAATCAATAAATACATTTATGTGCAGCTATAATATATCTGAACAAGGTTAACCAAGCAAAAATTTGGATCCTGAATCACCATCGACTTCTAGTCTTTTCTCAGCATCTTGTCATGATTGACAAAAATACTTCCAAAGAGTCCAATATAGTTCTTAAACATCACCTTTGGTGTCCTTTTTCTATTTTTTAGTAAGCAAAAGCTTCTATACAAGAATTGTCTTCTACCTTTTTTATTGATTCGTTTAAACTTTCTTTAAAAAAAAGGAATAATAACATGGAAATACACTTAAGTGATGACTCAAACCCACAATTTTGAGTCCAACATTTTTCCTAAACCCTTGAAGTTTCTGTCGTCGTACCGTGACCAGTTTTGACCATAGAGATTAGTGATGGGTCGTTCGCGAACGAAATGGCTCTTAGAGCCGGCTCTTTGACGTGAACGACGCGAGCCGGCTCCTTATCGCGAGCCGTCACGTGGGGGTTTTTTTTTTTCTTTCTCTCACCCTCTCTCTCTCTCGCACTTTTTTTCCGCTTCACTCTGCACGCGAGCCTTGTGCTTTACGCTGGGCAGAGGGGGGGAGGGGCGGTAGTTACACTCAGTAGCACAGGAACAGAGCCAGAGAGAGAGAAAGAGAGGCAGGGACAACAACATTAGAAAGATATAGTAATCATCCACAACTATTTTCGGTTGCAGATGATAAAGGATTCAGAAAGTTTATTCATGCAGGTCCATATGACAGAGAATGTGCATCTTCTGTTTGTTTTCATATTATAATTTATATTTAATTGTGTTGTGGTTTGCAGTGTTTTGTGTTCTTTTCACTTTAAATTTGTAAAAGGAAAAAGCTTAAAATTTAAATAGTTAAAAGTTGAAATGTGAATAGTTGATTTTTGTATTATATGATTTGTTTATTACATTTTATGTGGAGTGAATAAATAAAAGTATATTTACGGTGGCCCCTAGAGACAAAGCACATACAAACTTCAAATCACGTACGAACTCTGAAGCATGTACAAACTCAAAAACACGTACAAACTCCAAAACACGTAAAAACTCCAAAACACGTAAAAACTCCAAAGCACGTAAAAACTCCAAAGCACGTAAAAACACGTACAAACTCCGAAGCACATAAAAACTCAGAAGCATATAAAAACTCAGAAGCACATAAAAACTCAAAACACGTACAAAAGACAACAGAAGTGCTCCAGGATGCTGGGCACAGTGTTGAGCCTTTGTTATCTTGTGGCTACACAAGCCAGCAAGTACCAACGACTGGATTTGGTGTGTGGTAATAACAGGTAAATGAACTTTTTTTTTAAATTATTTGAATATATATGAGTGCCTGTGTATAAATACACAAACAATACACATATGCTTTCAATTGTGTAATTTAAGTGATCTAGTAGCTCTGCTTTGGAAGTTCAGTTCATGCTAGAAATGTGTTTTGGAGTTTGTACGTGTTTTGTCTCTAGGGGCCACCGCATATATCTATATATAAACATATATAAATAAAACCACTTTTTTTTTTTTTACGTTAGTAATTCCTTTTGTGCATAATTTTATATTATTGTTAATAATAAATGAAATAATAATAATGGATACTTTATTGATCCCCATGGGGAAATTACTTGTTTTTCTCTGCATTTGACCCATTCACTCAGTGGGCAGCCCACTAAGCAGGCACCCGGGGAGCAGTGTGTAGGGACGGTACCTTGCTCAGGGGTACCTCAGGGTAGCCGTTAAGTGGATTCGAACCGCCGACCTTCCGATCATGGGGCGACCACTTTACCTACTGAGCTATCCCTGCCCCATAAATAAAATAAAGCAACAAAACAACCTGAAGAGCCGGTTCGGAGCCGAAAGAGCCGGTTCTCTAAAAAGAGCCGGAAATCCCATCACTAATAGAGATGATGTCAGGGTTTAATTTATGTGCTCCTTAAAACTCCTTATCAAATCTTCAGTAGATGGGCAGTTTCAAAGGCATTAAAATACTGGTGCATGGGACACTGTGAGCTTTTAAAAGCTCAGCTTAAAGGTGTGCTATAAATGATTTATGCTAATAAAAGTCTGTAAAAGGCACAATGACAACTGACTAGTTTTGTGAACTCAACAAGGGAAACAGCAAAGTGGCATTTTGGAAAGACAGGTGCCCATAAGACGCATTAAAGGCCTAGACCTGGGAGTCGATACATCGCATGTTAACAAGAGGATACTGATCGCAGGGTGGGGAGGAAATAAGTAGAGGGTATAGCCAACATATTGGAAGGATAAAGAAGATAATAAGGTAGAAACAATGGCAAACAAAAAAGTTAAGGGCCCTAAAAACAAGCGAACAAATAAAACAGACAAGCTCTGGATTGGAAAAAACGAAAATTTTGGCTTTAAACAGATGCAATATTGATAGATAACATGTGTTTTGTTAAAAAATAGTAATATAAAGAAGCTACGTAAGTTAACCTGAAACAATAGGAGAAAATAGAGACGATGACATGCTGTCTCAAGTTGTTCAGCTCCTTTTTTGTTTGTGATCAGCTTCTTGTCGCTGCGTGTGACTGATGAGAGGTTCTCGCTGTCACTCTGACTGACTGTATATGTGTGTGCGCAGAAAAAGACAACAAATCAAAATATTTTCCTTTAGCTGTCATGACCGACATCTGACTATGTCTTTTCTGTCAGTCCGTCTGTTTTGCCTGCCTGTGTTGCTTGTGTAAGTGTGCGTCTGTCTGTTTCTTTTTTCAGTGTTCTGTTTGCTTTGTATCTTTCACAGTTTCTATGCTGCCAAGACAAGAAATTTCCCTCTTATTTTCTGTTCCAACAGATGGCTGACAGCCTTACTGAGCAACTTACTGTGGGGTTTACTGTCAGGCTCAAGTGTGCTGGACAGAGAGCAAAATGATCCGCAACTCGTTGCTTGTAGGATGGTCTGTAACAGAGCCGTGGTGACAGGACGGCAAAACACAAAGCACGGTGACGTTTTTTTTTTTTTTCCCCAAATCCTATTGACTCAATAGGATTTCGTTTTTGTGTATCATTCAGTGTTTAAGTGGACTTTGAAACATAAAACAAAAGAGTAGCTTCCAATAATTCTGCACACGTAGACAACATTTAGAGTCTGCTTTTTGTTCCTTGCATAAGCTTGTATAATTCTATCAAATGAAGTCTAGAGAACACATATAGATGAGATTTACAGTAATACGTGCCCCTGCATTTGGAGTTTGAACAGCCATTAAACCACTTCGGTGGGATTGCAACATGCTGATTAGGGATATAATGCAGCAGCATCAGAGAGCACACACACACACACACACACACACACACACACACACACATATCCACAGTGTTGACTAGGCTCATACTGTTCTGCCAATCTCAGCAAGTGTCACAGGGACAGGCGGCACCTGCTAGTGTGAAGAAATGGTAGCCAAATAACATCATTTCCCTAGCTGCGCCCAAGTGGACAGAGAAAAATATTTAGTAAGAGACAGAAAGTAAGCACATATTTTCAAACTGTTTTTAAAGCCTCTGGTCTTAATGCTAAGGTTCTGAATTGATAGTTTTCAATAAGTGAAAAAGAGTTTCAGAACAAGAAGAAACAAAAACTCCCAGATAAAGGAAGGTGAAAAAAAATAAAATAAAATAAAATATATATATATATATATATATATATATATATATATATATATATATATAAGAATGCAACCTAAGGAACTTGGAAAGAAAAGAATCTGGACTTCTTTAAGTTTCCTTGAAGACGTTTCACCTCTCATCCGAGAAGCTTCTTCAGTTCTAAGAGTAATTGGTGAAGAGTCGCAGATTTTAAGCCCTATGGGAGTGTCCCCAGCAGGGTCATGAACGCCCTATTGATCCTCTACCTAATCACATGAGCTAAGGTGTGAAAACGGGTGTAGGTCACAATCAGCCAAGGTTTTGGGTAAACCCATTATGAAATCTGGCCCCACCCTAACACGTGATTTCCTGAGGTCAGATGGCCCAGGATGTGAGTGGGCGTAAGCCACCGCCTCTGTTCAAAGAGGGCCATTCACAGTGGACATGGATGGCTTCTTTCACTCCTCTTTCAATGAGCAGTGCAGTTCCATGCTCCTTTTATTATCCAGGGTAACAAAGTTCTGTCTGAGTAGAATAAAAATACTCGTAGCCAAAAGGCTTCTACTCAAACAAGAGCAGAAAAGATAAACAAAGGCAGGAACAGAGCCCAATAAATAAGTTTATAAGTAAATAAGGAAAATGTAAAAATGCAATAAAGTTTTCCTTTTATTGCTAGTTAAAGCTAGCTAACTGTTTGTATAGCAGTGAGATGTTTTAATGCTCTCTTAATGCCACCTTTGAGCAAACTCTCACTGCAAACTCTCATTATAAGGCTTTCAAGTTTGTCTTCTGCTGCTTTGTGGGGTTTCATCTGTACTCAAGTTGCAATTTTTATATTTTCAGTGGCACTTGAAGCAGTATTGGAGCCAGAATACTAAAAGATAGGATTACACTGCCACGTATTCATGTCAACAAAAACTGACACTTGTCGCAGTAACATTACCTCAAGTGCTACCAAATGAATGAAGCAATTTGTAGAATTTGTTTGCATCTGCCTCAAAGGGTTTTCTAGATGTAATCAGTCTACTATTGCTGAGCTCGTGGAAAGCACAATAAAACAAAATGTAGGCTGCGGAAATATATGTATCGATTAGTTGTGTCAACCCAGAAGGAAAAAGAAGGAAATGGGCAATGCAGAACAACATTTGTGAATATACAACAAATTGACAAAGCCAGACAGCAGAGAGGGGCTGGAAGTGCAAACAGAAGAAGAAAATGAAAAGCAAGTTTGCATGGAAGCCAACTGAGAATGAAAAGATGAAAAGAGAAAAGATGACAAAATAAATATGGTAACTTAAACGAGGAACAGAATAAAAGATTCAAGATAAAAGAAAGCAAGAAAAGTAGCAAATATAAGTGTGTCACATTTTACAGGGTAATTATCAGAGGTGGGACCAAGTCATTGTTTTGCAAGTCTCAAGTAAGTCTCAAGTCTTTATCCTCAAGTCTCAAGTCAAGTCTCAAGTAATGTCAGGCAAGTCAGAGGTCGAGTCTCAAGTCACTGGTGTAAAAGTCCGAGTCAAGTCACAAGTCTGAAACTTTGAATTTCAAGTCCTTTCGAGTCTTTAAAAAAAAAAAAAAGAAAAAATAATGTTGCAGTTATGCTAAATGTAAATATTAGACCATGTAATTTTAAAATCTGTGTTTTTCTCAACACATGACAAAATAGTTAACTTAGAAAATATACACAAATTGTGAAATTGCACCTCTTTAAAATGCAGCTCAATTAAACCTAGCTCCAAGAATAGTTTTCACCGACAGTTCTGAGATAAGCTGCATGTCATTCTTGGATGCGGTTGTAGGACCGGCTTTAAAATCGCATGACAAAAATATCATACACATTAAAAAAACTGTATCACCAACGTAGCCTGGACAACATTTGCTAGTTAGATGAAGTCAGCTATCTCATCGTAGCATATTTATATGCATATTTATAATCATACGGTTCTTGGAGTGAGTGCATACACTCATGAAGTTTAGTAACTTCAGGTCACTGCAACAAGCCCAGGTACAGTTTACCGACGGATGGGTGCAGGACCTTGAAATGCACCGTGTAGAAAGTAAAGACCATCGTACGTATCATAAGTTTACCAGTCTCACAAATCGTCGTCATAAATACACATTCGTTAACCGTTTATTAATAGGACCTTTGAGCTCAACGGTAATTAATTAGTAGTGGAAATAATTTCTGGTAGCATCACAGAAATGTAGCAGTGACAATAATACTGTATGCTGTAATCGTACTGGGCAATTAGTGATACAAAAAACCTGTTTTATCCTGTGAATAAAAGTATATGTTTTTGTCAATGTACCATAATAACAGAGGCGAAACGCAATATTGTGTCAGGACAATTCACTATTTATGCACAATAAATAAAGGAGCATAGCGCGACAATTTCTGTTCAGCGCCAGACTTGCTTGTAACCTATATCACCAGTTATGTTATGAAAGTGACGTATTAACTACTAAAAAACACTGACCTTTGTGTAAATGCTTGGAGCAGACTAACCTGTGAGCTGGAGTGTTCTGGGACGTTATATTTGACCTTTGAATGGCTGCAATCCAGGCCACCCGTCGCCTCTTTGTTACTTCGGAAACATGGCTCGAACAATTTCTCTTCAACGAGGTAATCCGATAACAACCGATCTCTTTACCCGTCGGCTTCCCATGGCTGTCATGCGACCGGCTATTGCAGTTAATAATACAACGGCTTCTTGTGTTTCTTTTTATCGCTGTATAACTGATTTTAATTGAAAGCCTGCGTGCGCTAGTACCGCTTGCCACGAGTTCCCAGAATCCTTTGCGGTTCTACCCGTGAATGATGTCACATTTTCAATCTCTATATAATATGCATGTTAAATTTTGTATTTGGGGTAAAATATCAAGTCTTTTCAAGTAAACCGGTTCAAGTCCAATTCAAGTCCCAAGTCATTGGTGTAAAAGTCCAAGTCAAGTCACAAGTCTTAGAACATTTTTTCAAGTCAAGTCTAAAGTCATAAAATTAATGACTCGAGTCTGACTCGAGTCCAAGTCATGTGACTCGAGTCCACACCTCTGGTAATTATGCACTAAAGCATTAAAAAGCAGCAAGGTATAAACATAAGTGTTTCTTTTAATTATACTATATATTAGTAACACTATACCAGCAATATTATTTGCAGTCTTGAATTATTTAAATACAGCAGAGGTGGTAAAGCAAGACCAGTTTAAATTAGTGGGCACTAAGAGATCCAATGAGGGAAGTAAGGTCAGCTGAGGACAATTTAGCCACATATCCAATGTATTAATTCTTGACAGATAGATGCTGTTAACTAATGACCTCAAGGCAGTTATTGCCACAGATTGTATCTCAGTGTATTCATGCGTTTACTCGCTGGTTTGTGGACTCGTGTTTTGAAACCATTATAGCATTTTGGTGGTTCTAGTCTAGTCATAGAGTTAGTCCTCAGCAACACAAGTCTTTAAACTGACCCCAGAAACCACTGGTTACCAGGGTAAAATGTGCATTTCCTTACTGGATGATTGGTTACAAACATGTATAGCCTTCCTGCTATTGCTTTGGTCCCTAGCAATGTTGTATTGCACTTTTTTAAGTTTTACTGTCACTCTTTCTGTCTGTAGACAAGATGGCAACAAATACAGACTGCAATTTGGTGGCTAGAATTTCAAAGACAGGAATTAAAAGCACAGGGGACAAAACGAAGGAAAGGCATTGCCAAAATAAAACAGGATGTAAAAAAAAAACCCACACAGCAGCAACAACATACAATACAGTGAGTAAATACAGTAATGCAATGGGAAAACAAGGAAATGAGAACACTATAAATACAAGAGTCTGTGACGAAAGAGGAAGCAAAATTTAACAGACTTAAAACAAGAACCTGACACTGTGGTACTGAAAAGGACCCAGACAAACTGCTGGTTGCATTAAGCACAATCAAAACCCATGTGGCTAGAAAGATAGTACGAGTCCTTCATGACAAACACCCACCTCTGGAACAGACACAATCATTGTGTGGTTGTTGAACTAATATGAACTGCAAAAAAGTGGTTCATACACCACTACTGTATTTAATCATTAACAATGAATAAACTCTGTCTCGCTTTGCTATAGTTTGCCTTTTGTCTCTCTCTGCTCTCTTCTCCCTCCCCTCACCCCCACCCAGTCAGGGTGGATGGGTGCTCCTCCCTGGGTCTGGTTCCTATAAAAAGGGAGTAAAAAAAAGGAGTTCTTCCTTCCCGCTGTCACCACAAGCTCACTGATAAGGTGGGATTCTTTACCTTATAACATGAAGAACCTTGAGGTAACTGCTGTTGTAAATTGGCAATATATGAATAATTTAATTTAATTTAACTGAATTGCATGCCACTGCTTGCACATTTTCAGATCTTTTTAAACTTAACTACAAGCTGTCTGTCTGTCTGTCAGTGATCCTGCAGGCATGGGCATGTCTAAAGGGTGGAGGAGGGAGGATAAGCTCCGCTGGCTAATTGGGTTTAAAGTTATTACGACTACTTGGATGCTGCTAGAGCTGTCCTGAAAGAGAGTTTGTTATTGCTCATGATTGACACCCTTACCAAACAACCCCATACATATTTCATCTTGTACTGAAATTAAAAAAAAATCATCACTGGTGAGCTAAACAATGTGTCAGTATAGCCATAACCACTCCTGTGTCTTTGCTCTACATCAAAATATGAAGCCTATAGCTCCTTATTAGTGGACTGAACATTTATTTCCTGTCTTTCTTTAAGCCTTCATAATTTTTTTCCTTTTCTCTTCCTGGGCAGATCTTTGCAATGCATCACACAACGGAGCATAGTAATAGTGCATGTGCTGATGTATTCACATGTTGCCTCTCACATGTGAGGGAGTGAATAATGAGGCATGCCCCGTGGTTAACATGGAGTAAGTAGGTGTTAACTATGACAGATTGTGCTGCCACTAGTGACCATGGCTGATCAGTCAGATAGCCTTCACCTCCCTTCTCCTCAATTATTTCACAGTCACATAACTGTACGGGTGGCAATAAATCTCACATCTCATTTAATGTGGTTGATTTCACCTCTAATGTCATAGTAGGTTCAATTTCCCTCAGTCAGATACTTTTTTTTGTGTGAAAAACTCCAGCTAACAATGAGTGAGCTTGCAACAGAAGCACCACATAGACGTGCGCTGGTTGGGTTCCAAAATGAGATATTAAACATTTAAACATTCAAAAGTGGTACCTGCTTTATACTAATTGTTCAGTGTCCCTATTCACTGCTAAAAACAAGAAGAAGAGTCGATTGTTTTGGTTTTCCGTTTTTGTTTCCCTTAATTTAATAAATTGTATATTTTTATGTTTTTCTTTATTTAAGTCTGAAAACATTGTGTATAAAACCAAAATGATGAGTTTAAAGTGAGACTCTGAAATGTATTTATAAACTACTTTTGGTAAGTAATTGAAGACAAAAAAGCTAAACAGCTAGCATAAATTTATAGCCTGTAAAATGGGAGTCTGTAGGAAGGAAACCACTGTCACTCATTTATTGTAGGGCATACATGGAATGACATCTATCACAAGGAAATGTCTACTGGACTGTGACAGGCATCTATGATGGAAAAAAATGTGGGTTGGAATTCTTCTCTGTCTGCAGTGTTGCATTTTAATAGGCTACATGTTTCCCTGAAAATTCTAAATTCATTCACTTCAAGTCTACTTTGGTCTATTTTTGTTAACAGCAGGTATTCAGGAGTAATGGACACATTTATAACACGTTCTTGCAAGTAGCTGGCGTGGAGTCAAACCCATACCACTGTTAGCTCCGACCAGGGCTCTCCATTCTCACTGAATTCCCTACATTAAAATTTCAGACTTATATAACCTGCCTCTGTCAGCCTAGTGAACTAATTCCTACCCTCGCTGTGCAGACCTGACATACTGCCCTGGAACAGGCTTGCACTCAATCCACAGCTGCCAACACTGCTTAAACGTTGTCACCTGAGTCTAGCTGCAACGCTGCTGATCCAATGATCTGCAGAGCACTGATCGGCAAACACGGGACTTGGACGCAAAGCTCTGTTTCAGTCATTATTTCATAATTTATTAATGAAGTGACTGAATAAATTAGCAAATGTGTAATCCAGTGATTCCAGCTGGTGAAAGCAGATCCTGCGTTGTTATATGTTACAGTGTGTTAAAGAAGATTCGGATCATTGGTTTATTCCCATCAGAGAGTTTTGATATTAAATAATTTGTGAGAATATTTACACTAAACACTTGACAAACAAGTGAAAAACAATTAAGTCAACAATAATGCAAAAGTGCTGTTGCCTCAAAGAACATATTAAAAACCCCTCAACTGCTTGCTTTGAAAAACAAGGTCATGAGTATTATACTGGATAGCAACAGAGAAACACTTACCATCTTCAAAACACTTCAAATCTGACAGCTTTGTTAAATATTAACAACAGCGGGGAGAATGAAGAATGGATGGGGGAGAGCACACGGCTGAACGGGTGAAAATAATTGGTCGTAAAGTTTTCGGTCGGTTTTAGGTTGCGGGAAAGGGAGCAGGAGAAAAACACAGAGAAGGAAACTGTTGGAGGGAAATAGGTGGCAAACTAAGCGTTTGCGTTTCAATTATCTTCTTAGTCACAGCGTGTTCATCAAACATGCATCAGCTCCTGTACATCAAAGAACATTAAGTTGCTAATGCTCTGAAAAAAGGAAAACAAATAAAGCCACTATCTTTTTATGTCGTGAAAACAAAGAGAGTATTGCCCCAGTTTGACACGACACAGCCGACAACACGGCTCAGATAACAGTCTGCTGATCCTACTAAAATCTTACTGCTTGTCTAGGATTCCACTTGATGCTCAGTCGTGCCATATATTGTCTTTCAAGAAAAGTCTGAATGAGGCTCAGTTGAAGCTACTCATTATAATACGTTATTATGTAAAGATATGTTAATTCTCGACAAGATGTTTTGTAATCTGGAATGTGGGGAATTTTAGCAGTAAGGGACTAAACAAAAGGTCCGCAACCTTCAAACTGCAAGGATTTTAAGAAGTCGCTGCATATTTAAGCTTGATGTCAAGTCTCCAAAACTGGCATTTAATATGAATATTTCCACAATTTGTCAATTTATGTTCTTGTGTATTACTTCGCACAAATTCTCTTTCCGTGACCTTAAAATATTGTAGAAGTAATTTAAAATGTTAAACTATTCTAATTAAATCACCGGTAAGAATCTGTAAGATTCGGTACTGAATAAAGATTGCCAAGCTTATTTCAGCTTCTTTGTGTTTTTATTTGTTTTCTCAACAAAGGAAAAGTCCAACTCCTAAATTATTAAAATTCATCCTGCAATGTGCAGCACATCAATTCCATGTTCTCAGTCCATTTGTCATCAGCATGTCCTGGTTCCTCAACGTGGTTGAGGGTCTCGCCTGGGGACCCTTACTAGTCACATACCCTGGCCCGTGATTTGAACCTATTGCCAACCCATCCAGCAGAGGCACCAGAATAGGGGCGAAACTTGATTTGCAAAAATGTCTTGCTGATGAGAGAGATCACAGGAGAATTGCCAAACTACTTTGAGCTTACAAGAAGGTAATTACAACTAACTTAGACAGAAAAGCATTTCAGAATGCACAACATGTCAAACCTTAAAGCAGATGAAGCGCCCCAGGTGCAGCTGAGGCTACAATTCACACAGGCTCAGCTGAAGATTGGAAAAATGTTGCCTGGTCTGAGGAGCCTGCGTACTGATTGCAGAATTCGGAACAAGATGAGTAAACAATATGAAAGCATGGATCCATCCTGCCTTGTAACAATGGTTTGAGCTTGTGGCAGAGGTGTAATGGTTGAGGGATCATTTCTTGGCACACTTTCAGCCCCTCAGTACCAACTGAGTGTTGTTAAATGTGCCCTTTGAGATGATGAGATGATGAGATAGCCTTTATTTGTCAGTTGCAGGTCTTTTGCCCACAACCGAGATGACAGACCTTGCCGACCGTACATACAATACACAAACATCACATTGGGGAGACAGGTCAGGCTAAGCAGCGAGGAAAAAAACATCGAAATGTGTAACACAAAGGGATAATATAGGAATGCACAGGTATCAACACACCATAGCACAATAAACACAGACAAGCAACATGGGAAAGTGTTCCAGTGTGTACATCTGATCTGGGACCGCTGCAATCTTCGACTGCGCCTCCAGCTGACTCGATATCCACATCAGAGGTAAGCGTTGGAGGTGGCGTTGGATCCGGGGTAGGGAGGGTGGTGCGTCAGTGAGTGCTTATCAGTATCAGTATATGTATGTATGTGCGCGTCCATAGTTCAGCTGAGACAGTGTCCTTCGCCCTGCCAGGCTAAGTAAACAGTCTTCCAGCCAACCCAGGTGGCCTTGCATGGAATGGGAAGGAACAGACTCAACACAGTCGTTATCAGGGAGTTTTTGTTCGGCTCCAGCCTTGAGCCCACAGGTGGCGCCGAAGGGGTAGCCGGATTATGATGGTGATTTTTCTTTTGCAAACAACTCATGAGAATTTCAAAGCTGTTCTTTAACACTCCGACACAGGTCTCTCAATCTCCCGTTGGAGAACCGCGAGCTTCCCCATGATGGTATCAAACTTTCGTCCCGTGGTGTTGTCATTCTTTTGCTCAGGGAGCCAATTCTGAGAACTCACGACACAACGGAACCACAGTGTACCCATGTGATGGCTGCTTCCAGAAGGATGATGTGCAAAGCCTCAAACCTCAAATAATCTCTAATTGGTTCAATCAAATGGCCTCTACAGTCACTAGATCTCAGTCAAATAGAGCAGCTTTAGGGATGTGGTTTAATATGAGATATCATGGATGTGCAAACGTGCAGCAATTGCTATCACGTCAATACGGACCAAATCTCTGAGGAATGTTTCCATTACCTTGTTGAATCTATGCCATGAAGAATTAATGCAGATCTGAAGATAAAAGGGGGCCAAATCCAGTCTACATACACACGTGGGATTAAAAAAGGTTTTATCTATTTTTATATCGGCTGTGATTTAATAGCTGGTCTCTTTAGGTGTACGTGTTGGACAGATCCAGGTTAGCTGGACCTCCATTTCCATCTGTTATGTTGTGCCCTTTCAGCTAACACTCCACCAGCAGAAGCAAATGTGTGCAATTCCCAGAATGTCTAACTATTGATTTAACTCAAACCACTTTATTTACCACACAGGTCCAAATGAGTAACTGTGAAGGCGGCAACAGTATTACAATGTTTTCAAAAGTAGCTGGAAAAGTTTATGAAAAGTGAAACTATTTTGAAGCCTCCTGTGATCCAGTTTTAACTTTTTCGGAACAAAACTTTGTTGCTGGGCAATATTTAGCCGACTACACGAAAAGTAGAGTGAGCAGTGAGAAAAAAAAAGACATGGAAGAGAGGAGGAAGAGAGAGAGAGAGATGGTGGAATCAGTTTGATGCCAAGAGCTGTGCGCTGACCCTGATTAAATGCCTCCCCTAACTCACTGGGACCACTGATAAGACCAATACACTCTGGGCAGTGTGCGCGTTGTGTGTGCGTGCATGTTCAGGAGCCAGAGCAGGCGATAAGGTGTGTCTACACATGTGCATGCAGAAGACTGTGTGTGTGTGTGTGCCTATGATCCTGTGTGTCCCAACACCAATTCTCCTGTGTAAACATGCTGACCTGGCACAACACCAGTAGACACTTTGAAGTTGGCAATAGGCACTGTAATCTCCCTCCTTCTCTCTCTCACAGAGCCAGAGGGGAGACTTAACACTGGAAACCTTCTGTGGCTTAGCATGTGGCCGCGAACACACAGACGCCCACACACGCATACTAAAAAACACTCTCTATTGTTGCAGATGGTTGTGTATTCTGTCCCTGACACACAGAAAACAGCAAATTAATCACAAATAAATGCATAAATAAATCAAATCTCACTCAGACCCTGTGCTTTGTTTTATTTATGTCAATTACTTTTTTTTTTGCAGACGTGTGTGTGCGCTAAAAGTGACTACCACTCTGGAGTGTATCACTCTACAGCCCCAGAGCATCTTCAGATCTTAAATGAGAAATGCTAACTTTCCAGCGCGATCATCTGTGACCGTCCAAATGCAGCAAATTCTCGGAGAAAGCAAGACTTTATATATATTACCTATTATCGATGAAGTGTATGCCTTGTAATAAATAACACATCCTATACAGCATGTAATTATAATAATACCTGAATACATATCCTTCACTCTACAGAAGAGCTAAAAGAGTATCTGAGGCACAGCAGAGGGTTATGTTTGGAAGGGAATGCATAGCTGTTGAATTATTTATCTCCAGATGCCTGAGTAAAAGAAAGTATTTCCTATGCTTACAGACAATATTTAAAGGATCACTGTTTAACCGTCCACAAATTTTCTGTTACTCTCACCACCCTTATAGTTATTTTCAACTGCAGCAGGCAGATATTTGCAGCAAACCCCCAGAAAACACAAAACCCCCAGAAAACAAATAAGTATGCTCAGCATCTAAAACGGATACAGTTAACAACTAACCAGTGACCACAACGGCTTTTGTAACTGTTGGAGTTTCATTAGCTTCCAGAAATCTAAGTTTACAGTGCTGTTATGTAAAGATGTGTAGTTCTCTACTTGTTCGTCCTCTCCCCACTGCCTAAAAAGCAGTTATCGGAGGATGAACGCTACATGAATTACACTAAGGCATAGATCTCTGTGATATTACAAATATTAATCTCACGTCACCAGTGTTGGGGAGTAATGGAATACATGTACCGCCGTTACGTATTTAAAATACAAAATATGAGTAACTGTATTCCATTACAGTTACCGTTTAAAAAGGTGGTATTCAGAATACAGTTACTTTGTTGAAATAAATGGATTACACGGTGGTACTTTCCTGTTTCATATTGTCGCGGGTCAGGACTGTTTGGGTTTTGTTTGACAGCTACGTTCTATTGTTCCAGATGGCAGCGTTACGGTTGTCATGGTTACAGGGTGACGCTCTCTCTCTAGTGTTTCCTGGGTGAGAGAGCGCCTTTTCGTTGTTGTTGTTGTTGTGCTAAGCTAATAGGCAGAATGCTACAGAATGCTCTAAAGAATGTAGCATCATGGGCAGTGTAGTCCGTGCTGCAGGGTGAATGGACTGCCATACCCGTTATGTGTCTGTGAACGCGAGGAGGGAGAAAAAGGCGAGTGGAAAAGTACGAGTTGTCATCGAGCAAAAACGGGAGCTGGAAGCATGTAAATATAATAATAACCACTTCAGCCAAGAAGAGTGCCTGACGAGCCCAGTTGTAAGTAAGCTATTAAGACTCGACTGTACGCCGTGTTCGTGTTTTCCTTCGAAACAATAAGTTCCGTTGGAGCAGCCTTTCAACGCCTATCGCTGTCTCTCGCAAGCAAAGTTGACCCACACAACAAAGTAAAGCTATTTTTCGGCTACGAGCCCAACACGGAACCCGCTGTATCAGTCAGCGGTCCCTTTACTACGGTTCGGAGCCGCGAACCTTCAGTAACAGTAATAAATCACAGCAATAGTACATTCACGTAGTTGTAAAAAGCATGATAATATATTAAGTAATCCAAAGTATTCAGAATACGTTACGCTCATTGAGTAACGTAACGGAATACGTTACAGAATACATTTTGGGGCATGTATTCTGTATTCTGTAACGGAATACATTTTAAAAGTAACCTTCCCAACACTGCACGTCACAAATAACACATTTCATGCTGTGGCCTTTAAAAGTAGACCCTAAATACTCACCTTTGAATCCTGCAACTTTGTGCCAAGTTTCTGGCCAAGTGTGAACTTCATTTTTTTTGCTTACTTTTGGTCTCCACCCTCACAAACATGTAACTGATTTACTCTGATTGCTTATTACGTCTTTGTGCCATGTGGTGTTGAGCAGACAGAATGAAGTCTTCTGTTTTTTCACTCAAAATAGCCAGCTGCTGCTCCTGAAATGAACATCGATTACAAAGGTAAGGTCTGAAAAACCGCAGCAATAAGTTTAAGTCTAAGATGCTCTGGAAAGCTGCAATGTTTGTATAAAATGCTCTTTGCATTTGTCACCACCAGTGACACTTCAGTCATTTTATCTTTTTGCCCAAATCAAAATATTGACTGGAACAGCTATGAATGTAACTGCATGTTAACAATAGAAGGTGTAAATATATCATTACATTTTGTAATTAACTCACTATTGAGCATCCTGTCAGGTATGTCTGCTCACTGTCAGGGTTTATGCAAAGAAGCTGCAAACCTGACTCTCTGCAATTAGGTTTACCAAATGGTGATAATTTAATCCCTTATATATGGATTTATATCCAGGAGCCCATTTCTTTTATACCATTTCCTGTGAGAAATAATCATTTTATCGATATTACCTCTCAGTCTTGTCTATATGGTGTCCATTTACATTAATGTGAATGGGATTTACACTAAAATCTTCATGTTGTCCCTGAGATGCTGTTAGACTCAGAAATAAATGGGATTCTGACCTCAAATAACTGCTGCAGCTGTGTTTTGAGAACACTGATGAAAAAGGATGCTGCCCTAGGTGGATGCAACATGGGTGAAAGGCTGGTACTTCATTAAGTCATTGCCCATTGGTTATGTCCTATTTTTAAAATCTCATCCACACTACACTAAAAATATTACTATTGAACTAACTGTTGTCGGCCATGTATCATTGCATCAATATGTCAAATTATGAATAAGTATCCACACCAGAGGTGGTTAATCCACGTTGGAAACATTGTACCGTGTCTACCATGTCTAAGACTCATTGACAAATTCTCTCTAAATTGCGTCCAGGACTGGAGAGCTTTAGGAGCCCCTGATCAGATAGAAAGCTACTCAGGGTATTAAACTGGGGCAAGGGGTTCTCAGAACTTTTACCACACAGGATTAAAATTAGTTTTATTTAATCTCACCCTGAGACTCACACTAGTAAAGTTGCAAGTGCAGGAATCCATAACCAACAACTAAAAACTAATTTTTGACCCAGTTTAAGAAATTGCAAGTCTTGTGGGAACTGATATCTGGGGTGGGACATTAAGGTAAGCATAACAACAACTACATCTGAATTCACTTGGCTTGTTTTTCCTTTTCTTTACTCTTTTTGTTTGTGTTTTGTTTTGCTTAAAAAAAAAACCCTTGCCTGTTAGAATTATTAAAAGTGGTTGCTTGTTTTGCACAGTTCAATCAAATTTGCAACACCCTTCATAAGTAATAAACAAAATGAAGATTTGGCCACAAAGAAAATAATTTCGACAGCTTTTGCTAATTTGCCTCTTTGTTTCTCCTGCCTGCGTTGCCAGATATGCAGATTCCAGGCAGTGTTTTGGCAAGCTGGCAGATAATCCTGTTAGGCACAATCAGCTTGGTTGTATTGTTGAATATAAACTCAATCTTTCAGACAGAATAACAAAATGTCAATAAGGATCAGCACATCTGCACTGAAGCCGGAGCATAACAATTGAAGTCAGGCAAAACTTTACCCAGTGTGAAGTGCCCACATAAGAATAAAGCAAACAAGCTCAAGTAAACTCTTGCTTGCGTCTTTGTCTTTATTGCTGTGAATAAATAAAACATTCACAGAATAGACTGGCATCCAATATGCATTTCATTATGTTGGGCACCACGTTTGACTTCTTCATAAGCGTGCGGCAGCACTGTTTTCTCTGTTTTCTGTATTCTCCGCTGACTGACTGCACAGCAATTAACTGTTGTAGATCTGTTAGAACTGTCTGAAATCATAAATAGCTATTTCTTTCTTAGAAAAAAAAAGAATGTGATAATATACACTCGCTGTCCACTTTATTAGGTACACCTTGCTAGTGCTGATTCAGAACCTCTTTGTGTTCAGAAGTGCTTTAATTCTTTGTGGCACAAATTCAACAAGGAACTTGAAACATTCCCTAAAGACTTTGATCCATATTGACACAACAGCATCACGCAGCTTCTGCCAATTTGCAGTAACACATCCATGTAAATCTCCCTTTCATACCTGAAGGTGCTCTGTTGGATTGAGATCTGGTGACTGTGGAGGCCACAGTGAACCTATTGCCATTTTCAAGAAACCAGTTTGAAATTATTTGAGTTTTGTGACATGGCGTGTTATTCACGCAGCCATCAGATTATTACATTGTGGTCACAAAGGGACATTCAGGTAGGATGTGGCAGTTGATTCTCAGTTGGAACTATGGGGCATAAAGTGTGCCAAGGAAATATCCCGAACACCATTACACCAGCAGCAGCCTGAACATTTGATAAAAGGCATTGTTGTTGTTATAACTGTACCATTCTAATGTGGGAGGAGACATTGAGACTCTGTATATCAGAGAAAGGTTTTTTCAGTATTCTGTTGTTCAGCTTGAGTGAAGTAAGCCTCAGTTTCCTGTTCTTCCTGTTTTGACAGGAGTGGTGTGCAGTTCTGCTGCTGTAACCCATCTGCTTCAACATGCTGTGTATTCAAATATGCTCTTCTGCATACCTTGGTATGTACATGTAGTAATTTGAGTTAGTGTCGCCTTCCTATTAGCTCAAAGTCTGGTTATTCTCCTCATATGCCTGGCATCAATAAAGCATTTTGCCCAGAGAACTCCAGCTGGATGCTTTTTCTTTTTTTTTTGGATCATTCTCTGTAAACCTCAGCGATGGCTGTGGGGGAAAATCCCAGTAAATCAGCAGTTTCTGAAATACTCAGACCAGCCAGTCTGGCACCGACAGCCATGCTGCATTCAAAGTCACTTAAATCATCCTTCTTCAATCTGATGCTTGGTTTGAACTTCAGCAGGTCGTCTTGACCATGTCTACATATCTAAATGCAGAGTTGCTGCCATGTGATTGCCTGATTAAACATTTTTCTTGAGGAGCAGTTGAAGAATTGTACCTAATTAAGTGTGGCGAATAAACCAAAAATGGTTTAGATTTGCTGCAACTACTCATGTGTCCAGATGTCAGACTATATCAGGGAGACTATATCTATAACAGCTTATTGTGTGCATTATGCCAAATATATAATACATCCCAGCAAACAACTGTGTTTGAAAGAAGCACTGAAAATGAGTCCTGTCGGACAAGCTCTTTTAATCGTGGGGTGCATTTAAAAATCATTTGTAGACATAAAAATTGGATCCATTCAACTGTTAAGACGCAGGCTCTGAAGAGAATATAGCACATTCACAAAATCCCTAATAGGATCTGGTAGAGAACATATGCTTTTGATATACACAAGGAATTGGTGAATGTCTCCAAAGGCTGCACATACCTCTACACACGCATAGAAACTGCAGATCTCAGCAATATGAATAGTCAGGCCTGCTTACACAAGTGTGGCTAATTCAATATGACATCTTTCTAATAGGTAGTCTGGCCTCTTGGGGGGGACTGGGCTAAATGCAGAGTGAACAGATATTACAAGTGTGAGGTGTTGATGTAAATAAAACTATAATAATAAGTCTTTTTTTGCAATTATAGTTAGTGTTGAAATTAATAAAGGGAATCAAAAGATTAAGCCCTTCTAGGCCTCGCAAGGAATTGGGACGAAAGAAAACCATCCCACAACGCCCTGTTTGGAAATAAATCAGATGATTAAGTCACACTGCTATCTGTGTCAGTTATGATCAAAGAGAGTAAGAAATCACGATGCAGTAACTGCAACTGTCTTATACAACTGCTCTGTTTGCTGAAACGTAGGCAGAACAGGTGTTAGTCTAAGAATTAGTCTCCCTTAAGGAGTGGTGTGAGTCAGGCACAAAAAGTGAAACGGTGCTGGTGCATGGATTGAAACGTTGCAATGAAATGCAAATATCTCTTTGAGCATTTAAGTGAAGGTCGTGAAAGGTGCTTTTTAAAATGCACCGGTGTTTGGAGGCATACTGTTGGTGGAGCATTTCCAGGTGTCTGTAATGATATGAGTGTAAAGCTCTTACACCTATGAGAAACTGTGTAGAAATCAGCATAATCAGTTGCCCTCCTGTTCAACACTAAACAACAAACTGGTCTCACAACTGCTGTAATGACGAAATTGCCAGGTGAAAAATGGCAGCACAGTGGTGTAATGGTTAGTACTGTTGCCTCACAGCAATAAGGACTTGGATTTGGATCCACTGGCTGGCTGAGACCCTTCTGTGCAGAGTCTGCATGTTCTCTATGTACTCTGGCTTCCTCCCGCAAGTGCATAGATGTGAAAGTTAGTATGATGTATGGATGGCTGGATGGATGACAGTAATCTAATAAGCTATTAATCTGAAGAATGTGGTGCAGCATTTCTAACACAGACCTTTGACAAACAGCGAGCAACAGCTGCTGGAGATGGTGGTATCAAGCTCAAACACCAGAGACCGAAACATTTCCCATAGACGATCACATCCTTGAGATCCATTTGGCTTTCTGCTTCATCATGTGTGAAATTCATGTTGGTACCATATGAAACATTTTCTATTGATTTTTTAGATCCTCTCAAACTTTTGACATTTAATGCATTTTTAATAGCTCAAGTGAAAAAAACAACTTTTTTATTGCAGTGGATAGTACTGTACAGAGCCGAAGAACAAAACTGTAAGATCTAGATATGATGACATCACCTCGCATTCTTGTCAAAACATGACAACTGAAAGAGATAAGCACTGGGAGTAGCACGACTAATGTAGCGCACCTAATTGTGAACCTTGGGATTCAGAGCAGGAGGAGTTACCTTGCCAGAAGGTGCATTTGAATTTTCTGAGTCTCAAGGACCCCGGATTGAGAACCACTGCAAAAACTGGACGGAAAGCATCAATTAAGTATTGCCAGATTTGAAATGATAATCCCTAAACTCAGCAGAGCTTTGTCTCTCTGACAGCACAGAAGAGCTTCTGTCAGTCAAATCACAAAATACTCAGAATGTCTAGTCCAGGTTACTTGGAAAAGACATGTTTATTTTCCTCAACAGTTTGAGAAGACACGTGTAAAACAAAAATGGATCTGAGCAAAAAGTCTAAAGGTGAAGATCACATTAACATTTTTAGGACAACAAATATTTTTGCTTAATTGAATCTGTGCTTAATTTTTTCTACACCTTAATTCGAACACAAGAACAATGACGTGTTTTGACCAGTGTAAGAATGAAGATTTAAGCAGTAAACACATTTTATTTCTCATGTATGTGTTGCTTTCTCATGATTTTTGATGATTTAAGCACGGCAAACGCAATGTAAGGTTAATGATCACAGCGCAAGTGCTAAACTAAAATAACTAAGTTAAAAATGAAGAAAAATATTTTTGGGGGAGAAAAGGTGAAGGAAGAGGAGGAGGTTAAAGCAAACTTGTTCTGCACTAATAAGTAACTAACTCAACGACAACAAAACACACAGTGAAACACGACTTCATAGAAAATCTCCCATTTGTAGGCAAGGACTAAGCCACAGTTATTTAAATCGAAGTCCTGGTGCCTCTGTCATCCAGCGTGACTAACAGGATTTGACATGGTGAGGAGTGGATGGGTCCCAGGTTCACAAAACACATTCTGTCTGTCTGACCCTCTCTTCACACACACACACACACACACACACACACACACACACACACACACACACACACACACACACCTGCCTGTGTGCATATTTACAGGAAGCCACACGAAAGCAATGCCACATAATCCACTGAGTACACTGTTACACAGCCTCTTACTTGGCTTCACAATGGCACCGCAGCAATTCTGTTTTTTGTCATTACTGATTGCCTTCCTCTACCTGTGTGTGCCAGCCACTCTCATACATGACTGAGCAAGAGTCCCATCATACAAAGGTTAATATGATGGGTTTAGGTTTATTATGCAATTATGGGAACATAAGAATCAAGATTAAAAGAAACCCCACAGAACCATATTGTACCTGTTACACACACTTTACATCACTCCTAGCTCGTGCCACCTCTGACTTTCTCCCCTCGCTATCTGCTTTGTGTTGAGGAGGCGACAGCTTGCAGTAATTTAAAGTAATCGGATGATTCTCTCTCTTTTCATAATCCGAGACACACAGGCTGCTGTGAGGTAACCTGCTTTGGACGGGACCGCTGCAATAGGCAGTCGACAGACAGCCCACGTACTGTAGCGTGGACGCTACTTGTTGAAAATAAATTACACTCTTTCAGACGGCATGAGAACGATCTCTTACAAGGTAGTGTCGGGGACACTGCCGCTCTGTTAGGAAAGTGACTTACAGACCACGTGGTTAAGATGGGTTTTTAACCTCAAGACCAACATAAATACAACTTAATTCACTTTATCCACCTTAATCGCGTCAAAAAAATACCCATAAACAAGCGTGGTGCTGGTGACATTAAAGAAATTACTGACATTTACTATTACTCTTATTAAGATCACAGCCAGAGAATCATAATCAATAGCTCGGTGATATCTGAACTAGACTACAGCTCTGGAGTGCTTACAAATATGTAGAGTCGTCTTGAATAAAGCCGACGTCAGTTTACTAAACCAGCATTAATAATCCCTTCAGCCAGTTTCAGCACCACGGAGAGCGAATCTTCTCACTGGTCCATAAACATAGTATTCAAAGTACTTTATGATACTGTATTTTGGACTTTTTTCATTGCAGGTGTCATATTATGCCTATAGCCTATAACCCCCACCCTCCCCCCAATTTTGGTAGCAGAAGGGATGTTTTGTATCCACACAAACGCGCATTGCTTCATCTCTACCCACCCCCAAAAGAAAGAAAGAAAGAAAATACCTTGTGGAGGGGTTTGAACTGTGTGGGTTTATAATGCTCTGGAAATAGAAGCAGCAGTCAGGAGCAGAGCAAATACATGAAACAGAAGCGGTGCCTTTGGGTGACTAAAGTCACTACCGCACACACACACACACACACACACACACACACACACACACACACACACTATAAGTCAGAGATGTTTCAGGCAGTAAAGTAACACGGGCTCCGACTGGATGCTGTGTACGACTTACCGTGTCGTCCTCGTTGAAGCCATATGTTTCACACACAAATCTACTTTTCCGCACACTGTTGCTGTCTTTGGGCCGCGGTAACACACAGCCCGGTGGAAAAAATCCAAGAAATAACATCCACACAACTCATCCACCCGCCTCGGTTAAGGACTGACCCCACTTTTGTGTGTGTTGAGGGGGGAAGAAGAAAATCCCGTTGTCGGTCTCTTCAAGACGAGAGAAACATCGAGTAGTTTATTTTCAAGTCACAAAAAAGAAAGAAAAAGAAAAGGAGGAAGAAGAAAAAGAAGCGATGCTCTTCATGCCATGCTCTTCGCCTTCGTGCGGTAAAGATAGTCTTCCTCTGCTCTAGTCTCCTTTAGTTTAAGTCCCCAGTGTGGGAGTCACAAGGTAACTACGAGCTCTGTAGGAGAGACAGAGTAACAGTATATGTGCTCTAATGTTCTCCCTTGCTTTCCCAGCCAAAGAGAGGGAGAGGGGGGGAGAGACCGAGCGACACCAGCTGAAGGAAGAGAGAGGCGATGCGCAGTCAGAGAGAGAATATTTGTCTTATGGTAGCTGTGCAAGTACCGCAGGAGCAGCAAGCGGCAGGGATGGTGATCGGTGCACCGTCGGTGCGCCGTAATCTAATTACCTCAACGGCAAAAAGCGCCCGGATTAGCGGGTGGTTGCTCTGCTATGTCCCGCTGCTCTGCTCTGGTCTTTGCGTCGCATGGCGGAGAGGGGAGGATAGGAGCGCTATCAGACTATCCTATCAAATTTTAATTAGTCAGTACTCTCTCATACTCACTCACTTAAAAAAGCAAAACAAAAAAACAAAACAGCAAATGACAGAAAGACACAAATAATGATTCGAGACAGCACATCACTTTCCTGCCCTGAAATCAAATGCCTTTTATTTGGATACTCAGAGGTAAAAACAAACAAAAATCGCCGTGATTGTGTTTCTGTTTCTTTTGGCATTGCAGCAAAGGTCATTCTACAGGTGCGCGGTTCCATATTAAAAAGGCACACCTTGCCAACTGTGCAGGACTGGATGAACTTTAATTCCCTACGTGCATTGTGGAAAGAGACACCAGTTAACCGCTGGATTTCATGCTTCTCTGGAGTATCAGTTTTTAAGAGCTGACTGCTAATGTGTTTCTTTCACTGTTCCAATACTTGCAAAGTCCAATTTCAAGAAGTCACCTTGCTCAGTTCTCCGTAATAACACCTTAGACATGTTCTTTTAAGTAAGCTAAGTAATGCTGCAGATCGCACAGAAAGTTGACATTAAACATTATCCTGGCATTGTACATTGAACTTTATCATCATTACATTCACAGTTACTCCAGCAATCACACTCCCCAATGGCAGTGGTCTCTCCTGGACACACAGGGCCACAGTAACATTGTAAAAACTGCTTAGAAAAGCATAACAGAGCTCAAAGAGCTGTTCAATAGTGCAGGGAGACTCCAAAGGTCTTGTTCTGTTGCACGGGGCCACTCAAAAGTGCCTTGAGGCAAAGCTTGTTGTGCTGTATAAATACAACTGAATTGAATTGACTTCTATAAATTCCTAGTGTATAAAATAGCAGTGAAGTCTATGGCAATTGAACATATTATCATTTGTTTTGCATGCATGCAAAGATAATTCAGCAAGTAACCTTTGAACAACACATGTATAGTAAGACAGCAAAATGGCAAAATTGTACATAAAAGAGTGCTCCACTAGTTAACCATCATTTGAATGGCACCATCAAACTCATGATAGGCAGATTAAAAAAAGCGGGTTCAGAAAAAACAGACTAACTACTCTTCATTTTCAAAATTTGACCTTCACTTTACCCACAATACAATTCAGCCACCCCCAGCTTCTTTGGATATTTATGTACATTAAGATTAGTATCAGCTAAAATAGCCTGAAGTCATTATCCTCATGCAGAGATCTGGTAAGGTCACATCTTTCTAACTCCGACACCCATGTTTTTTTTTTTTAAACATGGCCCCACTACTTGAGGTATTTGCACAGCTTGCACTTTAACCATAAAAGGCTTCATGTGGCTTTTCTTTTTTTTTGGTTACAAATACTGTAATACTTCCCAAGACCTGTAAACAGACTTTGATGTGCAAACTCGGAGGAAACACAAATACAGTGCCAGAGAAAATGATTCCATGCATACTATTAAAGATTTCACACCACAGGTTACCTACCCTTTATGTCTTTGTATGAGGAAGTAACTCCATACGCAAACTGTAGACTGACCCTGCTGTAGAAACGAATCCCTGAACTGCCAATACACTGCTACCCTTGACAGTAACATGATACAGAACATCACCAAATGTTGCTTAAATATTTCCAAGATACTTCTAGATAAAAGTTTTACAAGCCTATATAAAATGCAGTATTTCTAATAAAAAATTCTGTAGTTTCAGTCTTTTTACACAGGAGGAGCTGCAGAATGCATGCTGGCTAAACTTGCTAATTTTCAAAGAGTTTCTTTGCAGATACAGAATGTAGATTCCAGAAGCATCACCCAACTCCTGCAGAATCTCCGTAAAGACTTGATAACAAGTCAGTCTCAAGGGTTAATCAGTCTCTAAAGAAAATCAACCTTTGCACCTCACAACATCCATATAATATAACAATTATTCTCAATCCACTGATCGTTTTACTCCTCCCCCTCTTTTTAAAAACAAAAGATGACTTCACAGGCAATGACAAAGGGTTGTTTATTTTGTGAGTCATTGTCCTTTAATCAAACTGCACATTGGCACTTGAAAAAAAAAAAGGAAAATATATCAGCATAGCAGTAGAAATGGGCTACCTGAAGACAAGAAGAGTAAACACAGACTTCATTTAGCCAGTGTCTAGTCTGTTTGCTCATCTGGACAGAAAAGAACAGTAAGCTGAAAGAAGGGGATCTAAAACTGAGTAATCCTTAATAATCAAGCTTCACCGCTACGTTGTTTAAATTGTGCAAGTGTTTAGAAACTGTGAGCAAACTGTTAAATAGTTTGTCTTAAATAGGCCACATTTGAGCCTATTTAAGATAATAATAATAATACAAACGATTGATTATTGAATACAAAAATCAAACTGCTAGAATGCCACTTGCTCAAATTATAATTTAGTTATAATTTACTTGGAGATCTTGAAAAGGTACAGGTTAGCTTCTGTTGGCACTGCAATATGAAATTCACATGTTGTTGTCATTCTGTAGCACAAAATAGAGTTACTGCTATCACACGAGTTCATGAGTGCACTAGCTTGTGTTGCTTCATAGAGGTCAGATTTTAAATCACAGTAATTTAAGCACTGTTTATAATAGAAATATAAAGCTGAGAATATTTTTTTCACCCTTAAGTAACATGTTGCATGGAAAGTAGAAAAAAAAATCTATAATCACCACGAAACAACTTCAGGATGTGGACCAGCAGGCATAGACCAGGATAAAAGTGCACCTGAGTTAAGAACAGATTTGACTCCTGGCTTTATATTCGACTGATAAAACACGAGATAGGAAGAGTGATAGCTGTAAAACAGCCATCTGCTCGTTTTTTTGTTTTTTAATAGTGCATCTTGTAATTACCTTCCTTATTTATTAATTTGATGAAAAAGTCAGAATATGATGAATGTGCTAGACATTCTGCGTTTCCTCACGATAACTGTAACATCTACATGTACTGAACAGTGAAAAAAAAAACAAAAAACAGAAGTGGCCCTGTTGGGTTGGATTGATGTGAAAGCAGTTACAGAGTTTGGCCACTTTAAATTGAAATCTGATTGCACAAATTAAAAGTTTCAAATCGCTTCCAGTAAAAGGGGTTTGCCATCAGAGGGCCAGGCCAATTATAGCCCCACACCACTGTGATCTTACCTGTGTGTCCATCTGCTCCGCTCTGCTCTTTGGGATTACATCAAATCCTATTGAGCTCATGGGACAGAAGCCAAGATCAGCATGCCTGAACCAATCATTATAAACCACCAGCACAAGAGAAGTTTGTCTTTTCTTACAAAGCACAATGTGGCTAAAAATGAATGATCATTAAGTGATTATTAATGCTCAGCTGAGTAAATATAATAGGTAGACATTTTACAGTGCTATTACAGAAATAATAAATGGTGCAGCATGTGGTGCACAGACAGGAGAGTCAGGTGGCTAAAGATACTGTCACATAACTGATTGAACACCACTGATGTTTAATACTGATCCATACAGGTGAAATTCTCTTTCCAACCTCAACTGTACTGCAGACCAAAGTTACACATCCAGGATAGATGTACATTTGAAATGCATATAAAAATGGTACCTTTTAATTTTTCTTATACAAATTCACTCAGATTATTCATCTTAGCTCAAAAACTCTAACTTCTCTTAAAACACACCTTTTTCTCACTGAGTTTGGTCTAGCTTTAATGGATTTTCTCAATAATAATAATAATAATAATAAACTTTATTTATAAAGCACACTTAAAAACCCTAAGAGTATGCCAAGGTGCTTAACAAGTAACATAGAGAACATAGAGAAGGAGGATAATAGTATGCAAGCAGGTAGCTGTCACTGATACATAGGAAAGCAACAGGTACAGAGCAAACAAGAAGAAAACACCAACAAAAGAAAAAAAAAAGAAGAAAAATAAACGTGCAAAAAATGAATAATCTTTATTTTAAGGTAAGTCAGTTTCAACTGAAATTTGTGCCATTTCTGTATTGGTAGTAAAGTCAAGTTAAAAATTTCCAGTGGAGAAGTTGACCACAGGTAACACTGGCTCCTCTTTTGTTTACATTGTACATACATGGATATGCAAATGCACAGATTTTGGGAGCTGAATGCAAAAATGTGCTTATCAACAGTTATGGTAGTAACTCACATGGAATCATACTGATGAATCTAAAAAGGGAGTTTTTCCTTCCCACTCTCGCCTGTTTTCACTATTTTATCTTTTTTTTTTTTTTAAAGTGTGCGTGTTAGTCCCCATAGGGAAATAGTTCCTCTGCATTTAACCCATTCACCCAGTGAAGCAGTGGGCAGCCACCAGTGCAGCGCCCGGGGAGCAGTGTGTAGGGACGGTACCTTGCTCAGGGGTACCTCAGGGTAGCCGTTCAGTGGAGTCGAACCCCCGACCTTCCAATCATGGGGCCACCACTCTACCTACTGAGCTATCCCTGCCCCTTTTTTTTTTTTTTTTTTTTCTGTATTGGAATAGGGTCTCTACCTTACAATAAACAGCACCTGTGGTTGTGATTTGGTGTTATATAAATAAGACTGAATTGAATTTAAAAAAATGAAGAAGGCAACTTGTAAAGAATTTTAAATCATGATTTAAAATTTCAAGTAAATCGCCTCTGTCAACATTTTATGATGCAACAAATGTTCACATTTTTCTCAGACTCAAAGAAAACAAAATGGTTTTTTTTTCGGTGAGTGAGAACAAAAAAAAAGTACAAATAAAACCTTGTTTGTTTGTTTGTTTGTTTGTTTTTTTGAAGCCCCACAGGTACATTTGATGTGTTGCATTCATATCAGTTGTTCTGTTTTCACTTTGGGTTTTATTATCATAACTAGACATTGTGGTATATTTGCACCTGTCATTTCCATCCCAGATATTTGGCACAGATATGTGCATATTAGTAGCATGCTGTTTTATCATTAAACATTATAAACTCTACTTTTACTGTACTAAAGTACTTTTGATATAGTATTAAGGAAATTGTTGATTAGAAATGATCTTAATATGTATTGTTCAGTTTTTGCTGCAGCATATAATAACTGTGGTGAATTTTTACATAATTAAACACAAGACCACACGTTTTTTATAGTGTTTTTATGGTTAACACTTTCAAATTCAGAATATGTTTAAACTTACATGGGTTCCCTATTCTAAAGCCCTCAGTTAAAGCTGCCTTGTTGCAGTTAACAAACCCAAGTCAAGATTTATGTGTTTAAGCTACAGAAAACTGGGGATATATGAGATCTGCCTCGTTTATTATTGAACTTCCTTAGATATACTCAAGTATATTTATTAAAATATAAGTTTCCTCAAAGCTGAAAACTAATGCATTGCCACAACTTGCAGTATAATTTTCCTCTGATAGAGCTTTCAGGTGTATAAAGGATTACACAGATTTTCAACTGGCCCCATTTAGCACCCTAAATGATGCATTATATAACACTTCCACAACATAACATAGTAGCTAACTTGCATTTTAATACTGTAACAAAATGAGAAAGAGTCTTTTAATCTCTTGGATATAATCTGTAATGCAGATCATTGTCCTTCGCAGGTTTCAAGGTCCACAAACTTTAAGTTTAACTGCGAGGGAAAACCACTGGACCAATGTTTTTCTGAGACATTTTTTAATCGTTTCAATTGTAACTACCGTAGTTAAAATAAGATTACTATTCCTTCACACACCATACATTTCCAGCCTTCAATGAAAAGCCAGAAGCAATTACAAGCAGGTAAGACCTCTCCAGAGAACAGACGACATCAGTGACACTTATTATGTCAGACACAGCATGTCAGGGGGAGCTGGGTTGCAAAGTGGCTTGCAACTGCATATATGACATTTCTAGAAGAGCACCTGTTGATTTGTTGTTATTAAGGCCAAGCTTGATTTTGTGGCCTGAACTCAAATGTCACTATATTCATAATATTCTATATCGAAAGACTTCACATAGGGTTTTGCAGAATAAGACATATAAATATGCATTCTAATGATGGATATGTGTTATATGTTAATAAAATCGACCATTTTGTGAGACAGACAGCATTTCATTATCTATGACTGACACAGCAGAGTGGGAGAAGTCTCAAATTTAAGTCTTTAATCCAAAACAGACCGGGGTCACGCACAGGGACTTTGTTAGATAAACAGTCCCAACAAGAGGTAGGGAAGAGGTACAGATGATAAACTTACTAAGTCTATACACGAGGAAGTCTATCAGAAACCACAGACAATATAAAACTTGGAGGTGGTTACCATGACGTCACCAACCTTAAATTTGATTCTGAAGCCTTGAAATGACTGTTTGACTTGTGATGAATGAAGTCGTTGGCCAATGAGCATGTAGTTTGAAAGATAATTGTCAACTCTGAATCATGGTATGACCAAAAGACCATTTATTTTTTTCTCATTTTAGTATTCAATGACCCAAATGGCAACAGTGACCCATAAATTCAATAGGAAAGTGTTTGCGGAGGTAAAGACAGAAAGCTGGTTTTCCATCATCTTCTCTAGAACTGGAATTCCTTTAGCAACCACAGCTATTTTTATCTGGTGGTTATCAGAGAGAATTCAGGTTTTTAGGTACTTACACATTGGCTTAATTTTTCCAACACAGAGCTAAATCTTTGGTTTTTACTCTCTAACAGTAAAACAGGGGGGAAAAAAAGGGGACACAAGTAAACAGAACAAACAATGAGAAGACGGCCTGAAAGCTCAACAGCTACGTTGAACAGAGAGAGAGGGGAACTGGACAACAGGGGAGTAGTAGGCAGGTGATTGATTAACTGGCACAAGAAAAGGGCAGAAAATAGAACAAAGGTGAGAAATGGAACTGCGTGTACGGCTGATTTTCAAAATAAAACAGGAAGTCAAAACAGAAGCCTCACAAACTATTTTGGATTATTGCTTTATTAAAGAATCCCTTAGACACACAGATGAAACAAAATTACCCATATTTCCTACAACCTATATCCACTTCTATAACAGAAACAGCATTATTTTCCATCTAAATAATCTCAAAAAATGTTAAGCAATATATGCGGCATATGCTGAGGCAATTACCACATCAGACAGCAAGATATTACCACACAGAAAGGGGGAGAGAAAATAGAAAAAGAGGAGCAATATGAAAGAGAACACTATATTTATTCTTCCTGCCACCATTAAATTCATCTCATGCTGGAGCTCTTCCTGGTTCATTTGGCAGAGCAGATGTTAATGGCTTAACAGGGCTAGGCAGTAAGTGTTTAATTAGGTCTGGGGGAAAATGATTTATTAAACACATCTGGGCTTATAAAATAACGCTCTCTGGACTCTGTCTTTTATGACTCCCACGCTGCAGCTCACTCTTCAAACCCTCCACCACCACTTATCCCCACCTGAAAATATAACTGTCTGTTTTAGCTTGAGCTTTCAGACTTGACAAAAACAATCCGTTGAAGCACAGTACGTCCCTTAGTGATGTCACTTCTCCTGATGGGAGCACCTAGTGGGAGGAAAGGCACAGTGGGGAGTGTGTCACTGACGATCAAGCGGTGCAGTACAGTTTTAGTGTCGCGGATTACTGGGATTTGTGCATGTCACCTGCCTGCTCAGACCACATCAAAGCCACATGGTGCTAGGTGCACTTCTGTTAGGTCCTTTTAGGGATGATAGCTTTGACTTTGATAGTTTCCTCACACAGGAGTGCAGAAGATAGAGCTTTTTATCTCACAATGTGAATGTGTGGCTGTGGTGAGATTGACCACACAGAGCGCTTAGATTGGACAGTGATGGACGGATGCGGTTTCTGCAGGTGGCCATGTACTTCATGCAGATCAGAGATTGACAAGTGGAAAACCCCACTTAATTTAAGATCCTGTGTATTTGCTATAGCTATTTTTCTTTTAAATTTCCTGATATTAGGTGTTTGCCAGACAGTTTTTTGGCTAATCTTTCCACCATAAAGCTGTCATCCTGTCATGGCACACATGCAGTTTTGAATTACAGAAAACCAGATAAACTCAAGCATGAGTCTATGTGAATGTCTTGATACACCTGGCTCTGCGATATTGTTCAGAAAAAAAAAAAGATCCAGTTTTAGGATCTTTTCAGTTAGGCCAAGAGGCAGGCCTGGGAACCACCCACTAGTTGCTCGGGAAACAAGATAATTCCCTCATTGGCTGCGAGTGGTTGCTGACAGTTCCTGTGAAACTGATTGCTCAAGAATGCCTGTAACACAGTAACACCAGTCAGTGACCCTCCTGGTAACCGCCAAGTAAAAATTTGTTTTCCCAGACACATTTTTGTGGGTGATTTCTTGCTGTTGCAAGGTGAAACTGATCTCAAAGAGGTGCAGTGCCATGTTGAAAATCACCATGCAGTTGCCTTGATTGCTAGCATATTGTAGTTGTAGCTGCCATTGTGGAAGACTTGTCTTTAAATACCTGTGAACTATTTACTACAACGGTATACACTTTTTTCTAGTGAGTAATGTTGCTAGGTCTCTGTGTCAGACGTCTTAACAAGGTAAGAAAAGAAAGAAAGAAAAACTACATAAAGACATTTGATGCATGGCTACAGCTACTTGGGTGATCAATTGAATGACAGATTGGACCAGAGGACCGACAGTGAAGCCGTGTACAAGAAGGGATAAACAGACTCCTTACTTACTGAAGAAGTTCAGATCCTTCAATCTGTGCAGCAAGATGCTGGAGATCCTCTACCAGTCTGTGATAGCGAGGGTCATCTACTTTTCTGCTCTCTGCAAAGTGGTGGGGGTGAGGGTAGAGGGCAGCATCAATGCCAGAAGGATCAACAAAATAATCCACAAGGTTGGAACCATCACTGTCCAGAATCAGAATGTGGAGTCAGAGAGAAACAGGAGGTCACTGAATACAAGAAAAACTGCAGACAACCCACGTCACCTGCTCCATTCCACACTATCGAGGCAGCAGAGCCCCATCTCCCTCAGATTTATTTAACCCCGCTGACACAAAGAACGTTTCAGGATATCAGTTCTACCATTCTCCATAAAAGTGTACAACAGCTCTCCTTTTTGTGACAGCTGAAAATGTCCGTGAGGAAATGATCCCACACTCATTTCTGTATCAACCCTTCCTAATGTTGTTTTTCAGATTCATAGTGTGGATGTTATTTATTAATACATTTGCACTAATGCTTTCTATAATTCTTTTTTTGCACAATCATTAATAAATAACAAACTTTGACTGCCATTCCCATCTGCAGCAAAGAGAACATGACAAGAGTAGCAAACGCTTTCCATTCTGAATTCATAGAGTACAATGGAATACTGTGTATTCTACCAAATGGGCAGGACAGACGTCTATGCCGACTGACCATAGCTTCTAAAAATGCGAACAATGGCTGTGACGACTTATGGGACATGTTTATTGTATTTCACTACAGCTTTCGACATGCGAAATGTCAAAAAAAGGGAAGTCGATGTGCAATAGCTAGTCGTCAAAATCTGCAAAGTGCATGCAAGTGTTTCCTCAAGCACTGTACAAAGCGGGCCATCCTGCTGAGAGCAGCTGCCATCGTGACTGAAAGATATTCATTGATTCTGGCTTCACTGCACAGTTTGACACATGGTCTAAACGCTGTTTCAAAAGAACCATGTAAGTGCAGGTTTCAAAGGAAACAGGGGCCTAAATACTTCCGTTTAGAAAACCCTTAGGAAAGTATCAGTTTAGGTGTTATGCACCTCAAAGTCTTGATGTGAACTTAGATGATATCATTTGTGTTGGTTTTATTGGTCCGTTTTTGTGTCGTGTGGTGTGTTTGCTGATACAGGCATATTTAATTCACACCAATTAAAGTTTTTCAGAGAAAATGATGAATCTATACCAAAAAAGAGCCTGGAGGACAGCCAGTTAAATCAGCCTAGAAACTAATAAATGGTGCACATTTCTTCCCTAACGAGACCAGATGGCAATACCAGAGACTCAAGCTTGCTTATGTGTATGTATATTTAATGAAGTCACATTTGCTATATAGGTGGGTGTGATTACAAGCTGCAACTATACATTTTAAATGTTCCTTTGTCAGGTAATTGTTTGGATTTATTTTTTAATTCTTGCGTGATTTTAGCAGCGTGATTTTGATTGTGATCAAGTAGGAATATTGTTGTTCCAATAGACCTCTGGACATGGGGCAGTAAAGTGTTGTATGTCCCTGGGCATTCAAAGTGCCCTCTATAATATCATATCCCCAACACTCGTCATGCAGACCCATATCATCACAGTCCCATCTTCTAGCTTAACTGGTGGGAGTCAGGACTATGTTTTCACTGAGGTATTCCCATCGAGGGTCATGCCAAATGTGCTGGATCCCTTCTGAGTTGAACAAATTCATTTTACACTCGTCTAATCACAGAATGTGCTCCCAATATGAAATATCCCAAAAGAGGAAGCAACTGTATTTCACAGTTCAACCGCAGTTCACTGAAGTTGACTTTACGCAAGGTCCTTCACATTGTCTGAGCTGTCACAGTGATTCTAACTTCAACCGATAACCCCTGGGCCACATCAGCATGTTCAGATTTGTACAAGTAGTGCGCCGTTTGTGACATCATGTCGTGACGATGGCCACCGAGAGTCTGATTACCTCCTAATTACTACTGCAGTAATCAAGCAGGAAGATGGGTGACCATAGCCACAGCCCATAGGTCAAAAATGAGAATGCTCACAGGATATTAGCTCAGCTGTAAATAACATGGATACCAAGATCTGACGCAGGGAATTGAGAAAAAAACAAAACAGGCTGGTGACGAGAGGACAAACATTTTTATTCAGCAGAAACACTTAATGGTCTCGGGGGGGTTTTTTGGTGCCGTGAGAACGCCAGATATCTGCCATGACCCGCTCATCTCGTGTCACACCGCTGAAGTCCATCGTCTTCAGCTGAGGCAATACAGAAATCACGTAATTCCTAAACACACAAAAAGGCACACACGTCAAAGTCAGCTTTGACTCCAAGGGCACCGTGGACATGTTGAGTGCTTCCATATATGAAAATTCATATCAGCATTAACATTTGATTTTAAATAAGGACGATACGTCTAAGTCTTTGTGAAGCAGACTTTGCTGATTTTTCACATAAATGAGAGTATGAAGTGAGATGAAAATTAAATCAAAAAGCTATATCCCTGAGATATTGAACCTAATAACCTGACACATCTAATGTAGACATAAGCAGGTATCAGAGGTATCACATATCTCAATGTGACATTTCTCTGTCTATATCTGTAGGTGTTGCAAAAGATATATGATTAGATTCAGTGCATTAGTTATTACAAATACTGTTTAAACTAGAATATTATGGTACTTGGTACAGTACTACATATATTCAGTTAATGACATTTTTCATAAAAAGGAAGTTTTACTTTACCTACTTTAGGTAAATTCTGTACTTTAATAGGAAGAATATTTTAGCTCTTGTTTTGCCACTTTGCTAAAATAGTTATTACATTTCTGATCAAATATTCCCTCTTACACACCTGTGATTTCCCATTAAAAAAACATAGCCCCCTGAAACAACTGTCAAGTTAGACTCAACATATGAGTTATCCTCAACATGCCGCACGATCTATGAATCTATGAAGCAGGTTTTGTCGGGGTATTTTTTTCTTTCTAATTCTTTTTTTTTTTTTTTGCTTTTCTTCTTCTCTGCTTCTGGCCTAGCCTCTTGCTATCAACTATCTACAACCAATCTAGAACCAGCCTGTGTATAACTCCACACACTGCAACTTCAGATCAGCTCTGAGAACAGAATGTCTGTCTTAAGTGAAATTGCTGAAAATGAGCTTGCACCTGTAGCCTTTGCTTGTTTCTATGAGATTGCCATGCAATGTGATTGTGTGCAGATGCTGGAGCTCTCTCAGCTTGTCCACTTCTGACAGGTTCCAGATGCTGTTGCCATGAAGATACAGCACACGCAGTTCTTTCAGCTCACACAAAACCTGTAACAGGGCTTAGTTGTAAATTTAAATCAATAAAATGCTGGTTAGCTTGCGAAGATATCAGAATTTATTGCATTTTGGGGAAACAAATGTAGATTATAAACATTTCATAAATAAACAGGGAGAACAAATGTTTTGTATAAGACGTGTGTAATTATACATCAAAGACAGGGGCTAATTTCAGAAGAAGACATAGAAAACTGAAAATGAGCTATTAGAAGAACAAAAATGATTCTTACAGGTTCTATGCAGGTGATTTTGTTGAAGGACAGATCCAACCATCCAAGCTTTGATGGTTGTGCAAAAAAGTGGTTGATCGTGTACTGGAGGCCAACAAGGTCGGTGAGGCTGTTATTACTGAGACGCAGAGAGCAGCTCAGGTACTTCCCCTTTGAGTTTGTGGTTAAAGGGCGGAGCAGACTTCGGGGCAGCTCTGCCAATGCACCTGAACCAAAAATAACATAATGAGACTTGATACATTATACGGGCAGCTTTGGTACTTGTTTATATGCGGTTTTATTTCTGCTGCTTAAAGCCGCTCTATTAAAGTGATTACTGCAGTCATGTTCACAGAATTTTATACTGTAGAAATAAGAAGTGATTTGAAGTATTTTATTTTAAAATGCTTTAAAAACAATAAGTTACAAGTTTGTGTGACTAGATTATGCTAGTGTGTAAACATTGCAGTATTTAAATTCATGCATTTTGATAACAGCAGTTGATACACTAACTATAATTAGGTGGTTTTGTAAGAGCAAGTGCTGTCCTAGAAAATACTTCCTACCAAAAAGCTCACCCCCCAGGAGCACTTAAATAATTATTAATGGAAGAAATATATTTAAAAGTAAACACTATTTCATTATCTACTTTATATTTCAGGATTTTTAAAAATATACTACCTGCAACATTGCTGAGATTTTTAAAAGAAAGATCCACTGGTGGACTATACATGTTCAGTTCAAAAAGTCTCCAGCAACAGCAGAATGAATGTCCAGATTAAACCTAGAGCAGTGACTGAATACTGAAAACACATGGTTGCATGAGAAAAAAAATTAAACATATTGCTTAGCGATGAAATTCAAAAGTCAACATTTGCAGTTTATACACAAACACACACACAATATAGAATGCATTCAATTGATATATATTTTAGAAGGAGAGAGAAGAAGACCTAACATTGATTATAGATCACCTCATCTTTCTACTTCTTACAGATACATGCATGCATGGAAACCACAGAATACTATCCTGCAGTAATGCAGTCCCAATAAGAAGTTTTAGAACACTTAAAAAAAATGGCAAAAAATATCATATTTTGCATGGTTAATCTTAACAAGGTTCCAAGTAGAGCTTCAACATGCAACAAGAAGAAATGGGAGTGAGACAAAACAATTATTTGACCATGCAAGTTATTGAAAACAAAGCTTAAACTGAAACAAGTTGTTTTCCAGTTGGTAAAACACTTAGAACCACATGCTTGTAAAAGGTCAAATCTGTGAAAAAAACGTGGTTTCATCATCATTTCTGTCAGGTACTCACATTGTCATGATGTTCTGATGGCAAAAGCACAAAAAACATTTCGTTTTTAACGTTGTCAGGTTGTTGAACTGCATAAACAGGGTCTCTCGCAGGACGCCATTGGTAATGGGGTGGGAAGTAGTAAGACAGTCATTTGGAATTTCTTAAATGATCCTGGGGGTTATGGAACAAACAAGTCAAGTAAAAGACCCAAAAAGATTTCACCAGAACTGAGGAACCAATTGGCAGTCCGTCAAGACATTGGAAATCCTCGACCCAAATTACGACCGTTAATGGTGTCGACTGCAACTCCATAACCATCAGACAGCATCTGAGACTGAAGGGCTTCAAAACCAAAAAACGTCTTCAAAGGTCTCCTTGAAAGCCACAGAACTGACCGTTTGGACTTTGCAAGAGAGCACCAAACATGGGACACTGAAAGGTGGAAGGAAGTTTTATTCTCTGATGAGAAAAAAAATTTAATCTTGATGGTCCTGATGGTTTCCAACGTTACTGGCATGACAAGCAGATCCCACCTGAGATGTTTTCATTTACAGGGTTTACAGGGTTTTTTGGAGGTGTGGTCCTAAACTTTTAAATAAAGCGTTGTTTTCAACAAATTGCTCAAAAAAATGTTTTGCTTCACTCCCATTTCTTCTTGTTGCATGTTGAAGCTCTACTTGGAACCTTGTTAAGATCCAACCATGCAAAATACGTTTTTTGCCGTTTTTCAAGTGGTCTCAAACTTTTGATTGGGACTGTACATTGCCAACCAAAACATGACAACGTGATTATTGATTACATTGCAAGTCAGTCAGCTAAAGCACATAATAACAATGTTAGAGCTTTTGACTTAAATCATAACCTGGAATCAAGTTTTTCAGGCCGTCAGGAAGTCGAGGAATGCTCCAATCCAATATTTGGATCATGTATTGTACCAATCCCAACTTTAAAAGCTGGACATCGTGTGAATGTCATGACCAAAAATCTTACAGCACAACCCTGTATCGTATGAAAAGATCAATGCCTTTTACCTGGCATGCCAATTTCCTCACGCCATCATCGGAGTCCAGATGAACTGGTGAGTGAGTTGTCCACGGAACCAGATGCAAACATGTTTACCTATTATGTGTGTGGTGTGGAAAAACTCACCTGTCTAGAATATATGTCACTGTCTGCATTTCTATTATTGGGATATATATGCTCTAACTCTCCTGAATTGTGCATCTATGCTGACAATGTACCAACGAGCACAGAAAAATAAACAGAATATGAGTTTGAGAGGGTAAATGGAGGACATATTCACAAAGAAGAACTCAAAGGACAGAAGAGGTGATCATGGAAAATTACATCCATCAGCCGGAGATTTTCCTCACCTTGTTGCTCCCTCAAGATGTCAGTGTCTGTGTACGCCTCGCTAATAGCACAACAGCACCTCATTGAAAGAGTAAGGACAGTCCTTCAATAAGATATGAAAATGACAGTGAGCCATAGTGAAGGACACAGACAGAGACTCAGACAGAGGCTGGAATCAGGATGGGTTTGAACAAATGTTTTGGAAGTCAGAGTATGTGAGGTATGTAAAGGAGATATCGAGTGTTTATTTACAAGCCGCATGGTTCATCTAATGTTTAAGGTGATCTTCAAATTTATGTCTCACTGATAAATTGCGTATAAGCATGTGGGAGGGTGGTGTCATTGGTGTGTGTGTGGCTGAGTCTCTTAAGATCATAGATCAGGAAACAGGGTCATTCAGATGAATAAAACATCAAGCAGGAGACCAGATGGAAAAATCTGGACTTCTTTCCTCCCTGCAACGGCCATGAGTGATGTGCTTAATACCCATGTACTACAGTGAGTCCATTCAGCCGCACACAGTAGGAAGCTGAAAAATCTGAACAGCAGTGGTTTGAAGGGATTGAATATTCATGAGGGCACCGTAACACTGTAGGCTATAGACCTCAGGATAATCAATATAGAGTACTGTGCAAAACTCTTGAGCCACTCCTTATTTCTTTATACACTGTAGTTTGAGCAAAAGTTCTCCAGGCTTTCTGAAAATCTCTCAAAGTCGTTCTTTGGACATTGGCAGAGGAATGTGTTTTTTTCTTTGTTAATGTTTATTAATGAGGTGATTCTAATGGAGCTACTATTCAATAATTTTGCACAAGGTGAGCAGTGTGTGCTTAAAAAAGCTGAGGAAACTGGCGAGTTGGAGGAAAAATATCCAGCTACACAATATCGAGTATATATATTCATCCAGTCCTTCAGTTTAGTTCAGTTGAGATTAACTTTAACGGGTCTTACAGATCCATTGGTTGCAAATTACATAGACCTTTATAGAGTGATGAATTCCACTTTGAAATGTTTTAGCTTAAACTATCATCACTATGTACAGAAAGGGTCAAGAGACAGGTACAACAATGAGTGTCTATGGCTATCTGCAAAAAACAGTAGAGGCTCTGTCATGATTTGGGGAATGGATGGAAGTATAACACAATAAGGTACTGTCAAATCTTGATCCATCATGGAATACCATCTGGAAAGCTTGTGACACATTGCCAATGGAGCAAAAGCATAACTACCTAGTGAAAACAGACAGGGGAACACTATCAGTCATGGATTGGTCTCACCAGAGCCCAGACATCAACATTACTGAAGCAGTGTGGGATCATCTTGACAGAGAACAGAACAAAAGGCAGACAAAAAATGTCTTTCAAGAAGCCTGGAGGACTATTCCTGAAGACCACTTCAAAAATTTAGAAACAGCAAGCTTGCCCAACAGAGTTCATGCTGTGTTGAAGAATAAAGGTGGTCACAGCAAATGTTAACTTTAGACCCTTGTGCCCACTCTCCAAATTTCCAAGCCAAATATAAAGAAATGGGAGGTGCCTTAAGACTTTTTCGCAGTATAGTATTTTATAGCTGTTTATTCTCAGCTGCATTGTCCACTGCTTAACTTGGCAGATGGCTGTCGCCAAGTCTCTTTCCATTTATTAGCACCTTACATTAGCGCGGTACTGGAAGTGGAGAACTGGATGCAAGTGAAACTGAAGTAGCTCTAAACTAGTTTAAACTTTCCATTAAAGACTTGTTTGGGTAAGTGCTATCAGTGTAATATGGAATGAGGAAATATCAGGCGAAGGTAAGGTACTTTGCTCAAGAAACATAAAACTCTGTTCTTTCCTTGTATACTGTATTTATGTATTTATGTAAGCTGAACACTTGCATATGACTAAAAACCATGAAATAAATAAAGTCCAGGTTCTGATCAAGATTTAGTAAGATAGCTGAACTTGTGTTCTTAAGAGTCACATAGCAGAAAAGAAACAGAATGGACACTCTGGTCTGAAGAGTTCAAATCAAAGGTCAAAGTGATATAAGAACTCCACATCACTCCTCATCCAATTCAGCTCACCCGCTTCAAACAAAACAACAATTATGACATTGTACACACAGCACTGAAATGACTCATTTAAAAACAGCGGCTTGAAACATAATGCATGTTTTTACATAATCGTTCAGCATCGATGTGCTGTTAATGTTTGGACTGCAAGATTGGTAGAGCTCGGGCAGCCTTTAGTGTTTCACGTATCCCTTTAATTTCTTTCCGCACTTGCATCTGCATATTATATAGGTGGTATAAGCAAGAAGAACGGCTTAATACAGGCACATTTTCAGCCTGTAAGAGACCTGCATAAACACAGCCGCTGTTGTGTAATACCAACTTCTGCGGCGTAAGTGCATCTGCCATTGTCCCCTGATGAAAGGTAATGGTATTAGAGGAATATCCTTGCTTCCTGCTTTATTCTTAACTATCGTATTTGAACATTTAAAACAAAGGAGATGGATTTAAACAAGATTATTTCTTCATGTGACATTCAAGGTGATCCACAGCGTATTCAGCATGCACAACAAAACAGCAGCTTTCTCACAGTTAATGTCATTTTAATTATCTTAACATTAACTGTGCAGGAAAAAAACTGGGGAATGGATGCCATGCTGGTCAAGCAAAACAATTTTAACACTGTCTGTTATTTAGTTTTTGTGTTTTCTTCTGTTTGACTGAATATATATTTAGCCAGTCATACATCCAAGCTTGTTACAATAAACATGAGAGAAAACAGCTATTGTTACAGCAGAAGAAAAAATATCCATTTGAGGAAAGTCCCACCCCTAACTCAATGCACTATGTATTTAAGTTACTGTTAGTGTTTGTTTGCTCTGTGCTTAATTGGGGTCTTTGCAGTACCAGTCAAAAGTTGGCCTTTCAGCAATATATGAGCATCACCTAATGCTGTGCTGAAAACAGTGCCGACAGTTTATTGTCTTCAGTGTTATGAAAACAATGTTTAATTTTAAAGCTGTAATCATCAAGTCCGAGCCACTGAAATTACTCCATTCTCTTTGATACTTCTTTTTACTTTTTGTACTTTAAATGTTTCAGATTTGTGCTTAAAAATGATATTATGCTATACTGCAAATGTGATTTTGCTGCATCTCTCAGTGTATTCAAACACTTAAACTATGCTATCCTATCCTGGAGGTGCATAGATCCCACACTCAAAATGCATCATTCATAGCTGAATATGAGAAATTTATAGTGGCGAGTTCATCACTTATGCCCTTTGCCCAGGGGTACAATCACATACACACATTCAGACATACACAATGAATGCTGGAGTGTGCACAGTTACTGTAAAAGTACAACGATCTTGGCACACAACTGCATTACCACACACATTAAATGACCATGGATACAATCAATATTCTGTGTTGCCTAAAGGGACATAGAAAGAATCTTTTTTCCAAATTCTACCTCCATGAAATTTTTCTACCCCAGTGCTCAGGCTTTGCCCTTACCATGTCTCTTCCCTTCACTCATTATCGGCCTCTACTCTACATTAAAAAGCACTGATCTTCTCAATTTCACCTTCTAATTCTCCTTGTCTGCTTTTTATCAGTCTCTCCTATTTGTCCTTAACAACAGCTGTGTGTCCCTGTCCTTCAGAATCAGTAACAACAGACTTAAAGAGGGGTATTTTCTCACCGCAATTTCCCCTTTTCTTCTTATGTAATAAATGTGTTTCTTCTTCTCTTCATGCATATTCTTACCTTTGTTCTGTCACTGTCTCTTACTCTATTCCCCACCCTCTCCTTTTAGTATTACATAGGAGGTCATGCTATTAGCACACTGGTCACTCGGGCTTCTCATGGCATGGGCACACTTTGCTGCTTACCTTCTATTAAGAATATACTGACAGTCCATCAATGGCCTCCACAGCCAGTCACTCTCTTAAATTCTCAGTTGTGTAGTCAGTCAGAAAGCTAGTATATCTGTCAGCAAGCTGCTGTGTCAGATGGTCATTCAACCAGTCACGCAATGCATCAGTCATGTCAGTCAATTTGACAGGCAGCGTGGGTAAAGCAGTGTATCAGTCCATTAGTGAGGCAGTCAGATGGATGATGTATACAGCGATGCTACTAATTAGTTATCCAGTCAGTTGTACTGCTTTCATCAGAGACATACGAACACATAACAGAAAATAAAGAATCTTCACTATTGCTTTAGCAGGCAGTGTAACTCAAGTTCTGATAGTACTGTGTTTGTTTGCCTAGAATTACTTCCTGACATAAATAAATGAACAGTTCCTTTCTGTTGAGATGATCCCACGCTGTTTCAATAACACTGAGATCTGCAATCTGGGGAGATCAGTTCATGACAGAGTGTTTTTCTTTTACTGCATCTATTTTACCAAAACACCTGCAGGGCACCAACCCTTGAGGCCTGGAGTTGGACACACCTGCCTTAAAGCCATATAAATAATGGTTTATTCCATCAATCAGTTCTTAACTATTACTATTTTGTGTTATTCAATAAATATAGTTATGCAGCTAAATGTAATCAATGTCTGAAGATTAAGTATTAGTATTCATTAAGCAGCTACATTTCTGTGGTTTTTACTTTTGTATTTCACCTTTATTTATACAGGTAAATCTCACTGAGACATGAGGTCTCATTTTCAAGAGCTACCTGTTTTAAATATCTGTAATAATACTGTGTTACTATCGTGTGACTCATCAGGACTGCGCAAAGAAATCCCAGAGTGTGTCTTGTGATGTCTGAGAAACCATAACGTAGCAAAATATGTTTTGGATGTTGTGGAGGTTTGCGGGGTGGGAGCTCTCTGAATCTGGCTTGTTCTGACTTCCATAGATGCCAGATTGCATTTGGATCTAGGATTTTCGAAGATGGGTGAATGCCTCGGGCAGATTTTGTGGTGTGTAGCAGTTTGAGGTGTGTTACTGGTTCTACAGCTGTAGAACCAGTACGACACCCAGTTAGATCTACTGTAAGGTTGCTGCATGTCAAAGTGGCATCTAAATTACATGAATATCAGAACCTATCTATTATAAGCAGAACATTGCAGATGATTCTTGTTAAATCACTTGATTTGTCAATGGTATATGTCAATGGCATAAATATGAAATATTTTAAGAGAGAAATAGGTGCCGACAGTAGTTGTATTAGGCTACAGTCCCAGTGTTGAATAACTAAGAAGATCAAAACCTAAGTAGGCTAAGGATTCTTGCTAAAAAGCATGTACTTCAAAGAGGGCAACTGAAAGATAAAACTAAAAAGCTGGACAAAGTTGTTACTATCTCTTTCAGTCTTTTTCATACCTTTTGTTAACTAAAGATCACTGGGAGCCCTTTTATCAATACAACCTGTATCACCCTCATTCAATTTAACAAAGTGACTTCAGGGAGTTGCTCAATACAGCTCAGCTGGAGCAGGTGGGGTTAAGTGCTTTTGTCAAGGGCACCACCAGAGGTTTGCTTGTGAAGAGTAAAAGCATTGCTCAAAGATCTGCTCTGCCTCAGTGCTGGGAGGTGCACTCCAGTCACAGGCCACAATTTTGACACTTACACCACAGATTTGTTCCAAACTCATTACATAATTGGAATACATGTAACTGAGAAAACCTAGTGCTGCGGTACAGAAAAATAAATCATGTTACACTGATCCTGTTCGGTCCTCCTTTTGATGTTTTACAAACCTTGGTTGAAGAACCACTAACTGTTCAGTTAATAAATTTGTTTCAATAACTCATCATTTCCAAGCAAGATCAGAGAGTTCAGTATGTGAAACTTGAAGTAGAGCAGTCTACTGTCAAGGCTAAAGCCCCTAACATTTCAACATATGCATCAGTAAATGTAATCTGTCCCTTCTTTTCCCATGGCTTACCTCAGAAAAACTCAATTCAGCCTGTGAGTTTTAGCAGAATCATACTGAAAGACAGTCAAATGACCATCGGTGAAACATTTATCTTCCCTGGAGGATTGTCCACCTCTGTAAACTGCAAGACTGACATTATATGCCAAGCTGTTAAACATTAAAACTTATACCTGCTCAAAATTAGCGTGCCATGCTAGGCGTGGCCTTTAGCATACTGTTACTGTGAGCTTAAGTAGGCTCCAGTAGATGTACAGATAAACATAACCTTAAACGTTGAAATGCTGACACTTTTGAAGCAGCAGAGCAATCCTTGTTGCTCCAACCTTTACAGACCTGAAGCCTGTTTCTCTGCTAATGTACAGAACTTTTCCCGGGTAAGAAGCTTTTAACAAACAAGCTCACTAGCTAATAAGCTAAATTTTTGACTGCTTGATTTAGTATATAAGTAATGTTTAATAAACATGATTGCTAGCCAATATGCTAAGATGATGCTAAGTGAAAGTCTAATTAGTGAATCACAAAACTACATTCACTCACACTAAGTATTTTTGCTGCACAAAAAGAGTCTTTGTAATGTAATGAAGCAAAATTAAGACAGACACTTGTTCTGTATTTCAGTATTTCGTATACTTCTCCTGTTTAAAACTGCCTTACTAGCATTTTTTGTGATTAAGGGTACACAAAGGGATAATTATACCGCCTTAAATGAGCTGCAGGGATTCATTCTCTGAAATTAATTAATTTTCCATGACGCTTCAGGATGAGATTGCTATGCATCATGGAGGTTTGCATGTCATGGTTGTACAACTCACTTAGAAAAGGAGCAAAGAGCTAATTACACTTAAGCCTTATCATTTAAGCTAATGTTCATGGGTAAACTTGTAAACATTAATTGTCTAGGTCAGTTTTTCTTTCAGTTGAAGTTCAGAAGACAGACATGACAAAGTTTGAGTTTCTGCAGACCTTCCAGAGACCTACAGAAGATTGATAACTTTCCATTTGTAGTGGATGACAAGCCCCAGCCCAAAAGGAACTGAACTTTACAGCCTGCAGTAAGTGCAGTAGAAGAAAGTGTACTCTAACACAGATAAGTGTATTGGTTTCACACTAACCACCTGCTTCAGATCAACCAGCAATTTGAAATGGATCAAAGTGACCTTAAAAAGGTGCACTCTGATTTCTCATATGTGTGCACAGTTGGGTTTTTTCTTAGAGTTTACTGATTGTAACACAGTGTAGAACGTTTCATGTTGCTGATCTGAACAACAACTAAATAAAACCAGATTATTGTTTTAACAGTCTTATCCACCCTCTTGGCTTCTGCTGCTCCCAAAATCTTATGAATTTGGTTATATTGTTGCTCCTGGTAATGAAAGTTATATTCACTTTTGTTACCAGGAGCATAACATTTTTTCTTTGTATTGTGTACCAGTTATACCTTAACCCAACCTCACAAAGCCCCTTACATATCAGCATTTGTGTTGTTTTAGTAAGAAATTGGTAAGTAATCTCACAGACTAATGTGTAGTCGCTCTTTTTATCAGAATATTTTCATGTTAGACAAAAACACGAAATTGTGTAAACTCCCAAGGGCTTAATTGTTGCAAATGCATACTCAGTGTTTTAAACTTTAGCGGAGGTCTACTGAGGAATCACTTTAGACTGAATTTATCATGTATACTGATAAAAGAAACACAATTCAACTCCTATGTGAGATTCAGCCAAGGCTTACACAAATTGGTACCAACATTATACTACGAAATTTCAACATACAAACAAAAAAGATCTTTACGAATGCTGACACTTAAAACCAATATTAGTCGGGTTGTGGCAAGTACTTTAGAGAATGGCTGGTGTAACTGAGAAAGTGAAAAAAAAAGTTGATGGGGAACTTCAAAAGAGCGCATCTCAAGAATAAAAAAAGTTTCTCTGCCTGTAAGGTTTTGGATTTAAAATAGACAGACCTGGAATTTCATCTCCAAACTGAGATCTTAATTATAAAAATAAAACCCAACAAAGGCAAAAATCATAATTCCCAGGAGTAAAAATGAAGTACTGCGTACGCTGCGGTATGCTTATACAGATTAGGATGAAAGCATCATTCGTGTGATAGAACTGCAGCTCTGTTCAGCTACCTGCCTAAATATATCTTCATTAAGAGAAAAACCCTAGAGTGAAAAGGAAGCTTGGCAAGTGGGTGCAAGGATGTAGGACAAAACATAAGAAGAAGCCTCAAAAAGTGTGTAATTATACTTTATATATATATTAAATATACATAATTATACTTATAGTCAAACTCAAATAATTGTTTTAAGAGGGATCATGAGTCCGTGTTCTTAGAACGGAATATTTGAATATTAACACAAGTTTATAACATGTAGCACTTTTAAAAGTTCAGTGCACAACAAGAACGTAGTGTATGCTGAACAGCTTAGCAAGGACCATCTGCATCTAAAGGACAACGGTCACTCTTTCGAGGACGCCAATGTTCACATTTTGGACAGAGAAGACAGATGGTTTGAAAAAGGAGTGAAAGAAGCCATCTATGTCCACTGTGAACAACCATCTTTGAACAGAGGCGGTGGCTTAAGACAGTGGTCCCCAACCCCTGGGCCATGGACTGGTACTGGTCCGTGAGTCGTTTGGTACCCGGCCGCAAGAGTTGAGGCTCGGGTGTGAAATTTATGGTTTTCAGGTTTTTATCATTTTTATCGTTAACTCTGTTTCCCTGGGTCTTTTCCCATGTGTTATGAATAAATCTTATTTTCTTTGGTGCTGGTACTGGTTTAATTGTGTTGTATTTATCCGCGACACCTTAAAGGCCGGACCGTGAAAATATTATGAGACAAACCACAAAAACAGGTTGGGGACCGCTGGCATATGACACCAACTGTCTGCCATCTATAATCCAGTTTTGAGATCCCTTCCCAGATGCTTTAACGCCCACTTACATCCTGGGCCATTTGACCTCAGGAAATCACATGATAGGGTGGGGCTAGGCTTCAAACTGGGTTCACCAGAAACCTTGGCTGATTGTGACCCACACCCATTTTCACATCTTGGCTCATGTGATTAAGTAGAGGATCAATAGAGGGTCCATGACCTTCTTGGGGACACTCCTATACGGCTTAAATCTGGGACTCTCCACCAATTACTCTTAGGACTGAACTTGGTGAAACGTCTTCAAGGAAACTTAAAGAAGTCCAGACGCTTTTCTTTCCAAGCTCCTTAGACTACAATGACCTGGATGACTGAGAACCTTCACAGACATACTAATGAAGATTTAAAGGAATTTGATTACAAAGGCTGAGCTTGGGTCACAGTAATCTAAGTATATATGATACAAGTAAAATAACGTTACATTTTTAAAAGCAGCAGGCTGCCTATTCTTTTAACATGTACTCAGTTTAAGAACCTTTAATTTTCAAAGATTTGTGTCAGTCACATTTAAACATATTTGAAATGATATGCACTGGTGTGAAGCTGGTAGGGAAGATTTCATGCAGAGCTCAAGAGACTCCAATCACATTTGAATAGGACAGAGTAGGATAACTTCACTGTTAATGTGTTAGATATAATTACACGATGAAAAACACAGTACAGATCTGAAACACATTCAGTATTATGCTGCTGACACTGGTACTGGTTCAAAGGCTCGGGAAAATACACATCCATTTTGATTGACTTCTTAAAGGTCATGTAATTAAGAATGTAATAGGAAGATATCCATCTTTATGGCTTGTCAAGTGAATATTTGACATCAGCACATTGCACGCACAAGCACACACAAATGCACATAACCACAGACAGTCTTTCAAATGCGTGTTAACCCCTCAAAGTGTATCTGTGTGTGTGCTCTTGCACACAAAATCATAATTCATTATTATCTGCAACGCCCAGGCAGTGACCTCTTAACATTAGAGGAATAAGTGATGGATAGAGAATGTGCATGTCTACATGCGTGGAGAGAAGAATGATGAATGAGTGTGTGTTGGTGTGTGCGCATTTTGCTCCCTGTCGAAATAGGTTAAATATATTCTGAGGACACACGGTAGCTTTTTGACACCACATAAAAAGAGTGTGAAGGGATGTATGTGTGTACAAGTTCTGTCAAAAATGTAAATCACAATAAAAAAAAACACATTGTGGTGATCTGGTTGGCTTGTGGGGATTTAAAAAATGCAAATCACCATAATCACTGAGTGTTACTTTAAAGACTTGCTTTAAGGTTAGTGTAAGGGAGGATTACTTGAAGGTAAAGGCTTGAGTTAGGTTAATAAAATCAGTGTAACGATTTCCATCTGTAATGATGGAAATACAGCTGTGTGTGTGTGTGTGTGTGTGTGTGTGTGTGTGTGTGTGTGTGTGTGTGTGTTCTGTGTGAAGATAAGAGTGAGTAACGTCTGTCTGTGGTGCCAAAGCTGAGGATGTTACTGAAGGGCTTAATTAACTGTCACATAACAGCCAACAGAAGGAAACAATACTTAACACAGCCCAAACTGAATGTGTGTGAATGTTAGAGGAAAGTATAAAGTATATGTTAAAACACAGCAAGATTTCCAAGCTTTTGTTGGGGTTTTTTCTTCTTTTTTCTTTTGGACAGTTCTGAGTGACTTTCTTAAAAGTGGCGTGCCTGCTAATGCATGTGTGTGGCTTTCTGTGAAATTATGATTGCCTGTGGAGAGCATCTTTGAAAACAAGTGAGTTCAGAAAAGAGTGTTTTGCCATTGGCCTATTTGGCAAGTGGTGAATTTAGAAAGTATCAGAGGCAATAGACTGTTAAATGATGAGCTGGAAAGAAGGACCATTTTAAAAATGCATGAACCCTGGCCAAGGAATCTGATCAGAATTTTGTCAAAAGCTTCTTATTTTTTAGGTCACAGATATCAATAGCCTTACATATTTTTTCATTTATTTATTTTAAACTGGATATTTAAAATAGCCAGTTTTTAAAATACAATGAAACTTTTTGTGTGATGTGTTTTTTTCCCCCTTTGTTGGATTACCTTAGTGTAGTTTGACAATTAAATTTATATTCTTTTTAAAGCATATAAATATTTCAAAAACAGTGTAACATGTTTAGTTATCATTGAATGACACATAATATTATTCTTATTTCAACTGTTAGCAAAAACATATTTGTTTCCACAGTTTTGTCCCGTCTCCCTTCACTCACCCCCAACTGGTCATGGCAGCTTCCCAACCTGAGCGTGGTTCTGCTGGAAACTTCCTCCTGTTAAAATTGAGATTTTTCTTCCCACTGTCACCAATGCATGCTCATGGGGGGGGGCGGGGTCCATCTGATAATTAGGCTTTTCTCTGTATTGTGTTAGGATCTAAGAGGGCAAGAAGCCATTCTTAATATCATACCCCCCCCCCCCCCCCCCCACACTGTCGTGAAAACTACTTAAGATAAAAGTGGTGATAGAAATAATGACTTTAAACTCATCAAAACAGGCAAAACAGTATATCACTGCACCAATTTTCCTTTTTTCTATCAAAATATAAAGAAATTAGGGGCAGCTCAAGACTTGAATATGAACATATTGGCTGCTTTATTTTTAAAGCATTTCCATTCAAATATGTGATGAAGCAATTAGGAATTAAAATTAATATGTAGTAATCTCTTCCTCAGGGCTAAAAGAGGTCAAAAAGTTTTTCATGTGCATGTGTGGCTACTTCATAGAGGTTCAACAATTATCAACAATGACTCTTAGCAGCCTTTACAAAAACTTATGGTTTTGATTTCTATTCTATTCTGGTTAGAAAAAGTCAAAACAGCTGCTGTACAGCCTTCTTTAGAAAAACTGTACTATCATCAAACTGTACCAGGATCACAGTCAATGACTGCCTGAATTCTGGATGTAAGGGCAAAACCAGGAAATTGTAGTGGTAGAACAAGCTATACTTTATTTCTAAAATCATTTGAAAGGGTTGTTGGAAAACAATTATGTGACTATTTGCACAGGAAGGGTTTATTTAAAGAGTTTTACTTTGGATTTAGAGCATATCATTGCACGGACACAGCATGCTTTCAGAGTGCAGTATTACCTGAGGTTACTAAAGTTGTGAAAGTAAAGGCAGAGTGAGGCAGAGCTTCGAGCTCCTCTTCTGTGGAACCAGCTCCTAGTTTGGGTTTAGGAGGCAGACACCACACTATTAACATTTAAAACTTTGATGTTTGACAAAGCTTTCAGGTAGAGCAGGCTAAGGTGACCCTGAATCATCCTTTTGTTACCCTGTTACTTTCTATGCATTTGCATGCCAGTATTGCACGGCACTGACTTTGTGTCCCCCACTCTTTTCCTCTGTTTCCTCTGTCTCTGGCCCTTGAGCTGCATTGCTTTTTATCTGCAGTCGGGGGCCCCCCACCATACACACTGTTTATTGTTATATTTTGCCTTCTCTTTCCTCTCACCCCAGCGAGCCGAGGCAGATGGCTATCCTCCCTGAGCCCGGATCTACCAGAGGTTTCTTCCTGTTAAAAATCAGTTATTTTCTGACACTGATGCCAATACTCTTTCATAAAGAAACAGAGTTTTTATCTCTTAAAATCTGAACTATCTTGAGATGATGAGGTATTTAACTACAAATAAATTTAACTAAAAACAAGTTCAATTGAGTTAGAATTAAGTTACAAGACAAGATTGGAGGTTTTGCCAAGCAAAGTGTGTCCAGTGTTGGTTGGCGTTTCATCTGATTGTAAAGCAAGCTATGCTATCTTTAGCTACTGTTATCTCAGGACAGTAATATTTCATTTTATTAAAAAGCTCATCAACTTTAATGCAATTAGCAATTTATGTGATAAAGTATTGATATTTTGCACCCCATACTTGATACACTATTACCACACATTAGTATGGCGGTAGTAATAGTATGGTGTATTGATCCCCCCCCCACACCCAGTCAATATTGGCCAATTGCTGGTCTTGAAAATCTATATTAGCGGATCTCATGTAATTAAAGGAATATAACAGTACTAAAAGGACTGCTTTTGATGCTTTGCTTCATATTCTCTCTCTCTCTCTCTCTCTCTCTCTCTGCGCCCCAAAGATATCGGTCCTAATGTTGTTAAAATCTCTTAAAGTGCTTCAAGGATCATCTGCTGTGAAGTCGGCATTAGTCTTCAGCCTTAAACGTGAAATGACTGAAACAGTTTGCCAAGGGAGCTTTGGCTGGGCACCAGTCCAAACTGTTTCTTATGTGATCAATAACACTTTAAAATCAATCCCAAACTGCAAAGTGGAGCCACCAAAGTTAATCTAAAATGGGACTAATATGCTGTATATTCTTAATTCTCATCAGCAGACTGCAGCATTTTAGGCCAACTATGCATTTTTGGGACTTGTTGTGTTTGTAGTACATGGCGCCGTAATCACACAGAAATCTATAATTTAGAAAGACTGTCACTGTTGTTCAGTTGCCCACTGCATTGATAAGTTATCATCAAAACAAACAAAAAAAATGTATCAATTCAAATCTTTTATATTCTAAGACTGAAAATGAGACTTGGGTCTTTTATGAATGGTTACAAAAAAAAAGTTTTTCCCACTACACACAGTTCAGATGAATAAATAATACTAATTATACCCTGAACATAAAGAGGCCTCTTTATGTTGTAAGAAGCCTGTTTTTTCATCTGTGATTTTTGTTTAATAAGTTACATTTGAGATGTGAACTGTCCCTAATTTAGAAGTGACTGATGGCTCCATCAAGAGTTTGGCTTTTCCCTTGATGAGCGTTGTAATGGCTTGTTTTGCTTTGTACCCACGGAAAGCCTTGTTCACACTAAAAAGCACAATCACCATAATTATTAGCTGGAAAACTTTATTTTCCCGGTGGTGTTGTTCACAGAGGCTTTGGGCAATGCTAATTTTCATCTATTCACTGAGTTTTAATTAAGACAACATGGATTTAGCGTCCTTCAATGACATGACCCACGGGACTAATTCAAGCTCATTTGCTTCCCATGACTCTCTAACAAAATAAAACATCTAAGACTGTTCAGTTTGGGGATTAAAATAAATTGGGCATATCCTATTTATTGTATTTTACACAACGTGGGACACTGAGCCTCACATGCCAGTTCCCATTTTATTTTTACGGGAAACAATGTAATAGAGCCGGATGTTCAGTTGAAACCTTGTAACTCAAAGAACAAAAACTTTCCAATCTCTAGAAAATATGTGTAAGCTTATTTTCAGATTCACAGCTAAATATTTTCTGAAAATCGTGTAAAAATAAATTGTGTACACCCAGGGCTTGTTGAATTTAAACACAGAATATCATAAACTGTGTTTTTTTTTTTTTTTTTAAGTGAAACACACACACACATATAAATGCTTGTGGAGTCAAGAGGATTCTTCATGATGGCAGAAATACGGCTCGCAGCCCTGCCTTTGATCATAGCCTACACTTCAAAGGCACAAAAAGAGAAATTAATTTACCATTATATGGAACATTTTCAGGAATATACAATTCCTACCTGAATTCACCTTGCTTTACCTTACACTGAAAACTCAAACAGAGAAGCATGTTCTTCATTTCATGACAGCAATACGACTGCTAATCACTCTGGAGCCCGGGAGATCCTCAGCTATGTCAGAGTCAGTGTCGATTTTACTTAGCAACTGTGCTCAGATGCTGAAATAATAATCAATACAGCCAAAACCTTCATAGAGTATTGCCTAGAAAATAAAGGACTTCGAAGTTGTTTTATTATTTCAATTCCTAACTCTGTTCTTTAGAACATTGTTCCAGTTCATTGAGGCTTGAGACCGTACATTTAAGAGCTGCTCTCGTAAACTGCTGTCACCTTTCATTCAGATTGAGGTCTGGACTTTGACAGGGTCATTGCAACCCTGTGTTTTTTACTATTTGTTGCTCTGGTTGGGATCATTGTCCTGTTGCAAGGCATAATTCTGTCAAACATTAGCCATAGGTCCTCTAATTTGACTCTAGAATAAATTGGTATATTGAGGAGTTTGTGGTCAACTCACTGACTGTAATGTGCCCCGGTCCTGTGGCTGCAAAACAAGCCCAAATTATCCTCTACCCCACCACCATGCTGACACTTCACTTGGTGGTATTTGTGATGATAATCTTGCAGTTTGTTCAGAAGCACCATTGCAAAGCTAAGCTGTGTTGCCGTGTTCTTTTAAGAGAGAAGTTTTGTTTTGTTTTTTAAATCTGGGAAACCTTTCCAAACAAGCCATAATTGTTGAGTCTTTTTCTAATTGTACTGTCATGAACTTTAACATGCTAATGGAGACCAGTACAGTCTGAGTCATAGCTCGTGGGGTTTTTTGCAGTTTCTCTGAGCATCTGACCTTGGAGTGAATTTGCTGGAACGCCCATTCCTGGAAAAATTGGCGACTGTCTTGAATGGTTTCCACTTCGGAATAATCTTCCTCGCTTTAGAATGATGAACTTCAAATTGTCTGAAAATGGTCTGATAACCCTTTCCAGACTGATGGGCAACAATTGCTTCTCTAAGATCTTGGGGGTAAATCTGCTGTGACATCCTCTCCTGGGTAGATTGTGGCACTGTGTTATATCACACACCTGAATGCTCAAGGTCAGCAAACTGCCAAAATGTCTGCTTTTTATAGAAGTGCTCACACTTGATGACGATCAGTTAATCAAGTGCATTTGATTAGCAGCGACTGCTACTTACCCTCGTAATCCCCATGGAAGCAGTAAGGCTGTAATTAGTTTTTTTTCCCCACACAACTGCATTCAGTCCTCTGAAAACTTTCTTTTTCATATGACTGCACAAGTATGAAAAGATGCATCTCTGAGACTGACTTTTTATCCCATTTCACCAGTTCATACCCCTGTTGATCATTTTCTAAGATAAAAGTAAATGTTTAGGGTTCTTGTCATCTTTTAAATCAAAAATTAAATAGGATAGGTACTGCATGACTGAATGCCCCAAAAAGGTGTTGACCAAATTAAAGTGTCAGCATACTGCATTTAGCAAGCAACTAAGTTATGAACTGCTGCACTCTGTATAGTCTGTGATTTGATTCTAGTTACCTTCTAAGGAGAATTAGGTTTTTCCTGCAGTGTTTAGTCATAGTTTAGTTCCATTCTGTAACATGTTTAATGAGCCAATGTGTGGCCAGAATCTAACACAGTGTGTTTAACATGTATTAGCTCATTTTGAACGAGAACTTTGACTGCTTTTGTTTCTCCAACTTATTTTTTACAGTCCTCAGCTTTCTCATGGTTGAGTTACAGCCATTAAAAATGCTAGCCACTTTAAGAATTGAGTCTGACACAGCATCTGTGGGTAGTTATGCATATGCGAAAGCTGAAAGCTACTGGCTGTGTATTAGTAAGATAAGCTTTGATCTGTTGCTGACGTGAAAGGCGAGTTCTTTAATTGAGTTGTTTGATTAATACCCAGCTTGCACATCAAATGTTTAGTGCACTGGGCGATCTCTACAGTGGAGAAGTTGTTAATGGGTCTTATCATCCGTCACTATGACTCTTTAGTGTAAAATATACTAACACCACCATCGTCACCATGATATAACCGAGAAACTGTTTAAAGTTTTATTACTCAGCTTTACGCCAATATAGCTAAACGTCCCCTTTGTTATCTGAAGATCAATTCTGGTTCTCACATCCAAATGACATTTAAAGAAACTGATCCACATCAATGAACTGCTTCATTAGTGAAAATCCAAATACATTATTGCCACTATAAATAAATGTTTATTCTACATACAGTAAGCCCATTATACTGTGCACAGATGGGCTCAAATCAATAAAATTCTTCAAATGAAAACATTTTTTTCCACAGCTTTGACTATTTGTTTGCTTTATTAAGTATGTTTTTTTTCCTGTATTAGTTTGTCTAAACTTTCTTTCAACAGACATTCAAAACTTTAAATGTGCTTTTCTGTATTAAAGGTGATAAGAAAATAACTTGAACTGCTGAACCAACTGTAAACTCAGAAGCAGTGATTCAACAGTGTTAATATATATATATGTATGTATATAATAATAATGATGACGATCATAACTGGGGTCATACGTGAGTAGGCAGTAGTGTGGCGAAGGGATCAGTCTAAAAGCAGAAGTTAAACAATGGCACAAGGTCATACATGAGAGAATAACTGCAATACTGGAAAATGCTGGAACATTCATAAAAGTGCTGAGACAGACTGAGGGATATATGAAGCGTGCTTTTATGTATAGTGGGAGAGTGATTAACTGACGGCACAGAGTTGTGCCAGAAAATTGGCATAAAACAGAAACAAAGGGAGAAAGTAGAAGTGAAGGCAATAAAACAAATACAGTGGAACCCCGACTTACGAAATTAATTCGTTCCCGAGGGTCTTTTGTAAGTCAAAATTTTCGTAAGTCAAAGCACCTTTTTCCATCGCCTTTTGAGTGAGGCGATGCTGGCTGAAGACGAAGTTCTTGGTGGAGGTGGCGGAGGTTGAAGAAAGCATACATATCCATGCATACATACGTGTACATAAAATTATGGAATTTAATTTAATTTTTTTAAATTTTCTATTTCATGTATTTCGTTACGTGGGCATTTTGCCGTACCACGGGCAGAAATATTGCCTTTAAGTGCCTTCGTAACTTTAATTTTTCGTTAAATGGGGTCTTCGTAAGGTGGGGTTCCACTGTACATTCAAAACAAAACAGGAAGTGACTATACTGAAACCCTTTAGATGGCTGCAATAATGCACCTCGTGTTTTACCCTAAACTATCTGTAGCAGGAAGTGGAACTTCTACAATTAAACTGGATCACACATTGTACTTTTAAAATATTACCTGGAAAACAAGGACAGTGAAAGGAGCAGCTGATAGAAAGCTGGACCATATTTCAAGGCATCCTTGTTGCTGGTTTCCCAAATCGGCTTGGAGACCTACTTTTGGTGCCTCTTTTAGGTATCCCACTGAAAATATGAGTTAGGATTGATTGCTCGCTTGTTGTAGTCCAGTTTATGTAGTTAACAGATCAGAGTAGGTTTGATGTTGTGAAGTAGAGACACAATCCCAAAGCCTTACTGGTTGGATTATGCCCTGATATCTGCTGGTACAGATGACACTTGTGTGCATTAAAAGCAAAACAAATGTGATGACGATAAAAGTAGAAAAGCTAAAAGCATGGCCATGACTGGCTGATAGCAGGGGAACACACTCGTGTCAATGTGTGTGTTTAGGATTCAATAAAGATAAAACTTTAAGAGTGTATGCGTGTCCCTGCGTGTTAGTGTACAGTAGCAGTGTCAGCAGTGGGACAACATTAGTGAGGGTAGGGGAAATGTCAGCCCATCCATCAACATGACATCTGCAATCTCGCCTCCTCTCTGTCTCTCTATTCACTTCGTTCTCATTCATTCGGTTACGCTATTCTGAGCTCTTTCTCCTCCTCCTTACTTCTCTTGCATTATTCCTCTCACATGCGTTCTTTGTAGTTTTCTTTTTTCACTCCTTTAAATCTCTCACTTCTCTGTCTCTACTTATCTCCTTCCCATTTACCGCTGTTACCGCTTGACAATGACAATAAATAAATAAATACTAATACTAAATACTGTTATTCTCTTTCCCTCTTTTTCCCCTGTTCTCTCAGTTGATACAGAAATCCATCTCATTTGCGTGTCCCAGAACAGAGCAGACGGCAACTTATTTTTCAGTGTGTGTGTGTGTTTTACAAAAAACAATCAGATGCTCAGAATGTGGCTGCCCTTTAAAAAAGCTCTATACCAAGCTGCTTTTTTGGCTGAGCAGAGCACTTTCAAAAGTTGAAAACAACTGACCTTTTTCACCAGAGCACATGTGACATCAACTGTTGTTTTTATCAGATGACCAGTCATCACAAAAACAGAGTACTGCAGTTTCATTTTTATTTATATATATGTCTCAAAAGAAAGGTGTGCAAGGTGTTGATTTACTGCATTTATTGTTGGTTGTCAGCACAGCACCTGCCCTGCCTCGGTTGTGGTGAGGGTAATCATGTAATTTTGCAATGTTTCTACAGAGAGGACTCAGCACATAACTTATACAACCTCAATCTCAAATTCTCAGCTACATTAATACCCTATACAACATGCTTGCTGTGACAGGGAACAAAATATATATTTTAAAATCCCCTTTGGAACTCGGGGGACACGGGAAAGTGGATTTCTGGGGTGTTATAATGCTCCTCAGCCTCCCTCTTCCCTCTCTTGTCAGCTTGTGTAAACTCAGAAGCTGCCCCTATAAAGGCCATCAGCAAAGAGGGTCAAAGATCAAATTGATTGAACTTTGTGTGGAGTGCCTCGACGGGCAGATCTACAGCTCACTGAGGGGTAAAGCTTCTCTAACAAGAGCTTGGACACTTGCAGTGGCTAGTTCCTGCAAGATGAATTGAAAAAAACAACAGGAATCCATCCAGGAATTGACAGGATGTTAAAACTCTGATATATACAGAATATAGGTCTAAATTTAATAATGGATTCCATTCATATAGCGCTTTTCTAGGCACTGTCCTGATTCGTGATTTGAGGAAGAGACATACGACTGAAGGTCCATTGTGCGTCGAAACAATGATTTTATTAAAACACATATGTGGGAAGATGAGCTCTGCAAAACATCAGCCTCGATCTTCTCCGAACAATAAATGGGGTGTGATATATATAACATCAGGGTATCAGGAAATATAACGCCCCCTTGTGCGTCCAAGCAGATAAAAACATATGCATGTTCCAGTAATTCTGTCTTAGGACATATTCTAAAAAAGAACAGTTCCTTCCTCTGTTCCTCCGCCACCCGCCACATGCTTCCTGTTATTCCACTTGCTGCACTTCAGAACAGAACATGAGCATGCCGTTTACAAGAAAAACAAGTCTATATACTGTGCATGTGTGCAGGCAGCCCATGTGTCTGTGTTTTAACCTCAGTACATGACCTCACTCAAAAAACAAAGACATTTTAGAAGTATACTTCCTGACTCCGTTTGAGTCATCTGTTACCAGGCAAACTCCAATGCAGCAGGCTGCTGAGGGCAGCTCTTTAATTAGCACAAAAATTCAATATGTGTATAACATGATTACAGTTGCACCTGCAATGAAAGATTATTATGTGTTTATGCTAACACCTGAAATACAGACTTTAATTTAACATCAACAGTTTCAATAAATGCTCTAATGAAATGATAATGATAAATCATAAGTGATGCAGTAATAATAATGATTATGAATAGTAACAGTAAAATAATATTCTCATCTCTACAGCACCCAAAGCGCTGTACAATTCCACTATTCATTCACACACACATTCACACACTGGTGGAGGCAGCTACAGTTGTAGCCACAGCTGCCCTGGGACAGACTGACAGAAGCGAGGCTGCCATATCACGCCATCGGCCCCATTTAGACACAATAGGCTTTGCATAATGTCATAAAGGCCTGTGTGGATCGATAAATATAGCTTAAAATACATAGAAAATAAAAAGGCAGTTATTGTCAGCTTTATACAAGAACTGACATGTATCCCGGTGACAATACGGACAACGTGGGCGTAAATGCTGCTTAAAACTGATTACACCGTCTCCCTGCACAACAACAGTGTTTTGTAAAGTAATCAAGTAGTTGGCACACACGTGTTAGTAAGAAACCCAAAGGGTAACATTATACTCTCCTGTGCCCTTTAGATCTGAAACTTGAAAGACAAATTTGTTACCGATTTTCACACTAGCTCTCATGTCGTCAGCAGCGGACATGATGATGAAACACGAGAATATGCAAAGGCATGCTTTCTATATCTCTCACAGACACACGCACACAGTGAGAAGCAACCCCGCAGACTCAAACTGCAATTGATTTCAGAGAGTTGTCACATTCTGGCCCAAAGTCAATTTTATACTCACTTAACTCCATAATAAGAAGTCATGTTGACAACCTCACAATACATCTTTTCTTTTAGAAGGTGGGAGAGGAAGAAAAACAAGGATTCACAAAAAAAGACAACTTTGAGGAGCTTTTGATTAAAAAAAAGAAAAAGATGCTGAGGTGACACCTCAAAAAAAAAATAGTAACAAAAAGAACAGACTGCTACATACTCAAGGGTCACTTCATTAAGTGCACCTTGTCAGTGCTGTGTTGGACCTTTTTATGCCTTCAGAACTGCCTTAATTCTTTGTGGCATGGATTCAGCAAAATGTCAAAAACCTTCCTCAGCGATTTTGCTCCATATTGATGTGATTGCATCACACAGGTGCTGCAGATTTGTCAGCTGCACATCCAAGAAGCAAATCTCCTGTTCCAGCACAACCCAAAGCTTCTCTGTTGGGCTGAGATCTGGTGACTGTGGAGGCCCTGAACTCTCTGTCAAAATAAACCTCAGCCGGTTGTAAGAGTTCAAAAGAGTGCCATTAAAATATCCCCCACACCGTCAGCCTGAGCTGTAGACTGGATCTGTGCTTTCCTGTTCTATGCTGCTGCAGTTTTAAACAATTTACCACTTGACTTTTCATAAACAGCCTCATTTGAGCCAACTGTAATCTTCCCATTAAAAATGTATTTGCAAGTTTTAATCTTAATAAAACTGCAATTAAATCAAACCATGTTTTGGGATCAGCTTTTCCCCCCCTAAAAGAGCAATTCAATGTACTCAAATTAAGTAATTGCACCTCTTATTCTGTTGTAGTCTCAATTTTAAATGACAGAGTCCACCATTTTCACCCCTGGGGAACTCACAGGAGCAACCGCATGAAACCTGTATTCATCACTGTCGTTAGCGATTAAGATAAGATAAGATAAAACTTTATTAATCCCTCGGGTGGGTTCCTCTGGGAAATTCGGTTTCCAAAAGCACAGCACCGACAGAAGTTACAGTTACAGAATATTATATATACACACACACACACACACACACACACACACACACACACACACACAAATACAGGGACAAATATAAATAAAATATACAAAGGGGATAAATAGAATAAATAGGAATAAAAAATAAAAATACAAGTGAATTGCACATTTCAAGTATTGAGGTCTATTGCACTGTTGACTATTAACAAAAGTATTGCACAAGCTATTGCACAGTGAGGTGAAGAGGCACTACAGCTTAGTTGTTCCCCCCTCCTTTGTCCTCCTGTTTCCCCTCCCTCTCCCCTCCAGAGAGGAGTTAAACAGTTTGATGGCGTGTGGGACAAAGGAGTTTTTAAGTCTGTTAGTTCTTGTCTTGGGGAGAAGCAACCTGTCACTGAACAGACTCTTCTGGTTGTTAATGGCCGTGTGCAGAGGATGTCCGGCATTGTCCATAATGTCCAGCAGCTTTTTTAGTGTCCAGCTTCATGCCGACCACAGAGCTAGCCTTCCTGATCAGTTTCTCCAGCCTGGATGAGTCCTTCTTTGCTGTGCTGCTCCCCCAGCACACCACAGCATAGAAAAGTACTCCAGCAACCACTGACTGGTAAACCATCCTCAGGAGCTTCCTGCAGATGTTAAAAGACCTCAGCCTCCTGAGGAAGTACAGTCGGCTTTGGGCTTTTTTATACAGGTGCTCTGTGTTGCATGACCAGTCCAGTTTATTGTCCACCCACAGCCGATTACTTTAGTCATTCATCATGTATCTAAAAATAGATAAAAGAGAAAAAATGAAACAAAAACATTTTGAAAAAAAATTGAAAACCAGCTAATAATTGTTTTATGTAGAGCTGGAACATGATGGAGCGAGGAGCAACAGGCTGTGCACCTCCAGCCTTTCATTCATGTTTCTGGGTATTTGACAAAGAATTAAACCACGCTCAACAAGGACAGAAATCAAACAAGGATTACAACTTGAGAGCAGGCAGATCAACCCAGGTGCCTCTAACCTGCGAGACACGAGGTTTGGTTGCGTGCTACATCTTCCCCTCCCTGTGCATGAAGTATAATACTTGCTTTTGTCAGTGAATGATGGCTTTGTGATTGTCAAATGAGGTTCGGATAGTCTATGCTACAGACAGAAGAGCTAACACGGGCATTTTTAAACTGTGTCGAGATATTATTTGTTATGTGGTTGCATATTGTAGTGCTACATTCAATATTATGTTTGTACATTTGTCAGGCAGGCAGTAACACTTGCTCTTACTCTGACAAGCGCGTTAGTGCTCCTAAATAGTTGCTGCAGGCACTGTGCTTGTTTTTCTTGTTGACAAGGTAAACACACACTTCTTTAGCCGCCTTGTCTGGGAGCATTTAATTCAGGATGTCAGGGTGTGAGTGGGAAAGATTTTGGAAGGAATACTGTTGAGGAAAAAAACCTTCAAATTTTACATTAACAAGAAAAAATATTGTTTGAAAAAAATACAAGTTTGACCTATTATTGACAGCATAATTGCTCCTTTAAGCAAACTTCAGAAAGTCAAGTGCCACGGACAAACTTTAATTTCCTTGTCATGATTTCGTGCACATTTATGTTTGTTTGTTTTTGATCCTGCTTCTCCCCCCCCCCCCCAGCCAAACATCAAAGGAGCGCGTGACATCAAACAGCCAATCCACGACACCGCTTGTCATTATCATCTGCCAATCAACTCCTGAAATAATAAGTTGCACTTCAACTCCGCGGCATCAAACATGACAACTTCATCTCCGAATGCATTATTCATGCAGCCGCGTTGCTGTTTCATGCAGCACAATAAGATATGCTAAAACGGTGACCTTCATTCCGCAGCAGCGGTTTCGCAACACGCATCATTTACACAGGTCTGTTTGTCCGTACCACGGACCCGCTGACACAAAGAGCCCACTTTGTGATAACCATCGTGCTGGTTAGCCCGCGTGCTTGTATATTTACGTCTCTCTGTATAAACAGATAATGCCAACACACTGAGATGTGAACTGTCTTTCACTCTGGCTCTTTGTGAATAGCTGAAATTATATTGGACCTCCCGAAGCGTCGATTTTGATCTGGTTTTTTGATGATAGAAACACTCAAGGACAAAGAGCTGCCCTTCAGAGAGAAGAGGAAGAGATAAGAATGTATGTTTGTGTTAATGTTTTGAAGTTTTTAGCTTTTATTGGGGAATGGAGTGGTATTCATACAACACCATTCTATTCAACTTGAGCTCCCTATTACTACACATTTCATTCAACACATCAATCACACACATTTTATTTAGAGACTTATCTAAGATTCACACACACACGCACTCTGACGGATACATTGGGGCCAACTCCGGGTTCAGTATCTTGCCCAAGGATAATTTGACACATGGACTGGAGGAGCCGGTAGACCTGCTCTACCACCTGAGCCATAGCGACCCCCAAAATTTCCATGCTTGCTTTCCTCTACTGTGGATTCATGACTGTAGCTAATGTGCTTATAGCTGATCGACATTAATGTGGAGCGAAGATCTTATTATTAATTGAACAAGCCCTCTCAAAGTGCAATTTGTTGTTTCTTCTGTGTTTTTGAAGTAATCATGTTAGTACTGAAACAAGGGAAATAACCATGGCTTCTAACAAAGCCCCATAATGGTGAAATTGATTTGAGTTGATTTTAGTTCTTCACAGACTGAAGGGACCCTAGCTCAGCTGGAGAGCTGTGGTGTAAAGTATTTCTGTGCCAAGTCACCTACACATCTCAAGGTTTCATCTTCAAGTCACAAACAAACCCCACCTTGGTCTGGTGAGAATCAATCATGTCAAGTCAAGCCCCTCCTAGGTTCTAATGACAAGCGATTGTGACACCTTCTTATTGATTTTTCAGCTTAGAGCAGATCTCTCAATTTCGTTAGATCTCATGGGGTCACATACAGTGTGGCCTTTTTTGAAAAGCGATGCCCTGACACTACAGTTGACCTCAGGTGTCTCATATATGTGTCTGTGGAAACCTGAAGGCCTGTCAGGGATTCTCTCTATCTAACTGAAGACGACAGGACCAGGCTGTTCCTTTTTAGACTTAAGGTTAGTCCAAGTCTTTTGCCTAATCAGGAAAGGAGTGTAGACTGGGGTAATGGCATAAATGTTGAGGATAGCCTTTAGAACTGAGTGATGTTATCTCTCCTCCATGCCGAAGCCACAATAAATGTTACTGAGTAAAGCACTGAGTGCACAGCACACATTCACTTCTCAGGTCAGTGAAGTCACATGTTAAATCATTCGTAACTCAGGTGTTCTACTGATCTGATTTGGTCCAGAGAGAGTTGTGTGAAAGCAAAGCTGTCAATTTACCTTCCTGACCTGACCTCACCGCAGTCACGAGGTGTGGGTGGTGACCTAAAGAATAGCACTGCAGATACAAGCAGCAGAAACAAGCTTCCTGTGAAGGGTTGCTGGGCTCTCCCTTAGAGACAGGGTGAAGAGTCTGGTCATTTGGGAAGGGCTCAGAGTAGAGCTGCTACACCTCATTAGGGCATCAATTAAGATGCCAGTGGATGCCTCCTAGGGCATGTGAGGTGTTCCGGGCATCTTTCACGAAAGGCAAAGTGGAGAAATGACATCTTTTGACTGGCCTGGGAATGTCTCGGTGTGTCCCCTGGATGAGCTTGTAGAGTTGGCCAGGGAAGACAAGGTCTGAGCTTCTCTGCTTAGAGAGAAGATGAATCTATGGATGGACCTCAATTTTAACATTTCCATCTGTTCAAAGACAGTCGTCTTGGTTTTCAAGATCAAAAAAAGCTGTTGTTACCTTCTTTATACACCTTTTTTGATATTTGACATTTTGTGGTTTAACCACAAGCCTCTTTAAGCAGCACCAGTTAAGAGCCCGTCTCCGAAATGATGAAACCCTACAGCTCCAAAGTGATCTAAATCACACTGTTAAGCCTCACAGTTTTGTTTTCCTACTTAAAAGTATTCAAAGATGATTATAAGGCTACTTTAGAAGCCTCATGGCGAGTCAAATTAAAAAGCTCACCATGCTAAATTAAAGAAAAGGTTGGAAATGGAAATAGTGTAGCATGAGTGCAACTTTTTAAACGATATCCGTATTCCTTCTCTTCTTGCTTTTTCCTTCCCGCTGATTTATTTATCTTCATGCTGACTGACATCACTAAAAATACCCTATGTTTCATCAGAAATATCACATATTCAATTAAAAATTTATAAAGCTCCTCTGATCATTGACTGTGCATTGTAAAGACTATAAACTTACCCTTAGCTAGTAAACAAAAGCACAGGTCTTTTAGAAAAAACTTCAAACGCAGAACGCTCGATCTTCAAAAAGTATTCCGTTTTAATTATGAATGAGCTAATCTCTATTGTAATAAAATCAAGTCTCACTAACCCTCATGAGTCTCACTAACCCTGAACATTGTTCCTTTGTGTTATTTTCCCCCCATTTAGTCCTAATAAAGCCGTAGAAGGATTTATCGCACGTACCCTAGGAGCCCAGAAACCCTGAGGTGTGAGGAAACCCAGTGAAGCATGCTTGTCATGGTTTTAGATTTCAGGTCTGTTCATTTCTGGTTGTGTCTTCTTCCTTTTTTCTAATCCCTGGCACTGCTGTTAGTTTTGCTTCCATCCTTTGTTCTGTTCCCCACTCATTTTGTGTCACACCTGTGTTCACTCAGTTAATGACCCCCTCAGTAGATATACATTGCACCAGCTGTTCACCTCCCAGCTGCCACATTGTCTTTGTATAACTTAGCTGTCAAGCTTTTAAGCCATTTTCATGTGTTTTTCTTGTCCATTCCTAGTGTCAGCGTTGCCTTCCCAGTGCTCCTCTTGGTTTGGTTTCATTTTCTTGTTCTTTACCCTCATGTCACTATTGAGCTCCCTACTTATGACTTTTTGTAAAAATTCTACCTTTAGCCTGCTGATTACTATAATTATTCGCTTTGCTTGACTCACTTGTTAATGACTTATTGGCTCATTGGGCTTTAATCCCGGTCTATGTCATGCATTGGATCCACTCCCCTGTGAGCTGCTAAAATCTCATCCAAAGGTTTCTACATGTGGACATGGCCTCACATTCTAACAGATCCTCACCCCCTTCAAACAAGCATGAGGCGGAAAAAAATAGCAACAACTGAAATTTAGCAGGAATTTATGCACACATCTAGGGATTCAATCACTTGTAATAACAAGCTGAATGGCAAAGCCAGTTTGGGAGGCCTTTAACTTTCCAAATGATTGCATTATAAAAATCAATGACTATTAAAGTCTTACTTAACAGTTTACTTTAGATCGAACATCGTCAGGCGGCTCATATTGGTGTGGGTTCTCAGGTCAACAAAATTCTAGTTTGACCTCTAAAAAAATGCCATATATTGATATTTTATGCTTTGGTGGTAAATGCTGTAATATTGACCGGTGAGTGTTAGAGGTTACCCTAGAAAGGTTCACTCATCGACTCAGAAGGGTGGCAGGCACACAGTCAAACAAGCATAGAGGCAAACACAGGGACAACTGCATGAATGTTAATATATGCACTTTGAATTCATAAATATTAATGTATACTGTACATATTAATACCAACATGTAATTTAAGTTTCAAATGAATGCAGGAAGCTGTTTGGCATCTCTAACTCAAAAAAGTGTGACTATGGATTTTTTTGTCCTCTCTTGTGTTTAGAGCATGCGGTGAGGATGGGAGAGGCCTTGCCTTTGTGACAAGTTTCAAAGGAAAACTTATGGTGTCCCTGTAATCTCAGAAAGAATACCTTTTGATTTGTGACAAAAACAAATCTCTTCCTAAAGCTCGAATCATGACTTGCTGCATAAAGAAACACACCGTCTGACAGAGTGGGCCACATGAGGAGAAATTCATGAAATTATTCACGATCGTGCTGTCTTTCTTTGAGTTGGTTTGTTAGCTGTTTTGCATAGAACGTGTTAAACTCTTCTCAAGTTAAACTGAAAGCTTATTTAATGAAAGCAGCGGCCTTGGAGCATATGCCAACGTTGGGCTCAATAGATACATACAGAGATCATGTACACACCATCACGCGCCCCCTCTGATGTGATGGAATACTGCCCAAAGCAAAGATGCAAACCACTCACAAGCATCTATTTATAATTATCAAGAAAATAAATTATAAATTACACTTGCAAGCTGCTTCTTCGCACTTTAAGCACTTGACAGACGCTTCCAAGGAGCTTTCATACAATCAAAGCCTTTTGCTATTGATGCCTTTCATCTCTTCAAAAAAAAAAAAGATATTTTCTCTCCAAGAGATAAACCTATGAACGCCAGATAAGAAGGATGTCGCAAACGGTCTTCTAGGACACTTGGCAGAAAGAAGACAAAACCTCATTTTGTTCTCCACTTACAAGAAGATTTGTTCATTTGTTTGATATAAGATGATAAGGGAGAATTTTTCTTCTAAATGAAAGCAATCTCACTTATGAAGGAAAATCACATCTCAGTGGCACCTTAGACTACTGCAGGCATACAAATCCCAGTCTCTATATTAAGGATCTCTCCTGCTTATTTGCTGGTTTGTCAAAAACTACTGGCCTGATTTCAGGCACTGTGCTGCAGCGGGTTATACAGTTACCTCAGAGCAAGAAGGCTTTGGGTTTGAACCTTTTTTATCTGGAACTTTGCATTCCTCCCACAATCTAAGGTTAAGTAGCAATACTAAATTGGCCATAAGCTGAAAGGATCATCTGCCTGTTTGTCTGTGGTTGTCCTGCAATGGACTGATGACCTACCCGGGGTGTACTTCACCTGCATATGCAGATCGATGGATGATTTCAAGTTTTGTGAGAAGTTGCATCAAGAATCGAGTGGAAAAAATTCTGGAGATAGCAACCGAGGTCCAGATCTGTGTGTATTACAGGCGGACAATAACACTGTTTATGTACAGTGACTAAGGTATACACGATTCCTATTAAGGCTCATAAAACCTATAAATGCCTAGTAAAACATCTGGACTACTAACATTAGCTTTTAATGTCAAGCACTCATAGATCCTTTTGTGAAATGGGCTTGGGCAGCAGCTGGATTTAAAGGGCACTGTAACAGCTGCAAAACCAGGGGGATGCAGTCACTGAATAATAAATGATCTGGGCTGAAACTTTGCAGACTTATGGGACCTTAATATCTTTAAAAATAATGGGGAAAGCATGCAAACACCACACAGAAAGGCCTCAGCTGACCAGGAAGTTCAAGCCAGGAACCTTATTGCTGTGAGGCAATAAAAAATATAAATAGAAGACTGTCCTGACTTTACTTCAGCGGAGCAGACGCCATGGCACACACGCGACACCTTGTCCTGCTTTCACAATCTGTTGGGCCATCCAGCTGGTACCATATACTTTTGGATACTGGCATTTTATTTATTTTTTTAAGTACTCTGAGAAACTAGGACTGAGTTCTTTCACCACTATATTTATACTGTTTCCGTGACCAAATTATTGGTCCGCTTACAAGTGATAAAGTATGACTGGTTGGAGCTCTAAAAGCAACCTTTTATCTCTTTAGATGTAAAGACATATCAGAAACAGACCATAAGCCTACACTCATACTGCCCGAAATACTGGTTTAGTGTAATAACAGCCCTTATGACGGATGAAGTAGAAAGTACAGAATGAATGCAATACGAATAACGTCAAGGGCAGTAAAAGCAAAATTTTACAATTTTGACAGTCAGCTTTTATCAAGGCCGACGTAAAATGACTGTGCAGGTGTATATTCAACATTTTGTTCAAGGACATTTTGACAGGACTCATGGATGTTGATGCGCACACTGTCTGCCTCTGAGAATGAATCTGTAACCTTACAGTAATGGGATGGTCTCACTAAGCACTAATCTGCTCTGCCACCTGAGAAAAAGAGGCAGAGAAATGGATAGACAGAGAAATATGAGCGTGTGGATAAGAAAAAAAAGGGTAGATGAGTAGAGGAAATAGGAAGACGAAGGGTAGAATAGATGATAACAGCGTAGGGACAGAGACTATGGAGAGACAAACAAAGCGTGCTTGATGGTGAAGAGACAGTAAATGAATACCAAAGGGGAAGGGAAAAGCAGGGAATGATTGAGTTGATGGAAAGCGAGCTGGTGAAATAGCTAGAAAGAGGGGAAGGCCCGAGTTAAGGCAGAGCTCGATGTGCAGGAAAGCAAACTGGATAAAGATAAATGAATATAAAAAAGACAGAGGTCACATTCATATCTGGGTCTTTCAGATGTGGTCTTCCCTGTCTGTAACTCTATTCTAAATACTCATCAGCCATTGGTCAGGCAGGAGGAAGTTGAAAGCACTGAACCCTGTAACCCCTCATTTCCTCAATGACAAATTCAGGTGTCCTTCGATTCCACTTGCTCTCTGTCTCACTTACCGCCAGCGCTGTCACATATTCTCATTAGTCACTGTGGCAGCTAAGCTATGAATGTGTGCGTGCAGGGGTGGCTGAGTTTTTCAGAGAGAAATAGAAACAGAGGCAGAAAATGTGAGCGTGAAAATGAGAGAGGGATTACAAAATGAACTGATGCGTGAGAGTATGAATGAGCAAAAGAGCTTGAATGCAAGAGGGCGTAATGCAGAGTTTATGTTTGCAGATGATGTGTGAGTGCAGGCTGTATACAGTATGATGGAATGTGCTTCATTTTATATATTTCTATACCTGCTTGTGTTTATGTTTTAATCTGGTATTTTTGCAGACCATTCAGCAAGACCCGGCATTACACTAATCACCATATTAGTGTCACATTTGAGCCTTACGTAGAAAGGAAATATTTGCACGTATATGACTTCTCAAAATGCTTTAGCAGAAAACAGTTAGCTTTCAAATTTAGCTAGTAAATCAAATCAACACATCAAAAAGCAATTTTGGTTAAAAGGGCTTGGGTAGACATTGCTCACTTGTAGTAGGACCCATTCTTGCAGGCCTAGAAACTGGTCAGTAACACCCTGGCAACTGTCAGAATGTATTTTCTCCAACCAGTTGGCAATTGATTGTCTTGAGCAGGCTGCATTAAAGGCACCAACTTCCAGTCAGCATCGTCCATGCAGTCTACAGGTGACCGGTGCAATCTGCTACCAGGAAAAATAATCACAAGAATGGTCACCTAGGGACAGTCAGCAGCCTCAAGCAACTACCTGCCAAACGGTGAATGAATGCACAGTCACCCAATGGTCACTGACCACTCTATTTGTCTGCATAAAGTTTCCATTCAGAATAAATAGCTGGCATGTCAAACATTAACCCTTAACTGACATCAGCTTCTCAAGTGCAAGGACTTTCTACAGTTTTCAGTCATAAATGATCATTAGAATTGAATCTGTTGCAGAGTGATGTTGAAAAATGATTTTGTGCATTTATTACATCTAGGCTGGATTATAAAAACTCCCTGAAAAGCCTTCAGATGATCTAAAATACTGCAGCAAGAGTACTGACAGGGACTAGAAAGAGAATATTTCTCCTATTTTAGTTTCTCTTCATTGGCTCCCTGTTAAATCCAGAGTCAAATTTAAAATCCTTCTCATGACATACAAGGTCTTAAAAACTCAGGCCCCATACTATCTTAAAGACATCACAGTACCTCCCTTAATTACACTGCAATAGGTCTAGACTGCTGGAGTTTCCCCATGACACAAAAGTGTTTACTCTTCAATCACCTTTTTTTTTCCCCCAATAACTATTACACACCACTCTGAATTTAACCATTAATTATTATTAATTTCTGGTTCTCATCCACAGTGTGTCTCTTGTCCTGTCTCCCTCCCCTAATTCCCACCTGGTCACAGCAGATGGCCGCCCCTCCCTGAGACTGGTTCAAAAGGGAGTTTTTCCTTCCCACTATCACCAAGTTCGCTGATTGTGGAGGTTTTCTCTGCATTATCTTACTATATAAAACACCTTGGGGTGACTGTTGATGTGATTTGGTGCTATATAAATAAACTTGAACTGAACTGAATCAGAGCCAATAACTTGTGAAATTTGGATTGACCAAAGACAACACTTTGGGCTTTTGGGACCTGTGATGATGAACAGTCATCAAAAGAATTCATTATAGAAGTAAAGAGTTTACTATGTGTCATGACTACTAACATCAGGGTGTTAATTTCATGAGGCCTATTCCTTCAAAGAAAAAAATAAAGTGAACCTTTTAGTGGTGCTGGAGGGAAAGTCAGTAGATCACAAAAGTCATTACAATTCATCTTCTGAGAACGCTTCAAAATATTGTGCCAAACCATAGTTAGCATATGGAACGGCAGACTGACATTGGTATCTTCGGAGCAGTGCCATAAAAATTACATTTTCTTGATTAAGTTATCTCTTAAATCTTCAATATTAAAAGTGAAGAAGACAACTCTGAGGGAGCTACATTCAAAGAAAAGTACGCACACACACTTGAAATAGTTTTCCTTCCATTTTGTGCAGGAGTTACTGTTTTTCTATCCTATATTTTATCCATATTTATTTTATTCTATCTAAACAAATCCGTTCCCATGATATACTGAATTCATTGACATTTTTGCTGATTCTTCTTCTGTACTGAAGTACAATATATTCTGAAATATGTACACTTGGGGATTCAAGATTAATAAACTCACACTAAAATAATTAGAATAAAAAAATACAATAAACTCTGAATAAGATGCTATGTTTAGAAAAAGCAAACAACAACAACCACATATGTATTGTGAAGTGAAAACAGCTATAATGAAGTTTTTAGTGCTCTCTTCCAAACTAGCAGGTTGTCCTCAGATGCGTTGTGGCATTGACAGCTTACACAGTGCCGAGAATGAGTTCAAACAGTCTGGACTGTGCATCTGTGCAGATTATGGTACTCCGCATTGAAAATCGTGACTGTAAGCAGCTGCCAATCCAGTTGGAGAAGAGACTCATCTACCTCCACATAGCCACAATGTTGTCCATCAGAACAGATTGGATTGTACAGACGGGAAAGACTCAGGAAAAAATCCTTTTTCCCATATTTTCCTGTGAAGGACCTATTCCAGAATGAGTCTGTATGCAACCAAGCAGCAATGTCCACAATAAGGAGAAAAATCAGTGCACTAAGAGTTGAAAATGTCTACAATTTTGGTTAATTCTCTACTTTAAACACTCAGCTAAAGTTTTGAGTGACTGGCAAATGTTAATACATGAAAATTAGATGTTATGTTATTTGCTGCTCACCCCATATTCTAAGAAAATAAGATCTAGTTTCTGATTTAAATCCAGTAAAATTAGCTTTCATGCACAGATGTATGACAAATAGACCTGAGTCTATTTACCTGTGTCAAATGTGTACCCTCAAAATATACAAGTAGCATTGCTGTGTTTGCAACACATATATTCTTGTCTATTAAAGGCAGGTTCCAAATGATAAGTATTGCCCACTGTAGTAGAGTTTCTTTTTCTTTTCTGTTCAAGATCTATTTTAAAATCAGCCTCGAGTTTGGCACAAGTCAAAAAATCTCAGCCGTATCCGAGCCTAAAAATGGGCTGAAAAGTTAAAGAGCCCCCTTAGACATATACTGACAAAAGACCATCTCTCCTCTCAGACACACACATGCAATTTCTCTTCAATTCCTTTGATAATGTGACAGCTGAGGTCGGCGATAAAGGGAGGGCAGCGGGGAGATAACTTTCAGAGGACGACAGAGAGACTGTATGTGTGGGGGGAGAGCTAGAAGTTATTGTATAGCACAGACGGATGACATATTAAAGGAAAAATCTGAACTCCTGACCCATTTAGTTGGGGGGGGGGGGGGGGGGGACTGGTGACTCTGTTTGCTGGTATGCTGTCTGTTGAAAACAGTGCAGTTATTCTGCTTCATCACTCCAGTCCTGTGGTCGAATACTTTTATCCTGGCGCAGTGAAAGTAGGAAGTATGAATCAATCACTCTTGTATTTGCCGTCTCCTGATCGTGGCCCGGTTGAATAAATATGGCTGATTTTGGACTGAAGCATCAACCATCATTAACATTAACAATACACAGTGGTTAAAATTTAAAAGAATTCTTCTTTCCTGGCGGTTTCCCATTATGGGATCCACTGCATGGCTCTGTCGTCTCCATTTGGATGGGTTTTTGAGTGTCCTCTGGGGTGTGATCCACTGCGCACATGTCTTCGGTGATTGCGTCCATCCACCGCTTCTTTGGTCTCCCTCTTGGTTGGCAACCTCCAGGGTGGAGTCGCAGGGCTGTTCTCGACACTGCGCATGATGTGTCCATACCACCGCAGGTGCGTTTCCCTCATCTTCTTTTCAATCGGGGCAGCTTTGAGTCGTTTTCCAACATCTTCACTTGTCACAAAATTTAAAAGAATTGAGTCCCATAAATACTGGGGCACAGTGATACTGTTCTTGTCCGCGACCTTACCGTTTTTACATTATGCTGCTAGTTTTTCACCGATATTTGTTCTAATAGATGAGACCAGATCACTATCTAATGATCTCCATGAAAAACCAATTCCTTGTCAGTAAGATTAGTCAAGCAATATGCTAACATATAGAGCCTGTCTTTATTAAAGGGCAAACTCTAATAACCAGATTTACAGATTTTTCAGCATCTTGTCTTATTTGACACAAGTGTACAGAATGACATGTTGGATTACTTACTTTATTTCCTGCCAGATTAGAAAAAGGGTCAATGAGCATGATGACTCCTGCAAACTCGCCAGCCCTAGATTCTGACCTCTTTGAACTTGTGTTCACAGTTTCATTGGGTGCACTTAAAAACTAGTGGTGAAAAAAAAAAGAAGCTTGGAGCTGTGGGCTGCTACATTTACATTTAAAGGTTTTTATTAATGTTGAGGCAGGCTGCCCGGACAGGAAATGAACAGAGTTCTAATATAGAAACCTTAAAGGCTTTCTGTGAGATAGCGCTGATGTGGCCACTACTGTATCTCACACAGTAAAGGTCACGGGCTTTCATTTTGTAGAGCACATTTAAAGAAGCTACTATGCTAGCAAACAATGTCCTGATAAGAGCTACGCATTAAAGTCTAACTAGTTAGAGTGTTCAGGAAAAAACATACATACTGTTGACCACAGTATACTGCAAAATGATGTAGCAGTAATTCTGGGGATGTCCACTGATCTTTTTTAAACTTCAAGCAGGATTTGATGAAGGGTTCTTAATAACCTGTATGGATTTAAAAGAAATTAAATTCCCCTTTTCCGCCTTTGAGTGCTTCCTACTTTCCCTTTCTCATTTTGTCTCCCTCTGTGCTTGTTCCCTGTCAATCACCTCTCTCTCGACAGCTCAGTCAATCTACTGTATCTCTGCTCTCAGATCCCGATCGGCTCATTGTCTTCTCCTTGTTTCATTTGTCACTCAGCCATCTCACACTTTTCTCTGACGCCATTTTTTTGGGTTTTTCCCTGTTTTTTTTAGTTTGCACGACATCTTTGGTAAATGAAGACACATCGTGGCAGTTTCCATGCTAAAACGCAGTAAGCCAAAAAGTTTATTTTCATTTATGTGTAAATCCCTATTCACACAGGACTATTACCAGGGTACCTCTAGTAATTTGCAATAATTGCAGAGGTCGTCTGTGATCCAAATCCTGCTGGAATCTCCTGTGTCTGTATTTTGTAAAATAAAAACTCTGCCGCGCATTACCACATTTCAGCATACACAGAGGTCTTGTGATAATATTAATTCGGTAAAATTAATCCCATCTGAGCATGGCTCAGGTGCTCAACCCTGTTCCAGCACTTAGCATCTTCTCACTACTATTGTGTAAACACTTAAGCTGTACTCTGTTAAAAATGGCATGCATACACAGAGTATTGACAGGGGGGGAAAAACATTATGAAATGGATATTTTTGGGGTTCGAGCTAAGATCCAGCTAAAACTTCCAACAGCATGGTCCTTTTCTATTTATGTTGACAACAGCGGAAATATTCTTAAGTCGCCTCCTTAAAGCAACATAAAGTCACTAGTCAGTATGAGGCACATAACTCAGTGATTCAGTCTTGTATGTTTATGCATGTTTGCCCTTGTTTGAATTCCCTTTGTGTGAGCATCATTCATCCATCCATATTTATTTGTTGGAATTAAGTTCATTCTGAGTTTCAGCTTCCTCTAGTAGGAAGAGATGGGTTTTTTAAATAAACGAAAGTAAGAAGTGGGAAAGAGAGGAAATTATAGAAGAAGGGGGGAGAAGAAGGGATACCGGAGGGAGGAGATTAAGTAACTCGGAAACAAAGACAAATCATCAAATTCATACTATGGCTGAGAGGTAGACGGTAATTGTAGGTAGTGAAGGTGAAATTATAACTGAGGGTGATACAAAATTCAATTACCTCTATTAGTTCACTTTATTATCTTGGCTCAGTTGCTCTAATTGTGTCAATATGTTATCGTGCCTCCTCTCTGCTGGCTTTATTTTCTTCTCCTCCTTCTTTGTAAAGATTGTGTGTGTTGTTTTCCCCTGGCAAAACACTGTACATGAAAGGAAAGAGCTCCTATCAAGTCAGACAGTCAGGATTTAGACACTCAGTTCTTCTGCTTTACAGCAAATGAGGATCATTGGACAGGATTAGAAATGAGTATATCCGAGGGACAGCTCAGGTTGAGCGGTTTGGAGACAAAGTTAAGAGAGGCACAGCTGAGGCGGTTAGGATGTGTGCAGAGGAGGGATAGGGGATATGCTGGACAGAGGATGGTGAAGATGAAGACGTCAGGCAGGAGGAAAAAGAGGAAGCACGCAGAGAAGACATGCAGGGGATTGGCGTGACTGAAAAGCGTGCAAGGGATAGAGTGAGGAAAAAGTAGCAGCTCAAAGATGAACAATCATGTCCCAAACATCTTATGTAAGAATCATGGACGGTTGCATGCCTCCACAGATAGGATTCATATTTACCACAAGATGCAAATTTAGTCAAAACGCCTTCTCAACTTTGAAACTAAAGAAGCTGAGAAAACAAACTGGCCACTCGCTCACATATTTTACCAGCCGATGGTTGGATTGCCAGTATATCTGCTCACACATCGATGCTGCCCTCAGGTTCACTTGTAATAACTTTGATGAGCCCATAAATGTTTAATCTCGTGCCATCAATAGGTCATATTTTTAATTTGTTCCATACACGGCCTTTGCTGGTTATCATCGTTCCATAAATCCATCTGCACAAAGCAATACATTTTCAAGTTAAAAATAGAAAATAAAACGGTAAACTGGTACCTTTGTAGTGCTCTTCTACTCAATTTTAGCACTCAAAGCCTCATTCACACAAGTGCTTTTCATGAATATGGGGCAACTCAGGGGGGGCTCGGTATCTTGCCAAGGATATTTCGATGTGCAGGATGGATCGGACTACCAACCTTCTGATTACTAGACAACCTGCTCTGTCTCTCTTCCCTTTGCTTTAGTCTCCTCTCCACTGAGCAGCGACACTTGCGCAGCGAGAAAAGTGGATCTCAGTGACACTCTGTGTGACAAGTCTAAAGAAAGAAGTCTGTGACCCCTCTCTGACTGCATAATTGTAAGTGATGACCTAACAGTGGCTGAGGACCCGCCGTCGTCCACCTGGAGAATAAACTGGATTATAATAAATTATAGTCAGTGCCAGCTCTAAGCCCTTAAAATCACCAACAGGAGACCTTAGGATTTCTTGAGGACACTTCAGGTTGGTAAATCGTTTCAGCTAAATGAGCTTAAATCTCATCTGTCCATTTAAAGATCAATCTGCTGTTTGCAAGAAACCCATATGCTTTTACTTGCATAATTTAATAGAATAACACCATTACTTTGGTTGTCTCCCACTGTAATGAAGTTATTATTGTACGAATAAGAAAGGCCCAGTTAATTATGGACAAAGGTCTGTGCTTATTGATTTAACATTCATCTGTTGCTGAGGTCATTACCAGCTTGATAGCTGTGATGATAATCTTAATTATGGCTGTATATGGGGAGAAGAGAGGGATGAATGAGAGTATGTCTTGAAAAAAAAATCTCAAGCCAATATTTTCTCCTTGACATCCAGCAAAGGCAAGAAGAGGAGTAATAAATAAAAGAGACGACACAGTAAAAAGGATGGGAGGGAAAGGAAACCTAAGATATCTGTCAGTTCTGAACTTTGCTAAAAATAATATTTTCTTGATTGTCTTGATGATAATTAGGCTGAAAAAAAGAGGTTGGCTTGAAAAACAGAAACAACTGCTGGGGGGAAGACTATGACTTCTCTTTGCGACACGGTATGTTCGCCCACCATCATTACTGAACCATGATTAAGATAAGATAAGATAAAGATAAGATAGAACTTTATTAATCCCTCGGGTGGGTTCCTCTGGGAAATTCGATTTCCAAAAAAAGCACAGCAACGACCGAAGTTACAGTTACAGAATTGTTATATATATACACACATATATATATATATATATATATATACACACACACACACACACACACACACACACACATATATATATATAAATACAGAAACAAATATAAATAAAATATACGAAGGGGATAAATAGAATAAATAGGAATAAAAAATAAAAATACAAGTGAATTGCACATTTCAAGTATTGAGTCTATTGCACTGTTGACTATTTACAAAAAGTATTGCACAAAAGGTATTGTACAGTGAGGTGAAGAGGCACTACAGCTTAGTTGTTCCCTCCTTTGTCCTCCTGTTTCCCCTCCCTCTCCCCTCCAGAGAGGAGTTAAACAGTCTGATGGCGTGTGGGACAAAGGAGTTTTTAAGTCTGTTAGTTCTTGTCTTTGGGAGAAGCAACCTGTCACTGAACAGACTCTTCTGGTTGTTTATGGCCGTGTGCAGAGGATGTCTGGCATTGTCCATAATGTCCATCAGTTTCTTTAGTGTCCTTTTCTCTGCCACTGTCACCAGAGTGTCCAGCTTCATGCCGACCACAGAGCTAGCCCTCCTGATCAGTTTCTCCAGCCTGGATGAGTCCTTCTTTGCTGTGCTGCTCCCCCAGCACACCACAGCATAGAAAAGTACTCCAGCAACCACCGACTGGTAAAACATCCTCAGGAGCTTCCTGCAGATGTTAAAAGACCTCAGCCTCCTGAGGAAGTACAGTCGGCTTTGGGCTTTTTTATACAGGTGCTCTGTGTTGCATGACCAGTCCAGTTTATTGTCCACCCACAGATTAACTGATATAGGAAGAATAATTTAGTATTTCCGTTGCTTCATTAAAATTCCTCAGAGTAATTGATGAACTTGGTCGATTTAGTAATCATCTAATCGGTGCGTGGATAAGATCACAGCCACTGAATTTAAAGTAGAACGCATCAAACAAACAAATCAACAGCCGAGGTCACCGGAAAGGCGTCGCTGCTGAAGCCCTTACATTTTTTACTGTGGTTGAATGAAATAGAGAGGTGAGAATCTGTTTGATTGATCAGATTTTAGTGCTAGGAAATCATATTCTCTTGGATTTTTTTTTCCCGTTTTGATGTGAAACAATCACCTCCGACAATTCAAATTTGTATTCTAAAAAACTTTGCATTTAGAAGCAGATATCCAATTTCAGTCACTCACTAGGGCATGCCTTTGTCTTGATAGCTGGTCGAGCTTCCCGTTCATTCTTAAACATGAATTTATTGATTTTAGAAGTATGCTTGGAGGCTTCTTGTCTGAGTCTGGCACAATTTCAAGGGCCTCCTGCTCTTTCGATTCTTCCTTCAGCTGAGCAGTTTCTTTCTGAAGAGCCTGACTGACTTCTTCCTCAGTTTTCAGCTCAAGTTCTATCACTGATTGGTTGAGGTTAGCTCCTTAAGTCTTGCTTTCAGCCTTTCCAGCTCCTGATGGTGGACATCCTGTTCATCTGTCAGCCCCTGAATGATCCCCTGATCTGCTTTCATTCTTTCTGCATATCATTTTTGCTCTGCTGCCTGCTTCAGCATACAGCCTCATGCTGTCTGATGCTCATCTGCTTTCATTTCTGTCTCCAGCTTTATTGGGAGCTCAGTTACATTCTTCTATTGGGCTGCATTATGCTGCTTTACATCTTGGATGTTACCTTTAAAACCTAAGCCTGGGTGAATAGAGCCTTATATACTGTCTAATAAGCCGTTAGCTGCTTGGTCCACTTGCCAGAGTCTAATAACTCTAAAAGGACTTTACACTCAGGCCACGTAAAATTCATGCAAATATTTTCACGGATGGATGGATGAATCTGAGGCGTTTATTTTTTTCAACCATGCTCAATTTTTCAGATTTATCAAATCTGAATAAACTGATCTAACCAATCAGACGACTGCATTTTGGCAACAAGTGCACTGACAGCTTAAAGCATGCATCAGTACTGAACATACAATAATATGAAATAGTCCAATGTTTTACCTCAGTCACATCTGGGATCAATCTGAAAATATTTCTCTGCCTCCTCAAATATGTACGAAAGCGGTCATGACAAAGCTTCAAGTCCTGCATCAAACCATGAATTTCTCCCTGTATCTGGACTCGATGAACCAAGAATCTTCAGTTTCTTGTTTAGAAACATGAGTACCAGCTCATCATCGCTTGATGTCGACTTCACCCTTTTTTCACTACGGTTCCTTTTTCTGTATTTGTTTTTTTGTGGACAAATTTTCCCGCATCAGGTTCATATCTGAACATTTTCATGATGCCTTTTTGCAGCATGCTTTGTTTGTGATGGCCCTTAGGCTGAAAGGTTGTTAAAGCCATTGTCCTATTAAAAGGTTAGAATAGAAATCAGAGGGTATACGCTTTTTAAGAGTGATATCGCCACTGATATTTGGTAATAAACAGATTTCCCTAACATTTGTTACATGTATTTTACAAATAAGATAATATGACAATGCAAACTTGTAAACTAGTTTACTTGTCACAACAAATGATTTACTCATTTACACTGTGTTAGACTTTGCTCAGATCAGCTGCTTGTCGTGCTTGTGATGTTCCAATCAACAGGGAAGTTGCAGAGTGCCCTCTAGTGGGCACATTATGCAACATCAACACTCATAAAATAGCTGAAGGGTGTTTCTCCCAGCTTCTCACATGGTTATAAATGCAGGCAAGTAGCTAATATCAACCAAGGTCAACAGTTCTAAATTTTCTGGTCGTGTCATTCCAATAAAGTACATTCAACGTTTTTGGGTGGTTTCCCAGTCCTACTTACCCCGGGAAAATGTCAACAAAAACAAAGCATCAATGATAGAACATCATCAAGCATTTAAAAATTTAATGTTAAACTTTTATCTATTACTAATAACCCTGGAGATACTGGTTCAGACATAAATTCAGACTGAATGCACATAGCACCATTAAGAGCACATTTATCAAACACCAATATGGAATATGTGGCAAAAACAGATATCCCCTAGGCAACGGGGACGTGAATGACATTTAGCAAATCAGAAATTATGCTTTCTCTTGATGTGCATTAGCAAGTTTATGTGACTATGCGTAAAAGAGCGAGTGAGAATCACTCTTTATTAGGGATGGGTATTGATAAGATTTTCACGATTCCGATTCCATTTTCGATTCTGTTTAACGATTCGATTCTTTATCGATTCTCTTATCGATTCTTTTTAAAAAAAGGAGAACATAGAGGTCGATTAGCTTAGAAGTTTTTTTTTATATCTTCTCTTTGAACAAGATAGAAATTTAGGAGTAACATGGCCTTACAAACCAAACAGTGACATCTTAAGAGATCCAGCCTACGGCTCTTCAATGGGGTGTCACAGGGTCCCCAGGAAAAAATTGTAAATGTAAAATAATAAAATAAATATTCTTCTGTAGCAATAACAAAGTATAACATAAATTATTCTGTAGCAATTACATAAGAATATCCAGTAATGTCCCTGCCTACAATTAAACACATTCACTTCCTGAAAATTGGGGCATCTGCTGTGGTAAATGGGTGCAAGCCTTTTACCACAAACTTAGTCACTGCTCGGTGACATTCGTCTATCCTGGCCTGAAAGGAGACTGCAGCGAGAACTGCCAGCATCTGAGCCAGCCAGACTGTGTCTGTCTCTCTCATCATGGTCACCTAAATGCACAGTAATGGCAGGTTTTGTAATAAGGCAGATCGCGCTAACATAATATGCACTGTTAGTTGACTATTTACCTACCTGAGCAAATGCTTTTGCATATTCGTAAAGTTTCCTCCCTTAAATGAAATATCTACTTTTCAAGTATTGCAAGTTGCCCTGTTGTTATCCGTTCTCGTAAAGTATAACCAAACTTTTGAGCATTTGAGCCGCTTAGGCGCCGTGTTTCCTGCCAGGTAAATGACGCTCCGCAACGTGGTGATGTCATTCGGGGCGACTGGAATCGATAAGGGAATCGTTTGCAAAAATGGCAAACAATTCCAAGGAATTGAAACAGTGGGAACCGGTTCTCAACAAGAACCGGTTTTCGTTACCCATCCCTACTCTTTACGCCTTTGAGTCTTTAGGAAGCATTGAAAAAAGAAATATTTAAAAATGTGATTTTGCAAGTAGAAGCTAAAAGAAAGCAGCAAGAGAAGAGCCATAAGTATGCAGCACAGTAAGAAAGAGGTAAAGATGTTAAATCCTGCAGACCAGTGAGCACAGTATGGTTTGATCAGGCCTGTCGAGAAAAAAAAGTGCAAACACACTTACCTCAAATCTTAGGCTTAAATCCCACATGACTGTGTCATCCTAAGCGGTTTATTTTGTACAGTTGCTTCACAGACTACATAAGAGCCTCACTAGTCATGGATAATGTGTATTCAGGTGCAAAAAGCTTCTGATTCTGCAACTTTTCTGTATTTATTCACCAATATTAATATCAGACTTGTCATCAGCATTTTTGCAGCTACACGGAGGAAGCGGAAATTTTCTGTAACATGCCAGTTTGAGAGCTTTAGCAGCAGAAAAAAAAAACAGCTCAGTGTTACTGCTGCTTATGCAGCCCAAGGCCTACCTAACAATAATGTTGAGCGAGTGTTTCATTCTTCAATGAGAGCAGATTATGAGAAACTACTGTGTTCTGATTGGTCCCGATAGAATGTGTTACTAAAAGAGGAATAACACTATTTTGATATTTTCTGAAAAACAAAAATATGAGAGGCAATTCAAGCACTAAATCTGTTCTTTATGTCTTATTTTTAAGACTTAATGTGAGATTTATGAGATTTATAATAGAATTGTACTGTGTAACATTTTGTCATGATGCATTTAAAGGCCAATAGTTTTGCATGCAGTGTTTCTTATAAAATAGACTATCAGATAACAATGCTGCACTGTTGTCTCAGCAGAAATACACTGCAGATCGTAAAGTTTAACAACAAGTGATGTTGCATAATGTAAAAAAGCAAAGGGGACAGTTGGCCAGCAAACAAACTGCACAGATTATGGCGCAACAGGGCACTCGGCTGTGGTGAAAGGAAAGTGCTTTGAAGTGCAAGAGAATCCATTCATTTTATTTTGCTTAAATTTAATTGCACTTTCAATATAACTAAAAGAATTTTACGGGAAGAAAATGAGAGACGCTGGACTCAAATTGAACTTCTGTTCTGTGTTTGATGCTGAAACCTTTTTCAATCCACACAATCTGATTTTTAAAGAGTCTACATCCACATGTGCATACTAATACACACAATTTGAACTCAGCGATGCAACTAAAATGTTAACCATATTCATCATCATCCCTCAGTCTTCTGTGTAAGCATGCAAACCTTTGTTGCTGAGCATTAAATGATGTTCCTTTTATACTGATATATAAATGTGCATATACAGGTAGTGCAGAATTATTAGGCAAGTTGTATTTTTGAGGAATAATTTTATTATTGAACAACAACCATGTTCTCAATGAACCCAAAAAACTCATTAATATCAAAGCTGAATGTTTTTGGAAGTAGTTTTTAGTTTGTTTTTAGTTTTAGCTATTTTAGGGGGATATCTGTGTGTGCAGGTGACTATTACTGTGCATAATTATTAGGCAACTTAACAAAAAACAAATATATACCCATTTCAATTACCGGTATTCATTTTTACCAGTGAAACCAATATAACATCTCCACATTCACAAATATACATTTCTGACATTCAAAAACAAAACAAAAACAAATCAGCGACCAATATAGCCACCTTTCTTTGCAAGGACACTCAAAAGCCTGCCATCCATGGATTCTGTCAGTGTTTTGATCTGTTCACCATCAACATTGCGTGCAGCAGCAACCACAGCCTCCCAGACACTGTTCAGAGAGGTGTACTGTTTTCCCTCCTTGTAAATCTCACATTTGATGATGGACCACAGGTTCTCAATGGGGTTCAGATCAGGTGAACAAGGTGGCCATGTCATTAGTTTTTCTTCTTTTATACCCTTTCTTGCCAGCCACGCTGTGGAGTACTTGGACGCGTGTGATGGAGCATTGTCCTGCATGAAAATCATGTTTTTCTTGAAGGATGCAGACTTCTTCCTGTACCACTGCTTGAAGAAGGTGTCTTCCAGAAACTGGCAGTAGGACTGGGAGTTGAGCTTGACTCCATCCTCAACCCGAAAAGGCCCCACAAGCTCATCTTTGATGATACCAGCCCAAACCAGTACTCCACCTCCACCTTGCTGGCGTCTGAGTCGGACTGGAGCTCTCTGCCCTTTACCAATCCAGCCACGGGCCCATCCATCTGGCCCATCAAGACTCACTCTCATTTCATCAGTCCATAAAACCTTAGAAAAACCAGTCTTGAGATATTTCTTGGCCCAGTCTTGACGTTTCAGCTTGTGTGTCTTGTTCAGTGGTGGTCGTCTTTCAGCCTTTCTTACCATGGCCATGTCTCTGAGTATTGCACACCTTGTGCTTTTGGGCACTCCAGTGATGTTGCAGCTCTGAAATATGGCCAAACTGGTGGCAAGTGGCATCTTGGCAGCTGCACGCTTGACTTTTCTCAGTTCATGGGCAGTTATTTTGCGCCTTGGTTTTTCCACACGCTTCTTGCGACCCTGTTGACTATTTTGAATGAAACGCTTGATTGTTCGATGATCACTCTTCAGAAGCTTTGCAATTTTGAGACTGCTGCATCCCTCTGCAAGATATCTCACTATTTTTGACTTTTCTGAGCCTGTCAAGTCCTTCTTTTGACCCATTTTGCCAAAGGAAAGGACGTTGCCTAAAGACAACATGCATGAAGAGGATGATGTGGACAAAATACTCATTTGCCTAATAATTCTGCACTCCCTGTATAAGCATGCTCTCTATATGGCAGCCAAAGGTAGAAACAGTCTCTGCTTGCCCCTCTGATAGTTACCTTTCCTCAGGCAATGCTGGTATCCAAGACATGGTTAAACAGTATGCGCAGCCTCAGTCTGGTCAGACAGCTTTTAGCTAACCAAATATCCTAAAGTACCCAAAATCAAAGCTACAAAAAGGTTAATAAACAATTAACTGAGTATTTTAATTTGGGCACAAGTTGATAAGTGGAAATTCAGAGGCTCAACAAAGTCATTTCGCTGTATCTGTTAGAGGAGATAAATTTCCCAAAAAAACTAATTGTGACATTAGTGAAATAGTGTGTCTCCAAAGTCAATAAATTGTGATCCAAGGACCATTAAATCTGTATGAAATTTAGTGGCAGTCTATTGCTGCTGGAGTTGGTGGACTGACTGTGAGAAAGACGGCTCCCTAGAGCCAAGTATCTATTGTGGTTGAAAATAACTTTGCGTGAGAGGCTTAAGAGAAGTATGGCTTTTATTTTTTAAAGTCATAACATAATTTGTATAAAGGCCTGAAGCTTTAAAACATCCTGTGTATCAAAGGGTAATGTAAGTCATGTTGCATATTGTCATGTTTTTGTTGAAGTTATAGAAAATGTAGCTACTTTGCTTGTACAGTAATATATGGTAATCTTTAAGAACTACGTTTCATAGCATTTCTCCTTTTCTCAGCTAAAATAAGTGCTGTTTAGATGTCCCCCGAGCTGTCTAAACCCGCTCTCAGCATGTTTTTCATTTCTCCGTACACCTTTTCTTCTCACTTACTCTGAAGTAATAGAAGCACATATGGGTTTGCACATTAGAGAGCCACATATGGGACGTGTTTGAGCATACAAGTGTCATGCAGAGTTTGTTGTGGTTGTCATTGACAAACGTCTGCTCGAGCTGTCAGTTGGGGGTGCACAAGGTAAGCCTCTCCCATCTGTCGAGCCACAAGCAGGTGGCCTGGATAATGATGTGGCCTAGCACAGCTCAAAATGGGCAGTCGGGCTATATCAATATTGCACAATGAAAAATTCATCAAGCACATAACTTTAGCTTGCATGAGTAACCTCTGACAAGAGGATGCTTGGTCAATGCACTTAGATTGTGTTGAACCCTTATTTTCAGGCTCAGCATCTATTCCTATTATTGTTTAGCTTGGCAAGACAGACCTTCTGTTCATATTACTGAGCAAATATGTTTTAAGATTAAAACATAGGTTGTAGATTAATGTCCTTTCCTGATTTTTATTAATAATAGACAAAACATTCATGATTTTTGATGGAATATCTACATCAAATGAGCCAGCGGAGGCTCATTTACAGCAGCCTCCTGCATGTAAATGGCATACTGTGCTCCCTAATGAAAGTTTATCATGTTAAAAGGCTGATTGGTCATTAAAAATATTTCCAATTATGTCAGCATAGCTGAAAACTGTTGCGTTGATTGAAGAGGCAATAAATCTGGTACATCAGCCCTTCTGAGTGTAGGTATACTTCTGATTTTTTTCCCCCACTTTCTCCAAAATCTGTTTTATATACTTCATAGAAAAGTGCAAAGTAATTCTATCAGATAACTGACCAAGAGGACAAGCAAGTCAGAGTCATACATTTGAAAAAAGTTGCCTTACTGCTTCTCAACTTGCAGCTTTATTAAAAGATACCTGCAAAAAACCATATCAATTCAAAGGAGACTTCAGCATGCTGGCCATGTGGGCACAGTTGCAAAGAAAAAGCCAAAAGCTAGTCTGCCCAATCGAGGGAAGAGATCGGAAAAGAACACAGACATTGCAGATGAATACTGAAACACTGTGCTGTAAAAAGATAAATTACATTTGAAAAAAGAGTGCGTATCACCATCTTTAATTCATGGTGACTGTATAAAGGTTTGGGGATGTTTTGATGTTTCTAAGTCTGAGAAACAAGTATGTGTTTTAATAAAAAAAAGAACATGAAATAGTCACAGTGATAACACATTTTAAGCTCATTCGCTCTAATTGTGTCAATATGTTATCGTGCCTCTCTGTTCGCTTTGAGTTTCAACATCTACCAATACCCATACATTGGTGGTGAGATCTGTCAATACTGAGCACTGATCTGATACCGGTGTCTGTGAAGGTTCTCAGTCATCCAGGTCATCGTAATCAAAGGAGCTTGCAAAGAAAGGCGTCTGGACTTCTTTAAGTTGCTTGAAGACGTTTCACCTCTCATCCGAGAAGCTTCTTCAGTTCTAAGGTCAAATGGTGGAGAGTCCCAGATATAAACCTAGTGGGAGTAACCCCCCACAGAGGGACAGAAGGACCCCCTGATGATCCTCTAATCGCCTGAGCCAAGGTGTGAAACTGGGTGTGGGTCCCAATCAGCCAGAGTTTCAGGTGAGTTCATTGTGAAACCTGGCCCCACCTTATCATGCGAATTCCTGAGATCAGATGGCCCAAGATGTGAGTGGGCGTTAAGGCGTCTGGGAAGGGAACTCAAAACTGGATTATAGATGGCAGAGAGTTGGTGTCGTAAACCCCCGCCTCTGTTCAAAGATGGTCGCTCACAGTGGACATAGATGGCTTCTTTCACTCCTCTTTCAAACCATCTGTCCTCTCTGTCCAAAATGTGAACATTGGCATCCTCGAAAGAGTGTCCTTTATCCTTAAGATGCAGATGGACTGCTGAGTCTTGTCCTGTGGAGGTGGCTCTTCTGTGTTGTGCCATGCGCTTGTGAAGTGGCTGTTTGGTCTCTCCAATGTAGAGGTCTGGGCATTCCTCGCTGCACTGTACCGCATACACCACATTGTTAAGTCTGTGTTTTGGCATTTTGTCTTTCGGGTGAACCAGTTTTTGTCTGAGCGTGTTGCTGGGTCTGAAATGCACCGGGATGTCATGCTTGGAGAAAACTCTCCTGAGTTTTTCTGATACACCGGCTACATAGGGGATGACAATGTTGTTGCGTCTGTCCTTCTTAAGGACTCTCTGCCATCTATAATCCAGTTTTGAGATCCCTTCCCAGACGCCTTAACGCCCACTCACATCCTGGGCCATCTGATCTCAGGAATTCGCATGATAAGGTGGGGCCAGGTTTCACAATGAACTCACCCGAAACTCTGGCTGATTGGGACCCACACCCAGTTTCACACCTTGGCTCAGGCGATTAGAGGATCATCAGGGGGTCCTTTTGTCCCTCTGTGGGGGGGGGGGGGGGGGGGGGGGGGGTTACTCCCACTAGGTTTATATCTGGGACTCTCCACCATTTGACCTTAGAACTGAAGAAGCTTCTCGGATGAGAGGTGAAACGTCTTCAAGTAATTTAAAGAAGTCCAGACGCCTTTCTTTGCAAGCTCCTTTGACATCTGATACCAGTGTTAAATTAATAATCCCTATCCTTCACTGTGAGGAAGAGCCTGGGAATCGTTTTTCTATGTTTAAGGAAACCTCAAGCTTAACTGTAGCAGGTTTCATAACTTTGCAAAAGAAAATGCGACAAATAAAAACATCCACAAATATAAATTTAATGAAATTTGCTTATCTATTAGCGAACAAACAAAATCGTCAAACTGCTGCCATTTACAGTCACAGTAGTTTATACCTTTTTTTCTTCAGACATGCATGGAGCTTACAGGATATGACTGAGGCCAAATAATAATTCATTATATTGCCATGAACACATCATTGTTATTGTAAGTATAAAAATACTGGTGAATCACAGTAGTACCCCTTAGCCTCCTAGTAGAGTACACTTATGGCATCAGTTTAAAAATCCAGCATTGCCTTGTCCTCAAGTTATGACATTCACAAAATTTTCAGAAAACATGACTTCTGAACTTCACCTTGATGTTGAGGTCACTGGGATTATAAATCTTTCTAGAATTTTAGTTAACACATCTATGATATCAATTTGAAACTCCCACCTCACTCTCAATTTATCGAATTCACAAACTTGAGTGTCCACGCCGTCGGCCCACCTGGCTGGTTGACAATACCACATCAGGCTTTTATAGGCTGAGGGGGCAATAAAAACTAATCAGCATTTGTTACACCAAACCATAAAGAAGCCCAAACATAAGGAAGTACATGTGCTAGTAAGCAAGTGACAGACAGCATGGGTGTAGATTGATCTTCTCAGTCAGGAGACATAGCTGCAAACTGTGGTCAGAGTGAAATAAAAAAAGTTTTGCAAAGATGTAAATACAAGTTGTTGGTGTAGCACTAAAGAATACCACCAGACTGATACCCCTTTCATGTTAGCTTGCTTCATGCTATGTTAGCTCTGTTGCTAGCTGCTGCTTTTGTAGAGCAACATAAAACTACAGATGCTAAAGAACATGGACATAGCTACCATGACCAAAAATGGCTTCTGAATTCTTGTTATGAAGCCTAGAGATGAGCATTGTTGCCGTCACCATCTTGAATAAAAAAAATTAAAAATAAAATAAAAATATATATGATCAAGGGGTGAGCCTGACAGTGAAACCACACGCTCCTGATTGGCAAGTCATTAGCTACCGTGGGTTTTATACCACAGAAAATCCTCCAGTAATATATGGAAATCTTTAAGAACTAAGTTTCATAGCATTTCTCCTTTTCCCAGCTAAAATAAGCTGGGGGAAAAAAATCTCACTCATACTGTACCTGAGTACAGTATGAGTGAGATTTTTGAAACAATTACATTTTTTTTTTTAATCAAATATGACCCAAGAGGAGTGACTGAGCCCATAAGCTTCAAGAAAAGTGTTCACAAAGGTCAAGACAGAAAGTTTTCCTGTAGACTTCTACAGGACTGGATGTATTTTTGCAGCCACAGCTATCTCGATCTGGTGGCCTTCATGCATTAGGCCCCTCTGCTGATCCATTTATTGTTTGGTGAAGCCTCATCACAAATTGGTGTCAGTAGAAGGGTGGCTGTCAATAAGCCACTTTTAAGAAAGGAAAAGAGAGAGAAGAACTGGACTGAAAATCTGTATGCAGGGAGAAAGTCAACAGAATGTTACAATATTGAGTGTCTACAACAGGGTGAGCTGCATTTCAGCTAGGGTGTTAGGAATTTTGTCAAAACTCGTAAAATTCTGAATGTTAAAAAGCAACATGAGTTTCTACATCTACCGTGCAGTACCTTCTGGAAAGAATCTGATTGACAACACCCTCAGTTTTCAGCATGACAGTCATCCCAAACACACTGCCAACACAATTTCTTTCAAAGTAAAAGCATACCTGGATAGAAAAGCACACAATGGGATGCTATCAGCTATGGACTGGCCTCTCCACAGCCTGGACCTCAACATTATTGAAGCAATGTGGGATCATCTTAGCAGAGAACAAAACAAAAGGCAGACAACATCCAAAAAAAGAGCTTTGAATGTCCTTCAAGAAGCCCGGAGAGCTATTCTTGAAAACTACTTAACGAAATTAGAAAAAAAGAGTTTACCTAACAGAGTTCATGCTGTGCTGAAGATTAATGGCGGTCATGCCAAATATTCACTTTTAAGCTTGTTGAAATAGTACAAACACCCCCCCCCCCTTGTTGTATTTCTGAGTATTTTATTCCATGTTTCCCTAAATTACTGCATTTCCCACTGTCACTGTAAAATAGGAAGAAATGAGGGGTAACGCAGGACTTTTGCATAGCCCTGTATTTTATTAGGTCCACCGTAAAATAAATAACTCATTTACTGCGTTTGCAGTTGAGATGAAATAGACATTATGGAGTATTAAATTGTAAAATCAGGTAAAATTACACCCGGAACAGCTGCTGCTAAAAAGGGTTAACTGATGCGTTCAACAGTGAAGTTCAGCACGAGCACACTCCAATCATAGTTCAAGACATGTGAGGGTTCTCAAACGAGACAAATCCTTTCATAAAGTGAGAGGGGGCGCATACGCACACACTGTGTCTACTCTTTGCCACTTGATGCTTTAAGAGGATATCCAATGAGGATTGAACTTCAGACAGTCTCCGACTCCCCTCCTCAACACGTGTGCACTCACACAAGCTTCAGCAGACACACACAAAGTTTATCCCATGAGGATTACGACATGAAAAGTCCGAGACGTGAGACACAGGCACCAGCATGCACACGGAAACGCACACTCAAACACACAAGGCATGTGGGATTAGCAGACCGATGACCTCAAACTTGACTTTTATGTGGTATGAGACCATGTCACCCCGATGAGAACACATACTCCCACACACAAAGAAACTTAGAGGGAAACTGGTCCCTCACTGTCAAATCCTATTAAAGAGGAAGAAATGGTTGTAGGTTCTAATCCCCCCTGCTCAAACCTGAGCTGCACTGCATGACAGACCAACAGATAAAATGGCAGGAAAAGAGAGACGGGGACATAGAAAAATACAGAACAGACAGAGCAAAGTGTCAGTAGAGGAGAGACTCTGTGGTATTGCTTTTGATCCAAAGTTTTTGGGGTTGTTTTTCTAAAGAACATTTAAGTATCACTTCCTAAAGGAAACAGTGGTTTCTGCTGACAGCATCAGTTTGAAAACAACCTTGAATCTGCTCCTAGTTATCGATGCTATTGTTTAAAAAAAAATGAAAAGAAAAAAGGAATTTCTACAAGTCAAGCTGCCATAGTGCCATGGATAAATTTACATAGGAACTTTTTTTGCTGATATCTGGAAGTTATTCATTTAAAAAACTCAAAAAACAATGCTTACATTCATCTTTTAGTTAATCCCTATTATTATTTTACAAAAAAGAATGTTTGAAAAACCACTGTTTTGTTGGCATTTCTGTAATTGCTGAATTGAAAAACAATTTTCTGTATGACATTCAGTATTTATAGAGAAATATAGAGAAAACTTCCATACACTGTTACGCTTAATTTTTTTTTTTTTTTTAAATTTAGGACAGTGCATGTTAATGAACATAAGTGTAAAAAAATTACATGAATGTAAACATACCAGATTATAGCTAAGGGCTAATTTCCATCTGTTGTCCATAAAACATAAAAAAAATAGACATAACAATCCATAAAAAATTCATAATTCATTCATAATAAAAACTCCATCACCAAACTCACACATACACACCATTCTATTCCCAAATAAAACATTAAAACTACACAACTTATACATGATCACACACTTGATTTGTCCATAACCAGTTTTTAACCTGTGCCTGAAACAAGTTGAATGTCGAGCATTTTCTAATGGATTGAGGAAGACTGTTCCACAGATGGCCATCCTGGACAGAAAGGACGTTCTGCCCAAATGCTGTCCGTCTGTGGGGTATAAACAAGTCTCCTCGGGTTGTAGCTCGAGTGGTCCTGTCTGAGCTTTCTTTATGCCTAATGAACTGCTTTAGTGGTGGTGGAGCAAGGGAGTGTAAAACTTTATATATTAAATACACTCTTAAGTTTCACTAAGTTCAGTAATTTGTTTTTTTAACATATGACAGTGGTGGTGGGAAGTCGTTTTTTTGCCAAGTAGTTTTAAACTTCTTTTATAAATGTTTTTAATAGTTTTAAGTGCTGTTGGACAAGCAAGTGACCAGGACGTCAAACAATAGTCTATATGAGAGATGATCATTGACTAAAAATAAGTTTTTGTAACATTCATATTTAAATTATTACGCATATGATTAAAACTTCGATTATTAAATTTAAGTACCTGGGATACTTTATTTATGTGACTCTTGAAGGATAATGTTGGGTCTAGAATGACCTCAAGATATTTAAATTCTGGAGCTAATTCACGCTCTACTCCATCCAGGAATATGTTTGACTGCTTCAAGTTTAAGGGGTATTTTGAAAAATACATGCAGACAGTTTTTGAGGTGTTCAACATTAGGCATGAGTCCTCCAGCCAGGTATGCATTAATGCTAAAGCAGCTGTAAGATCTTTTGCCACCTGCTGGACACTATTTGCTTGTGTATATATAACTGCATCATCCGCATACATTTGAGCAAATATATTTGGACAAACTTCAGGTAAGTTATTGATAAAAAGAGAGAACAATAAGGGCCCAAGAACAGATCCTTGAGGAACCCCTGTATCACAGTCTAAATATGGAGATTTAACCTCGTCCAACACCACACACTGTTTCCTGTGTGAGAGATATGAGGCAAACCACTGAAGAGCCTGACTGGAGATATTAAACTGAGTCAATCTGGACAACAATATCTGATGGTTTGCAGAGTCGAAAGCCTTCTTCAGATCTAAAAATACAGCTCCAACACAGGGACTCTTGTCCACCAAGCTCTTAAAGTTCTCCACTAACATACACAGGGCAGTATCTGTGGAGTGATGTGCCCGAAAGCCAAACTGCAATGGATGTAATGAAGGTTGGGTGTTTTCTAGGTGAGCAGTGAGGAGTTTAACCACCCACTTCTCAGCTATTTTAGATATGACCAGGAGTATGCTTATGGGACGATAATTAGCCATGTCAGTCTTCACACCTGCTTTGAAAATTGGTGTAACTGCAGCAATTTTCCAATCTGTTGGAACAATGGAATGTTGGAAAGACATATTCAAAACATGAGTTGTTGAACATACAAGAAAATCCATTTGTTCCTTCAGGAAATTTGTGTTAATACCATATACATCAAGTGCTTTTGATTGTTTTAAACCTGTAATTAGTTTAGCAACTTCAGTGTCTGAAATATGAGTGATGGTGAACAAATTTTGACCAACATCATTCGCATTATCAGAGCATACGACTGAGTCAAAGCTCTGACTGAGCTCCTTAACAGATGAAATAAAGAAAGTGTTTAAGTTACTGGCAATAGATAGAGGCTCTCTAACAATAGTTATTTACATAAAGTTCAATTCTATTTTTGCTTTTGTTTGAATGACGGCCAAGTAATTTATTTAGGTGTTGCCAGATAATTTTACCATTACCTTTGGCTCTTTCAATTATATTTATAAAAAAATTTGCTTTGGCCCATCTCAAACTTCTTGTTACTTTGTTCCGCATTGAAGTAAATCTCTGTCTATCCAGAGTTAGACCTGTTTTCAGGAACGGTTTTAGTAATTGATCTCTTGTTTTCATTAGATTCTTGCACTCTTTGTTTAACCAGGGCAGATTAGATGTTATCTTTATTTTTTGTCGACATCTAATAGAGTATGTTGATATAACATCCTTGACAATGTCAGTGAAGTGACTGCTGCAGAATTGTGGATCATCACTACACAATATAGGCTCCCAGTTAACTGATGCTTCTGCTACATTTTGTCGCTGACTTCTTGGTATAAATTCATAAAAGGATCTCCTATTAGATGAACTATGAAAGTGATTCTTAACCTGTGATTTTATAAGTTTTCTAGAAAATAATATCAAATTGTGGTCTGAAATACCAGTGATAAAATTATAAGATTTAATAATTCGCTCGGGCTTATTACTGAAAACCAGATCTATTTTAGTTTTAGAGTGTCTCGTTATTCTTGTGGGTTGTTCAATGTGTTGAGTAAAGTTTAAAGCAGGGGTCCCCAATCCCAGTCCACGAGGGCCGGTGTTCCTGCAGGTTTTAGATCTCACCCTGGGTCAACACACCTGAATCACATAATTAGTTCATTACCAGGCCTCTGGAGAACTTCAAGACATGTTGGCTGTATCCCAATTCAGGGTTTGCAGCCTTAAAGTACGCAGTCTCAACGATCCTCGAGGGCCGCATACTCAAAGACCGCTAAGGCCGGAAGTGCGAGGCTTGTGAAATGGGACGGTCTAGCCTCCATTGCGCTGCCCAGGTTGCCTAGCAACCATGATACTAACAGCTAGAAACGTTTCATACAGCTTTGTTTGACAGAGATGAAGGAGAAAATCATTTGTTCATTTGTTTGTTTGTTTCTACATGAGCTTTGATCATTCTCTGTAAGATTAAGCTCAGCTATTGAACGGCGTATATTTTAAAGTAAAGGCTGTAAAACCAAGTTAGTACAAACGTCACTAATGTCACATAACTTTGCCGACATGTGGCCAACAGTAATGTTTTAATGTTCTTCGTTATTAAAAATTTGCACATAAATAAGTGACATAATATTCAGTACTTAAAGTTTACTCTTCGGCCGCCCCTCATCCGCTGTTTTTTTTCGGCAAAATTATCCACACCGACCGCCGCGCTATGCATTCTGAGATATGTTGGGCCACAAAGTCTACACCGCTACGTCCTTAAAATTCAGGGAAATGAAGGACGCATTTGAGGGCCGCATTTTGTGAATTGGGACAGCCTTCGTCACGTCGATGTGACGTAATCGGCCTTAAAATGCGGCCTTTAAGGCTGCAGATCCTGAATTGGGATACAGCCGTTGAGAAGGTAATTTATCCATCTAAATCAGCTGTGATGGATCAAGGACACATCTAAAACCTGCAGGGACACCGGCCCCCGTGGACTGGGATTGGAGACCCCTGGTTTAAAGTCTCCATTATGTCCTTGAGTGTTTTTCTGTCCTTTTAATTCAGTTACAACACTTCGGTATGTACGATTTGCATTGGGTACAGAGAAACAGTGTTCATGCACAATGTGCACAATGGTATCTAAGACAGTTGAGTATAGAATCAGATCACGAGAGCCTTAAAACAATTCAAGATTTCCTCTCAGAGGTACCAAACTTCAATTAAATGGGTTAATTGGGGATCATTCTAATCAGAATCTAGATTTGACCAAATTAGTACCTAATTAGGGAGACTTCAACTGATTTGAAGATTAAGAAGATAAGATAATCTCCCATCAGTGTCCCCCCCCCCCAACTCCTTCCCCCTCCAAGGCTTGGTAGTATACATAAGGTGGTTTAATAAAGAGTTTATTTGTCCAGTTCTAGTCAGCATTAAAGGTGTTGTACATTGTCTTCTCCTTCATGGGCTGTTTTACAAGAAAGTGATTGTAATAACAGAATAGTCCTGTTTATTTATTATTTCATAGGCAGTGTAGTCACACACACTGTTGTTCTCAATTACTTAAACTGTAAATTAAATTGTGCTGTGGTCCACAGTGTGCCTCTTAGCATCTTTCCCAAAATAGAAAAAGTGAAATGTGCAGAGATTCAACAGTGTGTTTGTCTGCTGTAATACAAGCTGCAAAGGTTAGCATCACACCAAGTAAACAAGCTTACTGCCAACTAACCTGGAGACTAAAACACAGCTTTTCCAGCACAGAGAATATTTGGATTTCCCAAAAGAACTTTTAGCAAGATTTAAACACGTGGATTGTTACGTTTTTTAACAGTTTTGTGATCAAAAACAACAGAAAATACCTTATCTTCTACAAGGTGACACGGGTCCACTGTTTATAATGTTCATTAACTGATCATGCCTTCTAGAGTCTATGGTTTCTTCTTTACTTTTTACATTTTTTATTTATCAGCTGTTATAAATGTCAGAACCAATATATATATCAGCAAATATCAAATATTGGTAATAAAAACAAGTCCCTCCCTTTACGCTCGCTCCTCTTCAGTAGAGCTAGATCTATATGCAGAAGTACCACAATCGCAACTTCAGGACACTTGTTGTTCCATCCATCCATCTTCATCCGCTTTTTCCGAGGCCGGGTCGCGGGGGTAGCAGCCTAAGCAGAGAGGCCCAGACCTCCCTCTCCCCAGCCACCTCCTCCAGCTTATCTGGAAATGAGCTTCCTCCGAAGGGTGGCTGGCCTCTCCCTTAGAGATAGGGTGAGAAGTTCGGCCATCCGGGAGGGGCTCAGAGTAGAGCAGCTGCTGCTCCACATCGAAAGGAGCCAGCTGAGGTGGTTCGGGCATCTGACAAGGATGCCTCCTGGGCGCCTCCTAGGTGAGGTGTTCCGGGCATGTCCCACCGGTAGGAGGCCCCGGGGCAGACCCAGGACACGCTGGAGAGATTATATCTCTCGGCTGGCCTGGGAACGCCTTGGTGTTCCCCCGGATAAGCTGGAGGAGGTGGCTGGGGAGAGGGAGGTCTGGGCCTCTCTGCTTAGGCTGCACTTGTTGTTCCTTGTGGCAAAAACAAAACAAAAAGGAAAAAAAAGTCCCAACTTTAAACCCTGACTTTGGCTCGCGACATCTCTTTTTATGCAACATCGTCTGGGGATTAACAAACAAACAGGATTGCCTCTCATGTTTTACTGTTTAGGCTCAAATCTGCTTGATGTGTAAAGGCTTGCAGTGATGAAATAATAACTCGACCAACCAAAATGTGCGAACCTGTTTTGAAAATGTAAGGAGCAGAAAGTACAGATATTTGTTTAGAAATGTCGGGAGTAAAAGTAAAAAGTAATCAGAAAAAAAAACTACTCATGTAAAGTAGAGATACTGTACTTAAGTACAGTAATGAAGTATTTGCATTTTGTTACATCCCACCTCTGATTAACAGGGAGTTTTTCCTTCCCACTGTCGCTGAGTGCTTGCTCATCGGGGTTCGACTGAGTGTTACGATTTTCTCTCTATTATATCAAGCTGCTTTATATGTAACAGAAAGCACCTTGTGGCAACTTGATGTGGTTTGGTGCAATCTAAATAAAACCGAATCGAACGTATCTGGATCAGACTTGTTCCTACATCGACCAATGATTCATAATCTGATCTGCATATGGGGACTTTGGAGGCTGGGTGAGCACTTTGGGTTTGTTGACTTGTTCCACTTCAAGAAAGCTGCTGTTGGCTAAGAAGAAAAGTACTTTAAGTAAAGTAAAGTGCGCGTGTTAGTCCCCATAGGGAAATAGTTCCTCTGCATTTAACCCATTCACCCAGTGAAGCAGTGGGCAGCCACCAGTGCAGCGCCCGGGGAGCAGTGTGTAGGGATGGTACCTTGCTCAGGGGTACCTCAGGGTAGCCGTTCAGTGGAGTCGAACCCCCGACCTTCCGATCATGGGGCCACCACTCTACCTACTGAGCTATCCCTGCCCTTTGTCTGCTGTTCAGATAGTTGGTACATGTCAGAGTAGAAACTGCATGATTATCCAGACTTCAGATTTCTCAACTAATCAATGGAGTGTTACAATTTTTTTTTCCCTTTACACATTTTAATGATGTAGCTGATTAGTGTAAATTTAAGTATGACACTTATCCATATTCTCTCCCTGTAGGAGTCATTTAAGCAGCTATATGCTCAACTGGAAAACCACTTTAATTGCAATTAAATTATAATGGTACATCTTAGACTAACTATCCTCAACCAGCAATGCAGGGCTATTGCTACTAATTATTTACATTTCTTCCACATGGACCATTAACTGACGAGGATACTGCAACAACAGCAATAATCTAAACTGCTAGGCTGCTGGTGATCTCAATGATGAAACTTAGGTGTGATGGTTGATTGATGGCTGGTAGAGAGGAGGAGGCGCCATATACAAGATATCAATCATAAGTGTGGGCTTAGTATTTTTTTTGTAAGTGGCACAGAGGGACAATGAGTGATGTTTCTATCCCTGAACTGCTTAACAGTAGTTATCTGACAGCTGGGACAGAGAGGCAAGGGAGAAGAAAAGAAGTCAAGGAGATTTAAAAAAATGACATTAAAAACCTTTTTTCTGATGGAAAAGAAAAGCAGCTTTATATAAGCAGACGCATCTGATATATAGACAGTAATGCGATGACCGATGTAAAATTACCGTAATTGATTGATTGCTAAAGTGAGCAGCTCAGGCAGAGGAGTTGATAGTATGAGGCCAGTTTGTCATCATCTGCGGATAATAAGGGATGATGTGACCTGTGAAACTCTCATTATTTCGTCTCTCGGTGAGATTGTCAAATGTCATGAAGAATTATAGCAGACAGTAGAGCAGAGAGAGGGATGGACATTGATAGACATTTCTTCTTTAATTCATCCCCCCCCCCCCCCCCCAAAACCCCACTGTGGCACTAATGCTTGCGACCATCCACTTAGGAGGTTCCCCTAATCCCATAAAGACTGGATTAAAGAAAGAAATCAAACCTAAGAGGAGAACAAGCAAATAGAAAAACTGATAAGAAATAAAGATGGAAAAGGTGGCAGAGTGAAGAGAAATACATGCTCTCTTCCCTCCATTTCCACTTTCTTCGCCCCCTTTTTTTGACACTTTTATTTCCCTAGCTTTCTCTCCCACTGTGTGGCTGTAGGCTATGATTATAGTCAGTGATGGGGGTCAGGAGGGCTTTGTCTTGTGCAGTCTGTATAATATGCTTCTTATGAGATATTACTAGTAAATAATTCATACACTCAGTCACACAAACAGGCACACAAGCGCATTTACACATTAGCATGCATTTAACGTACTCAAGTTACACACACACACTCGTATATCCACGTACACTTCACCAGCAACAGGGCACTGAATAGTTTTCCAGTTAAAGGGATAATTCTGCAATTTTCCAAAGCAATTATGCACGGAACAGCCTACTGGCAAAACTGCAGTCTAAGCTTTATATTTTGCGGCTTTAGCCATTTCACTGTCTTAAAGTATTTGAGTTATGCCTCGACCTGAAGAGGAAAGCGAAGAAACCAGTAAAATCTTCCAGGAAAGTGGTGTTTATCGGTGGACTTTCGTAAATCTACATATTAAAAAGGAGAATGAAAGACACATTTACATCTTATTAACTTCACAAGCCATTTGTATACACGGGCAATTTCCCGTTCTGTGCCCTTATTGCACAAAACAAATCTCTCAGATGACTAAGTCCATTTAAAGTGTTTCACTGACTTTCTTTTTTGATGTGTGTTACTGCTCTGAGCGACTGTTTTTAAAGCATAATGCGTCAGTCTTTGCATTATGATGATTTGATGGTAATTAAATGAATTTTTAGCAGAAAGTTAAATGTAAACATTCAAAATTTAAATTCAGAGAAGGAAACTTTTCCCTCGAGTCCCAGCAGCTCATTACAAAGATGGCATTTTAGAAGATGAGACGAGGGACAGTAATTCATTCTTCCTTTTTTTCTGTGTCTCTGACTTACTTTCTTCCCAAAGTGACTTAAAGCCATAAACTGATTTTAAACCCACAAAACCACATCTGTGTGCCACACAGCCTCTAATGCGGGATATTAGAGTGATTTCAGAGTGATATGTTTTAAAATATGGCTCTATATCTCACAGGAACAGAGGTTCAAAGTTGGCTATTTTAATAATTTTGCAACCAAAGATAAACTGGGATAAAAATGATGAGAATGTCAGAAATTTAGGTTGACAACTATTCTTAAAAAGTTTAATAAACCACCACCAAGTGTTGATGCCACAGCTGCACTACATTAACAATACTGGTAATTACCAAAATACACAAGCTCTTTATTCCAAATTATATTTTTATTGCTAAATTATTATAATGATTGTTGTTTTCATTGTATAATTTTTTTTAAAACAGAAGAAAAAAGTTCCACAACATGGCACTGGATAAGTGGAAGATGGATTAATGGAAGAAGAAATAGCATAATATTTTTTGTATAAGATGCAAAATTACAGTTTATTTGCATTTCTAAATATTACGCATTCAGACAAAGAAATGTGTCACCTCAAATTTTGTTTTGAAAGTGTGAACTTGTATAATAAATAATCAAATTTATAGTTTTAAACAAGTTTTTCCCAATAAATAGATAAATATATACATTTATTTATTTATTTATTTGTCTAATTTGTTCAGCACTTTAGAAAAATAAAAATGGAATCATTGAGCCTCAAACAGGAATATCGTTGCTCTCATTTACTGAACTTTTTTGAGTCACATGTTCATAACAACACAGAGTCCATCATTTTCCTGCATGATACACTTCTTCCACCTTCTTTCAGGACATTCATGTAACACAGCACCAATAATGCCTCTCCTGGCATTAACAGTATAACAACACACCATGTCCTTCACACTCATCCTTTCTGTGTGTTTCTTCAGCAAAATAAACATGAACTCAAGATGTCTGTACCTGTAAATAATAACTGTTATGCATATACAAATATATTTATACAAACAAATAATTCCTTACGATTCCACTGTATTATGACCTACACTTGCTAACTAACTACTACCATGCTACCGGGAAAGAAATGGAAAGAAGAAAATCTAATTGCACGCTATTGTCCATATTGACCTACATTTCAATAAGTATTATTATTTTCCATTTTAAATACATTAAACTTGATTTTATTCTTTATTTTATTTGATTCATATGCGCCATGCCCCCCCAAAACCTATAGGGTTGATCAGATTTTACAGCATGTAAGTGAATTTATTCACAGGGGGCATCATCTGTTCCCTAAAATATGACATTCAAAATTAAATTTGTGTGTCAGACTCAGTGACAGAAGCTGTTTTTTAAGAGACAAAAGCGGCACATAAAGATACAAGCAGGACGGGTAAAAAGTAATAATAAAGAGCTCCACAGCTATTCATTCCCTGAAGTGCTATGTCACTGTTATGTAAAAGAGCACCTGCAAGTTTGACATTTTCTTAAGTGTTTCCAATGAAGCAACTTGAGCCTGTCCCTGCTGATACATCCCGTCATGACCAGCTGTTTCTTCTAAATGTCCTGGAGAAACTGAAGTGTGAGTATTGCCGAATTCTTTGTCACCTGAGCCACACCCGCCAAGCAAAAGTAAGTAAATTATACATGAAGTCCTTTATATGAGACGCAGTGCCCTAGTTACACATCCCTGACAACAAGTTCAGGAAAGAAAATAAAAACAAAGAAAAAAATCATCTTGACAGTCTGTTTGTTGGGAAAAGAATGACTACACACACCCAGTTCATTACTTTTCAACTTTGTTGTTTGTGACAATTTGATTATTTACGAAACAGCTCTTTAAGTGTGACACATTTGTTCTTTTTTTCATGACAGTTTGCTTCAGGCAATGCATTTGGAGTCGCTGTGAATTCTCCTGAGTATTCGTTCGACATATCAGCCAAAAGATCCAATTTTGGTAAACCGTGGTGTGAATCTGTCTGTGAAGGTTCTCAGTCATCCAGCTTCTTCAGTTCTGAACTGAAGAAGCTTCTCGGATGAGAGGTGAAACGTCTTCAAGCAACTTAAAGACGTCCAGATGCTTTTCTTTGCAAGCTCCTTTGTGAATCGTTAATACGGCTGTCAAGGTCACGTCATACCTGTCGCTGTGGGCAGGTGAAGAAATGTGCAAAAATGATCCAAGGAAACTGTCAGTTATTTATCAAGTTTTTCTTTTTTAATTGTCAACACATCTTAGCATAGGAGATATTTTATGTGAACTGTATACATAATTAGCTTCTGAACTCCATACATGCTTATTAATACAGAATATTAAATGTGAGGATTGTAAGAGAAAAAGATTTATAGTGCTTTAGTGTCATGTACGGTCTAAGCAGAACCAATGATATGAATGAAAGCTGTAGCAACCGTCCTATTTATTTAATTATATGAACTATTATACACTCAGTGACTTTATCACGTACATCAGAAGTTTGCAAATTTTAAGAAAATGTTGTTCAAATAGTGTTTCTTTTCTTCAGGTCTGATCTGATTGTTATTCTGATGTCCCTGACCAAGCCTCAACTGTTCGTTAGCACAAATATCCATTCAGCCAATCACGTGGCAGCAATTAAATGTGTTTAGTCACATAGACATGGTCAAGGCGACCCCATGAAGCTCAAAACAAGCATCATAATAGGGAAGAAAGGTGATTTAAGTGACTTTGAACATGCTATGGTTGTTGGTAGGGAAAGTATTGGTCTGAGTATTTCAGAGCTCAGATCATCCTGGTTTCTTGAACATGACAAAGAGTTCACTGTACTCAAAGGCCACCAGTGCTTAACAGACTCTATGCCATGAGCTAAGACAGCCCTAAGGGCAAAACAGGGTCCATCCTGATACTAGCAAGGTGCACTTAAATAAACCATGGTCCAGTTATAGAAAGTTAACAAACAATCTGAGAAATGGTTCATTTTTCAACATAATATTTGTGATATGACCCAAGCAGGGGTATTGTTAAGCACCCATTATCTGGTCTTTAAGTCTGACGTCATTAGCCGTTTCCAGGTCCAAACTCTGCTTCACTCTACTCCAACAAACAAACACTGCGGCATCACTGAGAGTTACAAACTGTCTAAATTCTTTCATCTTTAATAAAGTGATCTGTGTTGCTGCTCTACCAGGTGTAATAATTGATTTTAAAATCCAGGCATCCATGAATAAAGAATTTATTAAATTTAACAGAGTTTGAAGTTAGCAGGGAGTTAGCTCGCTAGTTTCCATCTAAAGATGATGTACCATGTTCAGAGGGATTTTTAAAAAATTAAAACGTAGAGCTCTGCTATCACTTCCAACATAAATGAAGACAGAAAACTAAACAGCAGTGACGTTTGTAGGGTTACAGACAATGAAGTTGGACTAGCTGGTATATAATGATGTGCTCGTGGTGGCTAGCTACACAGCTATGGTTAGCATAATATATACACATTAGCACAGTGAAGCTAAAGGATGAACGGCAACTTTTTTCCACTTGTTAAAAGTTAATGTGAGGGTTCCCAATGGTTAGGGACAAATGCAGGATCCTGTAAACAGACCAAACTTTAGGAAAACAACTGAGATAATCCATCTACAATACGAGGTTAATCATTAATATACTGCTGCATGGACTGGGCTTTAGTTACATCGTAAGGTTTGAAAAACTGAGCTTTAAAATGTTCTGCCGATGAATAGTGGTAATAAAAACCATGAGGCCGACAGTGATCACTGACTTTTTTTTTTTCCTATAAAGGGGCTTGTTCAGATTAAATAGAACAAAATACAAAGCATTAAAACATGTTAAAACACAAGTTGTTTGGACACAGAAGCAGGATTCATATGTCATCACCGCATACTTTGATGTCTTGTGACCATACAATATGATAATCCCTGGCATTAATTAATATTTCATGACTTAATTTATATTTTCAAAAGGAAAAGTAAAATCCAAACGTATATGTGTAAAGCACCAGACACGATGTCCTGGATTTCTTTTTATTTATTTATTTAACACAGCAGCCGTATCATGTACATTCGTTCACGACCGCTATCTTTATGCTTTCTCTCTGAATGCTAGTTTACATTAATGCACCATCCTCTCAGGGGCATGGAAACTCACATGCTTTGCCATGGCCCTGAGGACATTTTTCAATTATTAACCAAAGACTCGGGGGCACTCCACTGCACACAGTAAGCTGCAGATCCACACACGCTTTGACAGTCACACACAGTGAGAAAGACATGGGGAGTGTGAGAAAACCCATATTCAATATATCTAACATTATGTGGTCAAAGAAAACTCATTTTTGATAAGGAAAAGGGGCATATTGATGAGTGGTTGAAGTAAAAAATCTGAAAAGGAAAATGAATTCAGTGTGTACTGAGCGTGGATGTGAAGATAATAATGAAAAATATGTGTAGTGAGACCTGCTGTGATGTCTGGTTTGGGGCTGAGGCTGAGCTGGAGATGTTAAGATTATTGGGAGTTACCATATAAACATAAATGACAAATGTTAGAAAGGGAAGGCGGAGGCTGAGGATTGGGCATGTTGGACAAAGAATGTTTAAGATGGAGCTGCCAGGTAGGAGGAACAGGACAAGACCACAGAGGTTCATGGATGAAGTGACGGAGGACAAGCAGGGGGTTGGTGTGACAGAGGAGGATGCTAGAAATAGCGTGAAGGCACATGGTTGGCTGTAGCGACCCCTAAAGCAAGCAATCAAAAGAAGATTTGGTAGATTTTTACTAAAGTTTTGGTTTATTTCAAAAGGCTTCTTTTAACAATCTATTCCAGTACGCAAAAAGTAACAGTAGAGTTAAAAGCACGAATTAGCTAATTATAATGTATTTTAAAAAATACAAAATTATCAGTGTTTGGCTCAGTTGAGTATCAATTTAAATGTAGAAAATTTTAAACAGCAACTGCGTTAATGATGGCATTTCATTGCCTAATTCTGATACAGAGAAAGCAATTGGAGAGCAAATTGGAAAATCTTTGAATTCTGGTTTTTAGACAGCTCACTAACTGTGCTAACTGAAAACAGGCTAGTGAAAAAGTCTGAAGCACCACAGGACTTTGATGGTTTGATGATATTTCATACTGAAGAAAGGCCAACGTGTTGTTTCCTGTATTTCAATGCGGAGTATACTCAGGATGATATTATACCTATAGTACCTAATGTTGTAATATGTAGATACAAGTAAAAGTAGCAACACATTTAAGCATGTAGGCATGGTCACCAACCACCTGAAGTTCAAAATAAGCATACAAATGGGAAAGAATGATGATTTAAGTGACTTTGAACATGAGAATTTTGCGAGGGAGTGTTACAGCCACATTAAGACAAATTATTTTTCATTTTGAGAATAAAATTAAATTTTGAGGGAAAAAACTGAAATACTGTTTTGAGAACTAAGTCTAAATGTGGAGATTAAAGTCAAACAAGTCAAACAACTGCCATGCTATTTGTGCTGTTTCTCTTTTAGCACATAAAGACCGTGTGGTGATAATTAAAAGGACACCGATGGTGCAGAAAGCTGCATCTGGTCAGGAGGAAAAACCTCACAAAATCGGAAGTGTTGGCCAGATTTGTGCAAATGATACAGCTGGTAATGGACAGATGCAAGGATATCGACGGTTACACCCTCGTGCAGTAAAGAGGATGTATATTGTATCACAAGACATAATAAGCAGCCATGGCAGTGGTTTGACTTGAAACAAATACTATAAAATGCCATTATTTTATGCCATAAGTCAACTATGTGAAATTTTTGCAATAGCTTTTATTAAGTAAGATATTCAATTCACAAGAATCTGGAAATATAGTCAGATGACAGATATGGAATAAAACAAGATAAAAATATAATGCCTGCAGCAACAGCTGTCACTAACATGGAAGCATAAAAAAATTTAAAACTTGAACTGATGTATCCACATCGACATGACTTACGGTATTTAATAAATCAGTGCTTTTTTATGCCTTGCGCTTCAAAACTGCTTTACAATTATTCAGTTTTTTTTTTTTTTTTGTTGTTGTTGATGTTTTTATCCATCTCTGTACTTTAATTACACCTTACCACATGATGAAAACACCCCAGCATTTACTTTTCGGTGTTTTATTTTATTTATTTCCTTGTTAATAAAATGCTCCCGGAACCACACCACTGCAGGGATTTTAATCTATTCACACTCTGCAGCAGTGATGTAGCCACTGATGTTGGGCGAAAAGGCCTGGACCTCAGTCAGCATTCCAATTGATCCTAAAGGTCCTGGTTGCTGCTGGGGTCAGGGCTTTGTGCATCCATCTAAATAATCCTGCTATATAGGTAAACCTTAAGACTACAACGATTAACAAAGCCAGGCAAATGGGCAGATGTGGGTCCTGGTGGCCTTTCTCGTTCGAGGCACCATCTGCCTGCACTCGGGGAGGTCAGCACACAACAAAACAAACGCACCCTCCAGACACAATTAAAACCAGTCCCATTCTGAGAGAAACTTTTAATATAGACAGACAGAGCCTTGTACCTCCCTCTGCTCCCTACACACACACAAACACACACACACAGGAGAGCTTATTGCTGGCTGTGCTGCCAGTGCTGTAAACAAACAACAAGAAAGTAATATGTGACCAGCCACTAAATTTACACACACAGGATTAAAGAGGTGCATCAGAAAAAAAAAAGAAAATGAAATAAAGCTCAAAGACACCTTTTATTAAAAAAACAAAAACAAAAAAAAAAACCCAAAGCTGCACTGCTTAATAAGTAATCGCTTTAACATTTAACAAGTAGTTATAAAGTCTTTACTGCTGGTGATAAGACTGAAATATTGATGGCAACCAATATTTCTGATCCACTTATTGTTCTTTGCTTTGTTGTAACATTTTGTTTGGGGCGGCGGTAATACATTATCTTGTTTTGTTACAACGAAGACAGCTGTGATTTCACTGGGGATGCACAATCCTTTGGAAACAATGGTTAATCTTTTTGTTTTCTGTCACCTCAATAAGCAGTGCAGCTTCTGCCAGAGAAGTTTGAGAGGCACTGTTACGGATCGCTAGCACTGCTATTATTTGCTTGTCTGTGTATCTGCATTTGGTTGTGATCTGTGTCTTTGTAGCTGTCGAGCGCCTGATGACGGGCACAGGACTCCAGAGAAGTATAAGGGGTGTTAGCTATATAAGTGGCCTTTTCCTTAGCCCTACATATTTTCTTGCTATCTGTTGTCACCTAGCATCCGTGCTTGACCCTTGACCTTTTTGCCTAACTGATTTCTTTTTATTTTCTTTGTTATTAAGTTACGGTTATCAGAACGTAAACTGGTGCCGTGTTCCTCTTTGTGTTGTGACATTACTTGCCAGTCCTAACCCATTACAACATTTAGATTTACATTTTTTCCACTGAAAAACAACTTTGTTCTGATGCTAAAGAGCACCTCATTAGATATGAAATAGGACCCCATTACAAATTCACGAATGATTCATCTGTGAAGCCTGCAGATTCCTTCTGATTTTATCATTTCAAAAGCACTGCAATAACTTGCACCAGGTTTTCATCGGAGAATTCTTCACCTTATCTCTCCGCTGTTGCCAGTAAATTACTGAATCGCTTGCTACTAACTACTACTCTTTTTACCCACTTACGTCTTTAGCATTCAGTACATTCTTCTTTTTTTATGGGTCTTTATTGATTCACTCATTTCCATCTATTTTCTTCCACTTATTCAATTCAGGTTTGTGGGAGGCTGAAGCCTACCCCAGCTGTCATCGTGCGATAGGCAGGGTACATCCTGAACAAGTTCCCAGTCTGTTGCAAGACTAACACAGAGACAGACAACCAGTCACACTTCCATTCACACCTACAACCAGTTTCAAATAACCAACCTAACAAGCATGTCTTTGGACAGTAGGAGGAAACTGGGGTATCCAGAGAGAACCCAGTCAGATATAGGGAGAAAATATATGTATATACACACACTTTTAACAATGTTAATTATGTTTTTGTCACATTACATTTTAGACATATTTCTTATCTTTAAAAATAAAAGGAAAACTCTGCAAAATACAGGAATATAACATTTAAATTTGTGCAGGCACAGAGGGACAGCATGCAAATTCTACACAGAAAAGTGGATTTGTACCCAGGACCCTCACAGTGCTAAATTACACTTAATCTGTGAATTTTTACTTGTGTCTGTAAAGCACTTTAGTCTACATGTGTCTATATTTCTTGTTTCTGGAACTGCATGGTGAACAAACTTTAACTTAATTTGAATATAACCAGTGTGATATGGCAAAAATTGATTTGTGCCAATTTTTTTTTAAATTTCAGTTTGACTCCAAGTTAATGCTGCTTATGTAATGTTAGAGTTTATTCTAGTGTGAAAACAAGGAAGCAGATATTAAGTTTGTATTTTTACTCTACAGGTAAATATCAGGAGATCACACATGAAAGTGTGCACATGCCTGTTTGTGTATGATGACGAAACTGTGGGATTTAGTGTTTATTTTTCCTGAAAACTACAAAGAGAATTTTAGAGTGTCTGATCCATCTTTCTCACCTTGTCAATTTTATTTTGGCGCATTCTGTGCTGCAGGAACCCAGGATGATAATAACGGGGTGACAGTGTTCTGCATTAATTAGAACTGAGTCTACATGAACCTGGAAAGTAACAGAACAAAACTGCAATGAATTCAGGTAATTAAAAAAGTATATACGCGCCCACAGGCAGATGTAACCGAATGTCAAAAATTGATTTTGTTATTTTGTAGCAGTCAATGTGACACGAGGGCAACAAGTGTCACTTGTTGCTGAAATCGATGTGCAGCAGCATAATGAGTCCCACTGCTGTTGCAACCATTATGATGCCTTCAAGTGCTGTTGGAAATACTCTAAACACAGAAGAATGATGCAAGCAAAAAGGTAAATGTGAAATACAAATTTTATATAGCAGTGCCTCAAAGGTGTGTTGCTGAGGCAAAGATATCAACATTGTTCCTGGAAAACACTGCTTCCAGTATCATTATGCCCCACTTTGATCCCTGTTTAGGTTAGCTTTCATAAATGGGCCATGTTTTTATTTACATTTTAACAGTGTTACGCAGTGAGGGGTGGTGAGGGAAACATCAGACTTCACTCTATCTTAATTAAAGTAATTGTTTTATTATCTCTTGCCAACATCATACACATGCAGACAGTAACTTCTCAAAATGGCTCCCAATCCATTTCCTGCTCCCTTTAAATACTCTAAAGACACACCTTAATACAGACTGGCCTATAGAAGAGCTGCAATTGAGGCAGGCTTCCTCTTTACTGGGAAAACAAGATGGCCACCACAAAGGTAACCTGCAACACTTTGTTACTCAAATGCTTCCCAACAAACAGAAAAGCCGTGTGTGTGTGTGTGTGTGTGTGTATTTATTAATTATACACACACACACCATGGTTCTTATGCAGTGCTAGGATGTAAAAAAAGCTTGAATGTTTCAGTGAGAAAAGCCCTTGCCTCTTGGTTATCTTACATAAGAGCTGGGGATTTACGAAAAGAGGGTTGTTAAAGGTAACATGTAATTCTTACTCTTAAAACCCCCAAATTACTATCCAAAATATACAGAATGCTTTCTAAAACAGATGAATCAATATCACTTCCTATTGCAAAATGGGAAGCGGATTTATCAGTTAACTTAGATCTAAACTTTTGGTCTCAGATTTGCTTAAAAACCTTTCATCTAATTAGAAATCCCAGTCTTCAATTAATTCAATACAAAATATTACATAGAGTGCACTATACAGGTCATCGGATGTTCAAGATGGGCTTTACGTCTACCAACAACTGCTCACACTGCCAAACCAATTCACCGGACAATTATATCCACGCTCTTTGGTTCTGTCCACCAGTTCAGAAGTTTTGGCGCGAGATATGTGAAGACTTATCAAAGTGTCTGAAATGTAACATTCCAACTTCCCCCTTAGTGTGTTTGTTGGGCAGCTTAGATAATGTCACTTCAGAAAAGAATATAGCCCATATGGTTTTCACTGCCCTATGCATAGCCAAGAAAACAGTCCTCATGAACTGGAAAAATAAAAAATAATCTTAATTCTAACCAATATAGAAATTATCTATTAGATTACATTAGTCTTGATACAGCCTCTGCCACCACATCAGATCAATTGCTCTGGACTCCTTTGATCAGCTCCATCACCTAGTGGGGGTGGGGGGTCATAGTTTGGTCCCGCCTTCACTGTTGTGATTGGTGTGGGGGTAGGGACAGGCTTAGGGCGTCGGGGGGTTCCCCGGAGGCATTTTCCTGGGGGGGCTCAACCCGGGGTAGCGGTCATGTCCGGTTAGGGGCTCTGTTGGCTCTCAGGTGACTGTTTCCTCGCGGCTGTGTGCAGCGGGACTAGGGGAGGGTCTGTGCTGACGGACGTGGGTTACTGACCTGGTAGCCTGGCTGCCCCTGGGTGGGTCCGGGATGGGCGTGAGGTTCTGGGGGCGCTCCGTCTCTGGGCTGGGGCCCGGGCCGGGCCTCGGGGCTTGGGTCCTGGTTGGTGTGTTGCCGGGGTTGTGGGCGGGTGGGTGCATGGGGGCCCAGCCCTGGAGCAGGGTGCCGCCGGTGCATCGAGCCACCTGGGGGGCTCTTCAACTGGTGGGGAAGATTGTCACATCTTGCAGGAGCTTTCCTCTCCTCAGGGGCTCTCTCTACAGGAGGGGGAGATACAGGAGAGGTGGAGGTAGATCTCAGCCTGGGTGTTTATTGTCTTATGTAGTCTGGAAGAAGAGTGGATGGTGGGGTGGGTGCAGTTTTCTCTGTGGTGGGGTTGGGTGGACTGTCCTGGGCTCTGTGGGGCCGGGGGGCGCTGCTGCGCTGGGCCCCGGTCTGGATGGGCCTGGGCCCCCTTTCCCTGGTGGGTCGCGGAGTATGGGGTGCCTACTGGGGTCAGCGGGGGAGCTGGCCCCAGGGAGGGGTCACTTGCCCCAGGGAGGGGTCACTTGCCCCTCCCTTCCTTCCCTCCCCATCTCCAGCTGCCTCCCTCTTCCCACTCCACCACAACCACCCACACATACAGGACCTTGGAATAGGGGTATGTCACCAGGGTGCAGAGGAGGCCACCCCCCCGTCCCCTTCTGGCTGCCTCTGCCTCAATTTTATCCCACAACTTAGACATTCACATTACTCACATTCTCATTACACATACATATAGGATCTTGGGGGTGGGCACGATACACGGAGTCCAAAGTACCATCAGGGTGTACACCCCACCCCTGGCGTCGTTGCCCACCTCTCAATGTTAAATACACGTAGACATTGAGGGCCAGCAGGAGGGACCATTTAATATTTAGTATTTACTGTCATATTCCCATATATCATTGTGATGTTGTTTATTCTATTACTCTTGTTCTCTTCTGCTTGGTTTCTTTTTTCTTTCTCAGCAGGTGACCCAGGTGATTGATATATGCATTTTTTTTCTTCTTTTTTTTTTCTTTTTCTGCTCATTCTGTTGGTTTTTGGTTTTTGCCCTTCTCCCCCGTCCCTCTTCTCAGTTGTTTCTCTTTCCCTCTTTCTTTCTCCCCTTCTTTCCCCCAGTCAAGTCTGTCCCATATTCAGTAAGTGAAAATAAAATAAACAATAAAAGGTGAATCAAATGGACCATTATGGCAAGGCTGGGATGGTCAATTTGGTAAAGTAAATCCGTTGGGCATCTTTCTTTGCCTTTAGACAACAATTCTGATGGCAAAAGAGCCAAACGGGACAGGCGCCAAAAAAAAAAAAAAAAAAAAAGGTAACATGTAATACAGGTGCAAGGTCCTTGTTGCTGATGACCTTTTTTCCCCCAATTTTTCTAAATATTCAGAAAAAAAAGCACAAAATTATTTATTGATTTCTAAATGCCTCATTTGGCAATTGTGAGGTAAGTAATGTGTGGGTAGCAGGAGGTACAGTGAACAGTCTTGTGGGAGTGAAGGACAGGATAGACAGCACAAATCCTTGAGGTGTTTCAGGCACTGAGGGCCAAAAATAAAGCTCCTTAACACCACAAACTGAATTCACATGACAAGAAATACCCAGATGGGAAAAAGTCACACTAACGGTATATTTTATACATATATATGTATTTGTGTGAGTGTGTGTGCCTATATATGAAGGTCATACTATGATTAGTTATTGATGTAAACACTGAAGACATCTAATGTTTCTTCATAATTATTTGACCCAGTATGAACCATCCAGATCCCTCAGGTCATCTGGATCCGGTCTTTTATCAGTTCCCAGAGTCAGAACCAGACACGGAGAAGCTGCATTCAGCTTTTATGCTCCTTATATCTGGAACAAACTCCCAGAAAGCCTCAGATCAGCTGAAACACTCAGTTTATTTAAATCCAGGTTGAAGACTCACCTGTTCTCAGCTGCATTTGAATAAAGCACCAAATCCACACTTTAAGCTTAAATTTCAAAACTTACATTTAACTACTGATTTTATCTACTGTTCTGATTTTATCTGTTTTGATTTTATATACTGTTGTTTGTTTGTTTGTGTTTGTTTGTTAATTAGTTAGTTAGTTTATTTGCTTGTTTTAATCAATTTTAAATCATGCTTTTTATTTGTTCTTGTTTCTAATGTCTCTGTAAAGCACTTTGAATCACCTTGTTGTTGAATTGTGCTATACAAATAAACTTGCCTTGCCTAACCAGAGGCACAGAGAGTGTGTGTGTGTGTGTGTGTGTGTGTATCTGTGGACGTGCCATGTGTACAAAATAAGCTTCTGTCTTACACTGCCTTTAATTTTCACTCATAATTATCATCTATAAAAACCATGTAATGATCCACGATAGAGACAGTGCAGAGCAGAAATGGAAAGTGGAGGTGTGTGCAATATGGCACTGTCCATCTGGCCCGTTAGAGTCTTTAAACAACACTGATTTTTGAAAGTCAAAATGGATGCCAAGTACTCAGAAATGCACACTTGTGCACTGTGAGCCTTTATGATTATTTACTAACTAATCACAGAACAACAGCTGGAGCTTTGAATCTGGTAGCCGCATGCATATCCCCTTTAAACAATTAATGGTTATGTGTATGAAATACAAATTTTATCCAAAAAAAAAAAAAAAATTATTTTCATTCATATACATATATACATACACGCATATGCACGCACATACACACACACGCATATGCACGCACATACACACACACGCATATGCACGCACATACACACACACGCATATGCATATACACACACACGCATATGCATATACACACATATATACATATTATTCTCGCTTGGTATTTATAAAAGGAATATTTTTAAATGCACTACATGCATTCAAGTCAGTTTGGAGAGTTTGCAACAAAATTGTTAATAAAGAATATTTTCTAAAAATCAGCAAATTACTTTGGTACTTTTTAACAGTGCAAGATAAACAAATTTCTACAATCAGCTTTGTTTGGCACAACGATCAAACAAACACATCTAGCTGCTTAACAGCCGTTTAAAGATAGAACTGGAATCAAGTAGTGATTTGGTTTAACATCTGTTCAAAGCTCATGCAATCTGAACCACATTGTCACACCCTCTAAATAAGGAGACAGGTTTACTATAAAGTAAAGTTTAGGACGTGCTGGTGATGTTGTAGCATCCTGTACTGCTAACATAAGAAAGCAGGAGACGGGCTAACAGAAAACTCTGAAACACTGGCTTTATCTAGCTAGCTCCTTGGACACCAAAGTGTATCAGTTTAACTGATAACATCCAGAAATTCAAATTCAAATTTTATTTGTCACGTACACAGTCATACACTGTACGATATGCAGTGAAATGCTTAGACAACTGCTCGTGACCTAAAGAAAAAAAAAAGGAAAAGGCTATGAATAAGATAGGAAATAAATATGAAAAATTAAAAAGGGTAAATTTAACTAGGAAGGAATAAAATATAAAAAATTAAGGTTAAAAATGAAAACTGTACAACACAAATTAGAATGAAGGGTAAATTTAACTGGGAAAGAATAAGATAAAATATATAAATTAAAGTTGAAAATAAAATAACTGTACAACAAAATACACAATACACAGTATAGAACTACATAGGAATGTATGAAGAGAGATTTTATATATATGCGGGATCTACCAAGGAGATGCTCTGTCCCCACTGCTGTTCTGCATAGGCCTGAACCCCCTCAGTGAGATCATTAACAAGACTGGCTACGGATACCGACTACGGAACGGAGCAGTTGTCAGCCACCTCCTGTACATGGATGACATCAAGCTGTATGCCAAGAGTGAACGAGACATCGATTCACTGATCCACACTACCAGGCTATACAGCAATGACATTGGAATGTCGTTCGGACGGGAGAAGTGTAGTCGGATGGTAACAAAGAGAGGGAAGGTAGTCAGAACTGAGGGGATTGAACTACCAGAAGGCAACATTGCAGACATAGAGGACAGTTACAAGTACCTGGGGATCCCGCAGGCAAATGGGAACCATGAAGAGGCCGCTAGAAAAGCTGCAACCACCAAGTACCTGCAGAGGGTCAGGCAAGTCCTGAGGAGTCAGCTGAATGGTAAGAACAAGATCCGGGCCATCAACACGTACAGGTACCCTGCTGGGGTAACAGGCTGGCCAAAGGAGGAGATAGAAGCCACTGACATAAAGACAAGAAAGCTCCTTACCATGCATGGAGGGTTTCACCCCAAGTCCAGCACCCTGAGGCTGTACGCTAAGCGGAAGGAAGGGGGCCGGGGACTGGTGAGTGTCAGCACCACAGTCCAGGATGAGACAACGAACATCCAAGAATACATTGGGAAGATGGCCCCAACTGACTGAGTGCTCAGTGAATACCTCAGGCAGCAGAAACCCAAGAAAGAGGAGGGAGACGAGGAACCATCATGGAAGGACAGGCCCCTGCACGGTATGTACCACCGGCAGATAGAGGAGGTGGCTGATATCCAGAAATCCTACCAGTGGCTGGACAAAGCTGGACTGAAAGACAGCACAGAGGCACTAATCATGGCAGCACAAGAACAAGCTCTGAGCACAAGATCCATAGAGGCTGGGGTCTATCACACCAGGCAAGACCCCAGGTGTAGGCTGTGTAAAGATGCCCCAGAGACAATCCAGCACATAACAGCAGGGTGCAAGATGCTAGCAGGCAAGGCATACATGGAACGCCATAACCAAGTGGCCGGCATAGTGTACAGGAACATCTGTGCCGAGTATAACCTGGAAGTCCCGAGGTCAAAATGGGAGATGCCCCCAAGGGTGGTGGAAAATGACCGAGCTAAGATCCTGTGGGACTTCCAGATACAGACAGACAAAATGGTGGTGGCTAACCAACCGGACATAGTGGTGGTAGACAAACAGAAGAAGACGGTCGTAGTGATTGATGTAGCGGTTCCGAATGACAGCAATATCAGGAAGAAGGAACACGAGAAGCTGGAGAAATACCAAGGGCTCAGAGAAGAGCTCGAGAGGATGTGGAGGGTGAAGGTAACGGTGGTCCCCGTGGTAATCGGAGCACTAGGTGCGGTGACTCCCAAGCTAGGCGAGTGGCTCCAGCAGATCCCGGGAATAACATCGGAGATCTCTGTCCAGAAGAGCGCAGTCCTGGGAACAGCTAAGATACTGCGCAGGACCCTCAAGCTCCCAGGCCTCTGGTAGAGGACCCGAGCTTGAAGGATGAACCGCCCGCAGGGGCGTGCTGGGTGTTTATTTTTTTTATGTGTGTGTGTGTGTGTGTGTGTGTGTGTGTGTGTGTGTGTACACACACACACACACACACACACACTGGACTGTGTGTGTGTAAGGACTATATGTGTGGGTCAGTACTGTGTGGTGGTGTGATTGAGAGACCGTATCGCCTGCAGGAAGAAGCTCCTCCTCAGTCTCTCTGTGTTGGTCTTCAGGGAGCGGAATCGCTTTCCTGACCTCAACAGAGAGAACAGTCTGTTGTTGGGATGGCTGAGGTCCTTCACGATCTTCCTGGCCTTGGTCCAGCACCACCTGCTGTAGATTGAGTGCAGGTCAGGGAGCTCGGAGCGGATGGTGCGCTCAGCTGATCGCACAACCCTCTGTAGAGCTCGTCTGTCCTGCATGGTGCTGTTCCCGAACCAGGTTAAGATGTTTCCCGCCAGGATGCTCTCTATGGTGCACGAGTAAAAGTTCCTGAGCACCTTGGAGGGCAGTTGGAAGTCTCTCAAACGTCTGAGGTGGTAGAGATGCTTTTTCACCACGGTGTTGATGTGACAGGACCATAACAGGTCCTGCGTGATGTGAACTCCGAGGTATTTGAAGCTGTCCACTCTCTCCACTGGGCACTCGTTGATGACGGGGGTCTGGTAGTTCCTCTCCTGCTTAGTGCTGAAGTCCTATATCAGCTCCTTTGTCTTACTGATCTTTAGAAGGAGGTTGTTCCTCTGGCACCAGTTCTCCAGATTCCTAATCTCCTTCAGGTAGGCCGTCTCGTTGTTATCAGAGATCAGGCCCACCACGACGGTGTCGTCAGCAAACTTGATGATGGTGGTGGAGCTGGTAGTGGCCACACAGTCATATGTGTACAGAGAGTACAGCAGGGGGCTGAGAACACACCCCTGGGGGGCTCCAGTGCTGAGAGTGGTGGAGGCTGAGACATGTCCGCCCATCCTTACTGCCTGTGGTCTGCCAGTTAGGAAGTTGGAGATCCACTGACACATAGATGAGCTGAGTCCCAGATGCTCCAGCTTGGTGGTGAGCATGGAGGGAATTATGGTATTATATTATATATATTTTTAAGATAAGAAATATTGATCTTTGTTTAAAGTACGGTGGCCCTGAGAGGCCAAACGGACTGCAACTTAAGAAAACACCAGCAATAAGAAAAACGATGCAAAGGCACATAAAACACAACGGAAATAGGAAAAAACAAAACACAAACACACATGCACGGAGAGGAAATAAATAATCACTGAACTTTGTACAATAAATTGTCGCATTGCTCATTGTAACAGAAAAATCGTATTTGACTACAGAAACAATGTTCCTTTATGACACTTTACACCCAACACAGGTTCATCAGTCACAGCAGATTCTATGGGAATCCCAGCTTATTCTAGTAAAAGATCCTAAAACTTATTTGAGTGGAACAGTAACTACTGAGATGAGTATTTATGGTGATGATCAACTCCCCATGAATGTAGTTCTCTAAAGCAATCAATTAGTGCTTTACTGGATCAGATTTCCAAGCTGAATTTTAGTTTACTAAAAATTCACAGCATAACTATCTGTAAACTGTTTGATTGTTTTCACTTTACAAGAATCATTTCACTTACACTATGCCCCACACTTTAAGAGATGCTGCCTTACAGAACTGGTTATTTTTCAAACCAAAGCAAGAAGCATGATTGTCATTTTTAGTCCTTTTTCAGTTAATATCATATATAAAAACATTTATATGCTCTGAAAGTAATTTAAATGTTTTTATTGTTCAAGCCCATCAGAGTAGTAGTGGATCTTTCATGTACATTTCAGGGTAACTTTCCATTAAGATTTCCACTTAACTTTGAATCGATGTCCTGCTAAAAGGTACACTTGCTTTACTCAGTTACAGTTTTAGATAAAGACAAATATTTATGAAAAAACAAAATCCATCTTTGCATCATTATGCAATTTTGCTCCCAGTTCTACATCAATCTCTACTTATGAACTGTTGTGATCTCAAGGTTTTCATGACAAGGGTGTGGTCCAAAAGTAGAGATGGACCGATCCGATATTACGTATCGGTATCGGTCCGATACTGACCTAAATTACTGGATCGGATATCGGAGAAAAATAAAAAATGTAATCCGATCCATTAAATATCACGAAAGCACCTCACAAAACTTGCAACACGCTGTAACTCACCTCAGAACGTTAGCACGTCGGAGCAGTATGCATCACGTGATAGAGCGGCTGTGGCATGCGGGACCTGTCGGTGGTCTGGATAGCATGTGGAGCTTCGCTAGCAACCTGGCATTTCATCTCCAACAAAGTTATCCCCGAGAGAAGTAAAGCAAGTGTGTAAGTCCATCTCTGAATGTTTGTAAAGCATTCCTGCTTTAAGCTTAACAAGCGACTGCCTCTCGCTCTCCGGCTGCTACTTCAATCGTGAAACTGCTTAATGATCAGCTGATCGGCTTTTCTGTCGCGAGTCCGTCTGTCTTGTTTGTTTTTGCCCCACTTTGCACCAGAAAGAGGAAACCAGCGGCTGAACAACAGCAGCACGTTTAAGCTTGATAAGCTGTTGTTAGAATTTATTTAATATTACTTTCTACACCAGGATCTTTTTCTACGTAGCTGACGCTGGTAACTGTGCAGGGGCGGATCTAGCAAAGTTTAGCCAGGGGGGCCGATAGGGCATGAACAGGGAAAAGGGGGCACAAAGACATACTTTTCTTTCTTACTCTCATTTAAAATGTCGAGCTTTTAATAAATAATTATCTGACACCCAAAGTTTTAATTTGATGTAAAATGAATAGAAGTCAATTACTGTATATAGTGACTATTAAGTCTAATATATATACCCTAGTAAGCTATAGTACTTTTTACTTTGGGATGGTACCATCTGTGCTGTCTGCAATTTTGTTGAAGAAAGATGCTGAATCTATTTAATATTTCTTGAAAAATAATTGATTTCTGTGCATTTTTTTCACATTTCATCAAATTAAGGTTGATTACGTCGATTAAGCATCATGAGGTGGAGCGTGAGGGGTGGTTCCCTATTTTTTATTTATTTATTTTTGTTGTTGCTGGGAGTTGGAACCCTATTAGTTAGGTTGCTTAATATTTACGCTAAGTACTCTTTAAAATACCAGAATAGTGAGGATGGTGTAGGTTTAAGTTTATTAGATTGATCAGTATTGCTGAACTATGAAATATTTTTTTTGTATACAGGTATAACAGAATAGCTTTAGTGTAGTTGTTGTTTTAAACTTGAGTATGAACTTGCAGACTTGCAAAATGCAGCAAGATATTTAAAAAAACAGTTTTGTTGATTAAAAAACACTATATCGGATTCATATCGGTATCAGCAGATATCCAAATTTATGATATCGGTATCGGACATAAAAAAGTGGTATCGTGCCATCTCTATCCAAAAGTGTCCTTCAAAGATAAGCAGCATTTCCTGGCAAGACACCAAGCAGCAGGTTTCAGCGTTTTAATAGGAGCTGGTTTTCATATGCATTATGATGCTTTTGATAAACAAAACAGGCTCAAATGACTACTTAAAAGGCCTCAATTTCCTGATTACTTTCTGGAGAAAGAGTGTTTTGGCACATCTGTTGAGCCTAACATCAATTTGTCTGTCCCCGTTGGACTATTTATTTCTAAAGCCTTATATCACCATTCAGCAGCAAAGATGAATAAATAAATAAATAGACAAGTTTGTTTTTCTCAATCTGCCACGAGACACAAAAAGACAGGGCCACACAGAGGATGAAAAACTAAATCAAGTCTATTCATCAAGCAACTGTACGAGCCATTTTACCTCCAATACTGACAACCCAGCAAAACCTCAATTCATCAGTTTAGATAAGAAGAGTTTTGCCAAAGATCATAAAAATATCTAAAAATAAATTAGCATCCTTCTTAAAAAAAAGAAGAAGAAGAAAAGAAAATACACATGTCAAATATGATCTTTTTGTTTTTGTTTTAGTGTTATTGAGATTGTGACAACAGTAACACTCAGGCACGCAGAAAATAAGAGTGTATAACACTGGATATAAAGCTTATTGTATACTAAGGACAACAGAGCATGCCAGTAAGAAAGTAAGGAAAGTAGAGAAATAAACAAAAACAAAACAGAAAAGATGATCTGATCTTCCAATATAAATTCTACTGGTGTATTTAGAAGTTTATATTTCTATGCATTTCTCTCTCTCTCTCACACACACACACACACACACACACACACACACACACACACACACACTCTCTCTCTCTCACACACTCACAGATGCAGTAGAAAAGTCAGATGACATACTATCTAAAATCTGAGGCAGTGTCACTACAGGCCACCTTATAACACTGTATTTCAAAAGCTTCATGATAAACATGATTATGATTTAATATTTGCAGTATTTAAATATGTATATATATTTTTAGTATTTAATTAATATTTTATTTAATTATATTTAATTATTTTTCATGAAGAATATGTCATATGTAATTCATATCTGATTACATATTTTGTGTATATAAAACAATAAAAGTAAGTTACCTACATTAGTTGGCATATCAAAATCTAGTCAGTCGCTCTCTCGCTCTGTAGACATATAGATATATATATTTATACACATATGTAGAAATGTATGAATATGTGGGTTTACATGTAGACAGATTTATGCATTTGCATCTTGTTACTTGCAGTGTGTGTGTGTGTGTGTGTGTGTGTGTGTGTGTGTTTTCATTTCCTACAGTATCAGGTGCACAAGAGCCTTAGGGTTTATACAAGTATGCACGCCCAATCAGCCTGTATTTGCTGTTCGTGTGTGCGTGGAACAGCCTAATTATCCACGTTTTTGTGATGCCAGATGAAAGAGCTGAATTATATACTCATACCTGACACTTAACAGACAAGACACTTATGCACATGCACAAGAGATTACCCGGCAAAAGAATGTCATTGGCAGAGGTTTAGTTTGCTTTAAGCCTCATTTAGATTATTTTGTTTGTTCCAATGAGAAACACGAAGAGGGAATCTGAACAACAAACTGCACATAGTTTCCAGACTGCTGCACAAGGTTGTTTTGAAAACAATCCACATTAGGGCCTTTTAAACAAAACAGCTGGTGAACAAAAAACTTTGGGGTTCATCTAAATGTTAACATGAAGACCAAAATGCTACGTTCTACCTGCCTTACACTGTTCACATTCCTCATCAGCTTCCCAAAATTAATTGTTTGTTCCATTGTTTCAGAACGCACAACAGTTACTATAGTGTTGAACAGCATGCAGCCAGACTGCAGATCAGATCTGCTGTATCTGTACATCGCATCCTTTGGAAAGCTCTTGGAAATATGCCTTGCAGTTATAAGCCTCGAACAAGCCAAGCTAAAATTTACATCTGTCTCTCCGTCTGCTCCTCATTACTTATGGAAATGAAAAACAAACAGAAAAATTATTATCAAAGTGATTCGTTTCTTGAGGCCTAAAATTGTGTTTTGTGTCGTCGTAGTGATCTTTGGATCAGTAAAATCTAATCAGTTCATCCTTGAATTCAATCAGGCTGCCACAGTTTTTCTGTAAAAACCCACAAGAGTAACTCCCTTCATAAAGACATACTCTGAAAATATACACGTGCATTTGCTCATCCTGTCTTTTGAAGTTCACATGTAAATGTACTTTTATTCGCTCACTTGCTTCCTTAAGAATGTTGGTTGGTAATATGTTGGTTGGTAATAGACTGGTTACACCAACAGACCAATTGAAGTTAGCAGTGGCTACTTGTTGCTATGAAGAAGGGAATTTCTAATTATAGACTCAAGTAAAGCTTGACTCTGAGCAGGAAAGAGGCTGTTAAATTTTCCTTACAGAATGTTTCAAAATAAACTGACTGAAAATAAACTGGAATATTCCCCATTATTCTAAATGTCTAAGTACTGCACTTGATAACACAGATTTAGATTCTTATTTTCATTGTTCAGCTGACCAGTCATAAGCATTTGGGAGCAAAACTTCTGTAAATTAGTTTGTTTGGCTTACCTTGTGTTACCTGGTTACTGCGAGCTGAGGAGGTTGCTTGCTGAAATTGGTTGCACAGAGATATTTGGCACTGCATCGTAAAAACTCCTTCATGTGGCCGCTTGCAGACTTTTCGTGGTTCCCCGTACTTTGCAGGCACTTATCTTGCCAACTTTTCCCTAAGCAGACACCACCTGCCTTTATATTTAACGTTTTGCAAAGTTTTTCACTTACAAGTGAAACAAGCAGATTTCCAAAGGTACAACTTTTACTTTGACTGTGTGGTCCATTTCTGGTTTGCATCACTCTTTTAAGCTTTTATCCCATGTCTTGTCAATCGGCAATCAGCAACTACAGTACAAGGAAGTTATTTTACCCATCAATACCTCACCAACTGGTTTGGGAATACACATTTCTCCCTAGTGAAGAGAGGCTGCCAGGGTGTCACCAACGACTGACTCAGAATAAGTGAGACCTAACATGAAATTAGTATTTTTTTTAGCGGAGAATATTATATCACAAACAAAGGTAAAGTTCACCCTAAAGCCCTGTTTAGAAGCTTGAATGGCTTTACCATGGCAACAAAGTTCATCAAACAGACGATTTTACATGATCTGATGATACTTTCAGTGATCTTCAATAAGATCAAACTCCTGGTGGTCAAATTGATTAAAATCAAGAAAATATTCAAGTATATCCATAAAAATGTAATGAAAGCAACAAATGCACCTACAGAACCAACTGTAACTGCTGACTTCTGCTCTCGTTTTTGTCTCGAAAGTTTTACAGAACTTATGTAAGCTGTAGAGTGCATAGCCAGTGCATGCAAACACTTCTGCAATGGTAGGGGTTTTTTTTGTTGTTTTTTTCCCACACCTCCATGGTCCACCAACACAAATGTTTCACTCCTTTGGCCTAATTAGCCCTCTTCCCAGGACTCTGCGGGCTTTACCCTGAGCAGAGGTCTAACTAACATGAATGATTAAAAGTTAGCAATCCTTCGCCTATTGTAGAAACCAGTGTATAAGTAGCATTCACATGACCCCACATTCTGCTAATTATGGCACTGCTGGACATGGGTTTAAGATACTTTCCCACAAGTTACTTTCTTTTCTCTAGTATATAAACAAAAACCTTCCTTTTTTCCCCACACATCTATGAACAAGCATACTCATAGTTGGCCACTGTCAACAGAACATTTTTGGAATTTAAATGTGCGCACATCTGGTAAGAATTCACAGTACTAAGCCTGTGATTATATGCATCACATTGTCTTTTGCACAGATGTGACATTAGAAAACATATGTCTCGAATTAAAAACAAATACAAATTAGTGATTTTATTGTGTGTTCCTTTACTTACTTTATATTTTATTTTACACTTTTCACACTGCTTTTGCATTGTTGTCTAATTTTTGTAAAATAATTATTAACATGGTGTAATATGCCATGTGCTGCTGTTCATCTGAGATTGTATTTAGCTAATTCTATGACTATATTCTTGCTAATAAATATGATTATTTTCATCAGGTCTTGATCTTTAAACCCTTCTTCAAGGTGTACTTTTCACCATGCCGGTCAATAGATACTAAGAAATTTTACAAAAGGAGTTTTTCACTTTTTCATCTGTCTTAAAAAAAAAAGGAGCATTGGACCAAATAAGATTTGACAATATTTGTGCTCAGGAGTGTGGGTTGTAGGGGAAGTTGGCGATAAATAGCATATTGCTGCAGGCCTGTTCAACTAAAACAAACAAACCAAAAAATAAATAAATAAATAAAAAATCAAAACCTGCTCTTTGCAGAATCCTTTGGAAGAACTCAATTGCCAGAAGCATGACAGCAAAAAGGGAAAGGAAAACAGAGGGATGCATGAATGGATGCATGCATGCATGGATGGAAGGATGGATGAAGCTGCAATAAAACTTGGAGATAAACTTCAGATTGCTGCAGGGCTGTTCAATTCACTGATCCTGAAAACCAGAAAAACAATCTGTTTTTATCCCCCAGCCATGCCAATAGTCCTGTGCGTCTACCTTTCTTTCCTCTTGTTTGACTCGTCCATCACTACCGCGCATCCCTCCGACCCCAACCTCTCAAAATCAATTTTTCTTGATCCATCTGTCTTTATCACTTCCTTCTCTCACTCTGTGTCTTCTTTCTTTTTCCCATCTTTCTAGATTTATTTTTCTTCCCACTGATTATCTCTCTCTCTCTCTCTCTCTCTCTCTCTCTCATTCTGGTCCATTGGGAAATCAAAGAACTTGAATAAGTTTCACATCACCACGGGAACAAAAAACTCATATGGTCGTCATGGGAACACACACTCATCCTGTCACCGCAGGAACCGTTTCATTCAGTAGCCAGGGGAAACGTGACGATTTCATGTTCTTGGTCCCTTTGATTGGCCTGCCAAGAGGAAATGCCAATTAAATATAGCTGTAAGCCATACAAAACTCGCTGAAGTTCAGAAACGTCTGAGAAAGAGAACAGAGTAGAAAAGATGAAGGTTACAGCTGGATTTAAAAAAAAAGACTCACTCATCAATCAACAGACCTGTGGATAGTGGGGAATTAACATCTAAAAGCAGAGAAATGTCAAGGACAAAGACATAAAGGATGTTTTATGTATTTAGTTTAATGATATATCCCGCAGTTTGCTTGTCCACCCTAAACCAGTGCTTCCTTGGTAAATAGATACTCCTCTTTCTATTGGTTCAGCTTGGTTTGTTTTTCCACCTTTGACATGTGTGTATTCTCCACTATAATAACAACTACAACAGATTCAATGCAAATTATTTTTTGTTATGCAGGCTGTGTTTTGATTCTGACTTTGATGTGAACTCTGAATGTGTTGAACCAAAGTTTAAGCTCCACAGCAGTGATGTAATTGCATTGTTGTACTTTGTCATGTTTCTCAGGTCTTTGTCTGAATTTCTTATGAACATTACTTGTCATGTTCTCATGTTGTTGCTAAGGATTGTCTTATTGCACTGGAGTCACACTGGGTTAAATATTTACACTTGGGTTTTAAGGGGTATTTATTATTTTCTTCATTATTTTATTTACGGGTTGTACGGAAGCCCCAAACGCAATTTCATTGTTCTCTGACAATGACAATAAATACTTAAATAAATAAATAAATAAATAATTTCACCCCAATCCTATCATGTTTCTCATAAAAAGTCATAGTTATTGACATTGAATTACATGAATTATTTTGTCACTGGTAGATTGCCACTGGTCTGCAAGATGAAGCTTTTATTATTATTTTGTGTTTGCAACATAATAGTCGTAATTTACACAACAGCTGAGAAAGTAGTTGGAGAATGTTTGCAGACTAGTCTGCCATTGAAAGTATGAGCTTCTGTGTGAATCAGCTTGGGACCAATGAAATCACACGGAGATATTTGGTGCAGCTACATATACTTCTTTGTGACCAATTTCACTTTGCTAACAGTTGCCAGGGGCTTGCTGACTGGTCTTCAGGTATGAGCGACCGCTCATCGACTGGTTGTAGAACACAGCAAGCGGTTCCAATGTGGTCACCAATCACTCTCTAGACTTGTGTCATTCCACCAAAAAGTTAGCAATCAGTAACAACCAATACCAACCCAGAATAATATTATATCAAATTCAACATAAACATGGAGAGAAATAAATATTTGCTTTGAAACTGACACAAACCAGTAACAATTTACACAGATTTCCTAACAGCTTATATTTCTATATTTCATTATCATCACCGTTCATATTAGTAGCAGTAGCACGAACATTTTATTAGTGCCTATAAAGAACTTAAATGTCTCATTCTGCATGACCATATTCTACATTTAACAGGCATTTAGCTGAGAATTTACCCTCAATAACCTCCTAATTACTGCTTACTGATGGCAAATATTATCAGTGATCAATAGGGAAGTTCTTGTGTATGCACATATAGAAGTGCAAGTTACTTCAATTCAAATATTTTTTAAATCAATATATTCAGCGTCCTCTCCAGCCTCCAATCCCTGACTTTGCCTCCACAATGGTAGACTTCAGCGAGTGACAGTAGTGCTTGCTCTGTGCAGTCTCAGTTCACTGTAGTAGCACATAAAGCAGCTCACCACCTGCAGAAAATACAGGTTGGCCTGAATGTTACAAATAAGAGCGTGGTTATTGTGCACTGGTAAATCAATGGCAGACTGACTCACTCTCCCAGACAGATACAAAGAAAACATCTAAGTTGTTTAGCTGCCTTTAATGTACCTGATGCATCTGCTCAAGTAAAATCTATACGTGGGGAAGCAGCGAGTTTAGGCAGTACATTTGGTCTCAGTCTTTTAAGAAACTTGAAGAAAAAAAATAGATGTGTTCAAAAATATCTGAAGGGCTTCATTAATAAATGAAGTGTGCTCTGCTTCATTGTTCTGCTACCACTGAATAGACATATTACTGGCACTGCACTTCTTGTAAACATCTGCTAGACTACAGTCGGGAAGCATCACTGCTATGAATATAGTTTTACACATGAAGCTCCTCATTAAACATCCCATCAAGTCTTCCTGTGACGCATTTGTGTCTCTTCTGCTCCTTTCTTTCCATCTCATTGTGTGTTGAATCACCTTAGACAAACATGTGCACCCACGTGGTTGAATGCGTTTCGAAATTTGTAATTATCAGTGTAATAATTAGTGCTGCATTTAAATGAGCATTGAAAAGACTACATGTCAGAAAGAGCTGCTGACCTTGCTACGAACCCAAGATACACACAAATACACACAGGTGCCCAGTGAAACTGAGTATAATAAGGCAAGCGCACAGTCACACAATTACTCAGATTAAAAGACATCCACGGTATGTGGGTCTCAATGATCTCGGCTGAGTGGGTGCACGCCTTTTGTGTTGGTGTGCGTTATTCTCAGAAATGCAGGGAAAAGAGGTGGGAGCAGAGGCACTGGAAGTAATTATAGGCATAACATTTACTCATTTAACATTTAAATTAAAATCTGTCTCACTGGTAACAGTGAGGTTATGTAGGAAGAACTTCTATACCAGCTCCTATATTTATTTGGTGTTACAGGCTACATGAGAAAACCAAAAAAACTGCTCCAACTGCATTTCAAATGTAAAGTAATACTTACTGAAAAGTAGACCATTTTTTATGATTAAAATATGATTAAAGCCTATAATAAAAAATTCTTAAAGGTAAAAAATATACAGTATAGGTGTAAAAGAAGTCATAATACAGTCCAGCTACTCAACACAATAACAAAGGGTTCTGGAATAGGACATTCCTCACATCAGACAGGCAACTATCAACTCACCATGCTCTTTAAATTCAAAGTCTGTCTGTTTTCTAATCCTTTCAAATCATGATGAGAATCCGAGTTAGTGCAGGATGTCGTTGTGCACAACTGTTAAATCAAGTTCAAACAACAACAAAACGGAAAGAGCGCCCACCTTATGGCACTATTCAGCAGTTTGTCCTTACAGAGTTGGATTTTTAAAAAGGCAAATTAATGAAAGTTCAGAATGAAACAACAATTTAAAAAAATATCAATATATTTATTTAATCGGCCGATGCTACTGTGACATTGTTCAACGCAACGCAGAAGGTTGTATCACCATTACACTAAATAAACTGCACTGGTAGTTACCACAATCATTTTTATATTCCTGTAATGGTTAATCCACCAGTATATCATTTAAATTAAATGATATTTTTAATGCTAAAAATATAATTAAAGTAAATGTGTTATCCATAAATTGTCAAATTCGCTGCTTCATAAAAAAAGCTGAGCAGAGCGCATTATTAATTTTTCATTAAAATGCCAAATCACAGTTATTTACTTGCATTTATGAACAGAAAATTTCATTTTAGAGGTTGAATGTTATGTCTGATTAATTATTGATGTGAAAGGTGTCTAGTGGGTATAAAAACGTGAATTCAGTGAAAGCAGTCATTTTATAGTCTTAAACAAGTTTTTACCAGATTTCAAAAATATTTGTTTTGATGACAGACTTATAGACATGCATGAATTTGTTAAGCATTGACATACAAGGACAAGGGCAAATGACTTTTTTTGGCCTTGTCGACCTGGAAATGATTAGTACTATACTGTTGTTATTGCTGCCATAGAATACGTTCTCAAATCTAGGATAAGTAAAGTATATATTACTGTGCTATTTGGCTAATCATGAATCCTCTCAAGGCGCTTATTCAACAGATCAAATCAGTGAAGTTGGTGTTGTAAAAGGTCTTGGCCCAGTACATTTCTAATAAACGTCAATGTAAGTAATCTCTGATGAGCACACCTGACCTTTCTGGAATCTTGACCTCTGCAGGCTTATTACAAAATAACAAAAGCCTTTAAGACCTTTCTATATTAAACAATGACACCCAGAGTGTTTACATTGTTATACATGGAGGAAAGAGGGAGGCTGTTTCAGTTTGTCTGTTGCACTTTAAACAGACAAAGTAAAATAAAATAAAAAAAGAGCTATGGGAATTGATTACCAATTTCCTTTCCTTGGGATTTGTAGAAGTGCAATTAATACGTGTTTGTATGGATATGGGCGTATCTGTGTTGTTGATGAGGTGAATCCTAATAGTCTCTGACAGCAATTATGATAGTCCCACAGAGACACGCATGTGCTGGCATTGCAGACCTCACAGGTGACTCATTACTCAACAGATGGCATTGAGAGTTGAAAAACAAAATCAGACACACAAAACGCAGGATAACCTCGGCCTCCCAAGCATACACACATTTCCCAAACCCATAACTCCTCCTTGTCCTTGGTTGCCCTGTGTAATGAATTAAACATCTATCACACGCCCCCACAAACACAAGAAAATTCAAAGACAGACAAGAAGTCAGATCCCTTTGCCCTTAGCTAACCTATGATATTTTAGAAACCTGTCACCGGCTCTTATGAACGAAGGATACAGTTAGAAAAACAAAGGCACAACAGCTCTACGTATGAGAACTATTTAACATGTTTCAGAGGGGAAAAAAGGCCAAATTACAGATTTAGATTTTTTGTTATACTTTGTCTTTTCTCTCATGAAAGACAGTTCTTGTCAATACAAAATAATAGTCATAGATTGGCCTCCCCAGAGCCTGGACCTCAACATTATTGAACTAGTGTGAGATCACCTTGGCAGGCAATGTAACAAAAGGCAGCCAGCATCCAAAGAAGATCTTTGAATGTTGTTGAAATCACCCAATTCTTTGAATCTTTGGGCTGAAGGAAGTGTATTTATGGTATTTATGCTCAATCAACAATCATTTATTTTCCATACAATTCAACACTTAAGAGCATAAGGACCATCATGATGGGGAGACATGCCTGAAGAGGGTCACAGCAAGTCTCAAAATGGTGACGGGTTGCTCAGCTTTTTATAGTCTCTAGTGGCCCCCAGCTAGTCGTAAAAGCCAAAACATCACATTCTTTCTCTGTTACAGCGCCTAAGTTATGACCTCGGCAGTTGTTTCTCTGCTTTCTGCAAGGTGGGGGTGTGGAATGTGGTCTATCTATCTCCCCTGTCTTTAGACACAGAGTCTCCTGCTTACAACCTTCTCTTCATGATTCAACAATTAAGCATGTCAAGAAAACAGTGTAACACATTCCCAGCAGATCAAGGATACAGAGTGATGCACATTTATCTAATGAACTAATATGTGAATATGTTCTGTTAACTCAAAAGTATAATGAGAACTAAACTACATACAGCTCACACACTCTATATTAAAGGGTATAATGTGATCTACAGCAGTATTCTAATTCAACTACTTTGATTACATATATAAGGTAACATATAATAACAGAATAATCTAACAATGTCCTTCAAGAAGCTTGGAGAACTATTCCTGAAGACTACTTAAAGAACATCAGGCTATATTAAAGAATAAAGGCGGTCATACCAAATATTGACTTTAAAGCTTCTTAGATTCATACAAAGTATGTTTTTGCCTTATATACACTGTGTTTCCATGTATGTTTGCATGTTTCAATAAATTGCTGCTTCTATTTCAAGCAGTATCACAGCAAAGTGTGAACTTGGACACATCGGTCCACCGTGTCCATGCATTGGTCTCGCTTTGTCTCTTCAAGGCGTGAAATGGACAAGTTGGAGTTAGCGGCAGTACCAGCAGAGGGAGACATTTTATATAAGGCAAAATAATTACGTGAAAGTGTTTAAAAAGACTTCACTAACACATTTACATCTGCATACATATTAGCCACCTAGCTTATTTGTTTCTGGCATTAAGGACGTGGTTTGTACTTCACACCTTCCTTGGTATAACTGGATTGTGCTGCATATCTATAAATCTGTAAGTGTTTATCTGACAGACACTAATAGTGCTTGTAATTGATTACCTTCTCTTTCGCTGTGAATTTTTTGCTTATGAAGAAATATACAATACAAATATATGAAGGGATAATATGAACACAGATGTGGCGTCTGTGTTTTCATGCATCAGCGAAGCAAACGAGCAAAAACCGCCTGTAGGGTGGGCGTTTGCTAATAGAAAAATTTTTTTTAGTGCTGTGAAAAAGTATTTGCCACTTTCCTGAATTCTTTTTTTTTTTTGCATCACAAACATTTTATAATTACTTATATAGTAACCATCAACAATTATATTTGCATGTAATTATTTGTTTTACTGGGGTTGATCAATTTGGGTAGCTCATTACTAAGCCTTCAGCTTGAAGGAGGGACAGCTTTTGGCAGAAAACCAGAGACGAACGGGGAAATGATGTCTACTTGTTGCTATTTGTATATCTGCATTTGGCATTTCTGTTTCTGTGTGCATTTCTTCGAGACTCTGTGAGCGAGAGAGAGAGTGTGGGTGAATGTGTTTTAATACTAATGTGCCTCCTCTGGCTGTATGTGTTTTCCTAATGTACGGCCACATGCTGTGAGTACACAAGCTATCACAAAAAGCATCCCTCTCAACAAGTACAAACAGCAGTGGAAAGAAACTGCTGGGATACCATACACACAGACACATGCACAAACATGTTCAGCCGCCACTAAGAGCCTATTAAGAGTGTACACGCTGCTATTATTTGTTTAAAAAAAAATGTGAAAAACATAGAAATGCAAACACAATTTGTCTGGTTGGTCAAAAACGCAGTAGGCGTTTGTTACTTTGTTATCAGATTACAACAGAAAACATTATTACCTGCAATGAAGCAATTTGCTGTGCATAATGAACATAAAATACAATGGCTGTCAGTCACTTTACCTATGCTCACACCTATAATTGGTTGATTATTATGTCTGGTCCTGCTACTTTACATTTACATTTTCTCAGTGGTTGAGCGCCTGGGCATTTGTGTGTGCAGCATCTACAATGCGTTCTCTTCCTTCCTACCAACTACTACTTCACCTTCTCCTTGTTCCATCTGGGGAGCAGGAGTGGGCGATGTCAGGGGACGTGGTACGGTTCAGAGATTCAACCTTGTCTTCAAGGACGCTGCCGAAGATTGTAAATCCAGATAGGGGTTGGAAATGTTTTACATGAATGATATTAAATATGTACATCATGTTGACATTAATAAATCATTGTGCATTGACGTCGAGCCATTACTGTAATTACTATAAACAGTAAAGCCATCTTCAGGATATTTGGCATCTTTAATGGACCTGTGTAGAATACATATACACTGCAATTGACCTTGCATTTGACCAAGTACAGGATCATTGTGGCATTATACTAATTACGTTTATTGTAATTGGCAAAAATTAATTTTCAAAGCTTGCAAAGCTTCTTTCAATCCAGAAAGCCACTTTTTTTTTTTTTGGAAACCATGTACCTAGAGATGCCTCAAAGTCATTTAAGGTGATCCGTCACAGTAAATCATTTGCTGCCTTTAGTGTGCTTTTGTAGGCAGACCTGTTTCACTTTACCCACTGATGTTTGGGAAAAGAAACTTTTTAAAGCAGTAAAATGACAAATCCATTGTACTGTATTCATAACATCATTAACGTTTCATGGCAGTACATTATGAGCCTCTCTTAGTTTAATATGTCGTGGGATCCATGTAATTATTGTCAGAATAGACTATTTATATGTACATATGTACTTGAACTCGTGGAAAGAAAATCTTAGAGCAAAGAAAATCTGCACCTTTGCACTACATAGGCTGGTTGAGCCAGACTGTGTGGAACTTACTGAATTTAAACACTGTCCATGGTTAATTGTCCAGTGACAATTTAAACAAGAAGCACTCAGAGAGAACAAACCTCAAATGAGGCAGCTCACCCTCTGGGCATTATTTACTTTTAGGAAGCAGTGTTGTATTTTGTATATAAAAATTATATAAGAGTAAGTGACGAATAATAGATAATGATTTGTAAATAATTGGACATGTGCAACTTGAGCTAATTAAATAATATTATACTACAGTAAATTTCTAACTAGCTCTTTAAAGATAACACATTTTAGGGTCAAATAAAAAAAAAAAAACAGATATGAAATGTGAAAGTGAGGTCAAAGTACAAATGTGATGTGATATTTTGATGTAAACTACAATATGATATTTAGAATCCACATATACCCTATCATTTCCTAAATGTTGCCAATAAAAACAAAGAAAGTAGGATTGAAAGTACAGTTTTAAAGATAAAAGACGTTTTATGAAAGTTTGACCTTCAAAGTAATGTCAATGTTAGAATCCCCATATATCCTTTCTTCTATACCTATAAGTTGTCAATATAAACAATGGGAGTATGAAACTGTTTTAAATGGCTCTAAATAGCATTATTATCACTTTGACCTTCAGATAAATCTAATATAATTTAAACCTTTATGTGGTACTTTGTAGACTGACAGTGGACACTGCACGTGTGTTTTGTTATAAGTTATGAAGCTTTTTAGTCAATAACTCATTGCTGACTTTGAAGACCTTGGTGAATGCATGCCAAATTTAATGAATTGTTAACATGACTCCATTCTAAACCTCTCTAAAAAAAATTTCTGAATTCATTCAAAACCTTTCGAGCTATCGTGTTTACAGACAGAAGTCTTAAATGATTGCAAAGAGGGAAGTACAGCACAAGGCTAGAATCACAGCCCACCTGAACCCCCAACTTGCCCCAGGCACCAGATTCTTTGTTTCGGTTTTGTTTGTTTAAGCTACAGCGTGATTGTTAATGGAACCTACTGTCACCATTACAGCATGAAAAGACAACGAAGAAGTTAAAAGTGAGAAAGAAGAACCAGACACGTTATACCATGTACAACCTATTCAGCTGATTTCTGTCCACTCATGTCCACTAATATGTGAGTTACTGTAAGTCATTGACAGCTTTTTCCATCAGGCCATCAGACTGCTGAACACTTCATAGACACCTCAGCTTCACTACTGGAACTTTAACATTATGCACTCCATACTGTACAGTAATGCCACTGTTTTGCACATGTCTCACTCTGTATATTTTATTTTATTTATTTTATATATTTTATTTATTGTTTACTCTATTTAATTTGTAAAATATGTGTACACACACACACACACACACACACACACACACACGTAGAAAAATATTTAGTATACACATCCAGAAATGCATATACTATTATATATTGTACATATATTTATTAGTTTCAGATTTAGCCATTCTTGTATTTTGCTTGTTTACATTATTGTATTTTGCACAACTCTGTTGCTTGTGAAGCTCGCACACAAGAATTTCACTCACATGTGCTGTACCAATGTACCTGCACATGTGATGTGACAATAAAAGTGATTTGATTTGATTTGATCAGTGGAGGCGAACAAGCTTGTGAGTCAGTGCTGTCCCATTAGTGTACACATCACGCTTACTCACCAATTACTTCACAGGATACACCTCACTGGTAATATCCCAAAGTATGCTAAGAAAATATCCTCCACACCACCAAATCACCCTCACCAGCCCGAACCATTGAGACAAGGCAACGTGGATCCATGCTTTCATGCTGTTTATACCAAATTCTGACTCATTACCCAATTGTTGCAGTAGAAATCTAGACTGTTAAATTAAGCAGTGCTTTTCCGAACTTCCTGTCCAAATTTCATGAACCAGTACAAACTGCAGACTGCAAAATTCAAAATCCTGCTCCTCACATACAAGGTCTTAAATAATCAGCCCCCATCTTATCTTAATGATCTTATAGTGTCATTTCACCCCATTACTGCAGGCTTACTTGTTCTTCCTAGAGTACTTAAAAGTAGAATGGGAGGGAGAGCCTTCAGTTTTCAGGCCCCTCTTCTGTGGAACCAGCTTCCAGTTTGGATTCAGGAGACAGACACTATCTCTACTTTTAAGATTAGGCTTAAAACTTTCCTTTTTGCTAAAGCATATAGTTAGGACAGGATCAGGTGACCCTGAATCCTCCCTTAGTTATGCTGCAATAGGTGTGAGCTGCAGGGGATTCCCATGATGCATTGAGTATTTCCTTTTCAGTCACCTTTCTCACTCACTATGTGTTCATAGGCCTCTCTGCACTGAATCATGCTTGTTATTAATCTCTGGCTCTCTTCCAAAGAGCCTTTTATCCTGTCTTTCTTCTCTCACCCCAACCGACCCCGGCAGATGGCCCCACCCCTCCCTGAGCCTGGTTCTGCTGGAGGTTTCTTCCTGTTAAAAGGGAGTTTTTCCTTCCCACTGTCGCCAAAGTCCTTGCTCATAGGGGGTCATATGATTGTTGGGTTTTTCTCTGTATGTATTATTGAAGGGTCTACCTTACAATATATAGCACCTTGAGGTGACTTTGAAGCTGTATAAATAAAAATGAATTAAAAACTTTCCTGTTCTTAGCTAAACGGAACACTGAGGTTACATCTGTGTGGGAAAAAAAGAAAAAAAAAAATCACAGTAAATCAGCAGTTTCTGAAATACTCTGGCACCGACATCCATACCATGTTGAAAGGCACTTAAATCACTCTCTCCCCCTTTTTTTTTTAACCATTTCGATGCTCATCTTGAACTTCATCAGGTCATCTTCACCATGTCTACAGTCTTAAATGTATCAAGTTGTGACTGACTGATTAGATATTTGCATTGAATTTTTTTTTTTTTTTTTCCCCTCAGAGCAGTGAGCGGCAGAAAAGAACTGCAGAAACTTGAACTGCTGTCATCTCAGAAACAGACATTTAGATATTTGGGTTTTCTTGCTGCAACACTGTATCTGAGTATTTAATGAAGATTCCTTCCGTTTTGAACTAAATATAAGGAAATAAATAAATGCCCTCCTGTCTTGATACCTTGACTACTTCTGCCTTATTCTAAGAATGTGTTGTGCTGCATTCATTTCACTTGAAATTTCTATAATAACAAAACATACTGAAAAGAGATCACGGTGTGAATAAGCCATTTAGAAGCAGTCGCTAGTTATCCATTCATCACCGTGGCCGATTGCCAAAAGGCACTTTTAGACTTCTGTTTTATTGATTTTTTTTTTTAAGACATTTTGTGACCACAGTAACACTAAAGGAGATTGATGTGTAACACCGCACAGTAAAAGGGTGCTGTTCTTCGAGTGCAAATGGAGCTAAAGCTTTCACAGTTTCTCAAAATGACCAACGGTGGAACGAGTTGGAGGCGGAAGTCAAATCATTGGCTTCCAGCAAGTGCATTTATGCTCTGTACAGGGAGAATAGCTACAACTAATCAGGAATGTTGACACTCGAGAGGTAGAGTCAGGATTTATGGCAGCTGTGGTAGTAATTAATTTTAATGTTATTTTTTGACAGGAAATAGTGTCATTACAACAGTATGTGTTCCAATAGCTACAGAGATTTTTTATTATAACGGTACAGAATATCAATTATTTATACCTCATATTTATGCAGCACATGTGGGTGTTTTGTGTGTTTTTCTCTTTTATGGTGACACTGACCTTATGACCATCCCACAGGGATAACAGCCAAGGATTGAAGGGAGCGATATGTGACATAACAGGAAAACGTTCCTCCCTTGTGAATTTTTTCTCTCGTTTCTCTGTATGAGTTTTTAGGATAGCGCCTTTTGTTCACACAAGTTCTGAAACAGTCTTTGTTCTACCTGTTCCCTTATTTGTAAACAAATCTGCGACCCTGATGAACTCGTCCTCTTTTTTTTTTTTCCTTTGTTCGGTTCACAAATATAAGAATTTGACATGATTTTTTTCTTCATTCTTTTTTACCATTGCTTTGTATTAAGGAATGAATTGAATCGTTTCTATTTTTACGACCCTGGTTTTCATGTCAACGATTATTAAGCTCTGTGCTGTTTTTTTTTTTCCATTCTTGCTTTTTAAGTTGTCAAGGAAAAGTGAGTAGGGGGCAACCATGCTCTCCTGCATAATGTGACGGGCATAAAGTGACAAACGCACACAAATCGCATCCCTTTATGCTGGTAAGGCAACTGCCTTAGCGTCTACACGTCCAACAATTAATTTTCTTATTACAAAAAAAAAAAAAAAAATGATGAAATCCACTAGATGCCAATGATGACAAAACCAATCAATAATACCCATTTACTGGACAATCCATTCCAATCATGTACCTGTTTGGCAAAGACCTTTCAAATATGTTTTTTTGCTAAAGCAAACCTAAAATAACAGCTGAAAAAAGGCACACAGTACGAAATGAAACAACACTGCTCCACTTAAGACCGTGTCGTCAGTCTAAGCTATCAATGAGGCATTTCGACTGCAAGTATAGGAAGAAAGGAAGTGGGTAGCAAGCAGTGTTGGGCAAGTTACTTTGAAAAGGTAATTAATTATAGTTACTAGTTACTTCTTCAAAAAAGTAACTGAGTTAGCAACTGAGTTACCAGATTCTAAAAGTAATTAATTACTTGAAAAGTAACTATTGCATTACTTTAAAAAAAATGTTTAAACCTCTGGGGTCCAGGGTATAATTGGCGATATTAAGTGATATTTTCACTGTAACAACCACAAACATGTTCATTGAATCATATTTCATAACCTTAAATGCAAATATAAATTGTGAATTTTAATTGCAAAGAAGTTATTTACAGCCACTTACCTTTTACTCTTGTTTTATAACCATTTCAAACTATTTACATAACAATCAGGTTGTCTGCATTCAGTAAGATGCCACACAAATTATTTGTGCCACTCCAAAAAAATTATTTCTGTCCACTATAAAGGAGAACATCACAAGCCTGATACCTGCAGACAGCAGTCGCCTCATTGTTCTGACACACAACACAAACTATCTACAACGCTACACACTAACTACACAAGACAACACATTAACTACACACTCCAAACATGCTAAACGTCACAAATCTTTCACATCTCAAAACTCGCTCTCTCTCTTTTTCTGCTATGTCTCGCTCTCGCTCTCTCGACGTCACTCCTAAAACTTCCCCTCTTCCCTAAACAACCAAATGTCATGTTGGCATATCATTTTTTGATTGGTCGACATGGTGCATTTTTCCACCAACACGAAAGGGCAGTTTGTTTGTTTTTTTGGTCATGACAGAGAGTGCTTGGTAGCTCTGTCCTTAGACAGTAAATGTGACGAAAGTATTCAGGAAAAACACGCTTATATATTGTTTATCATGACTCTGGTTTTACGTGGCCTATCAACACAATTTAAAAACTGGTATATATCACCTTGTTGCTTTCTCATCTTGAAGTGGTCATGTGATTGGCTTGCCACGACTACTTTTTTCTTCCTCAGTCAAACAGCAGCACTCATGCGATTGTTTTCCCCCTAGATCCAGGTGTTTTGCCAAAAAGTGATTTGTCTACCAGAAAGTGATTGCCGCCCACGGGAGCGCGCAGCTGCTTAAAGCTGTAGCATCCAGATTACTTGCAGCTACTTCAGTGCAACTCATATAAGCTGCGGTAACCCGAACACAGCTTCAACCGTCTTTTTGTTGAAAAATAGTAACATGACCACACTGCATTTTCGTGTTAGTAATGGTAACGGCGTTGTAACGATAGTAATAGTAATTAGTTAGATTACTTGTTACTAAAAAAGTAACGCTGTTATTCCCATCACTGGTAGCATACGTAGTGAGTCAGTTTTTTATGTTGCGATCAGGCAGCTTTAAAACTCAAGCGAGTTCAAAAGTTTGAGGACTGCAAATGTGGCAACTGATAATCCTTTATTAGCATCTTAAACATTCCTTTGGATCTTTTTTTTAAATATTTGAAATATTTATTAGTTCTTAAAATATACCATCGATAGCAGACCGGTAAGGCTTGCAGGTTTAAGGCAAACAAACTGCATCTCCTGTCTGTTGATACTTAGTCTAAATAAATTATTAAATAAAAACAAAAAAAGTTGGGGTTTTTTTGCTTTATAAAGATGCAGTGTGCATTCATTATTTGTGGTCTTATTTTATGTAGCATTCTTTATTATTTATTAATTGATTTGTTTGTTTATTCATTTAGCCTCTTTTTGTCCTTATTGATCTTTTATTGTCTTTACTTTGTCTTGCTTTTAGTTTTGGAAAAAGCTGTTTGTGACTGCTGCCTCTGAAAATTGAAAAATAGATATTTCTTACCTACCTGTTATAAACTATAAAGTGTTTTACCGAAAATAAACTATAAACCATAATTACTTTTCATTTCCAAGTCCTAAATGAGCATGTATTGTTGGAGGACAAATTTGACTTTTCTATGGATGATAAGAACATAACTTTTAAAAAAATAATATAATCATGACCTCACAGCTACAGCTATACCGACATCCCAGCTTGCTCACCCATTACTTTTACAACAAAGACCTGGTAATGAACTAATAAATTCATTCAGGTGTGTTGACCCAGGGTGATATCTAAAACCTGTAGGACACCGGCCCTTGAGGCCTGGAGTTCCCCACCCCTGCTCTAAACCCTCCACTTCATCCAAGGATGATGATGTCTGTGAAGGTTCTCAGTTATCCAGGTCAGGACCCCCTAATGATTAGATAGAGGATCATTAGGGGGTTCATTGTCCCTCTCGGGGGGATACTCCCGCAGGGCTCAAGGCTGGGACTCTCCACCATTTGACCCTAGAACTGAAGAAGCTTCTTGGATGAGAGGTGAAACGTCTTCAAGCAACTAAAAGAAGTCCAAACGCTTTTCTTTCCTAGCGCCTTAGACAAGGATGATGTTTCTAATTAGTCAACTAAATGATTAAACACCTTGGTAGTCTTCACCCAATATACTAATAGGGTAAACTAAAAACCTGTTGTTACTTTTAAAGCTGTTCACTGGGTCTCAGGTGTTACACAGCCATCTGCCTTTAGCCAGGAGCAACAGCAAAATTAGAAAGCAAGACAGATAATGGCTGTCACAATAATAGAATTTCAGACTTGATACAGATACCCTGGAAAATACTCAATTCCCGATAATACAGGGAAAATAATGTTAAACGGCTTATAATATAACAATAATTGTTCATGTAAATGTATTCAGCGACAGCCTTGTTTATTTATTTTCCTTCTCATGTCTTTGTATCATATTTTCCTTGCTGTCTAGCTGCTTTTCTTAGCTAGAACTTCAAGAGAAACATACCATAGTTTAGACACAAATAATTATGCTATCCTGTTAAATTAACACTGACTATTAATGTTACATACAGGCAGGACTGATAATGCTTGCTGCCTGGCTCCGACATTAGTGTCATTGTTTTATTATTAGCCATAGCTGCTAGACGCCATCGCAATGATAACAGATGGCTTGGGTAATTGCTAAGGTTAAATAGCTAACGTTAGCATGAGTGTTGGTCATAGTCACCGTTCTTTCGCTTTAGTTTTGCTGTTCTTTGTAAATTCTTCATAAGGGCCAGGTTGTCAGTCTTTAATACACTTCACCAAGTTTCCTGCACTACAGTTCACATGTTCAGCTGCTAGTGATGAGACGCTGTGTGAAGTTGTGTGCTGTCACATTTTCAGAATTTTGTTATTAAAAGGGACGGGTAGCGGTTCTGGTGACGTCCCTAATTTCACCAATATTTAAAATATGATTGTTATTGCTTTCAAATGGCTCCTAGATGCTTATTCAGTGCAAGTACTGACCATGTTTAACCTTGCCCAGCAAAGTCAGTGTAATCAATCAGTCTGATTTTCTCGTTTAATTGACAAGAATATCATTTGCCATCATCACACTGGCTGAGGAGCTCTTACCCTGAAGACTTTTCATAACAGTCCAACCTTGCCACGACCTCGCCGTGTGTAAAACAAAGTTCTTGACCCCATGGCCACTAAATTCAGAGGGATAACAGTTGCCTGTGAAAAAAGAATCGCTGATGTTAATTCCTCTTCAGACACACGGTTTTAACTTGACAGAAGCTAGCCAGATCTATCCCAGCTCCATTTAAATTTAACAACTCAAAGATGATCCCTGTGTTAATATGGTTTAGGAAAAACCAGCACTTGAGAGGATTAGCAAGGCAGAGTGAAGGGAAAGAGTAACAAGAAGGGAGGAAAGGAAACAGCAAAGAGGGTGAGATGAAGGAGTGGAAAAGAACGAGGAAGCGAGGGGAGAGAGAAAAAAAATGATTAGAAGAGGGGGCAAAGACAGACTGATCGCTCTGAGCTCTCTAATCTCGTCTTCCCAAAGGTACCTGACATTTCGCTGCATCATGAGCTTGTGCCGCCACCCAACCGGACTGAGTATTAGGGGCAGACTACAGGATCAAATCAATAAGAAACACGAAAGAGAGAGACAGACAAGAAAGGACTGCATGACAGACGGAAAGAAAAAGAGACGAGGCTGCAGTACAGATAACCCAGTGAGACATAATGGAGAGTGTGGAAACCAAGATAAGATTATAAATTAGTGAGAAAGTGACAAAAAGAAAATGAGAAGTAGGAAGTTTAAAACCCACACCAGAATGTCTGTTCATGAAAATGATTGAAGTAGGGAGAAAGTTGATAGGATCTCCTTCCTGTACCAATTTCTGGCAAGTTCATTTTATCTATACGTCTAAATATTTCTTTCCCCTCTTACCACCATTTCAGAGAAACCATCTTTTTTTTTATGTATTTTTGGAAATGGTGAGTCACAAACTCTAAGATGATTCAGGCATAGACAGTGTTAGAATAAAACCTTTCACAGAAAGTCTGAATATAAACTTTTACTGCCACAGCTCATTGTAGAAGATGTTTTCTACCTGTCTGTGAGTATAATTACGCAGACAGCAGGACTCCAGTTGCTCAAAAGACAAAAACATAATCCTTGGCTAATAGTATTTTTTTTTCCCCAATAAAGATCTAAAGATAAATCTAGCATGACCGTGTTTTAGTTTCTTGATCACATTATATCTATCTCAAATGTGTTTTTTGTTCTATATGCAAAGGTCAGAAGTGAAAACTTCAAGAATGTTTTGAGGCATTTTAATATGTTCCAATGCTCAGTTTGACAAAGCAAGTGCAATACAGGGAGTGCAGAATTATTAGGCAAATGAGTATTTTGTCCACATCATCCTCTTCATGCATGTTGTCTTACTCCAAGCTGTATAGGCTCGAAAGCCTACTGCCAATTAAGCATATTAGGTGATGTGCATCTCTGTAATGAGAAGGGGTGTGGTCTAATGACATCAACACCCTATATCAGGTGTGCATAATTATTAGGCAACGTCCTTTCCTTTGGCAAAATGGGTCAAAAGGAGGACTTGACAGGCTCAGAAAAGTCAAAAACAGTGAGATATCTTGCAGAGGGATGCAGCAGTCTCAAAATTGCAAAGCTTCAGAAGCGTGATCATCGAACAATCAAGCGTTTCATTCAAAATAGTCAACAGGGTCGCAAGAAGCGTGTGGAAAAACCAAGGCGCAAAATAACTGCCCATGAACTGAGAAAAGTCAAGCGTGCAGCTGCCAAGATGCCACTTGCCACCAGTTTGGCCATATTTCAGAGCTGCAACATCACTGGAGTGCCCAAAAGCACAAGGTGTGCAATACTCAGAGACATGGCCAAGGTAAGAAAGGCTGAAAGACGACCACCACTGAACAAGACACACAAGCTGAAACGTCAAGACTGGGCCAAGAAATATCTCAAGACTGGTTCATGCAGGACAATGCTCCATCACACGCGTCCAAGTACTCCACAGCGTGGCTGGCAAGAAAGGGTATAAAAGAAGAAAAACTAATGACATGGCCTCCTTGTTCACCTGATCTGAACCCCATTGAGAACCTGTGGTCCATCATCAAATGTGAGATTTACAAGGAGGGAAAACAGTACACCTCTCTGAACAGTGTCTGGGAGGCTGTGGTTGCTGCTGCACGCAATGTTGATGGTGAACAGATCAAAACACTGACAGAATCCATGGATGGCAGGCTTTTGAGTGTCCTTGCAAAGAAAGGTGGCTATATTGGTCGCTGATTTGTTTTTGTTTTTGAATGTCAGAAATGTATATTTGTGAATGTGGAGATGATATATTGGTTTCACTGGTAAAAATAAATAATTGAAATGGGTATATATTTGTTTTTTGTTAAGTTGCCTAATAATTATGCACAGTAATAGTCACCTGCACACACAGATATCCCCCTAAAATAGCTAAAACTAAAAACAAACTAAAAACTACTTCATAAAACATTCAGCTTTGATATTAATGAGTTTTTTGGGTTCATTGAGAACATGGTTGTTGTTCAATAATAAAATTATTCCTCAAAAATACAACTTGCCTAATAATTCTGCACTCCCTGTAGGTGTCTGAAAAACAATATCCTCAATTCAAACTGTCTACCCGACCTTTCCTTTCTGCATCTTATCCTTTTTGTAAATGTTTTTCTCAGTTAAATGTACCCCCTGTTCTATTTTGACATCAATGAACGAATGCTGTCGTTCCCACAAAAGCGCCCTGTCACGTAACAACATTCTTGTTGTGACAGGCGACGTCAGACTTTGTTTTGGTACGAATAAATCCTTTAAAATGTTTAGAATTGCTAATGTGACGTATCTTTCCAAATGGACCTGTTCACACCTCCCTCCGGGAGCCTCCAGGTAACTCTGTAGCTATTGATTTTTTAAAGAGTGTTATCTTATTATTATTTCTAGCATATGCACACAGTTACAAACTAAACAAGAATAACAAAACAAAAAACACAAATATAATCAGCATGATGGCTATAATAATTAAATAAAAAATAATGAAAGAAATTAATGACTGAAAAAATGAAAGGTAATTAAACCAGACATACTTTTTATTTAATTAAACCAGAAAAGGTTTGGAGGGGAGATTTTAAACTGTGTAGTGAGTTTTCTAATGTCAATTTAAATCTATCAAGTAGCCAGTAGGGCTGTGCCATATCATACCATCCACAATAACATCGGTATAAATACTTACGTGATTATAAAAAGGTGTCATCTCATGATATTACTGACATAGCATCGGCATGCATTAATGTCCTGAGAGTGAGAGTGGGATGTCGGCCTGTAATGATGATTTAATACCTGAAAGATGAGCTGCTTCAGTATCATGGGAGTGGTTAAGCAAGAAATCGGTCAAAAGTGTTACCTCTAAAGGTGGAAAAAAAACCTTCGCTTTCTTCGTGAGACAGAAAACAAACCACTGAGTACAACCAGGCTATGAAGTTACACAAGGAGATGTTACTAGTAGATGATGTGCAACACAAACAGCACTTGAAAGTGTACGGGAATTGGTGACGTGGTTATGCGAGACTTATGTGGTTATGTAGCTGATTAAAAAGCTGAACTGAAGCCAACAACATAGGGAGAAACTACTTTTCAGATTTATTATATGATAATGTGAGAATATTGGGTGGGCAGTTATGAGATTAAGTTTCTTTAGTTATTGTTAAACTGAAGTGCTAAACAGTTGTTATAGCTACAGTTTCCAGGGAAACCTCTACCGAGAACTCGAGAACTCTTTTACATTTGAATTTTTCTGTGTCATTACTAAAGAACTATAAGACTGCTGGCTTTTTGCCACCTCTTCACACGTAGAATTAGGTAGCCTGTCATCAATGACAGCACATCAAAGGCAAAGGAGGATGGAAAATATCTTTAAATTTGTTTGCACCAATAAATGCCTGCAAGCTGCAATCCAAAAAAATGTTCTTTTTTTGTCTTGCAATGTATTGCACTGCAAATATTCTTGCAGAATTCCTCTAAATATCGCTATATAATTTGGGGCTATACTGCCCACCTCTATGTGATAATTTCTTACAGCATAACCTACTGTAGACCAATAGACTGTGGGCAGGGGAAAAAAAACAAAAAAAACAAAAAAACCTATTGGTCTATAGACAAGGACTGCACACTTCAGATGTTCATACCAAACTCTTTATAAGCAAATAATTCTGAAGTTAGTTGGGAACTTTAACAACACCTCTTTTTCGCTGGTGAATTGTGGGATGATTCTTAAAGAGGAATTAATTTCCTGCAATGCAGGCTTTGGCTCCTTTAATTAAAATTTTAATAAACTCTATATTCTCATGTAACAGATGTTCAACACAGAAGTTCAAAATATAGCTCTCCACCTGCCCACCGTCTGGTTTCTCCTACCAGGAAGAAATAGTTTGATAGTTAGAAAGGGCACATACACTAAAGCACACATGCATGCTTATCTAACTCGTACTATAGTGCAATAATCATCAGCTTGCATAGCATGTATAATTTTTTACTGTTCATCTTAAGGGACTTTGGTCCAAGTCCTTTGAACTCCACAAGCTTGCTAGAGACATTCATACACTTCAGTCGCTCATAGTGCCAGATGATCTCTAAAGACTGCCTGGATTGCTGTGGTTTTCTGTCACAAAGAGACCATAGTTTAGGAAAAGGGTCTTTGAATGACTTGAGCTGGATTCTTCAGTAGTTTTGGCAGGATTTGTGATCACTATGAGCTTAGGGAGGCTCCCAAGGGAACATGACAGCATTGCTGAAAATGTGAACTAAATCCATCTTGGGTGGAAACTGAACGTCCTTTGTGACTTCTTATGAAGTTGTTCAGGCTCCTCTGAAGTTTCTATCCCTCTTGGTTCAGCTTGATCTTCTTCCATCGAGTATGTTGTGAAGATGTAACTCATTGGAGACCAGTAATTGTTATCTGGTAGGGTACATGTTGAACTAAGATAACAATAATAATTATGCAAGTCTCAATAAAGAAAGCACTATAGCACCATATCTGAAATTAAGTTAAGCACTTATTTTTCCTTCCATCACCTCCTACCATAGAGGGGAAAAATATGTTCCCAGACCAGTGGCAAGTCTTACTGCTTTGTGAAATTGGTGACAAAAAGAGAAAAAAAAAGCCAGAAAGCGTGATTGCTTTGTTTGCTGACACATTGGCACAGTTGGCCATATTTTTCATTGAAATTGATGAAAAATATTGCCAACTGATCAGTCTCTATGTCTATGTGACTGAGGCTTAAGTTTTGGAAAACCTTATCTGGATTTCTGTGCAGACAGTGTGTTTGGTGTAGCTCCAACAGACAAACTCTTTTTGTCACTACATAAGACTCAGATGAGGGCTGAAATCAAGACAGCTTCATCTTCTCTTAGCTTTCTGTTCACCATGGTAGTCTGGTACCAAGCTGTGCCAATACCATTAAGACAGTGAGAAGCCATCATTTTCCAGTAAAGTCCTGAGGTCTTAGACTTTGGGGAGCTGACCCTCATCATAAAAGCTTCACACTGCTGCAGACACCCTGGCTGTGTGCTATAGGTCATGGTCCAGTGAAGCCACCAAGACTATGTTATCAGTAAAAAAAAAAAAAAAAGCCTTGATGGAGTCCAGAGGTCTTTAGCTGTAACTACAGACGATTAATCACATTTGTTTACCTCTCAGTGTGTATTGACTTGCATATAATGGTTCTTAACCTCTGTCAGTGCGCCCCAGGGCAGCTGTGGCTACAATGTAGCTTGCCATCACCAGTGTGTGAATGTGTGTGTGAATGGGTGAATGACTGAATGTAGTGTGAAGCGCTTTGGGGTCCTTAGGGACTAGAAAAGCGCTATACAAATGCAGGCCATGTTAACCCTTCAAAGGAAGGGTATTCTTTAACCTCCTAGGACCTGGCGTCCACATATGTGGACATCACGTTTTGGGTTATTTAGACCAAAATACTCAATTTTGCTCTACAAGAGCCTGATATCCACTTACGAGGACATTATACTGCTACTGTTCTATCGAAATTTTAAACAAATATCCTCATATGGCTCTTATTTTTCTTAGAAACAAATTTGATAAAAATAAAATAAAATAAAAATCTGGTAATTCTTTGTTTTTACATTCATCGGGTCCCAATCAACCCAAATATCAAAGAGAAATTAAAAATGCATGCCGTGGATCTTCGGGTCTTAGGAGGTTAATAATCACAAAAAAAACCTACATGTAAATATTATCTTAACTTCAATTGTTTATTTTAATGAAGCCCTGCTATGACAAAGTTGGTACTACAACCGTTGTTCTTGCCATGTGTATAGAATAGCCAAGAACGTTTTACGTTTGATCTTCTTTTCCAATTTCAAGTATGAGTGGGACTCCTTTGTATCGCTCTATCATGTTTTCGGAAACATAGATGATAATCTGTTTTGAGGGAATGATTGACGTTTGTCAGTCCTTTTGGGTGTTTCAGGCCAGAACATTACACACAGGTTTCATCATTGTCTCCATTTCCTGTTTTACTGCGTGTGTTTTGTGTCAGTGTGTGTCTGCGTACGTGAATGGGGAGAAAGTGAGAGAGAGTGTTTTTTTCCTTCTGCTTCTTCTAAGAATAGAGTATATCCATGTGTAGATGTCTGTGCACAGAATGACAATGAAGCTTGAGGTTTTGTCCACAATGTGAGGAAACCTGGGAGATGTCAAATGTCATATTGTTATGATGATGACGACACACTGTTTTCAAAAGACAAAATAAAGACAAAAATAAGAGTCTCTTTGAACCCAGGCAGGACAACATTCTCTTGAACCCCCAAGTACCCCAAAGGATTGCTGCTGACATAAAATCTCACAAGTTTAACCAGGAGCCACAGAATTTGGAAACTTTTGTCTAACTTGCTGCAGCCCTTGAGACTGAATGTGTTAGTTAACAGAATATCTAAATAACAAATGCAACAAAAAATTTTCCTTTATCCTTCAACTGAGCATCTGACTAAACCTAAATTGATTTATATTTGTGAATTAGAAAACTTTTACCATTTGAAACAATGATAAAGTTGCCGTTATAAGCAAAATCATACACTAAATGGACAAAGGGATTGGCCCTCATTTCTTAATCATTGATTTTAGGTATTTCATTCAGTCTCTTTGCCACAGATAATAAAATCAAAGTACTTAGCCACATAATGAGTCTTTACAAACATTTGTGAAAGAATAGGTTGTTCTACAGATCTCAGTGAATTTGAGCATGGAACTGTAATAGGATGCCACCACTGCAACAAGTCAGTTTGTGAAATTTCTTCCCTCCTAGATATTGCACAACCAACTGTAAGTTATATTTATGCAAAATAGAAGCGTAGGTGGGTTCCCAGTAATTTTGTCCTTGTATTATACATTTAAACAGCTGCAGTTTGAACTTTTTCTTGTTCAAATTCCATTTGCAGTACATATAAACTGCTGAAGGTCCAGTTTAAAAAAACAACAACAACAACAAAAGAAAACCTTAAGCATCTAAAAATACAAAAAAAACTATCCTCTTATCACTATGATTTCTGGAGCAAAACCTAAACCAACCATGTTGTATTTCTGGCTACATCTCGGACAGTGATGTCAAGGTGGATGTTAACCTTTTGCCATCACTAAAAATTTTGGGGTTTTCTTTTTTTACCAGAAAATTGTTACTGTTCTCGAGAGGGGACTGATGATCCATGATTACAAAAAATCCTTTGCTCTTTCCCATCTTTCAAATAAAATATACCTTGAAGTCTGTTTAATAATAAAAAAATAAAGGCATCAACACTCATCTATATCTATCTGCACTCAAACCCAACCACAGAATTGAATACATTAACAATGCTGGCAACTAAAAGAGACAGATCATCTTCTTCCACTGTAAATATTGTGTCAGTGCTCAAAATCTATGTAAATGCCCAACAAAGTTAATGGAATCTGTTAACAGCGTCATATAACAATATGTTAAATGTGCTTAAAATCTGAGACATATTGTTTCTTCACTGGCAAATGGCCATTTTTTATCTTCTTGTAGTGTTTTATTGTGAGAGGAAACAACTTCTGGCAAGAAGACCAAACAGTAGCCTCTCTCAACAGGATGACGCACGCCTCTACATTGCAACTGCTAAGAAACACAACAAAGATACACAGACACCACTCCAGTCAAGCATCTTCAGGAAACCCCTATGTACAGTTGTGGCCAAAGTTTACATATAGTCATCATCAGGGTCATGAATGTCATGGTAATGTTGAGCTGGTAAATGGCCTGTATTTGTATAGCGCTGGTAATGATTCCTTTGAACTAATCCTTTTCCAGTGGATCGTGTGACTAGGTAGAGGATCAATAGGGGGTCCATGCCATGACCCTCCTGGGGACACTCCCATAGAGCTTAAAATCTGGGACTCCCCATCAATTGCTCTTAGAACTGAGGCAGCTTCTCGGATGAGAGGTGAAACATCTTAAAGAAACCTAAAGAAGTCCATGCGCTTTTCTTTCTAAGCTCCTTAGACTACGATGACCTGGATGACAGAACTTTTACAGACATACTGTTCTCAGGGTTGATAGCCTTGACTTCACTCTTCCAAAGATGATCTCTTCAGTTTGGTAAAGTACTTAGTCTTTGCCTCATCTGACCATAAAAGCCCCAAATTGCCCAGACATTCATGCCCGTGAAGAGTGTAGGCAAACCTCTGACCATAACTATATTTTAGGTCCAGTCCCACTGGTTTGCCACCACACATTAGTAGACATATCATATTAAGTCTGGGCCGGATCAGAGTGTATCACTCAAAGGCCTTTAGTTATTGTCAAAAAATTCTTTTTTATATTTTTAAGTGCAAGATAATTTTTAAAAGAAAGAATGGCATCTGATTCACCATAACAGCCAGAATGAAGGAAAGCTTCCCGATATCTTTTTTTTAAAAAAAGTGTTCAATGTTAAAGTATTGCTTTATTTATTTTTATTTTGAATTTATATATAGTTATACCTGTGTGTCAGATTAATGCTGATTAATGTTTACTTTACTCTTTCCATAATGCTTGGTGAGCACCGTCTGCATTTCCCTATGCCTATGCACAGCATCCTGCTCTGTTGAGCACAGCATACAATAATTCGCCTTAACATCGTGCATTACAAAAATGTCTGCAGCAATGCCTGCACGTTTAAGAAGCTGCACTTCAGCAGTGCAGTGGTTTGACAGAAATACTAATGTCAGTATGGCAGTGTTTAGCAGCTATTATGCTAATGCTAATGCTGAGGATTTTCTATGAGTCTGTTGTGGCCAGTGCGATCCTCTATGCTGTTGCATGCTGGGGGAGCAGGCTGAGGGTCGCAGATGCCAACAGACTTAATAAACTAATCCGTAAGGCCAGCAATGTTGTGGGGATGGAGCTGGACTCCCTCAAGGTGGTGTCGGAGAGGCGGATGCTGTCCAAGATAAAGACAATGTTGGATAACACCTCCCACCCACTCCATGACATGCTGGTCAGTCACAGGAGCACGTTCAGTGAGAGACTGAGATTACCGAAAAGCACCACTGAACGACACAGGAAATCATTCCTGCCTGTGGCCATCTCCCTGTACAACGCATCCACTTAACACACTGTTTGCTGCTACAACTACACATGTTTCTTTTCCAAATATTTATTTATGAGTGACTTATGTATGTATGTATGTATGTATGTATGTATATATATGTATATATTGTACTATTCTTAGTTAGTGTATTGTCTGTCTTGTCTTAATGTTGGTTTAAAATGGAGCACTGTAACAAAAAATAATTTCCCCCAGGGATCAATAAAGTATTCTGATTCTGATTATGTTGAACTACGTTTTTTCTAATATAGCTTGGCGGTATTCTAACATTATTTAGCACTTTACTTAATGGGGGCCCCTCCAGTTCTTGACATATTTCAGTCTAGATTAAAGTAAAGATAAACTGACCAGCCATAGACCCACAAAGCTAGCGTGGCTGAAATAATGCTCGCAGGATTTCAAGTATAGAGCCCAACTTTCTCTGAGTATTTCACATACCACACTAAACATTGCTGCATCTAACTGCATTTACCAAAACCCTCCCAAAGGTGTGACTTTGGTTTTGCAATGCAGCTAGTAGAAAAAAAAACAAAAAAAAAAACAACAACACATTTTTATTTTTATAGAGGCCACATCTCATTCCTGTCAATTCAGCCACAAAAAAAGATGTACTTGGAAACCTGTGGCGTTGCGCTCCTCCCAGTTAACAAAGAATAGCTGCAGATATCCATTGTTTTTCTAATTCTCTATGTTTATGTTTTATGTCTCACACTATGATTTACACATCTTTCCCCAGGCAGACAGCAAAAATCTAGAGACCAAAAAAACAAACACGTTTTGGTTATAAAAAATGATTAGTTTCTTTAATCAAAATATAGATGCTTTCCTCCATTTGTGGTGGTAGGCTACGGAAGAGGATTAGGGCCACAGGAAAAAAAAAAAAAAAAAGAATTCTGACTTTTTTCTCAGAATTCTGACTTTTTTCTCAGAATTCTGACTTTTTTCTCAGAATTCTGACTTTTTTCTCAGAAGGCTTCCAGCTTCGGTGACAGCGATGTGTCCAGTTTGGCAGGTGGAGAACTAATTCACTAAATATGGTGGATATAAGTGACTTTTTGCGTGGCCGAGGGGTCCCCGAAGATGCTATTTTATTAATGGAAGAGCAGAAGGTGAGTAACAAAAAAGAGAAATAGTTTGGTGTCTCCTATTTTTACAGGAAAACAGTTACGGTATAGTTACGGTTAGCTGTTAGCATGCTTGTTAGCTTATAATGTTATATAGGAATGAACGTGTTTCACGATGTTACAGTATACTAGGTGAATTGACGTTTTAACTGTTGTTGATCGCAGGATCATCCCAGATGGGTTCGTTGCATTTTATTTTATTGTTCTACTATTTCAGAGTTTTTCAAGGCAGTTAAGCGGAGCTGTGTTACAGATGCTAGCCGCCTGCCAATATCACTGATATATTTGATGTGTACAAGTAAGTTACACTTAGTACAGCGGAGGAGAGAAGCTGTAATGAATGTTTATGCGGATATTTCACTCAGAAAAATGGGTGGCGTTCATACACAGCCACCGACACAGCCCCGGTTGTTGTTCTGACGGTGGCCGACTGACGATCCCCTCACAACATGTTAGCTAACACAAACTAATGTAGTGCATGTAACTGTGTATACGTTAGTGGTACAGTGTCGGAAGAAATGAGCAAACTGTTTATAATGTCAGAATGACATCATCTTTCTCCTATATATAAAAGTGCTGGCTGAGGAGCGCTGCCGGGTTGAACTTTGACCTCGGAGTGACGTGACGTTTGTTCGCACAACCAATAGAAGTGCAGAAAGTCGCAAATCAGGCATATTGTTCGCATAAACACAAAAATAAATAACGAAATAATCCCGATATTGTGCCAAAGACTGATTTACAATGTTACTTTGTGTTCTATGTGTAATACCTTTGCTTAAATGACTAAATGGACTGTGTATTTATGACTCTGCGTTATAGTCTTACATACATAAGTAACATTCATATGTACAGATAAAAATGTACAGAGCTATGTACACAAGCGTGTACACAAAAGTCTACTGCTGATCGAGCTGCTCAGTGGTCGTACAGTCTCATGCAGAGAGCGTGGAGGTGTTGTCCATGGTGGATGTTAGCTTAGACAACATCCTCTCCTCCCCAGTCTGCTCAGTGGACTTTAGCAGACCGCTAAAGCTGGCCCTCCCGACCAGTTTGTTAAGTTTCCCCCTGTCCCTCTCTGCCATTCCACCACTCCAGCAGACCACAACATAAAAGACAGCAGACGCCACCACAGTGTCGTAGAACATCCTTAGAAGACGTACTACCTACATCATAACCAATCAAGTCCCGCTTTTTTTTAAATACAGAAGAGGATTTATTATTTACTGAAAGGCTATGCCTTAGTTTGCTTCTTTCATTATTGTGCATAAAATAGATAGCTTTTCTGATAACTACAGTCAATACTCTCCTACTGGCATTAACGAGGCCTAAGAGGCTTAACTGTAATATTGCTTTGCAGCGTAAATGTTGCAGAAAATGACTGTCTTTTCTTTCTTCCTGTGTGCAGATTGACTGTGACGTCATAGCGCTGATGGATGACGCAACTTTGGCAAACTACATTCCCTCGTACGGAGACCGAATTGCCGTCTTCAATTTCTGCAAAAGCAAGCAACCACTGTCAAAAAGAAAACTAGGACTTCTGCAAAAAGTTCACCTCTCAAAGTGAGAGAAACAGTGGCTGACATGTCAGATTTGGATGACTTAATAAGACTGTATTTCAGACTTTCTTTCAGTAACAAAGAAATACTTTCAATTTTAGCACATAGTCATCAGACAATTATAAGTGTTCGAACTCTAAAGAGAATTTGTAAAAGACTTGGGCTTTTTAGAAGGAAGAATCAATCAAACTTGGAGGAAGTGCTAGCCTTTGTCCAACAAGAGATCATGACAAATGGACAGATGCAAGGTTATCGTTGGCTACATCTACGTGCAATTCAACATGGATTTGTGGTGTCACAAGATACTGTAAGATGCATAATCAAATTGCTTGACCCTCAAGGTGTGGAACTGAGACGAGCTCGACGGTTGAGAAGACGACAGTACAGCTGCAGAGGGCCAAATGCTCTCTGGCACATGGATGGCTATGACAAGTTGAAACCATATGGTATTGCTATCAGTGGCTGCATAGATGGTTTTAGCCGCTATGTTTTATGGATGGAGGCTTATACTACAAACAGTGACCCTAAATTGATTGCAAGTTGTTTTCTGAAAACAGTTTCATGCATCAGCGGATGTCCAGAAAGGTTACGTGCTGACCGAGGTACCGAAAATGGTTGTGTCGAACAAATGCAGATGTTTTTACGGAGAAACCACACAGACAGTTTTGCAGGTGAGAAAAGTTTCCTTTACGGAAGAAGTACGGCCAACCAACGTATAGAAGGATGGTGGGCTACCCTACGCAAACAGAGTGCACAATTTTGGATGAACTTATTTCAAACTTTTCAGGATGATGGCCACTTCACAGGGGATTTTTTGGACAAAAGTCTTATCATATCTTGAAATTCCACATAAATACTGTTTGTTACTATAAGGTCAGATCCGGTGCAGAAACGCATAAATTTCTGAAGTTTAATGTTATCCAGCTCTCTGATGAATCTTTTGAGATGATTTTTCACTTCTTTTTGTTGTGGAGTCAAATCCACAGCAAATTTCAGCAGCTGGCACACTTTTTTTGAAGTTGGTTGCAGTTCAGAGAATAACTTGGTCAGTCCCTCCGGACTGAGGGAGATATGGGGGTCGATGATCTCCTGCCAGCAGTCAATAACAAACATTGGTTTTTGGACAAGCTCTTTGTGTGCTATTTCATCAAGGATTGTAGGAAGAGTCTCAGCAGTGATTCTTTTTCTACAGCCATAACTGTCAAGAATTTCCACAAGATCATCCAAGTCAACTGCAGAGAAATCTTTTACTGCTTCCATCAAAACATCACATTCTTGGCTGCTGACAAACTGTAGAAAGTGTGCTTTAAGATCACTGTAAACACCACTGAAAAGCACTTGTTCCATAAAAGGGATTGCAAGTTTATTTGGAAAATACTGACATTCTTGGTAACCTTTCAGGAGTATTCGCCCAACTGCCTTCCATTTTTCAGCAGGAAAATCATGGCGAATGAATGGCACTTTAATGGTTGCACCTAGGGTGCATCGCTCATAAAATTCATGCCAGAAGCATGTGAGTACATCTCTTAGTATTCCTGATCCAGTGCCTGGTTCTTCTGTGTTGTCTGGAAGTATGCGCTTCACATTCAGTGTTTTGGTCAAAATCTCCTTATCAGAGAAAGCAGTAATCATGTCATGTAAAGTGTCAGTATGACGTATGGTGATTGTTATTATGTTCTCTGAATTAGGTGGACTGAGGGGTACAAGAAAACCCTCATAGACTAATGTGTCTTCTGTATCTTCTTCAGCATCAAAAATTGGACCAAAAGTAATTTCTGGATCATCTAAAATTTCTGAACCAGCGATGACTTCATCAAAATTACCCCTGACTTCCCCCACTTGCAATGGATTAATATCACTGCCACTGCTTTCTGAGACAAACACCACTTCAGATATCTCGCTGGCATCTTCTTCAGGATCTTTTGGTTTTGTTGCAATGTAGAAGCGTAACATTGTCAGTCTCGCTGCCTCATACATATTGCCAATAGACTGGCAGGTATCATCAGTAAGGTGGTTCTGTTTAAAGTCCCAAACCTCAAACTCAAAATCTGTTTCACATCCCTTAGGAGATATGCCATTAGGAAAAAAAAGTTTCTTTCCTTCCTGAAGAATATCTTTTAATCCAGCATCAGTGGCCATTTGAATTTTTCTAGTGCCACCTCCCTGCTTCGCTCTCACCTGTTTGGCTATTTTTCCATCACAATGTATCCATCCTATCTCAACATTGCGTGTTGCTTTTTGCTTCTTTGTCTGTCTTATTCCTGCATCTGTATGTGAAGTGTTCTCCTTTGGACTTTCTTTTCTGGTTTTCATTTTCTCACGAAGTTTTTGCAGAAGTCCTAGTTTTCTTTTTGACAGTGGTTGCTTGCTTTTGCAGAAATTGAAGACGGCAATTCGGTCTCCGTACGAGGGAATGTAGTTTGCCAAAGTTGCGTCATCCATCAGCGCTATGACGTCACAGTCAATCTGCACACAGGAAGAAAGAAAAGACAGTCATTTTCTGCAACATTTACGCTGCAAAGCAATATTACAGTTAAGCCTCTTAGGCCTCGTTAATGCCAGTAGGAGAGTATTGACTGTAGTTATCAGAAAAGCTATCTATTTTATGCACAATAATGAAAGAAGCAAACTAAGGCATAGCCTTTCAGTAAATAATAAATCCTCTTCTGTATTTAAAAAAAAGCGGGACTTGATTGGTTATGATGTAGGTAGTACGTCTTCTAAGGATGTTCTACGACACTGTGGTGGCGTCTGCTGTCTTTTATGTTGTGGTCTGCTGGAGTGGTGGAATGGCAGAGAGGGACAGGGGGAAACTTAACAAACTGGTCGGGAGGGCCAGCTTTAGCGGTCTGCTAAAGTCCACTGAGCAGACTGGGGAGGAGAGGATGTTGTCTAAGCTAACATCCACCATGGACAACACCTCCACGCTCTCTGCATGAGACTGTACGACCACTGAGCAGCTCGATCAGCAGTAGACTTTTGTGTACACGCTTGTGTACATAGCTCTGTACATTTTTATCTGTACATATGAATGTTACTTATGTATGTAAGACTATAACGCAGAGTCATAAATACACAGTCCATTTAGTCATTTAAGCAAAGGTATTACACATAGAACACAAAGTAACATTGTAAATCAGTCTTTGGCACAATATCGGGATTATTTCGTTATTTATTTTTGTGTTTATGCGAACAATATGCCTGATTTGCGACTTTCTGCACTTCTATTGGTTGTGCGAACAAACGTCACGTCACTCCGAGGTCAAAGTTCAACCCGGCAGCGCTCCTCAGCCAGCACTTTTATATATAGGAGAAAGATGATGTCATTCTGACATTATAAACAGTTTGCTCATTTCTTCCGACACTGTACCACTAACGTATACACAGTTACATGCACTACATTAGTTTGTGTTAGCTAACATGTTGTGAGGGGATCGTCAGTCGGCCACCGTCAGAACAACAACCGGGGCTGTGTCGGTGGCTGTGTATGAACGCCACCCATTTTTCTGAGTGAAATATCCGCATAAACATTCATTACAGCTTCTCTCCTCCGCTGTACTAAGTGTAACTTACTTGTACACATCAAATATATCAGTGATATTGGCAGGCGGCTAGCATCTGTAACACAGCTCCGCTTAACTGCCTTGAAAAACTCTGAAATAGTAGAACAATAAAATAAAATGCAACGAACCCATCTGGGATGATCCTGCGATCAACAACAGTTAAAACGTCAATTCACCTAGTATACTGTAACATCGTGAAACACGTTCATTCCTATATAACATTATAAGCTAACAAGCATGCTAACAGCTAACCGTAACTATACCGTAACTGTTTTCCTGTAAAAATAGGAGACACCAAACTATTTCTCTTTTTTGTTACTCACCTTCTGCTCTTCCATTAATAAAATAGCATCTTCGGGGACCCCTCGGCCACGCAAAAAGTCACTTATATCCACCATATTTAGTGAATTAGTTCTCCACCTGCCAAACTGGACACATCGCTGTCACCGAAGCTGGAAGCCTGCAGGTGCCCACCTCAAAATTCTGAGATTAAAGTCAGAATTCTGACTTTAATCTCAGAATTCTGAGAATAAAGTCAGAATTCTGAGAAAAAAGTCAGAATTCTGAGATTAAAGTCAGAATTCTTTTTTTTTTTTTTTTTCAGTGGCCCTAATCCTCTTCCGTAGTAGGCTGATGTCAGATGTGCCTTCTATCCTTTACTATCCATGACCCAACTTAGCATTTTGGTCTATGTTGCCTGATCCTGGAAAGCTGCCACCAGACTCTTCAAGTCATGTCAAGCCAAAGACGCCCAGACCGGAAAGCGTCCACCAGCTTGGATCTCTGCCAGGAGCCTGCAAGGGGCATTAAGCATGAGGTCACAGGCAGACAGCTGCCAAGTTGTTTATTATCAGCACCCTGCCCCTGCATGCGAGATGCGAAAGCAGGTGCTTACACTTCAGCAGCCTTGCTTCAATTGCTTAAGACATACTGTACCTTGAAAGAGACCCATTTCTCCAAAACCATTTTCCATCAGTCTCCCCTGAAGCCTGCTAAGAGCTGTGGACAAGAATCCACACACAGCAAAGTGCAGAGCCTCAGTCTCACCACAGTCAATCGAGCAAAAAAAAAAAAAAAAAAAAAAAAAGAGAGAGAAGAAAAAAAAGGAAAGATTTCCTCTTACATCCAGACAGCCCCCTGCTGTGACACTATACTACTCATCCCTTTACCCAAATTTCCAGGATACCTGCTCAGACAGCTTGAAAAATATTATCCTAACAGAAGTCTAAGTGGATCCTGCAAGCACGGTTTTCACACAATATTAGTCTGGAAAAGACACACTGAAAATCAATTGGGTCTGGCAGCTAGAAGCAGAACTAATGGGTAAACTCTGTAGTTATGTCAAATGATGACAGCAAGAACTGGACTAATCCAACGTTACTTTAGCAACATATCTGGCTTTTAGAACTACAAAATTAAAGAAAATGTCAGCCTAGCTTTTGCCAGTATATCTGAACTGATATTATTATGATCAGCAGTAGAGAGAATAAACACTGTTTCTACTCAAAATAGAGCACTGTAGACACACAAGTAGAAGCATTCTTAAAGGTAGACTAAGATTCAACCACACTGTAAAGCAGAAGATTGGGAGGTAGAGAGTGAGACGAAAAGTAGATACAGAATAAATAAAATTAAATAGGAAGTAAAACTATAACAGAAAAAATAAGTGGTAAACAATGATAAATGGGCAGGATCATTCAAAGGAAAAAGAGTGAAGGGAAAAAGGAAGACAAGATAAACATTTTAAAATGAAGCAGAGATGAGTGGGTAAAGACAGTAAATGTTAGGTTAGCCCTTTACTGTGTAGGCTGAAGGCAAATGAAATGTAATTGAAGCGCATGTAAATGAATGACGATAACGGTAATTTCAGAAGTTCTGAACAACTTTAACTGCAACGTGACCTTCACTATAAGAGTTTTCTGTGTGCAGGCCTGCAAAAGACGATACCACGGGAATTTTAATGAACCTTTTAGAGTCCTATCAATGCTGAAAATCTTTGTTTATTCTCTTTCCTCAGAACTATACGACATCACCACAGAAATTTATATAATGTATGCCATATCTGTGCCACTGCGTATCAGCAATGCACAACAACAACTGTGCTTAATAGGTGTGAAATAACAAAATCACAAGGATAAGGTGTTTAAGAAAAAAAACAAAAAACAGCAATGATGGTGCATATTTTTGGTCTGTAGATGCCTGCCTGTGATTGTAAATGTAAAAAAAGAAAACAAGGGTATTTTAACTTTTTTCCTTTGTTCTTTTTTACAAATGCAAAGTTCGAGTGTAGAGGCTCGCATATCTTTAGATACATATGGCAGGATTGTGTGTGGCTGTTTGATATATTCTATGTTCCATTAAGATTTCAGTCACTATTGAACAGCACAAAACTTTCCTGTCTGAATAATTTGCTGTAATCTATTCTAAGCAAATCCATACTAACCATAAAGAATAGTTATGAGGGAACTAATTTTCACTGAGGTGTGGATGAGTTATAGAAGAAGAAACTCCATCAACTGTCTGCTTGGGTTGAAACTGACTGTATGTGTGTTTCCTATATTGTAGTGTGCGTTCGTGCACAAACACATGCAGCATATACGCATGTTTGTGTGTTCATTAGCATGAGGCCATTACTTTGTGCATCTCTGTGCGTACGTCTCTCAGCTGACGAGACACACTCACCGTCCTACTGTACACCATTAAAATCAAAGGGAAACTTTGAAAGCAGAAATTTAACTGTAGCTCATCATTACCAAGCTCACATTGTGGCAGAAAGATCAAAGGAAGTCCCTTTGGCACAGATAACTACAGTGCATCTCTTAAAACCAATAAAATATAGTCAAACCTGGAAAAGGATTTGCCGAGCGAATCGAACGGGTCAGCATCTCACAGCAGTGAATGTTAAATATGAAGCTATACATGAAAGTGTGCAAAAAGCAGGCTGTAAGAAAAACAACATCAGCAAAAATCAGAGCATGAAGTTAACAATAACTACCTTAAACTTAAAAAAAAAAAACACTATAAAAAAAGTTTAACATAATAAGGAAAAAAAATTCTGAGAATGACCTTCGGTAGTCAGCACAGTCTCTAGACCCACTTACATGAAGGCTGCCTGCAAAGCAACTATAGCAATCTGGCAGATTACACAGCACAGAAGAAGAGGGACACAAAAGCTTTGTGACTCAGTTGTTGCCTGGAAAGTCTTAGTGTCAGGTCATCCACTGCGACATTTTTACACTCAAAAATAACCACTCAAAACTTGCTACAAGCTAGATTCACCCATTCATACGTATACATTTCAATGGAAGCCTTGGGAGCAACTTGGGGTTCAACTTGGGCACATTCTTCTTGATAGACACTTTGCTCTGATCCAATTGTCCAAAGCGGATGGATCAGAGGATAAATGGTGCCTGGCAGAAAGTTTATTTTGTATTTCTCATGTACAGTACTTACCAAATGTATTAGACCACCTGTCATAAAGACAAAAAACAAATGTTATATTCTTATTTATTTAGTAGATAACAGATCTGACACTGTATTTCTCAGAAATTAATCAAGCATAAAATTCTACTACTAAAACTAATATTTTGATTCAGGAATACAAGTAAATAACCAATTTGACATCGTAATCAAAAATAATAATGTGTTTTACTACTTTTTCAGGTTTTTAAAAAATATGTAAACCAGTTAATTTCAAAATTCATGGATAACAACAACAATAATTATATTTTAGCATTAAAAATATTTTGATTAAAGAGTTTGTGGATACTGGTGGATTAACCATTACAGAAAAAAAAATGATACTGTAATTACCAACTCTGTTAATTTAGAGCAACAATGACATGCACATTAGACCCGAGTGGTGGTCTCATACATTTTTAAGGACTAATAACTGCATTAGTTTGCACCAATACTGAAGTAGCACAGGTATTGTCTTTTGTGATAATGATGTGCAGCTGAGAGAGACTGCTTCCTTTGTGCTGCATGTGAATAAGAGCAGTTTCATACAATGCCAACGTCAATTCTCCCAGCTCTGTCCGTTAATGTTCAACAATCAACAATTCTTGCTGCTCCTTGTGATACTGCTTCGACTCCGGTAGCGTGCATCCAACTATCCACATACACGTCCACTGTAGAGGTAGATGCAGCGTGGGTCAAGAAGGAGGTGAACAAAATCAATGTGCTTTATGCATAAAAGGAAACAGCATTTTAATCATCTTAAAAAAATGTATCAGTAAAGGCTTTTATTGTCTCAGGGCACTTCAAATAAATCAGTCTATGGGAAACACGGGGCTAGATCACCAAATATGCTCAGGCAGCTTATATACCTGGGCGAATGGCCCAGGTAAAATGTGTGTGGGAAATACTTTTGCGTATTTACCAGCTATTGCTAAGTGCATCTAATCACAACATAATGGAGTATTTGGCATTTGCTCAGAAGCCACAAAAGACTACAAACAGACTACAAAGCCACCATTTTTAAATTACTTACAAACCTAGCTTGGCAATGAAGTACTAAGGTTTCTTGTTACTTATCAGATGACATACCCATCAGAATCAATATGCTAGTATCAGCTAATGTATTGGTCAGATTGATTTATTGGCCTTAAGATTAAATTCATGTTAATTTTCCTATCTATAGTGCCAAGTGGCAAACCCTGTTTAAATAAATAAAGACCGAAAGACATCAACCCCACAATACAGACAAAAATGTGTAAAATAATCATCAAGACAAAAGGTTTTTTTGACATTTTTTCTTACACTTTGGGTAAACACATAAATAGCCCCACAGAGATTTCTTTCTGGGATACCTTGCTTTGTTTTCTATTTGCTGATCTTGTGCCGTCAACAGTTTTATGCACTCAAGACCTTTTTAAATGCCTGGAAAGTAAGCCAAAGGGGGGAAAAGAAGTCTTTTTTTTAAAGAACATTATTCCACAAGTGACAGATAAGGATGCCAAAACCTTGATCTCTGGTGTGATCCCACCTCTTGCATTTTAAACAAGCTTTAGATTAAAGAAGCTGGAGCATTACATTGAAGCCTTTGCTGGAACTTCCACCTCTTTAACTAAAATATACATGACAGGTGGGGGAATTCTAGTGAAATGCTTTGACCTCTAGAAATTGATATGGGTTGAAATGGCTACACAACAGCTTCTCAGACAGGGACCTAAATCTGTCAGAGGAAAAGATCTGCAGTCTTAAGTTTTTGATTAGTAAGTGTGAAAAAAAAAAAAAAAGAACTTCCAAACTTTTCTGGAAAGAAGCCAATAATATGATTAAAAAAAAAAAAAAAGCGATAACAAGATATATGTTAGTTATACAACAGTATAAAGGAATATTTCTTATGTGGTGCAGAATCTCCCTTTCTTTCCATTCTCTACATTTTTATTCAGTTTGATTTTCTTCTATTGTGATCCCACGAATCGCAGTCTGTTTATACAGTGAAAACAAAAATCTCCCTACCGTTCACTTCCCTCCTGCCCAACCCCGTGACAGATGAGAAATTGAACAATTGATATTTCTGACAGGAACACAATTAAATCCTGTGGCCACTGTCAAAAAAAAAAAAAGCTACACATGAAGAATGGGAATGTGTGTTTGTTTATGTCCATGAGATTCAGCCACAAATCTATACACAAGGGGTTTTGGTGCAACTGTGTGCAGTCAGTCAACATTTAGGCATTTGTCTATGTAGCGAGTCCAATCACATGATAACTTACATTGTATCTATCCAAACATATTCAGCACTACTACGCTTGTATTTTATTATGGCAGACAGAGACAAAGAAATAAAGCATGACATAAACATAAGCTGAGAAAAGAGTGTGCAGAAAAAAGCAAAGACTGAGTGGGACAGGCGAGCCGAGAGAGGGGGAAATAGTAAGTGAAAGAAAAGAGACTGAGACCAGAGACAAGCTGCCCCCATGGCACTATGTGACAAGGACATTATGTAGATTGAAATGCTTCATGCAGGTTGAAATCAGCATAAAATGGTGCAGCAATTTTCTTTTTAAACTGGCGCCATGGCTTAACGGTCAAATTATACATAGCCTCCATGTTAAGAATGAGCCGAATGCAAATACGAGCTTCGCATCTGAACTTGGGAGACCTGGAAACGTACGTACAAGGAGTGCAGAATTATTAGGCAAGTTGTATTTTTGAGGAATAATTTTATTATTGAACAACAACCATGTTCTCAATGAACCCAAAAAACTCATTAATATCAAAGCTGAATGTTTTTGGAAGTAGTTTTTAGTTTGTTTTTAGTTTGAGCTATTTTAGGGGGATATCTGTGTGTGCAGGTGACTATTACTGTGCATAATTATTAGGCAACTTAACAAAAAACAAATATATACCCATTTCAATTATTTATTTTTACCAGTGAAACCAATATAACATCTCCACATTCACAAATATACATTTCTGACATTCAAAAACAAAACAAAAACAAATCAGCGACCAATATAGCCACCTTTCTTTGCAAGGACACTCAGAAGCCTGCCATCCATGGATTCTGTCAGTGTTTTGATCTGTTCACCATCAACATTGCGTGCAGCAGCAACCACAGCCTCCCAGACACTGTTCAGAGAGGTGTACTGTTTTCCCTCCTTGTAAATCTCACATTTGATGATGGACCACAGGTTCTCAATGGGGTTCAGATCAGGTGAACAAGGTGGCCATGTCATTAGTTTTTCTTCTTTTATACCCTTTCTTGCCAGCCACGCTGTGGAGTACTTGGACGCGTGTGATGGAGCATTGTCCTGCATGAAAATCATGTTTTTCTTGAAGGATGCAGACTTCTTCCTGTACCACTGCTTGAAGAAGGTGTCTTCCAGAAACTGGCAGTAGGACTGGGAGTTGAGCTTTACTCCATCCTCAACCCGAAAAGGCTCCACAAGCTCATCTTTGATGATACCAGCCCAAACCAGTACTCCACCTCCACCTTGCTGGCGTCTGAGTCGGACTGGAGCTCTCTGCCCTTTACCAATCCAGCCACGGGCCCATCCATCTGGCCCATCAAGACTCACTCTCATTTCATCAGTCCATAAAACCACAGAAAAACCAGTCTTGAGATATTTCTTGGCCCAGTCTTGACGTTTCAGCTTGTGTGTCTTGTTCAGTGGTGGTCGTCTTTCAGCCTTTCTTACCTTGGCCATGTCTCTGAGTATTGCACACCTTGTGCTTTTGGGCACTCCAGTGATGTTGCAGCTCTGAAATATGGCCAAACTGGTGGCAAGTGGCATCTTGGCAGCTGCACGCTTGACTTTTCTCAGTTCATGGGCAGTTATTTTGCGCCTTGGTTTTTCCACACGCTTCTTGCGACCCTGTTGACTATTTTGAATGAAACGCTTGATTGTTCGATGATCACGCTCCAGAAGCTTTGCAATTTTGAGACTGCTGCATCCCTCTGCAAGATATCTCACTATTTTTGACTTTTCTGAGCCTGTCAAGTCCTTCTTTTGACCCATTTTGCCAAAGGAAAGGACGTTGCCTAATAATTATGCACACCTGATATAGGGTGTTGATGTCATTAGACCACACCCCTTCTCATTACAGAGATGCACATCACCTAATATGCTTAATTGGTAGTAGGCTTTCGAGCCTATACAGCTTGGAGTAAGACAACATGCATGAAGAGGATGATGTGGACAAAATACTCATTTGCCTAATAATTCTGCACTCCCTGTAGTGTCAGCACCTCAGAAAGAACTAAAAAGAAAAGGAAAAAAAAAATGGACAAAGATTTAAATCTTGGAAAAAAATTCTCTTTTTTTAAAACAAAGAAACAAACAGTAAATTAGTAAAGTTATATTAATATTAAACTTGGGGAATATTTGTTGCTTAATCTGAACATCATCGTCCTCCTGTGAATCACTGATGATCCAACCTCTACAATGCACAATGTGTGGCCCTTCCAAAATTAAGAGACACTTACACGTTAACACACAACAACAAGTGATTTAGCATAGCATAATTAAGTAGAGTTATATCAGCCAAACAGCTTAAACAGTGTTAAATTATAAAATGTATGCGGTGCTTATAAGTTTTAGGTCTACCAACTCATCTAGACGAAAATACCCAGTGGAAAAAGAAAGAGGGAGAGGAGACAAATGAGTTACTCTCCAAGAGCGGTCACATTAAGCTGTAATTTAGCAATCAAACCCACAGTCAGAAACATCCTCCTGTTTTCTGTCATGTAGTGATTATGGATCAGTTTGCGGCACAGGTGTCGGTTATACATTGACACGCCACATGAAACCATAACGAGGCAGATTCAGTTCATTATGAATCTCATAATTATTACAGTCATTTATTGCATCAATATGGAAATGAGCTAAAATTGCATATTTTTGAACAATTTGTCACCAATCGCTTTGACCATTTTCAATCTACAACACCGTTGTCCATTGGCCTAACATCCTAATACTAAGAAGGCATGATGTGAAGTATTCATTGGGATAATGTGTTAGCATGGTAAATACTTAGCTAAAAGAAAAATCTTAGATATAATGTACATGTATAAAATTTGTAATTTTAGTCAGTAAAGATGTGGCCTAAACAATTTAAGAAAACCATTACGAATACTGACAATACTAGATATACTATGCAGAGTATATTTGGGCATTTTATATAAATGGGTGGCAACCAGCTTAGCACAAAACTTTTACTGTAATGTATTGTCTATGTTGCATTTTCTTTGTTTGACCATGTTTTTGCATTTATATCTATTGGACATTCGACAGGACACTAAACGCACAGTACTCGTGCATTACCGTAACACGTAAGGAATAACAGAGAAGCTCAAGTGAATGGCAAGACTGTCGCAGAAAAAGCCCATTAACATTTATGTTGCCAGGGATTATGTAGGAATGCACAGATACTATTATTTTAAGCAAAAATGCTCAAAATAACAATTTTGGTATTAACTGATTATAAACCATCCCCTCCTAAGCATAAGAAATGATTATTTATTTATTTTTAAATACAAGTCATCTTTTCATCACTATATCTTTGAACATCAAGCCAGAACAAAATTGACGTGGCACATCACAGACATCAGAAAATGTTATTTTATTTTCCAATAGGCCGATTAGTCAACAGGGTGAATCCTGGCCAAAACTGATGTTCAGCCATGACGATCCCATAAATCAACCCCTCATTAAAAGAAAAATGCACATCAGAGTTTAGTGATGAAATAAATGGTCACACAGGTCAACAAAAACCAAACATGGTCAGATAAGTCATCATCGAAAAGTGGGAGAGTGCATGTATGGCACACAGCAAGAGAACTGTAAAGGCTAGAATGCTTGACCCACAGAGCTGGAGAGCCCAGTTGCTCCGTCACGCTGGGGGAAGCATTTTGCTGTGATGGTTTGGCTGCCCGTAACCTCTTAAAGCAAGAGTCATTGCAAATCAATACAAAGCTGCTTTGAGTGATCACCCCCAACTATGATAAAATATTTCTATTCTGGTCAGGTCTCCTTCAGGATGACGATACCCAACATCACTAGAGCCCAAGGGTCACTAACTGGTTTGATTAGTGTGAAAATAATGTGAATACGTTTTGGTTATCGCAGACACCAGTCAACTAACTAAACATCTAAAGGAAATTTTGGTAAATGGTAAATGCCCTGTATTTGTATTGCGCTTTTACTAGTCCCACCTAGGGACCCCAAAGCGCTTTACACACCCAGTCATCCACCCATTCACACACACATTCACACACTGGTGGAGGCAAGCTACAGTTGTAGCCACAGCTGCCCTGGGGCAGACTGACAGAAGCGAGGCTGCCATATCGCGCCATCGGCCCTTCTGGCCAACACCAGTAGGCGGTAGGTGAAGTGTCTTGCCCAAGGACACAACGACCGAGACTGTCCAAGCCGGGACTCGAACCGGCAACCTTCCGATTACAAGGCGAACTCCCAACTCTTGAGCCACGATCGCCCCACAAATTTTGGAACAACAAGCTAAACAATCCAAGAACTAGACACTACTAGACACTATAATGTAGTATACTTTGGAGATAACTAGTTGATTTACAAATACAAGAGTATTTTGAATTTTTGAAGAGTATTTCAAGAAGCAGTTGCAATTTAGTGACCTTCGGGCCCTAGTGATGTTAGGTATCATCCTCCTGAAAGAGACCTGACCAGAATAGAAATATTTTATCCTAGTTAGTATGTTCACTCAAAGCAGCTTTGTATTGATTTGCACCCAGTTATGATAAGGTCAGAAAACCGTGTGACATTACAGTATTCCAGTTCATAAACATGTTTAAAATGAGACAGTAACAACACAGGAAACAGGAGAGATTCTGTAATTACTGAGTTTCAGTGCCCTACTGTGCAGCCAAACTATTTCTGGGACCCCAATCTCATAATCCTCTGCCCGCTAACAAAGCATTTTCAAACTCATTTCCTGAGAGCATCACGTCAGCCATAAAACCACAAATGGAGCAGTAAATAGCCTAATAATACCCAACAGTTTCTTTTTACAGCTGACTTTGTATCCAGTAGCAGACAGCTTAACTTGACTCTGCGATTTGGGAAAAAAATCCAACCAGTTAAAAGCAAATGAGCAGGTAAGTTGTGGAAGAGTTGGTTTTGAAACACTTCTTTTAAAAAAAGTGAAGGATAGGAAAGCAAGCAGTCAATATTTAGATAAACTGGATAATGACAATAATCTGTAATCTTGTAATCTGGCCTCTGTATGATAAAGATAAAATTGAAGGACAAACTTTCAGCTTTAATAAAAGTATTACATTAACCGTTTGGGAATTACAGACATTTTTATACAAAGTTCCAGAGGCTCAAAAGCAATTGGACAATTGACAGAGCAGCAGCTGGATGGGCAGATAAAGCTTTGTCCCCTCATTACTTCATTATAAGTTAAATAGATCTGGAGGTGATTTCAAGTATTGAACTTGCTTTTTTTCCACAGAAAGTTTCAACTTGAGGTCCTTGAGGGAAAAGAAAAAAAAAAAAAGAAAAAAGAATCTGTTGTTAGATCAAGAATATGTTGCATTCTTAGACAACAGGAATGAACTGGGCAAGGCAAAGCAACACCAAAAGGCCCGAAAGACTGCAGATATGAAATGCATGATGACAGAATTATTTCCATGGTTGAGAAAACCATCTTCCCTACATCTAAGTCACAGGTGTCGAACTCCAGGCCTGGAGGGCCGGCGTCCTGCAGGTTTTAGATGTGTCCTTGATCCAACACAGCTGATTTAAATTGCTAAATTACCTCCTCAACATGTCTTGAAGTTCTCCAGAGGCCTGGTAATAAACTAATCATTTGATTCAGGTGTGTTGACCCAGGGTGAGATCTAAAACCTGCAGGACACTGGCCCTCGAGGCTTGGAGTTTGACACCCCTGAAGTAAACCCTCTGGTGGGTGCAGTCAAGAGGCCTTCGTGAATGCACCTTGTTGTAAACAAAAACCTACAAAAACCCTCTGTAGCTCAGGAGGTAGAGCAGGTCACCTACTGGTCGGAAGGTTGGTTAGATCCCTGGCTCTGCATGTCAAGTATCCTTGGGCAAGATACTAACCCCAACTTGCTCTCCGATGCATCCATCGGAGTATGAATGTGTGTGAATGTACTTAGAAAGCACTGAGTGTAGATAAAGTGCTTGTGAGAATGGGTGTGATTGGGTGAATGTGGCATGTTGTATAGAGTGCTTTGAGTACTCAGGGAGAGTAGAAAAGTGCTATATAAAAGAATCAGTCCATTTACAAAAAGGTGCAAACCACTGGTTACACACAGAACAGGACATTTGAATTTGACTTAGGCCAGAAAACATCTAAAAGATCCTGCACAGTTTCTTGGAAAAGGATGGAAAGAGGATACTTTCCTCTTCTTAATAAAAAGAGGAAAATATTCACAGGGAAACTTAACTACTCGTGTTTCAAATGACACCAAATTGTCTCTTGAACATGGTAGAGGGGAATTGGCATGTCTGACTGCCACTGGAACCAGGTCACTAGAGTTAAATGATGATGTGTTGATGGAAGTAGCAGGATGAATTCTGAAATGTACAGGGCTATGCTCTCTCCTCAGATTCAGTCAAATGCTACAAAACTGATCAGTGCAAATGGCTATAAACCCAAAGCACAATTCAGAAGCAACCCAAGATATTCTCAAGACAAAGGAATAAGATGTCCCTTCAAATGGCTCCATCAAAGCAGTAAAACATCTTAAGGGAGCCAACAGAATATTTGGTGATGTCCATGGGCTCTAGAGGTCAGGTTGTCAAGGACAGCAAATGGGAAAATGGGAAGGCTGTAAAAGTTTAAACAGTCAATGGTGTAAATTGTTTCGGAACTGCTTGAACTAAAGTTGATATTCTTTACTTCAGTCGCATCTCAATTGTTTGATTAAAAACTATGGTTGTGTGCAGAACTAAAATTAGAAACAAATCTGTCCGCTACAGCTCTAGCAGGTCTGTCTATTGTGTGGGTGTATCAAGAGCTCAGCTGCCACCCATTTCTTATGAGGAGCCAGTGCACAGCTAGCCTCATTCAGCAATCAGCCACCTGGCAGTATGTACGCTAGTGAAGAGCTTCTCAGTTGGTGAGTGAACTAGCTGATCCACAATCAGTCCGGGTTGTGCTGCTTAACAGGAGAATGCATATGTTTCTGTTATCTGTGACCACTACTACAATCCCATGTGATAAAACACATTGAGCTGCCATCATCTTTGGCAAAGTTTATTAAAAGTATCACTGTCGGTATTAAATACGACTTATAGGGTAAAAATAAACAACTGTATTTGAAACTTCATTGTGGGAGGGCTAAAAGGACAAGTTTGCATCCTTTAATGTTAAAAACACTTTATTTTTTCATATTGTATATTGCTACAGGATATCCTTCACTAACAATAAGCCAAAACTGCACAAAAGCCAAGAAGAGGCGCAAGTTAGACAATGGACTAAAAGGGTGGTTTACATTTGTGTCACCGTTTCATGCCTGTACATTTGTCTGACAACAAAAACAGGAATGTATGTGATTACGAATAACTTCATATTATGAAATTCAATTCAATTTTGTTCATATAGCACCAAACAAAACAATCACCTCAAGGCGCTTTATATTGTAAGATAAAAACCCTACAACAACAAAGAGAAAATCCCAACAACTAAACAACCCCTTTTAAGCAAGTATTTGGTGACAGTGGGAAGGAAAAATTCTCTCCCACTTCCCATCCCCCCCCCCCCACACACTTTTAACAGGAAGAAACATCCTGCAGAGCCAGTCTGATGCAGGGGCAGCGATCTGCTGCGACCGGTTAGCAGTGATGGATATAAATGAAGCTTTTACATAAGTTCAATAAGATCTGTATTCAGTCATCAGTCTGCTTTCCCAGGCATTTGGCTTCTACTCAGTTCTTTTACATCCCTTCCACTTTCCCATGCAGTAAAAGTCAATGCTGACATCATCGCTACAGTATAGTCCAATCATCATCCTGGCTGCCTTCTTCAAGCCAATCAACCTCCACTATGCCTACTTTAAACTGCCCTGCTCATCTTCCATTCTCCCTAAACAGCAGACTCCTGCATTCAGCTCACCTACTCCCAAGTCACTACAGCCAAGCCTCCATCTTATCTTCATCATCTAGACTCTGAGCGGTCCTACCCTAATTCTTATCGCTGCTGGGATTTCATTCTGTTGCGATGGGCCATCGAAGGGTAATTACCAAATACCATTATTGAATTTTGTATATCGATAAATCATGTTAAATAGCTTATTGAAATACCACTGATGTAAGCAAAGACATTAGGCGAGAAACAAACAACAGTGTGGTTTGCCAGTGGGCAGAATATGGGCCCTGTGCTATTGCTAAAACATGGGGGTTGACACAATGTAAAGTCATGCCAGTGAATGTTGGCGGCCTAACAAAAACCACCAGGAAAGTTTGGTCTATAACAGAGTGTTCATCAGTGTTCACGCTGACTGCTGGAAGTCTTAGGTGTCGTGCTTAAGTTTATGTGCTGCTTGTTCCAACTGCTGTGTGTTTGATTAAACAGATTCAATGTGTGCTCGACAAGATTTAGGTCTCTTCAACTTCTGATCACGTGTTGCTGCTCTATAACTGAATGATTTATGTACTTGCGTTCAGACCGAATTATGAGGAGCTCAAAACATACATGCATGTGCAAAATCCCATAAATATACACAACAAAACCATTTTGAACCACCACAAACCCACTCTGCACACACTGATCCCCTTAGAGTGAGCATTTTAGTGAAAAATACCCAAATTTTCTTTGACTTTATTACTAAATAAATTCCACTTCTAAATCCTAGAATCTTCACTGTTTATTTATTATGTATATATGTAAAAGCACACATTACAGCGCAACATGATAGATTAATTATGCATTATTTTCTAATCCATATTTATGCATCATTTCACTCTAAGAGAATCTGCAACTCTTTTGCATTTTCTTCCCCATTTGGAAAACTGGAACTGAATTTATCTGAAGTGTGTGCCCATCATGATTTTTGTTTACTAGAATCCTCTTTTTTCTCTTATTAATACTAAAATGATATCCACGAGGAGTCTGGATTTTTAAAAAAGATTCCCCAGTATGCCAAATGCCATTATCAGTAATGATAATGAATAGTGAAATCTACAAGAAATTACAGCAAATATCAAAAATGGGAATCTATTCTCATATGCTAAACACCATTGGAGGGTTTAACCTTCAGTAGTGCTTTTACATCCTTTTCTACTGTATATGTACACACTATATTTAGCTTAGGAACTATCATGCAGTTGCTTTCACCAAAATATGTTATATACCAGCTATGTCAGTGATGAAAAAACTCAGACTTTAGGGAATGCTTCATAGGCAATGATAAGTAGTAATAAAGTGAACAATTTTACACCACATTTATCCAGGTCTAATGGTTTTAATGGCTCGCAAAGAGTCACTCTAGTTTCAAAAAGACATCAGGGTTATATAAGTGAATGGGTAAACAGCCCTTGGCTCCTTCGTCTTAAACTTCCTGAACAAGTTTAAGACGAAGGAGGCTTTCTAAAGGTCTTTTGTTCTAAATTATTTTGTTGAAACTATGAAAAATTCCTCTGATACATTTTTCCACCATCAAGGTGAGCATTTAACCACAATCCTGGCATTTTCAGTATGGTGCATCAGAAATGGTCTCAGTGGAAAGGTGCTTGTCAAGAAGCCATTCTGAAAGAAGATGAAAAGATTGAGCTATGCCAAATTCCACAAGAACACTGGCAATCAGTGGCTGCAGGTTTTAGGGAGTGCTGATTTGAAATGTGAAATTTCTGGTTTAAAATGTTACTGTGCACAGAATAGATTAAGACAGTCAAGACAGCAGTAATTGTCTACAGTCGTCTGGAAGCTCTGTCATAGTTTTGGTCTGCATTTCAGCCAGTGGTGTTGGAGCTTGTCAAAAATGGAGAAATTAAGAACATAGGAAAGCAGTCATACTTGGATTGACCATGCAGTATCATCTAGAAGGCATCTGATTGGTAATCCCACACCGCCAATACAATAAATGCATACATGCATAGAAAAACCAGACAAACACTTTGGTTTCCAGAGCCTGGACCTTAATATTACTGAAGCAGTGTGGGTTCATCTTGATAGAGAACAGAACAAAAGGCAGCCACCATCAAAAGAGCTTTGAATGTCTTTCAAGAAGCCTGGAGAACTATTCCTGATGATTATTTAAAGAAACTACAATGAATCCTCCCTAAGAGACTTTAGGCTATAGTGAAAAAAATGGCCATACCAAATGTTCACTTTCAAGCTCATTAGAATTGCACAAAGCTTTTTGTTTTATACACTGCATTTGTGAATAACTCAGAAAATCTCTACACTTATTTCTCGGTTTCGCAACAAAACAAAACAATGAAGGGTGATTCGGGAGTTTTAATACTGTAGAATGCAGTTGGGTAAATCTACAAAGAGCAAACTCAGAACAAAAGACAAATCTTGCAGAGCTCATAATACAAATAAACTGAGTGAGGCGTGTCTCCTTAATGAAGCACTTGCCTGCAGAATCCCACTTTAACCTCTGCTTGAATTTACAGCAAGCTAGCAAATTGAATAATAAAAAAAATGAATATACTTAAAATGAAATGTCAGTGAATTTTCATGCAAGTTTTGTGCATCCTAGATCAGCTTTGAGGTAATTGCTCTTGCTCCTATCCTGCACGCCCTGTCTGGCTTAGCTTTATAAAGTTGCCAAATATCAAAGACCTTATAACTACAAAGCCTTGCACCTGAACAACCCAAGCTTTTCACACTTTTCCACTTGATTTCCTCAGACTGTAGGCATCCACTGACTAGATTCACATTAGTGGATTTCAAAGACTCAATCAAAAAAAAAAAATTATTAATAAAACACACCCCTACACATGACTTCACCTGCACGTGCAGGCAAGACGTATACACTGTACACATGTGCGGTCACAGGCACACACAGTCAATCCGAGAAAAGAAGCAAAGTAGGGAGATCGTTTAATTCACATCATATGCAATCAGAAGCAATTAGCTCAACACCCTCTCTCATACCACCTCGTCAGTCATTGCACCGGGTCTAAGCCAGCGTCAAGCAAACTAAAGCTCTCAGAAATTTGGAAGACTTCCTCAAGAGACGCAGTGGGATTTTCATTCATACAACCATGTGCAAATTTATGACATCCTAATTCACAAAATTGCAGCATGACATCATGCTTATACCAACCAACAGTTTAATGAGGTATATATGTCTATTGCTCTATACTTTATAATATGTATCTGTAATGCAGCAGAGCATGCACAGAAACTGCTTGGCATTATCTGACATTCAAAGAAAAGGAAAACATAGTGCTGCATGTAGTGAGTCATCAGTACTACAGTGTGCTGAACTGCTCTGCCTCAGGCCAACCAAGGTTTACAAGTCACCTCACTATTGGCCTTTTGCCATATAAAAACTGTATCATACTGCACAAAGATGATATAGAACAGTAGCTCTGCTTTCTTCCTGCAGGTTGACTTTAGAGGTTAAAAGATCATCTCCAAATCCTTTTACCTGGAAAGTTTATTCTTTAACTTGTCAACAGATGTATCCCCAGTGACAACTGAGCAAACATTGTGCACAGAGAATGTGTAATGTAGTTGAAAGACCAGAAAAATGCCAGAAAGTGGATCCTGAGTTTGTCAGTCTATTTCCAACTTAATTGCGATGATTACAGATGCTAAAATTGCTATGAATTTAAGAAAATGAAAAGCTGAAACGGTTACTCAGTGGAGCTTTTTGTTGATTCACACAAAACTATTTGTCAGCTTTTTCAACAAGCAATTATTGCAGTCACTGTTTAAGCAGAAATGCCAAACATTCTCTTTCTGAGTTGAACGTAAGCATTTAGTGATTTTTGAGGGGTTTGCAGAAAAACTTGTACCTTGGGGCTAGCAAGGTAATCATAGTTCAATATTTGAGCTAGTTTTCAGGGAAGTTGTACAGTTTGCATGATTAAATAAATCTTCATGAAGTAAAAGCTTTTCTACTTCACACGAACAAAGCAAGAAGGAAGCACTTACTGGTTGTAGTATGCATCTGTGGGGACATCTCCCTTGAAGAACAGTGAGCAGACTAACGTCCTGAAAGAAGTGATAAAGGATTGGAGATCAGAACTTTCAGAAAACTTGAGAAGGTAAGAAAAAAAGAGACAAATTCTGCTTTTTCAACTGATTTGATAAATTTGACAGATCAATCACTTACACATCATTTAAAACAGGAAAGAATCTTTATTTTTGGCATCATCTTATCAATTTAAAGGAAATCTTGATTGGACAATGTACTTGCCATAGAATAATGACTCCATGGTTTCTCATAAGCTTCACTTTCACTATGCAGTTCTGTCTGTCATCACAATGAAATCTCTGAGCAAAACAAAGGTTACACTCCACAATAAGCAGGAGGGACAAGTGCTGTTCCTCTCAGTGTCAAGGTTTGCTGTGTAGCAGGCAGGAGGGAGGACCCAATTGCAGGACTCGAACACGGAAACGTATGGCAGCTTTATTGCTGGGAAAAACACTTCATCAAATAAACTCATGCAAAACAAACAACCTGAACATGGAGACTATTAACACTGCAAAACAGGAGGCAAAGAGACAACACAACAACTGCAAAAGAAAAACACAGGACTTAAACACAAGCCGGACAACGAGAGGATGGTGAACAGGTGGTAACACAGCTTGGGGCAAATCAGACCTAACGAGATAAGAGGAAGCACAACTCGATACACTGCACACAGGACATGGACTATCAAAATAAAACACGAGACAAATACAAAGACGCAGACAAGACATTGAGACAGAAACATGACTTACTGGAGAGACAGAGGGAATATGGAGACAAGAGCGACGAGACAAGGAACAGAATGTCCAAAATCCTAGGACTGAAAATAGAACACATGAATTACAATAATCAAAGAATATAACTAAAACACGCACAAAACACCTGGTCACAGAGCCAGTACCCATGACACTCTGAGTACCTTATGGCCTGTGTTCCCACATAGTTGTAATCCCGGGCACCGGTCAAATTGAGCAACTGTGTAAACTGTACCAGGCAAAGTAAAGGAGAGACCTGCTGCTTAGAGAGGCAAAAGTGTACAGATAGAACCTTTTAGAAACTGAAAGTAAACCTTGGATGGGCATTCAATTGACGGAGAAAGTTTTAAGACTTGAGAGGTTTCAAAAGCAACATTTAGCTGGCATTACTTTAACTCGATCAGTATCAAAACCTGCGATTTGGTCTGTGCAATAGCAGCGCTGGGGAGGGGATGAGTGTGGGGTGCTATGATGTGATAGGATTGTCAGAGGAGATATATCATTTTCATGTCAAAGACTCTCTTTGGGGGGCGGGGGTGGGGGGGGGGGTGGCTGTGTGTGGCACTGGTCCAGTTTATAGCCAACTTTATCTATAAGCATTAGAGGTGAACCTCCAGCCCTGTCGCATTCTGCCTCCTTATAAAATCATGTTTTTACTGCATATTCATCATTATTATTCATGGATTTTTTACCAGCAATACTGCATTCACTTAATTTACTCTGCAATCTTTCATGCCGAGTCAAAAGCTTTTTGTACATCGACAAGGCGGTATATTTCTAAACCCCGCTTTCTCAATCTTTCTTTTAGACACACACAAATATACACACAATGCTGGGTCAGACTGAATATCTTTAATCATTTATGAGTCTCCAGCTCTGCTAATGCAAGATGCACACCAATACTCACTTAATAATTAAAGCCTCGAATTGATTGTTGCATTACGAGGCTTGTGTAAAGGGACATTCGTCAGCACTGCTGATGATAATAACACGGCTGATTCCCTCCTATAAAACTAGTCTTAATTCACAGAGTGAGCAGAGACTGAGGGGAGCAGAAGAAATGAAAGAACACAGGGAGGCTTTTGGATGACAGACTGAAGCTCAGATGGACTGAAAGGAAGTCCTGAGAGAAACTAGAAGAACAAACTGCTGAAACAAAAGAGTGCAAAGAAAAGAGGCAGTGAACCACATTGACAGACAGATTGAATGAATTAATTAGTGATTACAGAAACAAAACCAGTCTGTCATTGCAAACATTGTTTAGTCAATAATGGTCAACATGGAGAAGGATTTGGCCTACTCCAAATAGGGGATTATCCCACTTACTTTAAAAGTAAGTCAGTTTCCATCATTATGATGAATTTTTATAACTACTCAACCAGCTTGGAGTTGCACTGGTGGTGGAGTACACCCTGGGCAGGTGACAAGTCGGTTACAGGGCTAAACCAACAACCAGTTTAGGTTCACCAGTTCACCCATGTCCAGGTCTTTGAACAAGGAATTACAAATTAAAAACATACATGAAAAAGTTAACTGCATTTTGTCATGTAAGCATAGTCAATACAACCTGCTAAAGTTCAAATCAAGCATCAGAATGGGGAAGAAAGGTCATTTAAGTGACTTTGAATGTAACATCATTGCTCAGGCCAGATGTGTTCATCAGAATATTTCAGAAACTGCTGGTTTACTAGGATTTCTATTTGGGTGTCCTGAGTATGGCCTCCACAGTCACTAGATCCTTATCCAATGGATGTGGAGGAACATTTGCATCATGGAAGTCCAGCCAATCTGAGGAAACTGAATGATACGATCTTATCTCAAGCAAAATCTCTCAGGATGCTTCAAGCACTTTGTTGAATTTATACAGCTAAGATTTATTTAAGGCAGTTTTGAAGACCAGAGTCCAACCTGGTACTAGCAAAGCAGTCTACCAAATAAAGTGACTGGTGAGTTGGCGAATAGAAATGCTGTCATAGGTTGATAATCTAATGCAATATTATTTTCTCATTTTTTTAGGCAACTCAAACATGTCTTTGTTTTATTAGCGTATTTTTCAAATTACAAAAGCCAATGGCTTTTTCACTGAAGGCCTTCCATATTTCAGCAAGATAATCATAAATCACATCCTGCATTTATTACAACAGGATAGCTTCATAGCTTCGAAGGGTGCTGAACTAACCAGACCTTTAACTTATCAAAAACATTTGGAGCATAAGAATTTTCATTTGAATAGTAAGATAAAACCAAAAGGACTGTAGCAAAAATAACACTACGTTTTTCAGTGTTAGTTTCTATTATTCTAGTTTTCCAGGTCTAGTTTAGGGGATAAGCCTGATTCTGACAACTAATTCTGTGGTTGGTTGATGGTCTTCTTCCTTATTTGTTTTATCCATGGCTCCCCTTTTGCTTCTGTTTGTCCTTTACAGTAATTTATATTTCCATTATTGTGGCATCTTAGATGTTGGGTTCCTTTAAGCCATAAATTTAAGGACAAAAACAATACTATTATTTTGAAGAGGAGAAGCTGTTGAATAGACGTCTGGACCCTGATAGTACACTGGGATGAGAGGCATGTATTATCTTATAATAGAGTGAACCACACAAGTTGTGGTTGAAGTTGTGAACGATTACAAAGACTTAAATGAATGAATGCTCTTGAAGCTTCATACCAGGTAACTGCAGCATGAAAAGCTGAGTAGTTTGCAGTTTTACAAAGTTTCCTTTTTTTGTTGAACCGCAAATATTGATGGAAACTGGTAGTTGACAGATCAGCGCTGTGATATTTGATTTTGATCATTTCGCCCTAGTGATATTCTCACTGCCTCACATTTCTAAACCTATAAACCCATGACCCATAACTATCTCAATGTGTAACTGGAATTAAAAGTTAACATGAGACCAGTGATCAGGAAGATAACCAATCTAAAGTATGATGAAGTTCACAAACGCTTTGGAATTACAATAGTTTCCAACTACACTCAACAAAAATATAAACGCAACACCTTTGTTACTGCTCCCATTCCCCATGGGATGGACGTAGAGACCTAAAATTCATTCCAGATACACAATATAACCATCCCTCCCAAACAGTGGTCACAAATCAGTCCAAATGTGTGGTAGTGGGCACATCTGCTATATTGAGATAATCCATCCCACCTCACAGGTGTGCCACATCAGGATGCTGATCTGACATCACGAGTAGTGCACAGGTGTACCTCAGACTGCCCACAACAAAAGGCCACCCTGGAATGTGCAGTTTTGTCTCACAGCAAAATGCCACAGATGCCACAAGCAATGAGGGAGCGTGCAATTGGCATGCTGACAGCAGGAATGTCAACCAGATCTGTCGCCCGTGCATTGAATGTTCATTTCTCGACCATAAGCCGTCTCCACAGGCGTTTCAGAGAATATGGCAGCACATCCAACCGGCCTCACAACCGCAGACCTCGTGTAACCACACCAGCCCAGGACCTCCACATCCAGCAGGTTCACCTCCAAGATCGTCTGAGACCAGCCACCCAGACAGCTGCTGGAACAATTGGCTTGCACAACCAAACAATTTCTGCACAAACTGTCAGAAACCGTCTCAGGGACGCTCAACTGCATGCCCGTCGTCCTCATCGGGGTCTTGACCTGACTCCAGCTCGTCGCCGTAACAGACTTGTGTGGGCAAATGCTCACATTTGATGGCGTCTGGCACGTTGGAGAGGTGTGCGCTTCACAAATGAATCATGGTTCACATTGTTCAGGGCAGATGGCAGCTGAGAATGTCCCAGTTCTTGCATGGCCAGCATACTCACCGGACATGTCACCCATTGAGCATGTTCGGGATGTGCTTGACCGGCGTATACGACACCGTGTACCAGTTCCCACGAATATCCAACAACCTCGCACAGCCATTGAAGTGGAGTGGACCAACATTCCACAGGCCACAATTGACAATCTGATAGACTCCATGCGACGATGTGTTGCACTGCATGAGGCAAATGGTGGTCACACCAGATACTGACCGGTTCTGGGTCCCCAGACCCCCAATAGCGCAAAAAACTGCACATTCCAGGGTGGCCTTTTGTTGTGGGCAGTCTGAGGTACACCTGTGCACTACTCATGATGTCAGATCAGCATCCTGATGTGGCACACCTGTGAGGTGGGATGGATTATCTCAATATAGCAGATGTGCCCACTACCACACATTTGGACTGATTTGTGACCACTGTTTGGGAGGGATGGTTATATTGTGTATCTGGAATGAATTTTAGGTCTCTACGTCCATCCCATGGGGAATGGGAGCAGTAACAAAGGTGTTGCATTTATATTTTTGTTGAGTGTATATTACTAATAAATGTGATCTGACCTCCATCTAAGTGACAGTTATTCACAAACACGATTTGACTGCACAAATAACACTTTATGCATGTCTTTCTGTAGTAGTGATGAGTATTTGACAACTAACAGGTGTTATAAATGAGAGAAAAAAACACTTGAAATTTATGGGAAGGCAGTGCTTGTATGAAAATACTCCACACTTAACTGAAAACTAATGCTTTAAAACAGATCCCAAGTGTTCTGTTATCACCAAAAGTTGTAAAATGTATCACTAAAATATCATTCTCAGTCAGTTTGTTATTCATTATGTGTTTACAACACCCTCTGTGGTTGCTCCAAGTAATGCACTTTAGAAACGGCTTTGTTTTGAGAAGAAAAAACTTTATTGAACAGGAAGTCGGCTCAGTCAAGCAAAGCAAGTGAGCAAAAAGAAGGGAAACATATCGGCACGCAGTTTATGGTGTCCTGTTGGAGAAAATACTGTCTACATCTTCTGTTTATGGTTGTATCGCCGGTATGTACTTAAAGTATAAGTTGTAACTTTGGTTTTGTGCAATATGTTGCCAGCTAATGCAGTATTTGGCTGTAAAGCCAGTCCTTTTGTTAAGCTAGTTGCCCGCGATTTTGGAGGTTGTCTGGGATAGCATCAATAGTACAAGTTTACATAATTAGACATATGACACATGCTATGTAGTAGCAGGGTGGCATATGAATGCATATTATGCTGCACATACGTATATCATGACTGTATTTTTTGTCTTGTTTTAAGTTTTACCTTTTTGAATGTCAGTAAACCTGTTGACAATGCTCATCGATCTTCAGAATGGTGATATAAGAAAGGTGTTAACGCCCCTGCATCAGACATGCACCCATAACGGCACACCAAGGATAATCTATGGAGTAGTCAAGGACACTGAGAGGTAAATGATCCGATGTGACAATTACCCAGAGCACATAATTAAATCATCAACAGAACAAATAAAAAAACACGAAAAGCAAATAAAGAAAAAAAAATCATGTTTTGGAATGTCTACATCTGAGTCCTGGCCTTTTCCCAGTGCACATGTTGTGGCCCGCTTCTGACAACAGCCGTTCAAGAAATGGTCCAAAATTTCTCAACTCTGTCCAAGTCTCATAATCATCTACGAAAAGTGCCCAATAGAGGTTCTTGCAGCAAAATGGGACTTCAAAATTACATTCAAGAGCTTATTTACTTTTTCCTTTTTTTTTTTTTTTTTTTTTTTTTTTTTTTAATAAATAGGACAGGGGGAATGAATGAGAGAAAGAGGGGGAGAGAAAGAAAGAAAACCAAAGGGGAGAAGAGACGGTGAGAAGGGGGGGGAAGAGAGAGAAAAAAAAAAAAAAAGAACTCCTGGGTCACCTGTATGGAGAAAAAAAAACAAAACAAAAAAAACAAACAGAGGAGACAGCAAACAACAAAGAGCAACATAATAATAGAGAAAACAAAGCACCATCACAATAAACTAGCTAGCCATAGATATCAATATTTACTAAATAATAAACGATATTGTGCAGCACGCAAGATAGACAGCGCACAGTGTGCTTTGAGGCAGCAGCCAAGAAAGCTTTAGTCCGCGTCTGTGAATACCCATGTGTGCATACCTGTGTGGATCAGCATGCTTGCATTCCAAAGGTTTCTCCATGTAATGATCTGCTAGGGAGTGTGGGGGGCCACAGCCCCGTCCTCCAGGGTGTGAAGCGGGTATGGAGGAGATCAAAACTCCAGACATCCAGAGGCCCCCAGAACACAAGAGACCATGGAAGACCAACAGAGGGGCAGCCGCGCCACTGTTCCAGTAAGAGCTGAGGAGAGTCCCAGATGAGGGCTCGCCCAGCAGCCGCGGAGCAGAAGTCAGGGGGAGTTGCAGTGACGCGCCCGTGAGCTCCGCCGGCCCCCAGCTGCGCCTGAGTGACCGAGCCCCAGGCCGAGAGGCCGGGGGCACCCCACCTCCAAAGGGGCCCGAGCGAGCCCCAGGCCCCAGGCCCCGACAAGCGGCCGCCAAGGAGTGAGCCGGTGTGTACCCGGACGCCCACCCCCAGACACAAAGAACCACCAACACACCGACACCTGAGGGAGTCCGCCACCGGCAGGGGAAGTGGTGGTGGGTGGAGATAGGCCTCCAAACCTTGGAGGGCCTGAGGTGTCCCCAGAGAGGTGGCGTCTGATACCCAACCTGACATATAGACACAGACATACAGGCACACACAGACAGAAACATCCATTCCCACCCTCATGCTCTCATATGCACTCACTCCACACTCAACCAACGTGGAGACAGACATAAAGAGACGCTGTACACACAATCACACTCCCCAAGCGTACTCTACAAACCGGGTCTAGGTACCCTTGTCCCTGGAGGGGGGAATTGCACCCAGACCCAGGTGGTGTTACCCTTTTCCCTGCGGTGGGGAGAGGCAGACCACCCCGACTCCGCAGCAGCAGGGAGGCCCCACACCCCAGACCGCAGTCGGACGGCCAACTCCTCCTACTAGCCCTCCCGCTCCAGCAGGCCGCAGAGAATGGGGGTGGGAGAAGACTCCAAACCTCCCTCCACCCGCTCATTGTAGTGTTGATGCATATGTGTTCTAAGGTGCAATTAAAATTTATTTACTTTTTCCAGCCTGCACTGTGAATGATTTCTCAGTGGAAGACATGAAAAGGTAAAAAGTGTTTGTGTGTTATTAGTTTGGTCAGGGTGTGCTTTTTTAGATATATATTTGGGACTTGATGATGAAGATCAGACCATACTTTGCGGGTAAACACGGCGAAAAATCCTGGTGTTTTCGACAACAGTTCACAAACTTTCCCCCCCAAACTATAGATATGAACCATCTACCATGAGACTTCCATTTTGTACTAGAGAAAATTATACAGCATTAAAATGTTTCTCAGATTCTAAAAGAGGGGGGAAATAAGGCCAGGCTGAATACATTCAATGGAACAGACTTCGACGCCTTATGATGTGCATCTCCATCTGATATGAGTGCCATAAACTCACTTTGAAAATGATGTGTCTGAGTACATCTGAGGTATAAATGGCCATTCATAAATGCTATAAGAGTGGTGGAAATAATCTGTCAAACTAATGACTCTAGACTAAGTGCAACCCTCTGAACATATTCTTAACCTTATGATAATATGCAGTGTGGTCCCATCATTCTAAAACACCTCACTGCATATCCATTTTAACAAATGTTTTACTGTAGCTTTTGTGAAGAAAAAAAAGAAATATCTACATTAGTGAATGCCTAATTGCAGCAATTGCTCTTTATAAGGAGCTAAAATTTCTAATTTATATTATCTTTGATTCAATTTTTACATAGCAATGGAGAACAACCCACAAGACAGCAGTTCCATCATTTTCAGCCATGAAGGGATTAGAAATAATAATTTAAAAGAGAATAAAATAGGATAGACTACGTTAATCATTTTCCAGAGCTTGGTTACTGTTGATTCATAAACAGCCAAATTTCGGGTAGTGATTTTGGATAATGCTTTCTGGTAGTGGACAATGATGCATTTTTGTCATCATGACGGATTTTTGATCAAATATTTTAGATGTAATTGAAGGTTAGGCTTTTAGCCTCAAATTTAAATAAAGTGTTTATTTATCTGTTCGGGAATCTGTTCTGCTTTCCCCTTCTGGTCACCTGACAATTTGCCAGGTTCTGTATCATTTTGATACAGACTGAAAGTCTTACTCTATGGCTTCATCTGAGTTTTTGCTTCAACTTGCGCCGGAGCTGTGCTGCAGTTGGCCTGTCAGTACCTGTCAGCTGCCTCCAAAGTCTCTCAGGCTAACCAAGTCAAACGGGGCTCCTCCTTCAGCTCAGTGGCTGTCTCTGGCACACTGGCAACCTGGTCAGCTTGTTCACCACCTCTTGCTTCATCGCATCCAGGAACAGCTCCAGTCCCTTTTATTAAACGCCTTGAACGTCAGCATTTCAATAACTTTCTGATTGTTTGATTGAATCCACTGCAGTGGTATCTGTTGCCAAAATTACACAAAAGTGTATCATTATGCAAAAACAAAGTGTATATGGAATGAAAATGTCAAATGACAGCCGTCGTCGCGTGGCGGTGACGTAATCGCACTCAAAATGCGTACTTCAAGCGTGTGGTCTCGTAATTGGGACACAGCCTACTACCTACAGTCTATCTGTCTACTACCAGCATCAGAGGTGGATTGAGGCCTAAGTCTATAGGCAAAAAGAGAAGATTCATCTCTCATCGCCTCATAGACAGGTATCACTTCCTGCTAAAGGAAGGAAACTCAAACGTGTGATTTGACAAGCTGTTAGTGATACTCGTATCACAGGAACTAACTGGCCACTTACATCCACTAGTGGCTAGCAGCTGTCATTCATACTTTTAGTTTTCATTCTTATTGGATATTTGCTTACATAATATGGTCGCCTTTAAAAAAATTTTTTTTTTTCATTTTAAGAGTTTTTTTCTCACTCTTTTTTCTTTATCTGTGCTTTCCATACTGTGCTCTCGCCTGTGCCCATTCCTCTATCTGCCTTCAACAATAAATTCTGTCTGCTCATTCTTCTTTTAGTCTCTTCTACTCTTTGTTCTTTCTCTCAGTATCCACCCCCTCCTTTTCTCTGACTCCTCGCTGGTCTCTTTTGACAATGTCCATTAAAATGACTTAATAAAATTATATTTTTATTATTATTATCATTATTATTATTAAAAGATAGTTTTCATATCATATTTGTGTTTAAATCATTCAAGTTAAAGAAATATGTTATATACTGCATATATTGGCACAATAATCTGTCACTGTAATTATGATGCTCATCTTTAGGTTAAATTGAGCCTGGAATAGTATGTCTTTGTTAATTGGGCCCACATTTTTAAACGTTACTAAGTCATTTTTATGATTGTTTTGAACTGTACAGCAAAACACTTAACCAGGATAGAATTGGCAGTGGCTCCCCTTTATCTCTGATCTCAATCACCATCTATTTCTTTTCTTCTTAACCTTTTCAACCTAATCCCACATCTCATAGTTGCTATAATTAATTCACTTACCTAACCATCAAGTAAAGATACACAGATTAAAATGTTCTTTTCCCATTAAAATTTATTTTCTGAATGAAAAGCACCGATAATGATTTTTGCCTATTCCAATTTTCTTTCTAATAACAGACAGCATTTACAAACATTTTCCCCAAAACTGGAATAAATTACACGGCTTTGCGCTCAGTTTGCTTCCCCTGTCTCCCAGGTATTCCCTCTCGTTATCCCGTGTATTCAAGTCCTCGGTTTTCCTCTGTACCTTGTCACGTCGTCAGTCTTCGTGAAAGTCCTCCTGTCATGTTTCTCCCCATGCTCTGTGTTCCATGTTTTGCTCCATAGTTTCTAGTTCCATGTAATATTCATGCCTTTCCATGCCAAGAGTTTAATGTTTTGTATTTTAGTGTGTAGTTCAGGTTTTGTCTCTGGAGTCCTGCACTTGGGTCCTCATCCTGCTTGCCACACAGCCAGACCTTGACACTTTTTCCTTTCCTTGACTTATAATAATCCTGCAGTTCTTCCCAGAATTGTTTACTCTGCTGTTGTCCCTTATCGAATGCTTTTTGTTATACCTGTAATGTCAGATGAGCACTTTATTCAAAAGTGTGTGAATGAAGCCAGATACAAATAATCTGTGAAATCAATATTTCTAGAAGAAAGTTTAAAAAAAAATCTTTAAGCTGCGCCATCTCCATTTTCTTGCAGGCAATCATTAGTTAGGCGATTCCTAACAAGCTAGCCCCAGCCCTTTCTAGAAGTTAATGCATCTTATGAAGTACGCACCTGTGTCCCCTGCAGTGAAATCTTCTTAGTTTTCCTAAGTTTGCATCCAGAGGTTGACACGATTGCAATTGTTTTTCCTTCTCTCTTATTTTCTCTATATTATCAGGACAGTTTTGAAGAAGATGGGCCTACAGGAGAAGGTTGTCCCCTCGCAGGCTAAAAAGAAAGGGGTCGATTAAAAAAAAATGTACATGTGTAATCAAATAATACAATTTTAATGCAACAAGTTATTAAACATATATCCTAAAAAAAATTGTGGCTCCTTTTTCAACAGTCATTTTTTATTTAATTTGCTTTCTGCAAGTATCCAGGGTCAGAGACAGAGTCAGTGGGAAGCCCACTGATGCTACTTGGCTGTGGTTTGTCCTCATGGATGAGACATTGGGACATAAATCTTCCATTAGGCCTCCTATCCTAATAGCTTTGCAGCAGTGGATGACCAAAAGAAGACGAGAATGAGGAAAGGAATGTGGAGAGCAGGGAGAGAATTGACTCAATGTTCTCTGTACTTATAAAAATTAGTTCCGAAAAAAGTTCCATGAATGAATCGATTAGAAAAAACAACAGATGATTGCCTAAAATAACATAATAGGTTTACAGTAGTTCTTTTATATGTATAAACATAAAACTGAATTGGAATACTTTATGTTCAAGGCATCCTCCATCTCTGAAGATAAAATCCAATGGAGGTGGGTAGACTGATTGCCTGTGGGGTGGGCTGTGGTAGAGCACCCTGGGTCATACATCGATCCAGGCCAGCCCATGTTCATGTCAATGAAGCAGCCCTGATGGTCACAACCTGCCTACAGGACAGTAAATAGGAAGGCTTTCTTATTCCTGTACCCCTGACCATCAGGGCAACTTGAAGGCTTGATTAAGATGTGGCAGCCATTGACTACACCCACTGCTCTGTGGTGTGCCACCCCTGCAAGTCCACAAAACACTACAGCCAGGTCCAGTGTTGTACACTTTCTAAATCAGCTTTTAATTAAGTTAAACAAAAAAAGAGCTTGTTTTCAGCTTTGCAATATTTTTCTATGCACACAGACAAGCTAGAAGAAATTTTTTAGTTTTTAGTCTTTTAGTCTAATTTCAATTTTTTTGTTATTTAGTGCATTCAATTGCAGTCTGTTAAATTATTCATTAAAGTAACTAGCTAATGTTAACATGAATCTTTAGAAACGTACATATTAATCAATCTTACATGATATGAACATGATTAGCCTTAGACAGCCAACAATGATGGTACAGCTGCTGAAGTTCTTCAAGGATTAGATAAATATTTAAAAATGTCCAGACTCCATTTTTCCACCTTCTTTCCCACAGTTGGGTAGTTAGCACAGTCATAGTCAGGGACGGCTGGTGTGAATGTGCTGACGGGGCTAAGCCCTCCCTACCGTTTTTAATTAAAAAAAAAAAAATCTATAGCAGTACACTGCTGTGACGTAATGATGAAGCAGTTTGCAACATGTTTGCGTCCTAGAAAAGTCAACGATGTTATCTTCTCTTTAAATAAGGTAAGCCCAACCCCTCTCTCCCTCCCTCCCCTTAAAATACGTAACATGTTTCTTTCTTGTTACACTTCTTTAAAGATCAATATTTTTTGCTGTGGATACCAAATCCTTGTATTGGGGACATGTTGTTTAAGTCAGTATGTTGTAAATTGTTGTGATATTTCAATTGTAGTCTATTGGCAGATTTTACAGTTGGAACACATTTTTAAGTTCATCCCTAGCTGCATCAGCAGAACTTTCAGATTATTCAGCCATCATTCCTGCATACTTTGTATTTGTAGAAACAATAAAAAGGCATGTGTTAATGTGTACAGAAACAGCTAGTCAAAATGTGTGTGGGTGTGTGTCTGCCTGGCATTCTGGGTATTCCTCCATATAGTTTTGTTGTGTTACTATGACAAGGTTTTGTGGCTGTAATGTGGTATCAAGAATGTGATGCTGCTGCTATAGTGTTAACTACATAATGCATTTTTTTTATGCCCACCCACCCAATATCATTACTAGCTGCCACTGGTCATGGTTACTAGGTGACAAAAGCTATGTTGAGATAAGGTCAGAAACAGCCGGTGGTGCAGATCTGAAGACTTGATAGTCCAATTTCACCGTCATTTTATTCTGGCCTTTGCGAGATCGGGGTCATGGGTTAGGCTTTTCTTCACAGGCTGGCTCATTAGCAAAGGTATCGTCTTGATGCATGCTCAATCATCCAGGTAAGTAAATCTCCAAAAGTTGATTCTGTTCATCTGGACGTAGCGTTTTGTGGTAGAAACGTTTCGTCACTCATCCAAGTGACTTCTTCAGTCTCAGCTGACGGCAGGTCTTCAATCAAAAACAGGCTCACTGCTGCAGCCACTAAGAGTGAATAGGATTAAACTAAAGTAATAATCCACAAGTTTCTGGATTTTTTTTTTTAAATTAGACTAAGACTATACTTTATTTTTCCATGTTTGGCAATTTTCACATTCTTTTTAACTTGCTTTATTGAAGAAGTGGTGCAGATTACTGAAGGATTCATTGTGTGTCAATGGAAAATTGTACTTATTAGTCAGTATAATCTTTCAGTGATATAAGTTTGCATATGGTAGAATACTGCATGTAATCATTTGTGTTTAGAAGTATATAGTTGGTGACATATTGAAAGAATGTCTCATCCTAGGGGGCCTGTAACATTCTAAGGTGTTCTGGCTTCACCCCCACATTCTAGGAGCATGAGAGAGGTCGTACCTTGTTTTATTGTTTTATGGTAGGATTAACGTAGCTATGTCTGTTTTAGTCTAAGTGCCTTTTGTTTAGATGAACTGCTGGACTTCCTCACTGTGTTATCTAGGGTGAACCATCTAGGGTGAGGGGGAGACTACCCTCTTCCTGACCAAGGATGTTCCTTTTGTGCTTTCATGTTATATGACCCTTTGATCAGCAGGACCACACACACACACACACACAAGCACCCACTGAAGTATAAATAAAGACCGGGGCAGTTTCTCAGGGCGAGTCTCAGTCCGGAGGCTGCCCTTGCTAGCAAGAAGTTCTGTGTGTTTCTCTTCTCTGAGTCTTTACTGAAGAAGTGTTTTAGAATATATTTCTTAACATTGTGAATGAGTTTATTATCTACGATAGACTTTTCTGTCATTGAACCACTGCGCTAGACCGAGGTCACCTACTGCAAATCAAAACAATTATTGTTTTGGATTTAGCCTACAATCCAAGATGGCTACGTTAGTGTTTATCTACAGGCTGAGAGAGTCGTTTGAGAGACAGCTCAGTGCTTTATTTGTCAAAAAGTAGTGGGCAAATTAAGGACTTCCAGAGGAGAAACACAAACAGCAAAAGGTCTTTTCTGGCCACTCACACAATTTTTTTTTAATTTGGTTTGTTTTCTTTCTGTTACTTATTCTTAATTTGATGCTAGGGAAATATTTATTATAACATTTTTTTTAAGTGCTCATTACACAATCTTGGAACACTTAGCCAGTACAAAATTACCACAGTAGATAAACAATTGCCAGTGTCATTAATACTTATCTTTTTCACCAGTAATGCAATGGGAGTTAACAAGGCCTGTATATTCAAACAGCCTAACTGAATATACATATGCATACTACCATTACTGCAGAGTTCTGAAATATACCATTTCTCCTGGACGAAAGAAGATCATTATATCACACACACACACACACACACACACACACACACACACACACACACTGCTTTTACACACGTACATATATCAAGTCTAATGTCTCTTCTGATGTTTTCCCATCTTCTACAAAGCAGCCAGCATGCTATATGCAGATGTCAGAGTCTAGATGTTAAATGTATCACATACAAATCTGAGTAAGCAAGGCAACAATGTGGGCTGTGTGCATGTATGCATAAATTTTTTAATTTTTGTAGAGGGGGGGAGAGAAAAAGAGCAGAGATGGAAAGGAGCATACTGAATGTGTGAGTACCAGCATGTGCACTGTTAGTTCCCCAATGAAAACATGGCATTACCCCAAAAGACGTGGTTTCTCTGATGTTGACAGCCAGCTTTTACACTGATGCTGCTCCTCCAGAAAGGCTGAATAATTTAAAAAATAATAATAATAATAATAATAATATATATATATATCCCACAGTAACTGTACATCATTTATCATCATCACCTTTATTTACCGCCAGTAGGTTGACTGAGATTGATTTGACGGACCAGAGCCCGACGTAAGAAGATTTTAGCAAACTATATAAGAGGCAAAACAAGAAATCTGACCTAAATAGTTACAAAAGGTTAGATGATCATAGTGCTTTATGTATTAATGTAAAGATTATGTTTTTGCTTTTTCTGTGTGTGGGTTGATTTTGTTTTGTCTTTTATATAGATATAATTTACGTGTCGTGCTGACTCATGCCATGCCATATACTGACTCTGAAAAAGTTCAAACAACTCCAGTTACGACCAGAGATGGGCAGTAATGCGTTACTTGTAACACGTTACTGTAATCCGATTACTTTTTTCAAGTAACGAGTAAAGTAAGGGATTACTATTGCAAAAACGGTAATTAGATTACCGTTACTTTCCCGTAGGAACGTTGCGTTACTGCGTTACTAAAACCGTGATTTTTTTTGCGAGAATGTCTCACGACAGTGACGTAAGCGCGTGCAACGTTCGTGACAACAGCTGTGTGCAGATCAACAATGGATAATATATCAGTGCGGGAGAGAGTATGAGCGTGCAGCGTTTAAAGTGTAAAAGTACTGACCTTATTTTAAGTTTGATTCCATAAAAAGTGACAAAAACATTAGTGTCCGTTGTGCGTGGGAAGAAAACATATTTTTACAGCGAAAAAAAACCCCTAAACTTCCAATCAAGCACCGAGTGCGCTACGACGTAATGGGAAATTCACAGAGAAACTCACGGATTCTTCCACTGACCGCTGCGGCACACCTGCACCAGGGTAAACCTCCGCCTACCCCACTCCTGCTTTACAGGTGAAAATAGAGCAACCGGACAGCTGAGTCTTTGATTTTATTTATTTTCTGCTGTGTTTTACTTGCATCTATTTGAAAGAGTGGGTGTAAACACACAAAAATATTTTATTTTATGTGCTGGAATGTGCAGAAAATAGGTTTAAATATTAAACAAATTTCTTCCAGTCAGAGAATGTTGCATATAATTACATTTTTGCTTGATGCATAAAGTTAAAAGATTAAAACTAATAAAACAAGTTTTAAAAAGAGACCTTTCCATTTGATTACATTTTGTATGATGGATTATGTAGAAAAAGTAGAATTGGGCTGAAAGATCTATCGCTTTATCACCTATTCAGGTTGTAAATCGTGTTTTTAAAAAGTAAGTAAGTAATTAATTACTTTGAAAATAAGTAATCAGTAAAGTAATGGGATTACTTTTGGGGAAGTAATCAGTAATTAGTTACTGATTACTTTTTTCAAGTAACTTGACCAACACTGGTTACGACACAGCTGAACTTGTGCCTGGTTTCAGAATCACTTAATTTTAAAGGGTATGTATTTTCATACATGTCATTAAATGCACTTCGACAGAGTTGTTGCACATTAGCTATGCAGCCCGTTTCCATAACCGTTACAGAGCTCTGCATAACTTCTTTACTTTAACAGCATCATTTTTAGCCAAACACATGTCAGGGACATGCATGTCGACAAATGGGAGACTTCCAAATGGAGGCTAATCATGTTCAACTTCTGCTGAATATTAATTGAATTACAACATTTTTAGGTTATAGTTAGTGGTGTTCATTATGATAGAATAATTGGTAATAGACCAAAATCTTTTCCTGTACCTTTTTTTTTTTTTTTTAAATATATGCCACGAAGAATGGGGCTGCTACGAAGAGAGGGTTCAAACCCAGCAAGCAAGGTATAGCAGGTAGGTATAGATAGATTAAGTGGACTAAATAAAGATAAAATTATCATGCTAAAAAACAAGCAAGCATGCAAACAAACCTGAGGATCAAGGTCACTGTGGGATATAAGGAAATTAAGGCAAAAATCCAGAACTACAAAAATACTAATAAATAACTAAAAATACAAGAACATTCAAGACTACAGGGATGAAGTGATGCAAATGCAGCACTCATAGAAAATAAAATAAGCAAATAAAGACTTTTAAAAACATAAATGTGCCAAACGTCCATGAAGAAAAAGCAAAATCCAAACTCCTGGAAGCACATATGTAGCACACACTCAGATTCTGTATGAGGACAAAAGAAAGAAAGAAGAGTCAGTGCCAGTGACACCGTGGACACACCGACTCTGAAACTGAACGCGATGGTCCTGAAGGAGTCCCCGGTGACAAGGAACCTGGACAAAATTGTTCAAAATCAGTATTATGTGTACTGCAGTTACAAAATACATTATTCAAATTCCAAAATACTTTTGTGATGTCAGATTTAAATCACAAAACTTAAATCTTACATAAAACATTTTGTAATTATAAGGATAATTACAAAATATATATTAGATAATATCTAAAACAGTTGTGTTTTGTTTTAACTTTAACATATCATAATTTGATTGGTAGCAACTTTTGCCAATACAGTGAGCCAATCACTCACAATTCCTAAACATGTCAATCAGGTAGGAATGAAGTATCTTAGCCGATACTACCATAAAAGAAATAGTAGCAATCGTAAAAAATTGTAAAAATAAAAAATCTACTGATTGTGATGGTATAGACATGGTCATAATTAAAAAGACAATAGATTGTATAAGTACTCCTCTTTGTTATATTTTTAATCTTTCGCTACAGTCAGGAGTATTCCCTGACAGAATGAAAGTGGCAAAAGTAATACCATTATATAAATCAGGAGATAAGCATAGTTTTAACAATTATAGGCCAGTGTCTCTTTTATCACAGTTTTCAAAATTGCTAGAAAAACTCTTTGCACAAAGACTTGATAGTTTTATTGAAAAATATCAACTAATACATGAAAACCAATTTGGATTTCGTAAAAATAGGTCAACGGCATTAGCGTTGTTGACTTTTATTGAAGATATTTCATCTGCAACACATAATAATAAATACACAGTGGGAGTATTTGTTGATTTAAAAAAAGCTTTTGATACGATACAACATTCTATTTTGATTTCTAAATTGTATAACTATGGAGTGAGAGGAGTAGGATTGAATTGGTTAATGAGTTATTTAGAGAATAGGTTGCAATATGTTTATTATTTTGGCAATACTTCTGAAAGACTGAAGATTGTATGTGGTGTTCCTCAAGGTTCTATTTTGGGACCTAAACTCTTTAATTTATATATTAATGATATCTGTGACGTATCTAAAAGGTTAAATTCGATTTTATTTGCAGATGACACAAATTTTTATTGCTCTGGAGAGAATTTGAAAGACTTGGTTGAAATTATGACTTCTGAGATGTTAAGAATAAAAAAATGGTTTGATGTAAATAAATTATCTTTGAATCTGACAAAAACGAAATATATGATATTTGGCAATCGTGTAAAGGAGGATAAAGTCATTATGTTTATAGAGGAAGAATTGATTGAAAGAGTTACTGAATTTCGTTTTTTGGGTGTAATAGTGGATGAGAATTTGACATGGAAATCTCATATTGAACATATTAGAAAGAAAATGGTCAAAAGTATTTATATTTTGGGTAGTATAAGAGATTTATTAAATTATAAAACAATGCGTATTTTATATTTTTCTTTGTTTTTTTCATATATCAACTATTGTGTTGAAGTTTGGGGGAATACATATGAGAATACCATAAAACCTTTAAACCTATTACAGAAGAAAGTTATACGAATAATTCATAATGTTAAATATAGAGAACATACAAATAAATTATTTATAGAATCAAAATTATTAAAATTAGGAGATTTAGTGAAATTACGGACATTATTAATTATGTTTAAGGCTAAAAATAATATTTTGCCTTTTAAGTTACAAAGAGTATTTTTGATGTGTTCAAGGGGAGAAGAGAATAGAAGGAAATTTTATTTTAAACATCAGTTAGCCAGGACTACACAAAGATTAATGAGCACAACGGTTAGGGGTATAAGACTGTGGAATTCACTTCATTATAATTTAAAGAATTGTATAAATTTACAATGTTTTAAAAAGTGTTATATGTTTAAAACGATAACTCAGTATGAAGAATGCGAATGAATGTGATGTTGGTTTGGGATTCGACCGGAGAGAAATGTCAATATTAGTTTGTTCCTGATTTTTGGTGCCCACCGGTGATATAAGTTCGATGGTAGATAGGGGGCAGGGTTTAATAAGAATATTTTCTTCTTCCTGCTCCTTTTCACACATGGTTGTTGTGTTTTGTTGACAGAAGATGTGGTTGTTTTGTTTGATTTGTAGTACCAAGTGTGAAATAAATAAAAATGAAATGAAATGAAATGAAAGTAAGACATTAATAGAAATAAAGAGTTGTATGTTGACATGTAGCCCTTTCCTTGCTTAAATCATTAATATTTTTGGAAAATGAATCTGTGATAAGACATAGCTTATCAAGATAGAACCATGTAACTAAAGATGAACCAAACTGTTCACAGTTTTATCTAACTCTGTTTTAATAAAGGCTGGTGACCCCTGTTATAGAGTCTGACAGCTGCAGGGATTATATACAAATATTCAACTATCCCAGAATTAAACCAGTTCTAAATAAAAAGGAGTTAGTATCACTACAAAGGTTAACTCAGTGGTCCTAATGCTACAGTTTGATATCAGCAAACACCGAGCGCATACATTGATGTGACACCACAGCCATGCTATCATCGCAAACACTGATAACAGCATAAATTGAATTAAATCGGGACTTGATGAGACCTTCTGAGTATCACTAGAAATATTATAAACAGTCTCCATACCACAGTTTGCTTTCAGTAAACACCGACAGCATTCACTGTTAGCATAGCACATCCATGTTAGCAGTGTATAAATGGATGGTTTAGCATATATTAGCACAGGTATCAATAAAGGACTACCGTATTAAACACTTTTACTAACCTCAGGCAGACGGACAGGCGCTCTGCAGGTGGGATTGAGCGCCTGTAGTTGGTGTCTAGGCGGGCGATGCTGGGACCGACGAGGGAAAGCAGGTCCTCAAACTGGCCGACGGTGATAGCGCTGGAATCGGCCGTCATCCAGGCGCAGCTCCTGGAGCAAATGGTGAAACTCACCAAATTGCTCACGCCTCTGGAGGACCTGATGGACCCAGGTACGGCGAGGACGTCTTTTACGCTGCTGCTCTGCTCTCCACAGTACATAGAGAAGGGAGACTCTCTCTTCAAGCGCTAGCTCAACAGCTGCCATCTTGCAAAGATACCGGTCTGGCACAACTTCCTCCCACATTTCCGGTTCACGCGCGTCAAAATATCATATTTTGACGCGCGATGGATTTTTCTTGGACACACGTTGAGACGCGAATGTGTACGCGTCAATTAGGGGCGTTTGGGGCGTTTTATTCGCGTCCATCGCGTTCGGTGTGAACACACCGTAAGAATCTGAACACAAGGGGGAACACAGGGAGACTCACACAGCCACGAGGGAGATGCTGACATAAATACACAGAAGGATAACGAGGGAAGTGAGAATACACGGGGAACACAGCTGACGCTAATTAAGATAAAGCCACAGGGGAAGCAAAACTAAACACACCGAACATGGAAAACACAAGACTTTCACAATAAAACAGGAAATGATGTGTGGTGGCGCGAAGGAGGGATAACCAGTAAAGGTGACTAAGGGGTGTTGACAACGCCACCTGCGGAGAGAGTTACACCCCAGGAAAGATTTTTATAGCCAATGTAGACATTACACTGGCTACCAAATCCCACGGGCACGTTATTAACAGCAGATGTGAGGCAGATCAGTTTTATGAATCAAAATTTATTAAGAAAAACTACTAAAGCATAGAACTGTAAAATCAGAGAAGTTCTTAAGGTAGCAGGGCTGAGTCTGCAAGACTGTTAATTAAAACACTTTAACAATGATTAAAACAACAAGGCTCGCTGCCACGGTGATACCCTAGTAAAATAACAACTCAATAAAATAACTAAACAAAATAGTAAAGACCGGCCACTTGAGGAGGCAACCTACAGAGAGCAGTGCCCAAGGGTGCCACCAATTACTCACCCGTGTAGTTCCACTGCAAATCTCACTGTCACTAACACTGAAATCTAAATGGTGCAATCTACCTATGCCTATGCCTGGTGTGTACACTCTCATGCATCGGGGAGGGGATTCCACCTCACGTGCCTAGCCCCTCAACAAGTGGCCACACCTCCACTAAAGCAACAAAGCATAAAAAGTTAAACAAATTTGTAAAAGACAAATAAAACAAATACACCCTAAGTTACAGTTCTTTATAAAAGTATGATTAAAATGCATAAAACAATTCCGAGTAAAAGACCATAAAACCAGGAGTCAGTCGAGGCCAGTCCATAAATGTTTGTAAGATGACAAACAGGCCACAACAAGACAGAATAAAACCAAACAAGACAGAACGGGATAAAACAAGACAGCAGCAGTATGGCACAATCCTGTAACAAAAAGAGGGAAACAGTCGTCAAGGTCCACCCTACTATATGCCACAGTATAACAAACACAAGAGTCCCACTCACCACTCTCTAAAGGGCAATACTAAAATGAGCAGCTTTCCTGAGGAGCTCTGCAGTGCTTAAGCTGCCTAACGCTCTCAGCCACCTTGGATGGGAAAAGACTGTCAAATGCCTCGGTGTGGTAGACTGCTACTGAATCTGAACACCAGAAACTCACAAACACTGGGTCAAAAGGACCCAGGACCAAGGCAATCGAAACATTTAAAATAGACTTGGCAAACATTTAACAACAAGATACAAAGAGATAAGGATACTGACGAGGTAATACTAATTTGGAATACAAAGAAACAGATATTGATAGCTCAAAAACCCTATATATATATACATACATACTAGGGGTGCAACAATACTCATATCGATATTGAACTGTTCGATACAGTGCTTTCGGTTCGGTATGCATATGTATCGAACAATACAAAATTTGTAATTTGTTTTATCAATTTTCCTTCTGACGATGCTGTCTGTGTTGAGCGCTCAGTGGATCTGCGCTCGACAGTGCAGCCTAGGCGGAGTAGTCGAACGCAGATTCACTGAGCGCAGGGCAAGCTAGCGAGACAGAAGTTAAGCTCTCCTTGCAACATGGCAAATTGAACCTCCCCCACCCTCATTCAGATGTGGGTTTGGAACTATTTTGGTCTTCATGTGAAGTATGACCCTGAAGGTAAGCGCGTCATGGACAAAAGTAAAACAGTATGTCGGATGTGCCATGCAATGCTCAATTACATTGGTGGGAACTAGTGCGTTAGCGCAGTTTGCTCGTTAACGTGTTGACGCCGTCCAGCCCCACGCACGGGGCGATCCGCGGTAGCTTGTTAACGGAAATTTGCTGTGTTGTGGCGTTAACGTTATTTCAACGAGATTAACGCTGACAGCACTAGTGGGAACACAACGAATATGACGAATATGCTACAAACTTTACCCGAGTCATTTAGACAACCGTTAGCACCTGATTCTCCTTATGGGGACCTGATATATTTAATATGCTGCTGAGAGTATAGCCCAGAAGAAGCCATTTCTCTGTAATAAACTCTCTTTTCCAAAGATGAGTGATTTCTCAATCAGATAGATTTATTTTTTTTATCCCTTTGTTGTTTCAGCAACATTAAATTTAAAAACTGTACTTTTGAGTTAAAATATATATTTATAATTTTAATAAATGACAAATTAAAAAGGCATGAACATTTTCTTTTTTGTATCGAAAAAATATCGAACCGTGACACCAAAGTATCGAACCGAACCAAACCGTGAATTTTGTGTATCGTTGCACCCCTAATACATACATACATACACACACACACACACACATATATATATATATATATATATATATATATATATATAAACAAACATTAACAAAGACAGACAATACACTAACTAAGAATAGCACAATATATACAGGCTTACATATACATAAAAGTCACTTATTAATAAATAGCCACCAGAAGAACAAATACTCTCTCAATCCACATGATTGAGTGGAAGATAATAAACGGATGAAAAGTGAGAAAAAGAAAAAAAAAGAATACGTAAGAAAACAGAGCTAAACTAAGAGAACAAGCAGGAGTGACTGTAACAGGCTGCACGCTGGTTGGGGCATGCGCACTAGTACTATAAAGTATAAAAGTATGAGCATAGAGGCATACTAGGATTTCACCTGCCAGTGGTTATGATGACCCCAGCTATCAATAGTTTTTTCAAGTTTAAAAATACTCAAGAGCCCTAAGATTTAAGTGAATTGTCTTCGCTTGCTGCGGAGTCATGGGAAATCCAAACCATGCTAGTTATCCTTTAGTAACACACAGGAGAGAAAATTACATGTTAGGGTTAAATTGTCACACTTGACACTGCATGTTCCACATCTCGGTGACAACGATGAAATGAAATAATGCACACCCAGTTCTTTGTATTTGTGAATCTCATAAATTGCGTTAACCATCATAACAGGTACGTCTATATAGATTATCACAAATTACAGAATTCAATCTTCCAGAAAGGTTAAGGTAATTATCTTTCTTTTGTTTTGCAATCAGAATTATGCAGGCAGTTTACTCAGTACTAAAAACCTCGACTGCACTTACTTTCCTTAGAGTTTCTCTCTTGTTGCTTTAAGTGGACACATTTAGTCCTGGACGTGGCCTAAAAGTGGTTCTGCTTTGCTCTTAAGTGTGAAATAAAATTATAATGAAGTACTGTCTGCTCAAGTTTCTCGATATTCTCCTGTTCTCTTTCACAGATATATGAAAACCAGAGCAATGAAGAACCGGACAGTACCATTAAAACCTTAACCACATACCGTCACTTCTTATAGTCGTCAGCATTAAAATTCATACATCCACATCACACAAAATTCACTGTAGCACACACACAAAGGTGCACCTGTCAAGATGTGGCGTTATTTAGAGTGACACAATCATTCAACTGTAAACAGTCTTTTTTATTATTCACACAAATATATTCTCTTTTAACACAGGGCATGTGACAACTCTACTGTCCTCTCTCAGTGTACTTTCAACCAAAAGGCAAATAACCAAACCACATGTACATCTAATAAAGGATATAAACATTGAAACACTTATCCAACATTATCCTTTATTGATGGATCATTTGATCTGCTCTTATATGAACCTGGCTGTCTCTCTGTACACACACACACACACACACACACACAACAGGAGTTATAAGGTTAATGGGCATCCAGTCAGTTAGCTAGTTAGTACCTTGGGTTCAATATGCACATATGACAAAATAACCAGTTTCTCTCATTACATTTCAAACAGGACAGTGGTAACAGCAGCAGGCTACGGATAATGTTAAGTTTTAGATTTTAAATAAGCTATATACATTTCAATGGGAGCAACAGGACGGTCAAATATCGCTGATTTAACTACAGAGTTGGACGGATTGTAGGGTAGCAAACATAGTCGGGAAACACGTTTTCAACACAGCAGGTTACCTGGATGTATTGTTTTTCAGCTAAAAAGAAACATGGCCTGACTCCTACCTAACTATATAAAGAGTAACTGAAGGGCAAATGCATCTAATATGTCTTGTTTTAAGCCAGGCACTTACTCCGCCGCTCTGCTGCATCTCAGCCACTATCGCTCTGGCAGCAACAGCGATAGAGCCAGAGCAGGGGAGAGGCTGGAACAAACCATTTTGGGAGGGGGGAGGGGTTAGCTATACTTTTGTTGTGAAAATGTTCCATCTCAATTAAGTACTGTATGCTTTTTATATTTTTAGTAGTGTGTCACACAAACAGCAAATATTGTCAAACAAAGTAAGAAGTCTTTGGGGGTGCTTTGATTCATTTTGGTTTGATTCAAATTGGCCTAAAATTGCCCCTGCCACTAGCTAAACAGAAGGCACAGGGTTCACCGCCACTGAAATTAATGGACAGCGGTCATTGTGTATGTAAAAAATGGCATGTGTTTGGAAATTTAAAGGGGCTGACAGAAATTTGTTTTTGGTTGTTTTGGCTAATTGTTCTCACCAGTAGTGTCTGTCCTAGTTAATTCAGTTTGGATCAAAGTTGAAATAAAATTACAATTTAAAATTACAATTTAAGTTTGACATTTTAGTGCCACATGTCATTCTTGTACTTGCCATTCTCTACTGTAATGACTTATTCTTAGGTGTTATTGTTGTACAGTATAAGTAACATTTCAGCTATATCATAATTAAGGGACAACTGAAGAAACGCAAGATCTCATCAAGTGGTGGGCAGTAAACGAGAGCCTTTTTTAGCGGGAGGAGAAATTCTTTAGAGAACGGATGGGAGTATGTAATGATTTGATTGCCTGTGTGTATGAGAAAGCATTGGTGGCACACTGGGAGTCTCTATCTATTTTTTATATTTTATTGAAGGGGCAATGTGTCGCCTTTTGTTACTTATTGAATTATTTGTATTTCTTCTGGGACTTTGTTGGCTGTTCAGGCCTGGTCATAACTGCCAAACAGGCCAAAAACAAATGAAATAACTTGAAGGTAATCTTCCTTTTCCTGCCTGCTTCCTTTTTTTGTTTTAATGGATTCACTTTAGTTTCCCAGGCTTTACATGTATGGAACGCCAGGACTGCCATAATGAATTAATTAAATACACCATTAAATAATTAATTAAATGTGGCAATAATTAATTAAAATTGGAATTAATTAATTAAATAAATAGTTATGATATATGTAATTAATTAATTATTGACACATTTAATTAATTATTTATGTATTTCACGTTTTAATTAATTATTGACACATTTAATTAATTAATTATTGACACATTTAATTAATTATTTAATGATATATTTATTTATTTCATTTTGGCAGTCCTGACGCCTGGCTCTCATCATGAAATAATTTTATCTGTCAGCCTCACCCATCAAACTCAGGGGGCGGGGTTAACGCTGATCGAGTCAAAACCATTGCTTTGGCCTGGTGGCCATTGTTTCTAGCACACAACAACCGGCATGTGGAAGCTAACAGAACTGAGCTTTGAAAAACCCTGTTTGTGTGTTACCAAATACCGTTTTAATATTTTTTTAGCTGAGAATGTAGTGGTTTAATCTTCATGTGTCTGGTCAGTTTGTCAAGATACAGCCTCTTTGCAAAAGTGTTTCGATGATTTCGGAGATGTCTGCCCAGTCTCACGGCAAAGCGTGGGATAGACCCGCTCGCCTCGCAAGCAATCCCACCGACAAAGCGCAGGCCCCGGTACACAGCTGTAGTAACCCCCGCTGACTTCTTTTACTGAGGTTATATTTATCGGTGTTTTATTTCCTGATGTTCTTATGTGTCCTACGTGTTTCAGTCGCCAATTCTGAATTATAACTAACATTAAAAACATGTTTAAGGAGGAGAGAGAGCAAATAAATCTGTTTAACATCTGATCTTTGGGTTTTTGTTCAGTAATCAGCGTGACCTGTGTATAAACACATAAAAGAGATAACGTTGGTGTTTCCGTCATGTAGTAACTGCTGGCTTTAACTGTACAAAGGTTGTTCGACACTATGAAACACATACAGACTTCATGATGTTCGGCTAATATTTTTATTGTGAATATTAATCATGCTGACCTCGCTCTGTACACCACGCAGCGAGGTCAGCATATCCACGATATCCTCAGCTCCACGAGTTAACACAAAGTTTCCCAGCTGACTATCTAACTGCCAACTATTCCAGAGACGTGAAAATATACAGCATAAAGAAAAGTGTAAGAGACTCAGCAGCAGATTAGAATAACAGTTATACATTTAATAAATCATCAAATGAATCCAAGAAACGAGCAAACCTGTTCCGACAATTTGAGTTTGTATTCCCTCAGCTGCAGACTCGCTGCTGTTTAAATGTTTGAAAAGGAAGATTAGATATAAAAAACGTCAAACATAGACTCAGTCTGCCTTCACATTTGATATGAGGCCAGCACGTATAGTGGCCTCAGCAGGCTATTACTGAAATACACATGCTATATCATAAACTATGATATAAATAGGGAGGTCCTATTAACATGTTTAGTTTTAAAGGACACCTTCCTGCCTTTAGTCTCATTCATGAGCAGTATTAGTTTTCTTCTAACATCCAGAAGTCTGCACGATGTGTTTCATAGTTTGTAACAAGCCTTTGACAGGTAAACATAACATGACCGAAAAAGCAAAAAAAAAAAAAAAAAAAAAAAAAAAAAGAGAGAGAGAGAGAGAGAGAGAGTTGACATAAGAAGAGAAAATGCTCTCAATTATGGAGACAGGCAAATTGTTCATTTATGTTTGATGTGTGTTTATTCCTCCCTAAATATCGTCGGTGAAGTTCGCCATGCATGTCAGATTTTCCTGCGCATTTTTATACCTCTGCCAACAGAGAGAGAAAAAAAATCACATTCTAACAGACAGCTGGTACTTAGAATACAGTTGAATAAGTATTAAAAAACAGATGATATTTAGATGATAGTTCAGTCTAACACATGTGCCAGTGAACCATTAAACGTCTGTGAAACTATGCAGTTATGAAACGTAACTTTAACCTCAGCCAAACCGATTTGCTCAGTTGTAAATAAAACAGCGAAGTAAACGTGACCCGACAGACAGAACCTGAGTGAATGAAGTCCAGCGTTTAACCACTGAGAGCTAAAACTCAGCTGAGGTTTGAAAGCTGTGTGCCGGTGATTGGACATCAGCCGCTGATAAAGCTGGCTCGCCTATAAAGTGCTCTGTAAGGAAACAAGCTCCAGCAGCTCTGCGCTCGGGGAAAACACTATATTTACTTATCTTGTGCAGAAAAATGCGCTGACATTGCGTTATATCGAGCACCGGCTGCCCAGTTAAACTGTGACTATCACCAGGTAACTAGGCGTGTTTCTTGAATTAGCAGCAGGTGTTAAACAGCTGACAGATGAGGAGAAGGATGCATGCAGGTAAACTGAGGGTCTGCTGAGCTGATCGCTGGTTTCGTGAGAAAAATGTCAGCTCGTTCTTTATGTTACAGAAGCACAGAGACACAAGACCAGGCGGAAAGAGACGATCGTTCGGTGAAAATGAGAATCTGCGAATGCAACATGTGGAACACGGAGAGTGGAATATGTAAACAAACCGGTTAATGTACCCCCTCGGTGCGCTCTGCATGCTAACTGTTAGCAGAGCTAGTGAAATCTCTGAAAACATCTGAGCACTTTTGCAAGCATGTTCTATGTTGACAACCTGACCAGACATACGGCGCGACATTCGCGGCTAAAACACTGTTAAAAGTGTAGCTGGTGACAGAAAAACGGGGTATTTTAAAACTACACCACCACCATTGCTGCCTGTGATTTGATCTGCTTTCTGGGATACCTGGCTGCCCCAAGTCTACACAAGCAATCGATTATCTAGGATCGACCTGTTTTGACTTACTTTGCACGGCAACCAATCAAATGTTAGAGAAGCTGCATGGGCAGCGTTAACCCCGCCCCCTGAGTTTGATGGGTGAGGCTGACAGATAAAATTATTTCATGACGAGAGCCAGGCGCCAGGACTGCCAAAATGAAATAAATAAATATATCATTAAATAATTAATTAAATGTGTCAATAATTAATTAAATGTGTCAATAATTAATTAAAATGTGAAATACATAAATAATTAATTAAATGTGTCAATAATTAATTAATTAAATGTGTCAATAATTAATTAAAATGTGAAATACATAAATAATTAATTAAATGTGTCAATAATTAATTAATTAAATGTGTCAATAATTAATTAAAATGTGAAATACATAAATAATTAATTAAATGTGTCAATAATTAATTAATTAAATGTGTCAATAATTAATTAAAATGTGAAATACATAAATAATTAATTAAATGTGTCAATAATTAATTAATTACATGTGTCATAACTATTTATTTAATTAATTAATTCCAATTTTAATTAATTATTGACACATTTAATTAATTATTTAATGGTGTATTTAATTAATTCATTATGGCAGTCCTGGCGTTCCATATACATGTAAACCATTCTTGTTTTACACAAAATTGGGTTTGAGACTAAATACTTTAATTATGTTAACATTGTAATTAAAAAATTAGGTCCCCACCTCCCAACAAAGGGGTAGTTACAGACATCAAGCAGATACTTGTGCAGTAAACCTGGCTCAGACGCAGTTTACTGACAGCCCCCTGTCAGCACTTACGTCCAAGTCTTCCCTCCAAGTCTCTTGGAGAACATCATGGGAGCAGATGATGCTGCAGAAAGCCCCCTGCAACTTCAGAAGCAGAGGCTGGATCTCGAGTGCTCACAGGAAGATTGATTGCCAGCATGTTTTAAGGATGCCTTAGGTACCCTCAATGGTGTTTCTGGCCTTTGTGTGATGTCTATCGAATCTTTCTTCTACGTGATCTGTAAAAAAAATAAATAATTGAGCCAAGAGTCACATACATTTATTCTGTGCTCAGGAAGATTTTTTGGGGGGGAGATAATAACTAGAAGAATAATATTGCTTTTGTTCTCATAAAGTTCCACACACTCCCACACTATTTGAGTGCTCATAGGAAGATGGATCGCCAGCAATGTTTTAAGCATGCCTAAGGTGGGCGCAGTGATGTTTCTGGGCTTTGAGTGATGTCTGTTGAACACTTCTTTGACTTATTAAAAAAAGGAAGCAAAGAAAATAAATAGTAACTTCCAAAAAAAAAGTTCTTTATTTGCACTTTATTTAAATATTACTACTATCAACGGCAGGAAATTACATTAATATTATGGGTAAAGGTGAAAAAAAAAAACTTTAATCAATTAATTTAACTTCACAGTGTATTTTGGCATTAAATAACTGTCCTGTTATGCTTTAGCTTTATGTTTCATAATAACAGCCTAGTGTGTTTTACCACAGGCTGATGATATGGGGTCATCTTTGAGTCTGGGTACTGCAGGGATGGGTATCCTCCACATCCTGAGAGGAATAAGTCTGCTGGTGGATACACGGCCTGTTTGTGCATCGGTGAATGCCGAGGGACAAGTGCATCTACCACAGATCCTGAATTGCAAAGGTAAACATAAAGAAATGCACCTCTGGCTTCACAAATACCCTGCAGTATAAGCTGAAAAGTTTCATAATCATATATAACATGAAAATCTCATATCTGCTCTGGGAGCGTCATCCGTTTATGTTTATCCAAAATCTAGACAAGCCCAGGCATGTGTGAGAGCAGGACCAGTGTGTTTTTTGGACATGTCTCAGTATTAGAAATACTACTATTATCAGTTGCCTTGTTGTAGCTGATGCAAAAGCAAGACAAGGTGATATCCACTAAAAACTTCTTCACCGAATGTCTCATCCTTCATTTTATACATAAATACAAAGATCTTGTTCATTAGATATGTAGCTGAGTTTCCTGTTGTTAGGCAGCTCATCCAAGGCAAGTCCTACTAGAGAACTACACAAGAATATTATAAATAAACAACAACACACATCTAATCGAAAAGTTAATATTCCCTCTTAATGCCCTGCAGCTAGTCAGAATAAATGCAAATGAGGGAAAAATCTGCATTATAATAATAATAATGACAGCTTTTTATTTTTAACCAAAAGCACAGAAAAAACATCAGTAATGATCTTTTGTGTTAAAGGTATTAACATAACCAAAGGAGGAATACTTTTAAATAATAGAAAGGCAACTACAACAGGTAGAGTGGAACTATGCAAAGCTCAGACTTTATTATGGAGTAATAAGAGCAACATATAGAATTATCTATAGCGCTTTCTTGTTTGATGTCAAGCACAGCTGTTCATTGATTGAGAAGCTTTCCTACTGGGCGTGAAACAACCAGAAGGGAAACATATATGTATTTCTAGTTGGGAGTGGTTCCTGGACGTTGTGGGTTTCTTAGTTTTTTGCACACTTGTGGGTGCAGATCTAATTTTAATAACAGACAAAAGTAAGCTGAGTAAATACAAATTTCATGTATCTTTTACATTACTGTGAAGGAGTATTGGGCAACTGGTCTTTGCAGGATTGTTTTAATTCTGTCATGCTCTATACTGATTGAACTGATTCATGATCAGTTAAACTTTCCTTATCCACTATTGTTTTCCTCTGTTATAAATTGTTGAAATGCAAGCACTGTCAAATATTATCAAAATGTTGCAATTTTATACCCTCAAAAAGCATCCGGCAATACTACAGTCTTTTAGTCTTGTTTAAACACTTGTGACAGATCAGTCATGCTGAGGTTGGAAGGTTTTCATATGTTTTGGCTCACAGCAGGGTCCGAGTTAACATTTGAGATCTACTAGGTTAAAGACATTTTTCCTCTCCCTCATGTCTCGACTGAGCTCTGGATACAGAGACGTTCTGCATCTGGAAGGGAAGGACCCAACTGTTGTCTGTGGAGCGCCGGATCACTGTCATTGCTCTGGCTTCTTAGACAGCAAATCAGCAGTTTGTATCTGGACTCTCTCATACCTCTCTAAGGTATTTCTGACCTTTTGGCAGCCCGCTTAAAACTTTAAGACAAGGGCCTTATTGACTGTCAGCAATGATTTATGTTAGTAACGACTGAGGGCGGGAGGAGAGTGAATAAGAGTCATGGAAAGAAGGTAACAGAGCAAAAACAAGCAAATTGGCAACAACTACCATCTTTCCCTTTATGTATAAAAATTCACACAGGGAGAGCAAGATGGAATGGATTACAGCAAAGTTACTTGTTGCTTTGCTCATTCTTTTTGACTTGATCCACAAACCTTCTGTTAACCAGAACTAAGTGGCCAGTGGATTGGAGTGTTTTCTTATTACCCTTCATTTGAAAAGGCCAACTCAAAGGGTGCCTAAGTTACTAATTACACTAGTTTAGCTATTGGTGTTAAATGTTGCAATTATACCAATGACATTTCCCAGAAATAACACGCAATCAGCCATTTAGGTCCTGCAGAAAATTTAAAAACACCTTGTTTGCTCTGTCACCTCTAACATGATTTCAGATTTTGCAGTCTTCCTGCTTTTTTTGCCCAGTACACATATCTGTGCTTCTGCGCATTTCAGTTCACCACAAATATATATATGTATGTGTGTGTGTGTGTGTGTGTGTGTGTGTGTGTGTGTGTGTATGTGTGTGTGTGTGTGTGTGTGTGTGTGTGTGTGTGTATTTCTCTACTCCTTAGATGTTCTGACTGTTGCAACATACCACACACCAGGGCTTTTCTTAGATGTCTTTTCTTAATTTCAGAATACAAGATGTCAGGAATTCTGAAGCATGTTTTTTAGGCAATACACTTGTAGGCACAACTTTTCAAGCTCTTTATTTTTCCAGTTTTTCTCAAGATCTTTAGCCTGCTTTTTAACACAAGATACCACCTTTCCATCCAGATTTAGCATAAATACAAGGATGCAGGAAAAAGAAAATGTTGAATTAATATTAATGAATTATTATCCATCTACCGCTGTGGTCAAAGTATTACACATGGTTGGTCAAGATAAACAGTTTCCCAATTGGGTGCCTGTAATTGAGTGCAGAAGTAGAAAGCATGAAACATGGGTTAAAAAAAGGGCATGGCACATCCCTAAGAGTGAAGAAAAAAAAAACATAAAGAAAAAATGGTATTGATGTTTTGCCCATTACTTTTTTTCTTTGGTCTATTGATTTGACAATGTTTTCATCTCCCGCTAGTTTTCATCTCTTCAGGGGAGCAAAAGCTTCAGTGAATGCTTAAAACACAATCACAGGCCAAGCTTCGGTCGCTCGCTCTCCCGCCGCTCCGCTCCTCGCTCGCCCGCCAGCCGTTTTACTCACCGGACCTTCAGCCTCGCCATGGCACAGCGGCTCCGCCTACCACCTCGGCTCAATGGAGGCTCGGCTGTGTACCCCGCCCGCTTCCTCCTCCCGGAAAAAGCGGCGCACACACCGCCATAACAAGGACTGTTTTCAGCGACTCCCGGTGGTGAGTTCTAGTGACTGTTTTCCACCCTCCTCATTTGATTCTTCGCCTCAAATAACTAATAGACTCATCTCTGATTCATGGGGAGTCTCCCTCCTAGACGAGGACGTAGACTGGGACGAATTTTTCTGCTCTGCTCCCCCAAAAACTGTTCAGTCAAAGACTGTAAATAGTGGTGGCAGGAGGACCAGAACAATTCCAGAGAAACCTGCCAGTATCGCACACCCAGTCGTTATCTCCACTCCCGTCAGTCAGGCTACACCCGCTCCAGTGCCAGCTCCCAGGAGGAGGGCAGCTGCGACCCAGTCTACCTCCACACCCGCTCCTGTTTCTCGGGTGAGGGTGACTGGTGTCCAGCCACCTCCCGTGCCTGTCCCAACGCCCAGGCTGAGGGCAGCCAGAACCCAGCCAGACCTCCCTAGCGGCTTGGAAGAGCTAACCGGTTCACCTGCTACCTCACCACTTCATCCACCTCCTGACCCAGCCTTTCACGCCCTCGCACTATCCCTAGTTAGATTAGCTGAACTGTCCCCTGCCCAGGCACCAGCCTTACTAGCCCAAGCTGTAGCCTTATCTCCGTCACTAGCTCAGTCTGTAGCTCAACCATTAGCCACACCAACCTCAGCTCCGTTGTCAGCCTCGCCTACCTCTGTTCATCCCTTAGCATCTCCACTCCAGTCAGTTCCCTAACCTGCTGTTCAGCTTCCACTCCAGTCCCCTGTAGTCCAGTCTCCTGCCCTCCAGTCCCCTGTAGTTCAGTCTCCTCCTGCCCTCCAGTCCCATGTAGTTCAGTCTCCTCCTGCCCTCCAGTCCCATGTAGTTCAGTCTCCTCCTGCCCTCCAGTCCCCTGTTGTTCAGTCTGCTCCTGCCCTCCAGTCAGTAGTCCAGTCTGCTCCTGTCCTCCAGTCAGTAGTCCAGTCTTCTCCTGTCATCCAGTCTGTAGTCCAGTCACCCGTCTACCGTCCTGTTCAGTTCCCGGACCTGCAGCCGCAGCACCCAGAGCCAGCTGTGAGCTCTCCGGCTCTTCAGCCAGGGGTTTCCGCGCCCGCTGGCCCGGCCTGTCTCCAGCCAGGGGCTTCCGCGCCCGCTGGCCCTGCCTGTCTCCAGCCAGAGGCTCCCGCGCCTACTGGTCCGGCTTCTGCTTCAGCTTCGCCTGGTCCGGCTTCTGCTTCAGCTTCGCCTGGTCCGGCTTCAGCTTCAGCTTCAGCTTCGCCTGGTCCGGCCTCTGCTTCAGCTTCGCCTGGTCCGGCCTCTGCTTCAGCTTCGCCTGGTCCGGCTTCTGCTTCAGCTTCAGCTTCGCCCGGTCCGGCTTCAGCTTCTGCTTCGCCCGGTCCGGCTTCAGCTTCAGCTTCTGCTTCGCCCGGTCCAGCCTTGGCCTCTGCTTCGCCCGGTCCGGCCTCGGCCTCTGCTTCGCCTGGTCCGGCCTCGGCCTCTGCTTCCCCTGGTCCGGCCGCGGCCTCTGCTTCTGCTTCGCCTGGTCCGGCTTCAGACTCTGCCTCGGCCTCTGCTTCCCCTGGTCCGGCCGCGGCCTCTGCTTCTGCTTCGCCTGGTCCAGCCTCAGACTCTGCCTCGGCCTCTGCTTCGCCTGGTCCGGCCTCAGACTCTGCCTCGGCTTCTGCTTTGCCTGGCCCTACAGCTGCTCCTCAGTCTCCGCCGGCTCCCGCGCCGCCTTCTGCAGCTACTCCTTGGCCGCCTTCTCCTCGTCGCCGGCGTGGTCGACCACCGCACCGGCTCAGTGGCCGCCGCCGTCTTCCTCGCTGCCGCCCACCGGATCGACTTCAGCGTCTCTGCCGGCCGCGTGGCCGCCCACCTGGACTGTATGGGCTCAGCCACTGGCCGCGTGGCCGCCCACCTGAACTGTATGGGCTCAGCCACTGGCCGCCCACCTGAACTGGCTCTGTGTGGACTCCGTCCCTCCGTCCTGGGCCCCCTCCGCCCGCCCTGTTCTGTTTTTTTTTTCTTTTGGCTGTCGGGTGCCGGCCTTTGGGGGGGGGGGGGGGGGGGGGGGTACTGTCAGGGTTCCTGAGTCGTTGACCCAGTGTTTTCTGTTTTGTCATGTTCAGTTTATTTTCACATCTGTGTCTTCTGTGCCAGCATACCGCCTGCGTATTGTGTTCCAGTTATTTCCATGTATCATTAGTCAGACTAAGTTCAGCTGCGTACTCACCGGTTTCTAATCATTCATCACCCAGCATGTATTTAAGTCCTCAGTTCCATCCGATCCTTGTCGTGTCATTGATGTACGTCTGATGTTAGTGTCGTCTGTATGTTCAGTTAGCCAGCCAGTCCTTTGTTCATTCATTCATTCATTCAGTCAGCCAGCCAGCCAGCCAGCCATTTCCTCCCTCTGTACTGTTTGCTCACTCCTTCGGCAATAAACATCCACCTTCACCTACCTGCCTGTGAGTCCAGCGATTGGGTCCTCCTTCTCTCGTCCACGACACTACTCCTGACACATTTATATAGCGCTTTTCGAGGCCCTCAAAGTGCTTTACTCATTACGCTACTCATTCGCACACTGGTGGAGGCAAGCTACAGTTGTAGCCACAGCTGCCCTGGGGCAGACTGACAGAAGCAAGGCTGCCATATTGCACCATCGGCCCCCCTGGCCATCACCAGTAGGCGGTAGGTGAAATGTCTTGCCCAAGAACACAACGACCAAGCCAGACAGAGCAAGGGATCGAACCAGCAACCTTCCGGTTACAAGATGAGCTTCGCAACCCATTGAACCACGGTCGCCCCTTAATTTCAAGGTTCGAATTTTTTTCAGTGAAGCATGTCACTGTGTTTAAAGTTATTTAATGCACCATAAAGAAAGGCGACAGTGGTAACCACTGCTCCAGATGAAGTCAGATGAACTCTATGAAGTGTTGCTGACTTCAGATGTGCTACTAAAACAGTATGGCCCCTGATCTGTTCAGTGCCACATTGAACTCAGTGGTAAACACCACTTTAGATTTAAGTCAAACAATCAACATGTGATTGACTTACAGATTGTCAGCTTTTAATTCAAATGGTTTAACAAAAGTATTGTATTAACTTTTTAGGAATTACATCAATTTTTATACAGCATACACCCCCTCGTCTACAGGGCGAGTAAGTGGATAATTAACTGACGATTGTTTCATGGCCAAATGAGGCCTCTCCCCTTGTTCTTTTATAACAGCATAAGCAGAGAGAAGATCTGCAGTTGATTGAAATTTTTTACTTTGGAAGCAGAATAGCTATCCCTTTATTATTTAATAGCTTTTCAACTGAATTGTCGATTTAATTCAAAAGAGAGGTCAATCCACCTGAAGGAAGCTGGAAAAAACTGAGAAATGGCAGAAAAATTGTCTCCAAATCAACAATCTGGTACATTCTTAAGGAGGCATGCACTGACCAGCTCAGCAATACAAGAGTCTGAAAAATTTGTGCCATTTTCTAATACAAATGGTTCTGACTGTAAATGAAATACAGCCATACTTACTATGCACATGGTAAGCCAGACTTACCATATGTAGTCTTGAATTTACAAAGGTTTTTCATCATAATACCTCAGGGAAATTAATATCAAGCACCAAACAAAAGCATTGCTATACTCTACAGTTTGCTATGATCAAAGAAAAAAAGATAAGGAAAATAAATAACTGAGAGTACTGACTAGCATGAACTGTATGGAATGACAGTTAAAAGGGATGCTGTGGACAAGTATCTTCCTGTGTGTTTTATGTCTCAAACACACCTTTTTTATGTCAGTTGCTAACGCTCCCATTGTTTGCCTCTTGTCTGAATTGATGCTTTTCAATTCCTTTAATCCTTTTATTTTTCGACTCTATCCTATTCACCTTTTCTTCCTTTTTTGCCATCTTTGTCTCCATTGAGATTTCACTTCTCTCGCCATGTTCACTTCATTCTGTGTGCTGATTGTTTCTACACTGAACCTTATCTGAAACTCCCTGTAGGATTGGTGCTGGGTAGAAGTGTACACACACACACACACACACATCCAACTCCTTTCTTTCTTACTACATACAGCTATTACACTCACAAAAACAGACATGGAAAAACAAAAAAAACCTTAGCAGAATTTCCTCTCTTGGTTTAGAAGAATTGAAATGTCACTGCAGTCTTGATCACAAATCAATAAACCATTCTCACCGCTGCCATTTTAGTGTGTGTGTGTTTGTACATCCTTTCAGGCCAAAACTTGTGAAAACTTGGACATACCTCGCTAGTTTTCATTCAGTGTGTTTTAATCCCCTTAAACATCCCTTAACCAAGATGACATGAACTTCACTCATCTGCAGGAAAAGAAAAGAAACTTTGGCAGAAAAGAAAAAGATCTAAAAACAAGAAGCTCGTGCTCTCTGCAGTATTTCCTTTACAGGGAGTAGGTAGGCATTAGATAATATGTATTGATTTTTACATAACGGTACCTGATTAACACAAGCATACTGTATAATATTATCCTATGACATCTCTAACTAACTAACTAGACAGCTCACTCTCTTGATAATACCTTAATGGACCTTGACTAAGAGGTCAGAGGGCCAAAATAATCTGATATTTAGATTGTCCATATATATATATTCCCATATGCCATGTCAATAAAAACAACCATAGTATGAAACAGTTGTACATAGTATGAAGCTTCAGATCAGTCTATTGGCACTAAAAGACATGTCAGAGGTTAAATGGGACACTTATGTGATATTTTAAATATTTTAAAGGATACTTTCTGTGTGTATATGTATATGCATTTCTATATGTTAACAATACACATCACACTTGTAAGAATCATAGTTTCTATGTTAAAAGACTTTTTGTCAATAATCAACCAATTAATCATTAAGTTGACCTTGAAGACCTTGGTGGATGTGAAACAAATTTTAATGGATTTAAACACTACGAAAAACACAATCTCCTTTGTGGAGGTAAAAAAATATGAAAATATCTTCCCTTTTTTCTGCAGTGAGTTAAAAAATTCTTTGGCTATTTGCCTTTCACTTCAGCTCACATATATTGTAGGCTGAATCCATTCATAAAACGTTGCTGGTATTTTATAGAGCTGTCTGTTGTTTGTCCAGTGTTGGTGCATACTGTAAGTCCAGCGTGCATAAGACAACAGTCTGTAGTCCAATTTGCAGTAATATATATTATAGTTACATAGAACATGACATCTACCCAACAGATCCAGTATTGATTGGGCTGTAATATTGAGAACATTAAGCTATTTATCGATGTCAGCACAGTGTGTTTGCTACAGGCATTAGTCCCACATATCCAGCATTATTCGTTACAAAAAAATAAGCATTTCAAAAATTAGAGCCCAACCAAATTCTTAGTGGACCAATGATATTTGCAGATATTATGTATTACCCAATCTATTTGTATTGGCATTGATAACACCCAATCCATTTTAATTTAAAAAGTAAAAGAGAAACACCATTCAGTTATGTTTTGAATGCTGATGTTGCCTAGTTTGCCCACCAGAGAGAGCTCTGCAAAACATGTTCGAAATGCCACAAACACAGAAACCAGCTGATCTGAGCAGAGCGTGTAAACATGTAAATAAAAAGCTACACATAAACAGGAAAATGTCGTTATGATTTGTGAGTCTGAAAGAAAAAATATATTTTATTTGATGTAGTAGGGTATTGTGTTTTTAATTCTAAATTTTAATATTGGTCTTGGAAGTCAGCTTCTCACCTCTATTTTTTTCATCTGTAGTGTGTCCAGTCATCTTCTCATTGCCAACAGGTCAGATTAAAATTTAAAAAAGAATTTTGAGAATTCAGAAAGATTGGTAATGATATGGTGAAAATGTGCAGAGGGATTTGTTTATCACGATAGAAATCTGATTCATTCACAATTAATCCACGCTGACTTTGCTACGATTTCCTTCGTAAATATGGGATCCTCTTAGTTTCCACATGCTGAAGCACTTTGTGAATTAAGTACTTAGTTCTGGATTTTCCTTTGATCGGTGCTACAGACTGGTATCCTCCTCAATCTCCTGCTGGCTGAGTTCAATGTGTCGCTGAACTCCAACATAGCAACGAACACCCTAATTTCCCTTGGGAGTGTTTCGCGTGCCCCAGTAATGGTGCATTGCCTTTTGTAAGGCCTAAGTGAAAGCATGAATAATTCTGGCACTATATTACACTTGATATGTTGTTGGAAAAGGCACTGAAGGTGATACGGGCAATGCAGGGCAGAATAAATTTATTAGTTATGCCACCTCAGCAGGGATCTTTTGCTGCAGCCGTTGAGATGCTCTTAATGGTTACTTTTTCAGAACAGCTTTGTATATTTAAAAACTTAATGGCAACAATAGACAAAAGTAACCAACATTAAAGAGTTCTTCCTGTATTGTTATTTTGAAACAACCAATGATATAAAACAAGAAAAATGACAATGCTAGTAGTAAAACAGTTTTAAAACCATTTTTGTTAATTGGGGTTGACTCAAACATAATAATTTCTTGTTAATCAAATATTAAAAACTAACATAAAAATGCATTTTATTGTACAATGACCAGTGATATACTGCTGTGCCCCCCATCCTCCGCACAGGCCTGTTCTAAGCCATGGGAAAATCTTGCATTCCAGCTGCTCCAGCTCCGTTTCCTCTTGGCTGGATGTCCTGAGCAGTGTCTGCTGCTTGTACATCAGCATTTAAAAATGATTGATGGTTCCCATATCCTGTGAGATCAAGTCACTCTGGCCGATGTCAGACTTTTATATTTGGGAAAATGGTCTAGACGCTTTTCTGTCCATGCACTTAAGATATGAGACCTGACATGCACTTAACTTTATGTACTGCAGACAAATAATAGTGAATAATTCCTGCAGAAGTTAGGTCTTAATAAATCAAACAATGTAAGTCTCTAATGCATTATCTTGTCATATTTGTGACACTATTTCATATGGTGGCCTCATCCGGGGGCAAGCTGAGAGATCACAGACAAACCCAGACACTAGAACATTTTAGAGGAGTTCAGATAAAGTCAATGATGTTCAAAAAAGTAGAAGAAATAACAGAAACACCTCTGTGAATACTGCAGTGCAGTTCAATAATACCACAAATCACACCCTCAATAAGCTCTATGGACACCTCTATCATAGAGTTTCAGCAATAAATAGCCATTATTATATACAGTACAGGCACTAGCTATTTGTTCAGTGCACCTGTTCAGTTACTCTTTAACTCATATATCTAATCAGCCAATCACATGGCAGAAACTCAAAGCATTTAGGCACGTAGACACGGTTGAGACAACCTACTGAAGTTTAAACTGAGCATCAGAATGGGGAGGAAAACTGATTTAAGTGACCTTAAATGGGCTTGGATGCAATTGGCAATGTGAGCGTTGGCATATAACTGTCTCCAGAGTATCCCTGTGACACACTGGAGATCTGTCTTAGTTGCACCCCACCTCTCGCCCTATGGTAGCTTGGATAAGCTCCAGCCGCCCCATGACCCTGATAAGGATAAGGGTTTTAATGGTCCAGAAAAGCAAAAATATCCAGTGAGTGGCAGTTTTCTGGGAGAAAATTCCTTGTTGATGTCAGAAGACAATGAACAGACTCCTTCAGGCTGGTTGGATGTAACTCAAATAACCGCTCATTGTAAACAAGGTATGCAGAAGAACATCTCAGCATGCACAACATGTTGAACCTTGAAGCAGATGAGCTACAGTAGCAGAAAACCACACCACGTGGTCCTTCTGCCAGCTGAGAACAGGAAACTGAGGCTACACAAGCTCACCAAAATTGGACAAAAGAAGACTGGAAAAAGCTGCCTGGTCTTATGAGTAAACATTAAAAAAAGAATCCACAGTGCTTTGTATCAGTGGTTTAGGCTGGTGGTGTAGGTTTGTGCTTGACTTTTCTCAGCACTCTTTGGGTCCCTTGATCATCATTTAAACTCTGCCTTCATGACCACAGTGTATCCATCTCCAGAAGGACACACCATGCCAAAAAACAAAAATCACTTAAACTTTACTTGCACAACACAATGAGTTCATTGTGCTCAAATTGCCTCCACGGTCACCAGATATACACTTTGGATGTAATGAGATTTGTGCAGCCAACAAATCTTCAGCAATTGTGTGGTGCCATCATGTAAATAGGGAAAGAAAATCTCAGAGAAATGTTTCCAGCACCTTGTTGAACCTATGCCATGAAGAATTAAGGCAATTCAGAAGGCACAAAAAGGGCCATACTCGGCATTGGCAAGGCATCTAACAAAGTAGCCAATGAGTGCAGATAAAATGTATAAAACCGCATTTGTGCTTTATTCATTAGTGGTTAATAAACCACCAGCTATGTATAATAGTCCAGGTAGATGGCAGAAAAACAAATTACTTGGCACTTCCTAACCAAGTAACAGACACAGCTAAAAGAACCAGCAGGCAGCACAAACAAAAACACAACACACACAGACAAAGGCAAGAAATATTAATTGTTAAAAGCCGTCTACTTAAAAGAACTAAGGGATTGGCAATGTGGCCAAATTACCACACATCAACAACACATCTTTCCTCCCCACTGCTGTCAGACTCCATAATAAAGACTTTAACTGATCAAGCACACACATCCATACATATGCAATAATACTAAGTGCAATAATCCTTTCTGTCATCGTTGTATTTTTACTCAGTTGTATATAGTATTTGTATTTGTATTCTATTTTTATCTTATTGTATATTTATTTTATTCTACTGTATATAGTATTTTATTTTATTCTATTCTGTACAGTTGTGTACTGTATTTATTCTTATTGTATTCTAATTTTTGCCTCATAACTTTTGCACTGTCCACTTCCTGCTGTGACAAAACAAATTTCCCACGTGTGGGACTAATAAAGGTTATCTTATCTTATCTTATCTTATCTTATCTTATCTTATCTTATCTTATCTTATCTTATCTTATCTGGCAGGAGCAGCTATATCTTCCATTCGCATGAACATCTGTATACTTCGTTCTTCCCAATTTAGAAAAAGTTTACATAAACAATATACTGTGTGCTTCAAAGCTAGCTTCAATTCACTTAAAATTAATGCCAACAACAGCAGTCAGACAGAACAGACAGAAGCTAGAGAAATATGTCCGTCGTGTGTGTTTCATCCAGGCAAACAAAGCTTGAAGTCCCTGTCCTATTATTTATGCATTAGACACAAACAATGTCGGCAAGAGGTTTTAGGGCTAAATTAGCAGCCATGAATTGTGCAGGTAGTCTTTTCATTTAGATACAAGCCACAGAACTGTGACTTTGAATTGTTTTTCACTTTCAATTGTGTAGAAAACCTTAAATAACCCTTTCCATATATAAGGTTAGCCTACTCTCTTTGAATAAGCTAGCTAGTCTCACGCACCTTTTGTGACCTTTCATGTATGACATGAAGTTTCTGCAAATTTGTTTTGCATCCACCTAAACACTACAAATAAGGCTGAAATATAGTGATTAGAGAGCAAACATCTATAGGGAAGCAATTGCATCAGTTTGTTGCAACTCAATTTCTTTCTGTTGGTCTCTCGACGCTGGTTGAATGTCAGCGCTGCCAAACGTCTGCCCAGATTACTTTGGTGCACAGGTGGTGTAGGAGTGACAGGTTGTGGATTCTCTGCCGACAGAATTTGGCACAAATTAGCTTCTGTTATTTTTTATGTATTTTTTATGTATTTATTTTGAAAGTGAAGCGGGTGAGTGGATGTAATGCATCAATCCTTTTGAACAAATGGCAACAAAACTATGGTAAAGAAGAGCTCTGGGCTTGTGTTTTCAAAAACGTGGCTCTGTGAGTGACATCTCAAGAAAAAGAGAGTAGACTCTAGAGAAGAGAAACAATCAATTAGGAAAGAAGAACAAGAATAATCTCTGTCTGAATGAGATCAGCGACTGCATGTGTAACACAATTGGAATTCATAACCAAAACTTGGAAAGAGTGATTCACATATGCTGCTAATACTTTCCCCAGAGCAGTTCATGCTTTAACACACACCTCACCAAACCTATTTTACCCCATAGTGAGAAAACTAATCATGTCCAACAACTATTCAGCTGTCAAGCCCTTCCTCTGGCAGTACCACAAATGTTGCCCTGTTCGTCTCTTATGTTCAGCCATCTGCTGGAAGTCCCCGAGTCACCTCAACACAGGATCATCACCTATTCTTCTCCTTTTAAATCAAACAGACTCCACTGAGGATTTTTCAGTGCAAACCTAATCCATCATCAATGCCTGACATTACTTCGCTGCATCAGAGCCAAAGAAATTCATCATCTTCACCTCTCTTCACACAAACAATGCAAAACTTTAATAGATTTGGCAGCCTAATATTGGAGACTATCCTTCTATTCCAATGCATGCCAAAGTTTTTTGAAGTGCCTAGCCTCATCACGCTGTTTTTGACTGCTGCTTCTTTTTAGATTCTTAACGTTGCCAGTGTGACATGCGCTTCTCTACAGACACCCAGAGCTGACAGCACAGATATGTGATTCACGGTTTAGAAAAAAACAAGGTGAGTTCTCAAAAAGTGAAACTGAGCTTGAGAACTACACCTACACTTTACGTTTACATTTTAAAGCAGCTTTAAAATGATATCTGTCCATAATCTGTATTGTCTTGTAAACACATCTTGTCTCCAAGAATCATGTCTCGATGGAAGTAGATTTCTGAGACTGTATCCACACTGGAAACTATTTTCTCGTTGTAAATCTCCAAAGGCGAGGGCTCAAATGTTGCTTGCAGACACTCCAGTTGCCTCCAGTTCACATGCCAATTAGGCACAGTCATCGGCTATCTAAAGATTCCAAAAAAAAATTATTGGGATGGATTGGTTTCACAGTCATGTAGTAAACATGGGTGTATCTTTGCATTTTCAAGCTAAAGCTAAGGAAACGGTCTTTCTAAATATCTCAATTTTAGGGATTCTAAAGGACCGTTCTAGAGTTCTGGGACATTTTTTGGCCCACCAATAATGTTGAACATAATCTCTGCCCTACAAACATTTGTTCTCTAAATGACACGTGTCCCCCCCCCCCCTCCCCCCCGACCACAGTTCAGTCCCCTTTCATATAATTTGTGTCATCCCAATGTTTTCTGATTAGGCAGCAACACCCTCATTGGTGCGACCCTGTAAACCATATTAGCAAAAGACAAAAGAAAATTAATTAATTAATTAATTAATTAATTAATCACCAAGCTTCCTTCTTTTAATTTATGTATTTGTTCTTGACTTTCACATAAACATGTGTTAAAACATAGAAAATATTGTTAAACAACAATTCTGTGGTCCTGAATATTTATTTTTCAGATGTATGGCATAATATAGAAAAATGAGTCATGTATTCCTTTGGCCCTGTTATCTTGTGCACACTGTTTCTCTAAGTTTAACCTTTTTACTATATAACAAAATAAAATCATAATTGTTAATATTATAACCTTAAATAGTTTTCTTGGTTTGCAAGGATTTAATCTGTTTAATCTCTCTTTGTAATTATTTTATGAATAGTACATTTTATCAAAGATAAAATAAAAACTTATATTAGCATTAAAAAAAACATGAGTGACTATTAATAGGTACCTTGGGCAAAGTAGAAAGTTGGTTAAATTTATATGAGCCTTATCTGGCACTGAGACTGATTATCTTTAACTTAAAGGTCAAAGATTTGGTAAACGGTAGTTTTAAAATCTACTTTGAGGTGCCAGAGTATTAACATTAGCAGTATAAATGCTCACGAATGGACCATATACACATCTTTTATTTTACATATAAAATTGTGGATAGTAAAGCATAAGCATAGTGGTTTTAAAGAAAAAATATCAAAAGTGTCAAATAAAACTAAAATATACAAACTATCCCAGGTCTTTACCAACACATTTTGTTTCATATAACTACTTGTTTCACATTAGAGAATTTTGGTTGAATATGTGTCATATTTTTGTTCTTCCACCCATTTAACTTCCCGGTGTAGACTGTGTCACAACAAAACATTTAATAGACATTCAAGGAAAGAGTTTTGTTATTCGATTTTGTGCCCTGACAGTGTCTCTCAGCCCACTTAAATTGAATTCTAAAGACTTTTTTTATTACAAGAATTGAATTTCAATTCTGAGAAGTGACTGTACAGTTATATAAAGATTTTAGCTGAACTGAATCAGCAAAGATACTGAAGTACAATTTGAGTTTCAACCAAATTCAGTTCTGTAAATTTGCTTTTGGATGCTTTTATAAGGTATTGTGAGTGCGCTCACCACAAAATGGACCATTTTAGCCCCTTGCTAGGTGGTTGCCCGGCAACGTGATAATATTAAAATATATAATGTATAAGGCAAGGCAAGGCAAGTTTATTTGTATAGCACAATTCAACAACAAAGTGATTCAAAGTGCTTTTATAGATATATAACTGAGCTTTTATAGATATAAATATGATGTTATTATCATGAAATTAAAACAACAGGATGGATTGTTTGGTGTTGCAGGTGCAGAAAGTCAGAAAAAGTCATTTTAGAGTGTTGCTAGGTCGTTGCTAGGCAACATGATGGCATTATAACATATCTAAGTTTGTATATAGGTTTTGTGAATATAAATTACTTGTTGACATCAAATCTAAATGATGCAAAGCATTTACAAATGTTAAAGATACTAATGCTAAAAACAGGCAATTTTGGTTCCTTGCTAGGTGGTTGGCAATATGGTGATGTCATAATATCGGGGGTCTAATATGTACGCATATGCCAAGTTTGGTTGCTCGGCTCCTGATTGTGTAAAAGAAGCCTGTGCACAAAGAAACAAACCAACACATAGACAGAGATTTTGTGTATTATATAGTGCTGTCAGCGTTAATCTCGTTAAAATGACGTTAACGTTAGCGAGTTAACGCGGCTCGCTCCGTGCGAGGCCTGCACGTGTTAACTCACTAGCGGAGATTTACCTCGTTAATGCAGTTATGGCGTTAACGTCATTTTAACGAGATTAACGCAGACAGCACGAGTATTATAGCAAGATTCTATTTCAAATGATTCAATTCCTGAAATTCAAATTTTTAGTGCACTTCCTCAGGTAAAACAATTCAAAACATTAAACTCTTAAATTTAACTGCAATTAGTCAAGTTGAGGAATTCAAATATTAAAGATTCAAATTCAGCATTTTTGGCCTCATATTTCAACCAACAGATCAGATTTAGCAATGTGTGTCTTTCAAGAGACACAAATGTAAAGTGTGGAATAAAAATACATTTATTACAGAAACACTTGACATCAAACAGATAAGAGATGAGCATGTGTCTGAAGTTTCCAAGCCTGAAGTTAATCAGTCCACAGAGAGTTTTCTTTATAATAGCTCCCCTACAAATAAGACAAGCAGTGAAAGTCTCTCAAACAACACCCAGACAACAAGCAGCACTGTCCACGAGGCCTCCATAGCTGCAGAACAGACTACGCCAGTCAGTCTCCACCAGTCCTGACCTTTCCAGGCCTCTCTGTAGTATTAGCAACTCACCAAACAGAGGGAGCAACTCTGTTTGGTTTCTAAAGTCCAAATTAATTATGGCTGCCAGAGGGCTTTGGTACTCCATAAATGTAAGTTGCTGACATAATTGATAGTCTTTTCTCTTGGGAGCGCTGTCTCTGCCAGTCCCTGACTTGCTGTCTGCTCTCTTGGTACTTGCTGAGCGTGACTGAAGGTCTTGGCTAGCCAGAGCTATTGCTTTTTTGTTTTGATAGTTCAGGATGAATCACCCTCATCACCCTTCAGACAGGTCCCAACATTCATGGCATCAGCTCATGAGTGCAATGCAACTTAGGCACCTGGGTAATTGGCATTTTTTGTTTGTTTGCATTTGTTGCGCATTCAGGCGCAGAGAGCTTTATCAAAATGATGCAATTTTCACCCACGTTTATTAAATCAGCACCAACACTTTTCTTCCGGCTACAAGAGGATGCATCATCCCGTTGCAGGGTAGACGACTGTGTGACAGTCATACAGTATTAGAAAAGCATAAATATGTACAGTGTTTCCCCCAAGAAATGTGTTCTCGTACAGATTCATCATGACTCAGTTTGCACTGCCGGGAGCAAACCTGTGCCTGCTCACATCTTTTCTTTGACTTTATATGCAAAAGTGCTTTTCTTGAAATTCATCTCGCATTCACTATGAACATACCTTAAGGCTCTAAGAATCTCTTCTACCCGGTCTCGCGTGCTTCACCCTGTCATGAGTGCAATGGATTTAATGGGCAAAGTCGTTTGGGGAGCATAGCTATGACCTGGATTCACACAATAATGGTTCTATTGCACAGAAAGTGGGACATGTGACATTCGAAGAAAGAAAAATATCAGTTTCAAGTCCCTCTGCTTTCATCTCAAGAGATGAAAGTCTCAAACAGGGAAGCACTGTAAACAGGTTTTTCTCTCATTGTGTTTTTTTTTTGTCTGTTTCTCAAGCATGACTATATACCTCTGAGTATGGATATGTGCGTGTGTATTTGTATTACTCGTGTCTTGGGAACTTTGGTGTGTTTACATAGTCACAAAAATTAGAAAATTGTTCCATTTTAAAGTGAAAACCTAGTTGAATCCTGGGGTACAAGACGAGGCGTGTGGGAATATCTACGCCACATGTTCTCAAGTGATGGAAAGAAAACTGTGATTCTATGAATGCCTGGTTCTTGCTTTTTGCTACCTGGACTGACATATTGCCAGAGAGCATGGGCAAATTGCAATGTCAACCATTCCTGTTGATATCAATCTTCTCAGAAATGTGAGTTCATGTGTGTGAAAGTGTATAAACTGCATATGTGTGCCTTTTGGCACATTCGGTCCTCAGCAAATATATTTGCACTATACCATCAGTGGGGTGTCTGATTGAATTCATTCTGCGGTGTGACAGTGACTCTAATAATGGTATAGCTCCCTTAAAGTCCTGATCTTGAAATCGTTAAGCTAGTGTGAGATAACATAAAGAGACAATGAGACATCCTGAAGCCAAAGGAGAACTCTTGCAGGTAATTTGATTTTCTTTTTTCAATCAACTGAAATTTTCATGAAGTTAATTGATAGAAACTGCTCATGACATTGTTTCTGAAGTCATCTTCACTTCCCTTATAGTGCCTGAAACTTTTGCCTGGTACTGTGTGTTTGATGTTATTTTATTTCGTCCTTCCCATACATTTTTCTGTATTCTCGATACGCTGGTGCATGGTGGATGTCGTTGCGTATGTGTGTAAAGCTTACCCAAATGCATGCTGTCTCATCATGTTGTTGTACTGCTCCTCCATATAGTGTTTGTGCTGAATAAATCAGCTAGGAGCAGGGAAGAAGTCAATGATCCCATCGCCTCTCAGTAAGAGGTTACAGGAGAATCTCTGCCACTGCCACAAAACCTTCTAAAGCTCCAGTGTTTGAGGTATTTCTTCTTTTTAAACTTCACAAGGTCCTATATGCATGCTGTTAGGAACCATAAAAAACTGTTCTTATCCAGCTGTTAAGTACACAATCGAATTGTTACTGTAAAATTTGACCCATTTTTAATATTAATATTATTAATAGTAATTATTATTTTTAATCATTAGGTTGTCTTGTCCCATCGTCCTCCCTTCACCCCCAACCAGACGCTTGTCTCCTCCTCCCTGAGCTTGGTTCTGCAAGAAGTTTCTTCCTGTTAAAAGGGAGTCCTTCCTTCTTGCTGTCACCAAAGCGCTTGCTCATAGTGGGGTTATCTGATTGTTGGGGTTTTCTCTGTAATTAATGCTCTGTTATTAAACCTTTTCATTAATAAACTTGAGACCTCGTTGTTTTTGAAATGGTTGCTTTGTAGACAAGGACAGGTCTGCAAGCACTCGCAGTCAATTGTTATTATCAGAACAATAAAGTAATAAGATGGCAATAAAACAGCAAAAAGACAGTTTGTCTGCTCTCAGTTCTGGACTGAATGGTTTCAATCACAAATCTTTTGCCCTCTGCTGGAAATCTGTCGTCATTCGTATGCACATTAAACATAAATTCCTATTAACTACTTACATTCAGACCCCAGCTGGAACCTCATGGATTTGAAATAAAAATCCCTCAACAGTTTGTGATGTAGTTGCTGCAGGAACTTGCTTTTACTTAGGAATAAAAACCAGTATACTGTACAGCCAGTTCACTGGAGTCTCATATTGCAAAGAGATGTGCCACAGATGAGTTGCATTCATCAGACTCAGACTGTTGTCTCTATGTTTATAAATTAGATGAGAATTATTTGCATATCTTTGCCAGTCGGTCTGAGAATGATTGCAGTCAGTCCAAGTCAGACTGCGATTGTTTGGAGACAGGTTGCCTACCACCATCTGTCCTGGCAGCTTCACAGTGGAAATTTGAAATTATTTAATGCAATCACCATTTGATAGATGTAAAAAAAAAAGAAAAGAAAAAAAAGTCCCAATAAAATGGAAAGAATATTTCAATCTCAGGTGACAGTTTTTTTTTTTTTTAATTAGCAAATATTCATCATAATATGAATGTAGTGGTCTGACGCTATTCCTGTGTATTCTTGTTGTAACATCTCAAGATTCATAAAAAAGAGAGACTTTAAGGTGACAAAACCTGACTGATTATTATCTTAAGCAGTCATTTCTTTGATAAGTGTCTGAACATCCAGTCCTTCTTTTGCGCTGCACATTGTGCAGCAGAATGTTGCTTAGCCAGAGCTGAAAAAGTTAAACCTGGCTCGGAGATTTATGCAAGCTTCCCTTTTCCCTCTAAAATAATGTCTGAATATCACATCCTCATTGTTACGCCAATGGATTCATTCACTCACGTCATGCCAATCCCTCTGTCTCTGCCAGAGAGGCAACCAAGCATTGCCAGTCCCTTGTGCTAGTCCTGGCTCAGGATACAAGATCCCTGCATGTACATGCACAGACTGCATATGTGAGTGCAGATGAAGGTCCGGTACCTGTGTGCATGCATAGAAATGCATGTTTCTGTCTACGCATACACTTATGTGCATCCCATTTTATTCCCTGAGAATTCCATCCATTTTTTCCCCCATATTCCTGCCTTTTGTTAAGGCGATGGCTGTGACACCTGGACTTAGCTTGTCAGGTGATCAGTTGAAATGTTTTGTTTGTTCGCAAATTAATGAAGAGTTTGCTCCTAAAATGTGTCTCAGAAATGCCAATGACCTGGTTGACATTTGTTTTTGTGCCACTAGCAAGTGGTAATATTCACTTAATGACACTTCAGCTCATGAGAGAACACACGCAGCAAAACAATAACCATCTTTCCATTACATTTGCAGTCTGTTTATTCCACTCTCAAGGTGACTCGGGTGGATTCTGGTCACCCCCTGACCTTTCCATTAACATAATGGCTGATTTTCACCATGACATACATAAAGTGGATTATGCTTACCTACTCTAAATAGATCTGTGCGCCCCAGGGGATTCATCCTTTGGATTTTTAACAACCTCTCTCTGAGCACCATCTGCAGGGAAACCATTTTTACCCATTGTATCTAAAATTCCTAAAGGTTAGATTGTCATAAGCAATTTCCTGCCTCCTGCAGAAAGGACCACTTTACTATTGACAGCACCCTGACCTTCTCACAAGCACCTCATTCAAGTTATAATTTACACTTATATACAAAACAGTAGATTCAATTAAAAAATCAGTGCAATACTTAATACATTACAGATATGCTTATGCCAATATTGATTAAATAAAGAGAAGATTGCAAGTGGATTCTGGCTCCACTGCACCATAAAGGGGCCATTGAAACTCTGTAAGAGGGATTATTAATGAACATATGCCTGGTTGAAAGGCATATATCGCATTCAAACATGCTAAGTGTTGTTTCTTATTCCTATTGCGCTCTTCCCAGGGTTTCCTTCCTCCTTAGCAGCTGTGCAGACAATGTTGCTTCCATAAAAGAGCCTGGTTGCATCCTAATAAACAGTTAGCAACCAAGGTGTCTTTGAGTGCACCACTCCTTCAGAAGGTCTTTCTAACAAATATATATATATCAAACATCCATAATCCTGCATGAAAAAAACTTTCTAGGCAAGAGAAGGCATATTTAGCTTGTCAGCTACAGAAGTTTTATGAAAAATACCTACTCAGACTTGAAGAACTGTTTTAAATCCAGGCCATTGCTTTCTACCAAGGATTGTAGCCTGAAGCACACTACAGCATCTTAAAATTAATATGCATTGTTAATATACACTGCCAAGCCCAAAAATGAAATACTTGGTTATAACTAAGCAAGCCGTTGCATCCATCAGATTATTACATCCGTGGTTAAAATAGTCTGCTGGAAACAGTTATTAGACTGCGTCAAGCTAAGAAAACAACTAAAGAGAGTGCTAAAACTACTAACACCTGATTAAGAAATGTGAAGTATCATCGTTGAGGAGGAAACTTTGCTCAGGAAAAAATTGTGCATCTTCATGATCTTTTAAATGTAGAAATGATGAGATGGCCCTGACCAGCTCCCTTAGAGTAACTCTCTGTCTCCTGGAATCTCCTCCACGCTCTTCAGACTGTGCTGAAAGACAACCAACATTATTGTTGTGCCATCCAGGAGCTGGACTACCTGTGCAACTGGTGCAGGGTCATCATACTACCAGTAGTTACACTGACTTCAGTCAAATGCAAAAGTAGTGAAAAACAGTCAGAAAAGATGATGAGGAAAAAATGTCAGTGACCTCAACCTGTTCCAGGGGTTCTCTCATTGTTGTCGCTCTAGTGCACTTTTTGTTAATTTCGTTAATACCAAAGCAGCTGAATCTGATCAACTGATTAAATACCTCAGGCAGCAGAAACCCAAAGAAGAAGAGGCGGTAGAAGAGGAACCATGATGGAAGGACAGGCCCCTGCATAGCATGTACCACCAGCAAATAGAAGAAGTGGCTGATATTGAAAAATCCTACCAATGGCTGGACTGAAAGGTAACACAGAGGCACTAATTATGGCAGCACAGGAAAAAGCTCTGAGTATAAGATTGACAAAGGCTGAGGTTTACCACACCAGGCAAGACCCCAGGTACAGACTGTGTAAAGATGCCCCTGAGAAAAACTGGCACATAACAGCAGGCTGCAAGATGCTAGCAGGCAGGGCATACTTGGAGCAGATCCCAGCAACAACATCCTAGATATGTGTCCAGAGGAGGGCAGTCCAAGAAATAGCAAAGATACTGTGCAGGACCCTCAAGCTCTCAGACCTCTGGTAGAGAATCTGAGGTTGAAGGATAGAGACTGCTCACAGTGTTTGATTCAGGTTTAATGCTATAAATGCATTCCTAAACTCGTTGAATAGACAAATATTGATAACAGTAACAACAGTGTTGCTTGAGTCATTTTTTGTGTTTGTGCAGTATGATATCAGTTTGCTCGCGCTGTGTTTTGTTGACCTTCATGTCAAATTTGGGGAGCAGTGAGTAGCTAGTTTGACCATCCCTCGGGTAAGTGCAGAAGAAGTGAGAGAGTGCTCTGCTTGCTGATAAAAAAGAACCACTGAGTGTACACAGCATCATTTGCAGGTGGTATTTGCAGCTGCCAAAATGTTCTCTCAATAATGCAAATATTTAAATATCAGTGGTTCTGAAAGACATTAGTCCATATCTTTGACCATTTTTTAATTGACCCACTTTTTTCCCTCTATTTTTCTAAGTAAAAGATGTAACTTGAAAGGATTTTTTCACCACTTTCTTTTACACCCTCCATTTTCCCTTTTGTCCCTCTGCTTAAGGAAAAACTCCTCTTTCCTGTTCAGTTACTCTTGGTCCGTCTGTCAGTTTTTACTGATGTCAAAAATAGACCTTTTCATTCCTGTTCCTGCCTCTTTCCCCTCCTTTTTGCTCTCGCTCACCTCTCTGTTCCACTCTCCCTCTGTCTTTCATAGGTGTCAGAAAGACGTCTGTGTGCTCTGAATGTGGAGTGGAGGTGATGTTTGGATGTTTTGAAGCAGAACTGTCTGTCTAACCGTCTGAATACAGAGACCTATTGATTGCTAGTTTACGAAGGGATCAGAAGCTAATCTGTATGGCCTACTCACATACACAGAGATACACGCATACACGCCTGTGCGTGGACCAAGCGCTCGCTGTCAGTGTTCTTTTCTTAATAACTGTCCAAGCAGAGATAAACAGTAAAAACAAATTAATTTCTGATGGCTTTCATGGGGAGTCATGACCTTCACGTGGATATATAAGCAGCTGAATATGCTCAAATGCACAGCCACATGCACGCGGAGTAGGAGTAGGAGTTTACTGTAAGGCATAAGAAAGATAAAATGTAAAACCCAGCAGAGTACCAATAAATTAGAGTTTCTGAATATATGAGAATCAAATTTATCATCTATTTTATTTATGATTTTATGGTTGGTTCATTCACAATGAAATAGACGAAAATGTGTGCATGGTGCTGAATGTGCTCACACTTTAACGTGTGATACACACAAAACCAAGGCAGTGACATGAATTGTCTCATGATTTTCCATGCTAAGTGATTTGGGAGGCTCCCAGGATGAGTCACTCACAGCCTGACACTCCCAATAACACAGCTCTGCTTCATGAATTCTGCACTGTCTCACTCTCTTCTAATCACTACTCCATTCATTCATCCACTTCATCCGTATGTTCCGCCTGTTGTCATGATGATTTGGGGTGAAGCTCACGTGGAAGAATAAAGCAATCTGCACTAAACCAAACCTATATCCTCATCTGAAACCAACTTCTGACCCTGAAGATTTTTATCTAATCATACTTGGAGTATAAATTGAATCTGAATTTGACGTAATAGCAGAAGTTGTCCAGTAATGCATCGATAGGATTACAGTAAACCTTTAAAAGAAGGGGATTGATTGCAGTGATCTGCGGAGTGTCCCGGCTTTAAAGCTGAAGCTGAGAAGACAGCACTAATAGAGAATAACTGGTATGTCTAAGTGTTGCGTCGTCTGTCATGATGATTTGTGATGAAATTTAGATGTAATAGTGTCCCAAATGGAGCCAAACTGTTTCCTGAACTTAAGCAGCATTATCTGCCTGACCCTAAGGCAGCTGCTGCTGCTCCCGCTGCTGTCTGAGTGAGAGTTGTTTCCCTTACAGCTTTAACTTTTCAGCCTTTGCACGCCTCAAAAACTGGTGCAGCATCCAAAGTTAGGTCACTAGCTTATTTAAATTGGGTACAAATTGTTCTGGAGATGTTTCTGTCAGAAAATGGATTTATAAACTTCTTTGCATGAAAAGGCTGGTGACAAGGATGGATGGATGTCTATTTTCGCATTCTTACATATATCTCACACTGCATACAATCAACATGGGGTTTGACAATATGAGCCAACAGCCAGTAAATGCTGGTAAATTTTGACTGCTGTTGTTTAGCTGTGTGTATTCTGCCACCATGGCAAGTGTCCAAACTGGCATATGGTGGTTCACTTAAAGCACAAAATTACTTTGGCTGCTAGAATAATAGAAGTGACTGACGAATTTTGGGATGCAGAAACCACTATGGCTGACATCCAAGAGAAGATTTGTTTTCTGCTTAGAATATAATCGAGTAGGACAGGAAGTTTATAGTTGCTTGAATAGACAAAGCAGATACATGCTTGATTAGTCCTGAAAGTTAGCGATGACAAGTTTCATGGAGAAAGACAAGTTGTTCCTCTAAGGGAAAAGGTGACATGGAATTTGCTACAATGAAACTGGAAAAACAAAGGCTCAATCATCTAAGAAGCAACACCATAGGTTATTTCTGGAAGATGATAAAGCAGCCTGATGATATAAGGATGACCTTATAAGTAAATGCACATAGATTCTGTGGTTGTAAGGGATCAGATGGAAGAGGATTCAAATAAACACCAGGAGGCAGATCCAAAATCCAAATCTTTAATCCGCACAAGCAGTGGTCATACACAGGTGAACAAGTAAACAACTCTTTTGAAGGGCGGGAAAAAGTCACGCACGAAGGGATCAATTATGAACACAAGGAAGATGCGAAGAACACTGAGCCAAGAACCAAGAAACAATGGACAGAAAGCCTAAATAAAATCAATCTGGGAACTGGGCAGTGACATGTAGAAGGTGGGGTCACTATCTCTAAATTTTGAATTATATATTTCACAATTTCCACTCAGAAAGTATCTTGACATTTTTATTTACCTCTGGGTAACTCACAATTTTGAGATATGAAACTTGAAATTTCAAGTTATGTTGAAATTTGGAGATTTTAACCCAAAATGAACAAATGAAGTTCATTCTGAATATCTCTTGGTCTGGTATATTAAGTAAATGTTCTTGAAGTGAATATGTTGGATGCTGAGAAGTGGGAAGGTGCAAAGATATAAGAGTAACTCTGACAAGAAGCTAATGGTAGCACGCCAGAGTTGATAAAGCTTGTTTCAAACTCCTAGTGTCAGCAATGTTAAATACCCACAGTGTTCTGACAATAGACAAACCACTGACTTGCTACAGAGTACAAGCGATCTGCACAAACAAATCTCCTGGCAGAGAGGCAGCTCCTTCGACTCCTAAAGGCTTTAAGAGATCTGCTGCTAATCTCTAAGGGCAATGGGCACCATCAAATATCTTTTACTCTACCTAAGACTGCATAAGCAAGACAGACACAGGGAAATTCAGTGATTAAGAATTCATTATCAATTTCGATATCGCAATTGATTCTCATCAGTTCTCGCAGTTGCTAAGTAAAGACATTACATTTTTGTGAATTAATTGCCTGCTGCGTGGTCAAATGTTTGTGCATAGATGTATTTCCCCTCTTTGTTATAATCATTGTTACTCAAACAAAATGAATGCATTACACATATTACACAGATCACTGTTCTTAAAAGTAATACATTACTTTAATGCCAGGAGAAAATAACTTGTTGCACTACTCGTTACTGTATATTACTGTGGCATTTCTCTGTAAAATTACCTGAAATGCATTGTCTCATGATTTCCATTAAACAATATAAACCTACAGGCTACAGTCTCACACACCAACACAAGAATCCTTATCCTAATGAGGACACACATATGATCTTTCTCTTGGTTTTTATGTATAAAAACAAAGCTGAAAGCATTTAGCAAAGATGAAAACTGGCACAAAGAGACTTTAAAGCGATCGCCACACTGATTCTACTTTAGAAAAATGAAAAGGTAGAAATGGAAGCTGCAGCCTGACTGCTCATCACTGCCTTTGTTACCTGTTAAGGTTCAGGGTCTGGCTGCAGGGCTGGGGTTGGCATTCACTCAGGTTTAACATCACTCTGGTTTCTTGGCTAGCTTAGCATTGCTGTCTGCACAGGTGCTTGCAAAGAGCAGTTATGCTATGTTACTGCAAATATTTCTGTCCTGGATGCAGTTTGTAAAAAATAAATAAATAAAATAAAAGTGATGTTGTAAACCAACCACTATTTTTCTCCTCTGGCACTCAAACTCAAATCAGTTGATTGCAGCAAAAAAGTGGAACCAAGCCAAAATGATTGGCTAACAATTCCAAGAAATTGAACTACTGGGAACCAGTTCTCTACAAGAATTAGTTCTTTACTCCTATCCCTACAACCAAGTACATAAAAAAACCAATTAATTTTCGAAGGACACTTATGAAACAAAAAAGGTTGCTTTTCATAGTGTCCGTAGGTATTTAGCTTAGAAAAACTCCGAACTGCACACCTGAAGCTCTCTGACAAAGGGCACTTCATGAAGTCACTGTGAAAACATGTTGGATTTTTTTGCACCTAACAGAGTTAATAGTTGTTATCTAAGTTAGCTAAACATACCAAAGAGGCAGGCAAGTCCTTCAACCCTCTGCAAAAAATGGATAAATAAATGAATGACACGATGGTGTTCAACTAAAGTAGAGCCTGACGTTCAACTTGTGGACTGATGTTATTGACCAATTTCAGCTATTTGCCAGTGTATCGGTATCAGCATTAATAATGGTGATTTTTTTTTTAAATTAGAAAGTGAACAATAGATGAGACAAAAACCCACTGACTGTATTATTTGTGTTGAAATTGCACAATTTGTCCACCAGAGGGACTTGCTGCAACCTTCCTGTTGGTTTGGAATTCCAGTTGGCTAACTTGTGACAATCAAGTTATTTTTTTTTGTTTGTTTGGGTTTTCTTGACTACATCATCACATTATCTTAGTGCGGATTCATAAATAACGTTTAATCTGTCTGAAAGAGAACAGTTTTGCCAGATGTATCCAATTTTATATTCCTAAATTTCAATATTGATCTTAAAAAGTAATTTCTTTGTTATTATTTTGAATTAAAATGTGTATAAAAATTTGCTTTGGTTTGGTTATAAAGTTAAAATTATTCTCCAGTTTTAAAAATGACATTAAAAAGGAGCCTGTTTAGCTGAGAAGGTTGAGCGGGCAACCTGCAAGGCTAATGCAGAGACCTAGGTTCAAATCAACCCTCAGGCTATTTACTGTGAGTCTTTCTCCTACTGTTTCAGTCTTCTTTTCACTGTCTCACCAAATAAAGGCTTGAATCACACAATCGCACTATTTTAGATTCAAACTACACTTGTCTTACCCTTTTTTTTCTTTAGTGCTTGACAAGTGTGGATCTAGAAAAAGTAGAAACCACATATTCATTCACTTTACAAACACAATGTTTCGTCCTCTGATTTATTGTAGCCTCATACTTGCCAACGATTTTTTGGAAAAAGATGTATGCTGGTTATTTTGTGTCTGTCAGGGATGGAGAGCCAGAGGGTTTTAAAGTGATGAGTCGTGTAAGAGAATATAAATACAGGACACCAACAACAAAGCTCAGTCGGTGCTCTGCCACATGGTGAGATGAAATCATATGATGCCAGAAGACTGTCCTATTTCAAAGTTTGTCATCTGTTTTAACAGAAAAACCATCTTCCATCCAGTCCTCCAAAACATCTACACCACCGGCTAGACTCTTGCCCTAATTCCTGTGACTGCTGGGATTTCATTGTGCTGTGATGTGCCATCAGAGTCTAGCATCCAAATAGCATAATTAAATTCTCTATATCAATAAATCAGATTCAATTCAGTCTAATGATCTGTCCTTATTGAACTAAAATGATAGCATCACACAGCCGCTGCAGATTTGTCAGCTGCAGATCTATGATGTGAATCTCCTGCCCTACCACATCCCAAATGCACGCTACTGGGTTGATGTCTGGTGACTGTGAAGGCCATTTGACTACACTGAACTCATTGTCATGTTAAAAAAAAAACAGTCTGAGATGAATGTGTGCTATCCATCTGTTCTCCATACCTTGGTTGTAACAAGTGGTTATTTGCCTTCCCATCATCTCAAAGTGGTCTGGCCATTATCCTCTGACCCCTGCCATCAAAAAGACATTTTCACCCAGAGAACTGCGGCTCACTGGATGTTTTCTCTGTTTCACATCATTGTCAGTAAATCCTAAAGATGGTTGTGTGTGAAAATCCCAGCAGATCAGCAGGTTCTAAATTCCTCGGACCAGCTCGTCTGGGACCAACAACCATACCACATTCAAAGTCACTTACATCACCAGCAGGTTGCATTAACCAAGTTTGCATACATAAATAAATTGAGTTCCAGCCATGTGTTTGGCTGATTAAATACTTGCATTAATAAGCAGCTAAACAGGTGTACCTAATAAAGTGTCCAGTGTATATGTCACAAATACTGTATACTTTTATATACAACATATTTTGTGTTCATTTGGCAGTTAAGTGGATGATGTTTTTATTGAATTTCTCTATCATGTCAAATGATATAATGTGGGATTTATAATGCACAAGAGATTGCCTACTGAATATCGCGCCAGGCCAGAAATAATGAAACGGCTGCTTTGAATCAAAGCCAAATACCCATACTTAGGAGGACTCTGCATCATTCACTCGAGACTTAAAGTAGTACTTGAATTGTTAAAGTTTAACAATAGTAGAATAAAAATAATCAAGGCCTTGGCAGAGTGCGTACCCTTAATCTCAGCGTTCAAAACCAGGTTTTAATCTTAAACTGTGATGTTTTTGCTTGAAAATGCAATCCATGGTCTTATGGACACACACAAAGTAGTACAGATGGTTTTTAATGACATCATTATCATCATAACAGAAAAATACCTGCAGTAGTCTTTATAGTAAATGTTTTTTTGGGGGATGGGGAGATTCTGGGTGTACTCAAATAAATTTTAGAAAGGTGCAGACCCAGACAGGTGATGTGTGGTTTTGCTCCATTTTCTGTTTCATTTCTTTGCCAGAATAGATAATGGGATTGCAGAGTGATACAGAAAGAAAAGGCGAGGTGAAGGTTGCCAATAGTAATAGTCATTATTGGAAAATCAACATTTCAATCTCAGACCATGGGGATTTTCTCAATTATCTGCCATGCCCTTGAACAAGACACTCAACATTTCTTGTCACTTTTAGTTACTTTTACTCATCAACGTGTAAGTTGGAGAAACACCCCCAGAAAAGATCCCCAACTCTCCTGCCATGAACTCTCCTGACTGACTTTAATAATGAAAGTTGCACAAAGAAAGAGAAAGCCAACGATACTGAGCTCAGAGCTGATTTTGAATGCAGATACTTTTGTCCAGTTCTTTCATCAAGTGTGGCAACATGGCCAAATAACAATAACAATGCCTTTGATTGCCTGACTTACGAGGGAGGACACTCCAATCAGTGCAAAACAAGCTTTTCATTTTCGGAGTTGTTGGTAACATGAGAGCGCGTCATGGACTCTTTGATGAAAAGCTGCTGTTTTGGAGCCAAAATTGGGCTGGTAGTAATTTCACACTGACAGGAAAGAAACAACCTCTGCCTTCTCGAGTTTATTGAGAAAATTTGACCAAGAAGTTTGGTTCAATGGCTAACCCCATAAAAAGTTTGAACTTTCAGATTTTGTGCAAAACTCTTGAACAATCACTCATTTCTTTATATTTTGTTAGAAAAATGTGAAATAGTTGCCTTGGTTTAATGAAAAATCTGCAAATATATCTGGAAATACAGTCGATTAGGCAAAAACAGAGTTTGTACAACTCTGATGAACTTGAAAGTGAATATTCGGTATGAACAACTTCATTCTTCAGCACAGCCTTAGGCAAGGTTTCTTGTAATTTTTGTGAGTAGTCTTCAGGAATAGTTCTCCAGGCTTCTTGAAGGACATTCAAAGCTCTTCTTTGGATATTGGCTGTGTTTTGTTCTGTTCTCTGTAAAGATGAACCAATACTACTTCAGATCTGGTGTTACTTTTATGCATTTGTAATTATTCAATTTTGACAACAACACTGGCTCAAATGCAGCACCAGACCGTGAGTCTCCACTGTATTGGCTGCCGACACTCACTGCTCTACCTCTCTCCTGACCTTCTCCATACATAATGACGACAATTTCAAATTTGGATTCATCGCTACATATGACTTTTAGTTCAGTTCTTTTGGCATATTTCAGCCTGATGTAGCATATCTCAGCTTTTTCTTATTGTTTCCATTCCTTAAGAATGGCTTCATGACAGCCACCCTTCCACTCAGACCATTCCTGATGAGGCTTCAGTAAACAGAAGATGGATCAGCTGAAATGCCAGATGTGTCTCTCAGGTCCTAAGTCAGGTCATTTTCCTATTTCTTATTTATTTCTGACTTTGCTGCTTTGAATTGGGTTTTGGGTGAGGGTTTAGGTCTGCCATTTCTTCCTTTGTCTGCCACTTATCCAGTCCATGCTAAGATATGCCAGGTTTTCAGCTAATAGCTCTTTAGGAATCACCTTCTTGGGGCAAAATACTATTTCATGCTTGTCAAACTGTGTTAACTTTGGCATTTTCCATAGATTCAAAAAAAGAAATTGGAACAAGTTCTGTGTTTTTGCAACACTCTGCTTGTCAGGTACTGAAAATGAATGAAAACACAATGTAGAAAAACTTTGAAAGGCATTCAGAAAGCCTGGAAAACAACTGCTCAAGATCACTTGAAAAAAAATTACAAGAAAGTCTGTCTCCTTGAAAGCCAGACTTGTATAGTATAGCCAGACACTATACTACTGCCACAATGCAAATGTTTTACTGTTACCAATTAGGCAAACTCAACTATTGAGGAACTATCCTGCAAAAAGATGTGTTGCACTGTTTGATGATATTTGTGAAATATTAAAACAATAGGGCAACTTAAGGCCATTTTAGGTACTGGTTGACAAACTGGTTTGATGCCCCATCAGTGGCAGTATGAAAAAGTACAACCATAATACTGTAAAAAACATCAGGAAATATCACCTTTTAGCAGGGTGACCTCAGTCACCTGGTGTGTCCTCATTTGTAGTTGGAGAGAAACTCCCTGGAAATCTAGAAAACTGAACTTTTTAACACTATTTAACCTTTTTAAAGGGTGTATTTTGACTCTAGACCTTGACATTTACCTATCCCAAACCAAGTAGTACCTCCTAACAATGGCCATGTCATTCCGTAAGTGACACGGCCCTATATGCTGTGTCAGGAACTTTGTATAAGGAATTTCAGACAATTTTTCAAAAAACTGTTTGACAGCTGATCACATGATATTAACAAGAAAATCTGACATACCAGTAACATCTCAAGATCAATTTGTAGCATTAATCAAGGGATAAATGTACAATTTGAACTACTTACACTTTGCTGCACAGCCCAACATAACAGGATTGGGCATCCGTAGCAAAATTTTCCACTCATTTTTGTGAATACTAGCTTTTATTGTGAGGGGAATATCCAAACCTCATACCAGGTGTAAAGCTTGGTGGTGGAAATGTTTGGAGCTACTTTACTGCCTTGGAGACTCAGCAGCTTGCGGTCCTTGATTCAACTATAAATATTCTATTCTGCATCATATCAAAGAGTATTTGAAGGTAATGTGTGGCCATCTGTCCAAAAGTTGAATCTGAAATGGAAGTGGAGTGTTCAACAGAATGATGACACTAAATACAAAGCAGAAAGAAGAAAGAGAAGGCTGTGGAGTTAAAACACAGAATTAAAGACATATTTAGTTAAAAAAAATTACAATAATTACAGAGCTGAGGAAGAAGGGTGATATTATAAGAAATATTCTAATAAATTTTAAGGAAAAAAAGCATTCCTGAGATTAAAGTCAAGAAATCTGTGATGGGGTGTTATTATGACAATAGATTGGTGCAGTTAAGTGAAATAACTAAACAGACATCTTTAAAAAGTGCATGCAAGAAAACCTTTAAACACCACTGATGACTGTGAACTTTGGAATGGGAAAAAATAATGAAAAATATCTGTGAGCCGATATCAGAGGCAATTATGCCAAACGCTTACAACAATTCGTTTTTCCTTAAGGAGGCAGTACCATCTGAGTTTGAGAGTGTACTTGCTTTTCATCTATTGATATTTTTGTTTAAAGATAATTACCACCTCCCACCTTTATCTACAGGCACTGTTTCAAAGAGGATCAAATGTTTTCTTGTCCAAATAAGTCTAAAAATAATCCCAATAATTTCTATTAATTTCACGTCTGTATCTTTATCTTGTCAAAATGACAATGGGGGAACCACATATGGGAAAGAGAGAAAGAAATAAAGTGGCAAATGAACAAATAAGAAAGCAAAGATAAGCCAGTCCAGTTATTATTTAGGCTGAATGCAGAAATAAAGATAAACAGATGTTTAATGGAGTAATTACTCCTGTGCACTTTTTTAGAAATATCTCAGATATATCTGGAGATCGTGATGATTCATTTGACAGCCGCGGCTGACAAAAAAAATTGAGCTGAGATAAAGAAATGCATAAGCGAGAGGGAGAGAGAATAAGACGAGGGCAGAACAACAAGCTGAAAAATAAATCTGAGCGACAGTGAGTCAGAGAAACTGAAAGACAAGAGTCAGCAGAGAGAAAGGGAGACGCTGAGATTGTTGCTCATTCATCCAGACTTGCAAACAACAGAGTTACAGAGTCTGAGACAGACGAGGGAGATGGGGAAGAAGAAGAGAAAGCGAGGCAAAGAGAAGAGGATCTTGTTCGGCAGAGAGATCACAGCAATACAGATCTATTTACAGATTAGTAATGGTTCTGACTTTGTGTGTGTGTGTGTGTGTGTGTGTGTGTGTGTGTGTGTGTGTGTGTGTGTGTGTGTGTGTGTGTGTGTGTGTGTGTGTGTACAGCAGGTACCAACACCTACAATGTCAAACTCAGAGACACACACACACGGCAAACATACCCCTTTGGCAGGTTATCTTCGTATCCCCCGAGTAGAAAGCAAAACCTTCCTGCTCTTGCATTGTGTTTATTATCAGTTGTAATGGGCTGCAGGTGTTTTTGCGCCATCTAGAGAGTGTAAATATAAAGCTTTTGATTTTTATCTCTGGGATTGTGATGCAGGAATTAATTGCAAAACTAGAAACATGGAGTCATTCTGTAAAATTTGATACTTAATACTAGAAACAGAATGCCTTCCCAGTCATGTTTGACCAGGTCTGCCATTCTATGTCTGGAGAATTCCACCTGTTTTCTGCTGCTCGTCTGTGTTCGGGTCATGGGGGCAACAGTCTAAGCAGCGATATCAGACCTCCCTTTCACCTGGCCATCTTTTTAAGTGTAATTTATGGTTCTGCAAATGTGCACCTGCTGCAGACACACTCCTGTGGAGTCTTTCAAAATCCTGACTGTCTATCTGCAGAATTCTGATTGGTTGTCAAGTTCACAGAGAAAAAAAATTCAAAGATCAGAAAATACAATTTGAAAAGCACTGACAGTGGCTGCAGTGATCAGTCTTCATTGTTATTAATGCTCTGTTTCAATTCAGCTCTTTGAATGTTATAATTCTGCTGGGTGACAGACCAACAACAACAAGACTACCCACTGATCGGTTGTAACACCAACTTTGTATACTGTCTCTATCTGACAACAGAGCTCTCTGCATTTAGACGGGCTAATTCCAGATGACCAGCAGACTGAGAATATGCTACTCCTGCTGGACCATCAGTTCCTCTTCTGCTCCTTTGTGGAAACACCAAGGTATTCCAAGCCAATCAATAGACATAATCTTTCAACAATGTCCTGGGTCTCCCCCCATTAGGGTATACACAATTTTATTACCTAGGAGGTGTCAAGGAGTTATCGTATGCAGATGGCCAACCCACCTCAATTGGTTCCTTTCACCACTTCGCAGCAGATAGAAATTCTTTTCATAAAAATTATTCACAGAATTGGTGACAAATGACAGCGCTGGCAGAGTCCAACACCCACCAGCAACAGATCTGACAAACGAGCAGCTCTTCTCCTGGTCCACTAAACACATGTAGACTGCCTGGGCAAACTCAGATATCCTTGAGAGGATAAAGAGCTGGTATGCTGTTCCATCACCAGGATGGAAAACTCTGAGTATCCGAGGCTCAACTAACAGACTCGCTCTCCTCTTCAATAGCTTAACCTCCAGACCTCCTCGCTACAACACCCCCCTCCTCACCCCACACAAAAGAGGATTTCACACCACACCACCTCCTCCCACCACAACTCTTCATATTCATGAAGCAGATGTGAGGAAGCAGTTTAAGAACCTGAATGCTCGGAAAGCTCCCGGCCCAGACGGTGTGTCTCCTGCCACCCTCAGACACTGTGCAAACGAGCTGGTCCCAGTGTTTTCTGGCATTTTCAACTCCTCACTGCAGGCATGTCATGTGCCTGCCTGCTTCAAGTCCTCCACCATAATCCCTGTCCCCAAGAAACCTAGGATCACTGGACTAAATGACTACAGACCCGTGGCTCTGACATCTGTGGTCATGAAGTCTTTTGAGCGCCTAGTTCTCTCCCATCTCAGGACCCTCACGGCCCCCCTCCTGGACCCCCTGCAGTTTGCATATAGAGCCAACAGGTCTGTAGACGACGCCATCAACATGGCCCTACACTTCATCCTGCAGCATCTGGACTCCCCAGGAACCTACGCCAGGATCCTGTTTGTGGACTTCAGCTCTGCCTTCAACACCATCCTTCCAGACCATCTCCGAGGCAAGCTTTCCCAGATGAATGTGCCTGATCCCATCTGCCGGTGGATCACTGACTTCCTGACGGACAGGAAGCAGCATGTGAGGCTGGGAAAGAATGTCTCGGACTCCCGGACCATCAGCACCGGCTCCCCTCAGGGCTGTGTTCTTTCTCCTCTGCTCTTCTCCCTGTACACCAACTGCTGCACCTCCACCCACCAGTCTGTCAAGCTAATCAAGTTTGCAGATGACACCACCGTTATTGGACTCATCTCGGACGGGGACGAGTCTGCCTACAGGAGGGAGGTTGAACGTCTGGTGTCCTGGTGCAGCCACAACAACCTGGTGCTGAATGCCCAGAAGACAGTGGAGATTATTGTGGACTTCAGGAAGCACACAGCCCCACTCCCCCCCCATCATCCTGACTGACACCCCCATCACCTCTGTGGACTCATTCCGCTTCCTGGGTACCACCATCACCCAGGACCTGAAGTGGGAGCCCACCATCACCTCCGTCATCAAGAAAGCCCAGCAGAGGATGTACTTCCTGAGGCAGCTGAAGAAATTCAACCTGCCAACACGGACGATGATGCAGTTCTACACTGCAATCATCGAGTCCATCCTCACCTCCTCCATCACCGTGTGGTACGCTGGAGCCACTATCAGGGACAAACAGAGACTGCAGCGTGTTGTGCGCTCTGCTGAGAAGGTGATTGGCTGCAGACTCCCATCTTTGCAGGACCTGTACACCTCCAGGACATTGCGGCGTGCAGCTCGGATCTCAGCTGACCCTTCTCACCCTGGACACAGTCTGTTTGACCTGCTCCCCTCAGGCAGGAGGCTCCGGTCCATTCGCACCAGAACCTCTCGCCATAAGAACAGTTTCTTCCCCTCTGCTGTTGGACACATGAACAATAACCATATGACTGTTCCCACCACTAACACATGACCCTACGCTGTGTCACTGCATCATTCCATGTTTGGCACTGATCACCACCTGCACTCATGTATATATCTTTCAACGTAGCACTCTTAATTCTTATTCTCATGTATATATCTCATGTATATCTCATGCACATATCTTTCCACGTAGCACTTTTAATTCTTATCCCTACTTTTATTTTTTTCCATGTCTATTTAAGTGCTATTTATGACACTATGTTTGCACTGAAGCACCGCAGCAATTTCCTAATGTTGTAAACCTGCTCAACATTTGGCAATAAACCCCATTCTGATTCTGATTCTGATTCTAATATCTCAACCACAACAGCCCCACAGCAGATCCTCAAACAGATCTCGTCCAACCCAGGAGCCCGCAACCTCACCGACCACTGACGTTGTCGTCTCCTTTGTCCCCAGAATGTGCTTCCATTAAGAAGGCACACCAGTGGATTCTCAAAGTACTTAAACCTTCATTCTCGGGATTCAACAGCACCTCCCTGCAGTACACGTGTGAGCAGAGCATTGGTTCCCCTTCCAGAGTCACATGTCAGTTTGTCAGAATTGCTCCAAGGCCGTTTTCTGCAAGTTAGCTAAGCTTGATATGACTCCTTCCGCAGATTTATGACTCCATTTATGTCCACCATTTAGGTCAAGAGTTACAGCTACAGCTGGCACTGACCACCTTACTGCAAGGACCGCAGGATAAATGAGGTGTATGTAGCCTAAACTGGGAAACTTGGCCTGTCTTACTTTTCAGCCAAACTGCCAAAACAAAAAATGTTACTCTGTACTTTCATCATACCAAACATAAAAACCCCAAACAAACATGGGCAAAATTTAATTAGATCAATCGCAATCAGTGACAATGAAGAGATTTATTTTGCTGTTGTCTTACCAGACGCAGTAAAAACACAGAAAATGAAACAGATAAAGAAACACCACAGACTGTAACAGGTCTGCCTCACAGGAGCTTGGCCTCCTCATCAGTTGTTTCCTAATATTCCCTTTCATGAATATGATGGTGTGGGGCTGAAGATTCCAGTTTTATCTAACTGCAAATCTTATCCTTTTCATGCTGGCTTCATAATAGCACTCGATGGTCACCAGGCACATGCTGATTTTGAACACTATCATCTTGAGCAAGAAACTGTACTGGCAAATGTACCGGCAAATGCATCTGATGTCAGTTTATGACAGAAATCATCACAGACACATTCAATTTATTAGTTCATCGAGCTTTACCTATTCTTGTCATAACTGGTAAATTGTTTTCCACGTGTGGGTGTACCCCTTCAGACTCCTTCAGATAGGACTACGACTCCGTTAGAAGATTAAATTTTAATGTCTTCTGGGGGAAACTTCAGCTTTATAAGAGAAATGGGATTGAACTAGAAAAAAGTATGCTAGTATGAAGATGAACATGAATATAAAATTTATTAAAAAGCTGTTTCAGCTCACTAGAAATTCATTGTGTGGCTAGCAGTTGGAAATGTCATCAGCTCGTCTTCCTCCCGTTCCACTGGCGCCTTCAGGTTGCGCAGCTGAGCTAGCTGTGCCACCAGTTACCACCGGCTGTCTCTACCATGTTTTGCAGCTGCAGTGCAGTGGCCTTGAGTAATTTGTAATTGTTACATTATGTTAAAGCACCTGAAACTCAAGATGAGCACGCTCCAGTGCCCACTCTTGCCCGCTGTCTCTTTGTTGTCACATCAGAAGTTTTGTCTGAGGTAACTCCACTGCCTCACCCTGAAAGATGACAGGTGTTACGAGCATCCTTCTGTTGGCATTTAGCTTTGAGTGGCAGGATAATAACACAGCAGAACCAAGAAGTATAGACAAAAATAGCTCCAGGGTGCACATTTAAAAAAATAAAATAAATAAAAGATGCAGGCTGCATCTATTTTACATGTATATTTTGGTTAAAAAACACTCGGATCAAAGCGGAGTGGACCATTTATAGCACAAATCGGTATGCAGATGAATTGAGCTCAGTACTCCGGAGACGAATCCAAGAAAGTATGCAACAGACTCCTCAGGGACCGCAATAAACCTCCCCTGGGGTATAACGGAAGAGAATATTTGTCATGCACAATGCAAGAGATGTCAGAATTATCATTATTATTAGCAAAAGTGGCAGCAGGGAGAAAGCATGGCCAAAAGCAGCTGATTAGTTTCAATCTAACTGGAGATCAGCGCTTATGAAACAAAAAGAAAACGCCTAAACTTAAGACCAGAGAGCACAAATATTTGTGTCATAACACATTTTACAGTCAACAAATTGTTATTCCCCTTAAGGGATTTTGCCAAAATTACTGTAGCGGGGGAGAAGTTCTGAGCTTTGTATTTTATTCAATAAAAAAGCAAGTTGTCCCCAAATTATTAATACTTTCCAGGCATAGCAAAATGTTATTCCAGCCACTCTGTGTTTTCACATACAGAGCTGCATAATAAAGAGTATAACAGCTCTTTGAGAAGTCTGCAGCTGCTGATGGACTGCATTGTTCATGCACTATGACATGAACAAAAGCCATAATTTTATGTAACTATTTGATCTTTTATTTATTTAAAAAACTCAAGTGTAAGAATGACATATTAGATTAATCTTTTTTGAAGTTACAAACCCCTTTTTCTGCTCTCTTACAAAACAATTAAGACTTCCCTTCTCTTCAAAGAAAAAAGGAATAGCTCTCCGTCTTTCCTGCATTAGAACAATCGGTACCTTAATATTTTGTTCTCTGCTGATCTTATATGCAGAGCACAGATCTCTTGATGTGTGTGTTGATGAACATTGTGGTATTTCTAAATTAAATATCAATGATGTGTCAATAATACACATAGTAGGATAATATTATAAATATACCTGTGAAGTCTTGTGTTGGCTACGGAAAAACACAGAGTTCTAGATGAATCTGACGATAGCCTTAAAAAAATTACTTATTAATTAAAATAAATCTGTAGATATTGTGATATTATTATTATTGGAAATTGTTCTGTCAGCCCGGATCAATAGGCTGCATGGATGATTATATAAAAGTTTGCTTATTCATCCCAGAAACTGTTCCTATGCCGGGATTTGGTTTTTATTCAGTTTCATTGAATTCAGTTTTATTTACAGAGCGCCAAATCACAACAACAGATGCCTCAAGGCACTTTTTCTTATAAGGTGAAAACTCAGTAACAACAACAATAACATTCCTTACCACAACACTTCCTTTCATTTAAGGACATTTTTTATTCTGATAAACAAGACATCTGCTCTTTTGCTGCTGCAGCTCATCTGCATCAAGGTTGGATATGCTGTGCATTCAAAGACAATCTTCTGCAGACCTTGGTTGTAACAAGTGGTTATTTGAGTAACTGCTGCCCTCCTATCAGCGCAAAGGAGTCTGGTCTGGACCTCCGGCATCAACAAAAGAACTGCCGCTCACTAGTTATTCACGTCAACGACCTTTCTTCCCCATGCTGGTGCTCAGTTTAGACTTCAACAGGTCATTGAGATCATGCTTGCAGGCCTAGATGCACTAAGTTGCATCCATTTGATTGGCTGATAGACATTTGAGTTACAAGCAGTCCAACAGGTGTACCTAATTAATTGGCAAGTGAATGTATTTCAGCCACACTGAGCTCTTATTACTCCCTAGTACGTTAAACTGTAAACTGATGTTACTTTAATATTTTGGTAATATTTGAATTCAATCGCTATCATTTGCTTGTGTGCAGAAAAATCCTCAGTGAGATTATATGGTCAAATTAGCCGTGTTTTCTTACATTGTGCTGAAAAAGCACAAAGATTGTCAAGTCCACAGGAGATATAAAGTTCTGGAAAAGTGCTGAATTTTAAAAGGGCGCCTGTATGGGAACTCTGCAATTAGACAGCCCCAACCAATTAAAACCTCTACCTGGATCAAGCTGCTGTAAGCTTTAATCTACCAGAGGACTCTATTTAGCAGCAGTCTGACATATGAAGACCGTGAGAAGTCATACGTAATTGTCCGTATTGTTCTCGGTTATCTATCCACTGGGTGGGAGCTGGGTTGGGTAACTGAGGCGTCCGCCCTCCTCCCCTCACTGCTTGCAGAGATAAGAGATGAAAAAACCACAAAACACCACCAGTCACCCTCAGCTTAAGGGAGTCACACTTGCTTACAATGGCTGAGTCAAAGTAGTAAGTACAGCAATAAATTCTGTTTTCCATTAACTGAACATCTAAAGTTTCAGTATTGAGTACAGAGGAATATACGGGAACTTTAGGGCATTAAAAATGTCTTTCAGTGATGAGAAGCTGCCAGATGACAAGAATAGTAGCTTTAAGAAGAGCAAAAAGAAGAAAAAGGGGGACGATGCCTGGAGACCACAGGGGCCAAGAGACCCATTCGCCATGGTTTGTTTTTTTGTGCATGGTTGACTGTGATATTCAATATGTTTTGTTTGTGGACTATGAATATTTGGCTGCTGGAAACATTTCGTTTTCAGTGCATTTGTATTCTAGCTGTAGCTGATTTTTCTTTCTTTTTGACGGTCAAACTTTTACTTTCTTAGGTGGGATATTTGCACAATGACCTGTCCTTTCAATGTCCTGTTCTGTACTAGCTGGATGCTTTGCCAGAGAACAAGCAGCAGGAGATCCAGAGAGCCCTTCACCTCTTCTCCTTGGAGCCAGGTCTGCCAAAGACCCTGCAGCAGGCCAAAAAACACACCTACTTCTTTTGGGACACGCAACCTGTCCCTAAACTGGGTAATCCGTCTTTTAGAAAAAGTCTACCTAAGAAAGCACTAATAAAAACACTAAACTTTTTCTTTCGTCTGTCAGCTATAATTCTGGCAGCTGTGGGTTAGCTTAGCTTAGCACAAATAGAAAATTTAAACAAGCTTGTCCAAGTGTCCAAAGATAGCAAAATCTTTATAAACTTTGATTTTAGCAGACTAGACAAACAAGGCATTATAAGAAAGGCGGTTTAATAGTCAAGGTAATTATGGAGCTTTAGCTATCCCAATATGATTAGGTTACTTGTTTCTGTGTCCAGTTTCTATGCTAATCTGTAAGATAACTGGCTATATACAATTAAGGACTTAGTGGAGTCAGAGTCTTGTTCACCAACAGGAAACTCCCGTGGTTGCAAAAATAACTCCAGTTACAAAGGAGTCAATAGGAAAACAATAATTCCATGTACATGAAAGTATAGTGACTGTCTTCTGTTGAGTTCACAGTCACACTTGTAGTTTCAATCCTTACTGAATAGACTGAAATGTTGATTTTTCAAATTATGGCCCATAGCTGAGTCAAAAACAGAGCTATAAGTAAATGAAACTGGCTATACAGAAGGAAGCCTTGCTAATGGTTTCTAGCCCAGCACAGTAAACTGTGCAGTGGTTGTAACATCTGATTGTAATACTGGTTTAATTCCTTTCGGTTCACTCACACTCACTACAGCATTAGTGTGCAGTGTCCTTGGGGTTTTCAGTAAGTTCCACCCTTCACTCATGAGGTCTGGATTTGAAACAAAGATGGAGGGAGCCATAAGCAAGGTTACATGATGGGGTTTTGCTAACCAATATGGGGGGGGGCTAAGTCTATCTTTTACATACAGCCTGGACTGGCTGCTTACTAAAGTCTGTATACAGAGAAAGAAGTAGTTTTGGACTGTATTGGTGCATTCTTACATTTTACAGCAAAACGTATCACAGCTACACATGTGGATTGTTAGTCGGCAAGATACAGGACCTCTTCTGGAAAACAGTGTTTTTTCTTTTCTTCCACTGTTTCTGGCATCTGTATGATACTGCATTCTCATTATGTGTATGTATATATATATATATATATATATATATATATATATATATATATATATATATATATATATATATATATATATATATAAAATTTTATGCTCAGCTGACCTTCCTTTTGCTTTTACATATGATAAGAAGTCCTGAAACACTGACTTTGTGTTGACCTTTTGAGAATATATTGTAAGTTTATAGTAGATAGTATAAAAAGTGCATTTGTACATCACTCCTTCATTCACTTGTACTGAGAATAGTGTTATCTGAATGTCATTCGATGCAGTCATGTCTATTTCTCTGCCCTCAGGTGACAGCATTACAACTCATGGCCCAATAGTAGAGGGTGAGGCAAGTATCCGGAAGGAGCCCTACTCACTACCTCAGGGCTTCTCCTGGGACACTCTGGACCCGAGCAGCCCTCCAGTGGTAAGTTATTTATTGTAGGTTGTTGTATGCAATAACAGAAAATATATGGCAGTCTTTTGCTAGCATTTCAGAAGTAAAGGACCAACTTCTTAGTGTATGGCTCAGAAAAATCAAATGCTATTTAAAATAAAATGAATCCAATTCAGCGGTTTTCCATCATTTCAGTTGAGAGAACTATGCAGTCTGCTAAATGAGAACTACATGGAAGAAGATGATAACACGACCAGATTTGACTTCTCTCTGGAATATCTGCAGTGGTAAGCTCCGAAAAGATGTAGTGCCTTTTGATGTCTACTTTTTAGCATTAATACCTTTTAAAACCTCTTATCTAATAGAGAAACACACAGACATACACACACATACGGCTCAGGCATACTTCATAGATTTTTACAGATTCACAGCTGGACTCTGCTCTGTGTAATCACAGTGCTTTGCTTTCAGCCTCTGCATTACACCGAATTAAAACACTAAATGTCTTTAAAGGACATTTTTTCCCCAACCTGACCTAACACATCATATCTTTAACAAGCCTCTGCTTTAATGTCGTCACTGCTGTTTTGGTTTTTTTGTTTGGGTTTTTTTTTGGCAGTGATCTCTATAAAGCAGTACCTTCGGGGCTACTAAATATAATAACATTTACTTTGAAATGAATAATTAGCGCTATCTTTCCAGGAATTGGCACAAGTGTTTGGCCCTGAGGTTGAAAAAACTGCTGCATTCATTCAGCCTCTGAATTCACATCATGCTGAGTTCTTTCTTTTTTTTTCAGGGTGTTGTGAACTATGTCTATATGAAATGAGTGTTGTGCTGCAAACAGCATTATTTGTTTTCCCTTAAGGGCTCTACAGCCTCCTAACTGGGTGGCTCACTGGCACTGCGGTGTGAGAGTAGACGCCAATAAGAAGTTAGTCGGCTTCATCGCTGCTGTTCCTGCAGATGTTCGCATTTATGAGATGTGAGTAGCTCATAAATATATGCAAAGATGTGTGTTTGTGTGAAGTCTGATGAGTGATGTCCGCATTCAGAGCACGTAACCGTGGCAATTTCCTCGTGAACATCTCAAAGCTGGGACTCAAAATGTTTCTGCAGGGAGAGGCGGGTGGTACAGGTCAAATTCCTGTGTGTTCATAAGAAGCTCCGCCTCAAGCGAATGACTCCAGTGCTGATCCGAGAGCTCGCCAGACGGGTCAACCAGCAGGGGCTCTGCCAGGCTGTCTACACCACTGGCATAGTACTGCCCACACCAATAAGCTCCTGCAGGTAGTAGCTGCCACACGTAGTTGAGTCACAATTTAAAGGCACGGTGCAAAAGGGAATAAAATCAGCACGTTTTTGTCACGTTGCCATGGATGCCAGACTCGTCCGCCTTTATCTACAATAACTAATTATACATTTAGGTGTTTGTGTATGCTTCACTTAGGTTACATTCCGTGTTTTATTTATGAAGGAACGTCTCTGTCAAATAAATCCTTTTAGACTTTGGCATCGCCCACTTAATCCTCGTAAGCTGATGGAGGTCAACCACCCAGCACTGAGACAGAGCATGAACCTGCAGAGAGCTCTGAAGTTCAACCGCTTACCTGAGGTTAGTCTGTGCCGCCATCTAGAGACAGAAGTTTACTGCTGCATGTTGCTACTGCAGCACTTCTCGAAAGCATTTCTCCTGTTTTCATTCACTTTGCTCAAATTATTTCCAAGGTGACAAAAGTGCAAAGTCTGCGCCCTATGACCAGAGAAGATATCCCGGGGATACATTCACTACTCCAGACAAACTTCTGCAAGTTTCACCTCAGCCCCATCTTATCCCTGCAAGATGTAGAGCATCTGTTGCTGCCGAGGGAGAATGTGATCGACACCTATGTGGTCGAGGTCTGACCTCACTGTATCTCTACTTTAAATTATATCGAAGAAGAAAAAAAAGTTTTTTCGCTGGGGTTCTTTTTTGGGGGGAATTTAAAATGATATTATGCTGTAGTCATTAAAAATGTATTTTCCTCCTCTCCTCCCACACAGGGTGATAATGGTGCCCTGACAGATATAGTGAGTTTCTATAGCTTCTCCTCGAGAGTGCTGAATCACCCGGTCCACACAAGCCTCAGAGGAGCTCGCCTCCTTTATGTTGTCTCTACTAGAACGAAGCTGGTCGACCTAATGGAGGACACCCTGGTCCTGGCAAAGTCTGTGAGTGTGTCACTGTAAAACCTTAGTTCATATAAAGCATGGGAGCCAGGGATCCTTTACAGAGGCCAAAGTACATCCTCATATTCGTTACCCTAGTCTCTGGTCTCTGGTTGGGTGGTGGCTGGAGCCTATCCCAGCTGTCGTAGGGCAAAAGGTGGAGTAATGCCTAGATAGGTTGCTAGTGTGTTGCAGGGCTAACAATTCACACTCCCATTCACACCTATGACCACTTTATATAACCATTTATCATCTAAAAACTGAATTATGTGCCATTATGTGTCACTCCACTTCATATGCTGTAAGCTATGAAGCTGTGTATAATTGATTTTGTGCACATAATGGTCACGTTATTGTTTTTCATCCCCTCGCTAACAGAAAGGTTGTGACGTCTTCTCTGCCATCGATGTGATGGACAACAAGAGTTTCCTGGAGAAGCTCAAGTTCAGTGTCATTGACCAGAGTGTTCATTACTACTTGTACAACTGGATGTGTCCTAATATGAGCCCAGACAAGGTATTCAGTGCATTAATGTTGCAATCAGTTAAGAGCCATTACTGTCATTTTTTACATTTACATGCAATGGTCCACCACTTTATTGTCTAATCTTGGGTCAAAGCACTGATGAGTTTTGCTTTGGGTCAGATTGTGGGTTCAGTGCATCAACTGTAAAGAAAAGTGGGACAGAAGTCCTCCACGGTGATGTGGAGAAAACCACTACTGCAGGTTATTGCTGCTCAAAGTTGTTCCACATGCTATTTAATCATTGGGTATACATTGTTTTTAACAGGACCCAATGGATTCCAGTGCTTGCAAATGCCTTAAATGCACATTTTTTAGACGACTAAGATTATAGTGAGGACAACGAGAAAATGATGCTACGTCTCACTTGATTTAACACCTTGTTGTATACTTTTTGAATTAGTTCATGGCCTCAAATCAACTTTCAAGACAGGTTTATTATAACATGATGTTTACTTTATAAAGTATAATCCCATTTAGATTAAAATAGACAATAAATGATTCTGGATGTGAATACTTTGTGTTTGACAAGTTGCTACATTATGAGTTGACAGCGTTACCGTTTTTTCACCCGTTTTGTCTTGTCAGGTATAAAAAGTAAATAAATAAAATGGCAATGTCAGAAACTGCTTAAAAATGTTTGCGAGTCCACCCTGTAAGGTTCAGTGTAGGTGTCTCCTGTCCTTGATAACTGTTGCTCATCAGTAATTCATATAATGGACGTGTGCTTCACAGGTTGGCCTTGTGTTCCCAAACTGACCTGCTACTGGACGAGGGCAGAGTGGCAGAGCGGTGAAGCGAGTGAAAGGACTTTCAGGAGACTGGACGTCAAACTGCATCAGTATCAGCAAAGGGGAATTTGGGGTTTCGGGGGGGAAAACTGCAAAACACATGTTTTCAAAAAATCAAGAAGAGGAATAAAGGCTGAATTAAATTTCCAGATGCATTTCTGATTTTTATGGCAGTTATTCATTGGGTCCAGTTTTTTAGTAACAGGGACAAATTGTTTTTGACGTAAAGGAGAATTTGTGCTGTTCAGTAGATAGACCCTGCACATCCTAACACCTGTGTGTGTGTGTGTGTGTGTGTGTGTGTGTGTGTGTGTGTGTGTGTGTGTGTGTGTGTGCGCGCGCGCGCGCACACTCGCAGAAGGGCATGTCGCTGTATTAGTCTATTAGCCTCTGACTAATGGAGGAAACTCATATAACCTGTGATGGCATGACTCTTGTTAGAGTGCAACCAGCACAAAAACATGATTGGAAGACAAAGGCATTAGAGTCACACTCACACACACACACAGTTGTGTTTTCATATCTTTCTGGGGACATCTAATTAACATAATGATATCCCTAGCCACTTACCCTAACACCCTAACCATAAAAAATGAATGCCTGACCCTAATCCTTACCCTAACCATAACCTATTTGTAACACTGACACTAAAACCACATTTTGAGTCTCAAAAATACTTTCAAACTCATGGGGACGTGGACTTTGGCCCCATAAGGGATGTTGGTCCCGACAAGTACAGTAAATTTCCAATTTTTGGTCCCCACAAAGATATGTAAACACAGTACACACACACGCACGTACACAAACCAGTCTGTCTTCTTATCTGCTCTTGCTATTCCCTTTTAGTTTCCAAGTACACCATGACAGGAATGAAGCCATTCAAGTTAAATCTCAACTAGGCATGATTTGTTCCAGAAGTGTGAAAGTGAAACATTAATGAGCATTTCTGGGGGGGTTTCTCTGTAGGGCTAACAGTCAGCAAAGAAGCCAAAGGTAAATGCTGTAAAGTGAACAATGCTCTCACAATCTATAAATCTGTATCTATCACACAGCAGGAAGTTTAGTTTTTTTCTACATCTTAGACATTCTGGAAATCAAGAGCTGACCGTATTGCTTCAGAATAACCTGTTTGTAACCTGTTTGTTATGTTTGATGAAAAAAAGACAAATTACACATATTAAATTTTTGTTTTACTTTCTCTCCTGAATGCAGTACAGTGTAAAAGCTGTTCATTGTACATAGGTTTTAAGCATTCCCTCATTTTTTAAAATATTTTCTGCCTTTACTTGAGAACTACTGCTCAGGTGGCCTTGAATGAAGAAACTGGATTTTTTGTTCTTGCTTTCTGTTTGTTTGTTAAGCCTCGTAACTCCAACCTATGAATCATTTAAGCATAAAGACATACCTAACTCAAGGGACAAACCACAGTTGTGTCTGCACAAAACAACTTAGCAAATACCTTATTTTAAATTGTGTCTTCAAGCACTTTGCTACTAGGAGCCTGTTGCAAAACACATAATTTGTTCCCAGTTCTTTAGTTGAATCTATGAAAAATGCCAATTTTTGCACCAACAAGGTCAAAGCGCTGTTAGCTGTAAACTTGGCATAAACCAGACAAATGGAAGACAAAGGAAGAAACTGCAGGCCTTATAAACCTACATTTCCTTAAGAAAGAGGGGAAAAATCCAGGAAAGACCTGACACAGGACCTGAGAGATGCATCTGGCTCTGCAGCTGTTCAGTCAACTATTCACTGAAATCTCATTAGAAATGGTCTCAGTGGAAGGGTGGCTGTCAAGAAGCCAGTCTTAAGAAAGAGAAACAGGAAGAAAAAGCTAAGATATGGCACATTACACGATAACTGCACTGAAAATCAGGGGCAAAAGGTCTTACGTGCTCAATCCAAATGAAAAGTTGCCTATGATAGTTCAGTGTGTGGTTAGAATAAAGGTGTTCATTCCAAATTCTGATTTTCAAGCTCTTAAGAGTTTTCAAACTAAGTTCTTGCCTTAGATGCTGTATTACGATGTGTATTTGCACATGTTTTTGCACCTATTTCTCATTTTCCTTGCAAAATATAAAGAAATGAAGGGTTGGTTCATGACTATTTCACAATGCTGTACCTACAGTGCCTTTCAATGAACACCAGGGTGCGCTGCAAGATATCAAAGCGGGCCTTCGCTTAATGAGCAACCAGAGTGCCAGATATAGAACTCACCTGCTTTGCATTATGTGGTTGCATGTGTAACAAAATCTGTAACATATAAGAAGCAGCGACAGTGACACGCAAAGAGAAAGAGGGGAGAGTGTGTTTTTAAAGTGTTGGGTTTGTATACCCCCCACCCCACCCCATTTTTTAGTTTATGGATCGATAAATAGTGTTAAAGCTTTCAGTCCCTCACTAACAGATCATAGACTTTGCCACTGGCTCAATTATTGTTTTTATTTTAATCAGTGCGGTACAATGCGGTGTATCAAGCAGCACAAACAAGAAATGCCCCAATAAGGAATACACATAATGTAGTCATGTAAAGCTTTTGGCATTTACTAAATTTAACTTCTTGGTATATAATTACTTTTATTTTCTTACTGTACACACACAGACACACACACACAGTCATAATTTATACATTACAGCTAGGAAAAGGGGCGTTTACTGGAAAGACGCGAACGCACCGCCGTTTGGTTCCAACCAATCAGAGAAGAGATAGCATTTTAAGTTTGAAGCCACTCGACCTGCTTCCAGTAGCCGCTATCACAGCTTTTTCTCTCTCTGCATACTGACCAGGCAGGACTCCGCCGTGCTGACCCCTCAGTTTCGGTGAAGGGTGGTATGGAGAGCCTATCTGTCTTCTGAAGAAGGCAAGTGCTGACTCATTGCTCACTTTGCTTTCATGCCGTCGGTCGTGCAGGACTCGCTCTTGCCGGTGAAACGCTATCTGACGGCTTGAACTACGTGCTCAGGTTAACGTTAGTGCTGCCACCAAACTTTCCAAAACAGAGCGAGTGTTTGAACAGCTGTATCACAGAGGGTCTCTAATATCTCGACGTGTATGTGGTTGTTTGCTGGCGCGTAAGGAGACCTCCACGGTGGGTCGCAGGTATGTTTACAAGTTAGGGGGTTATTTTCCCCCCCCTTTTTTGTAATGACCGTGTTGTTATGGCGTAACTAACTCCGGTGCTGTCACGCTGGATGTTTGAAGGCATTAGCACAAACTGTGTACTTCCTGTGAACAATTTGAAGCATTTAATGGCTGTTTGAGGAAATGCTCATCTCTGATAGTCGTGCATTTTTGTATATGGAAAAAAAATGTTGCGCACAAGGATATGATGCATGCATTGGGTCGAAACACTCATTGTAAATCGGCTGTCATCGCCTTTTTCATATTTAGCTTCGTATTTTACTCAGTGTGAGTAAAATGTTGCTTTTTATAACACCAGTTTAAATCTTTCTGGTTAATATTGCACTTGAATACGCCTACTACCGGCTTGTTCCCTTTAACTGTATTCATTGAGCAAAACGACTCCAAACGCTCCTTTCCATCTATAGGTTCCCCCCCTTAAGGCAGTTCAAGTGTGACATGTCAAATTGCATGTTAAAGTTAGCTGGTTTTATGCGTCCCCTCACTCTTTTACTTAGGTTTCGGCAAATTAGTCAGCAGAGAGTTGTTGAGCTCACTCTCCACAGAGGGGAACTAACCCTGGGCGCAGTGAGTGAACATTTGAGGCCTGTTCTGCAAAACCACCTGTGAAAACAAAGTGATAAAAAAAAGACAGAGAGAGAGCGATAAAAATGAAAAGGCTTCAGGGCCCACTGCTGTTACAGTAATGTCACTCCAGCTGGCACATAATAGTTTGGAGCCAGAGTCGTGTTTATCTGTGTCAGAGTACCATGGCTGTGCAAATACTCGCAGACTGCTGGGGAGGTGTGTATGATTGTCTTTGAAGTATGTTTTTCTTTTTTTGATCATATGATTGGGTCTGGTTCTTGTCACATGCCACGAAGCATATTTAAATTCAAAATGTTGTCCTTTTTTTGGTTTTTAATGGAAAGGTGACCCTAGAGTTGATTACATTCTGTTCACATGTTTTTCATCTGTCAAAAAGGGTTTGATGTATGATTTCAAGAGTCGCTGTTATTTTTTTTCTGAAATTATGAATAGAACTAAAGTTTTTTGTTGTTTTTTTTAGAATCCCAGGGGTACTGTGTTTAAGGCTTGACTGTAATTTTCCCATTGTAAGGCATTTCAGTGGCTTGTGTCACAACAGGCTTCCCAGGACCATCATGAGCCAGCTGGTGTTGAGCAACTCAGGGGAAAAAAAACCCTGATGCCTTGATAAGATGTACTATGTGCTGTGTGTCAGGCGCAGAACAGGATGGCACATGTTAAAGCATTGCTCTTAATCGCTGTTGTAATGGGGCCTGTTTCTCTGTGGGAATAAAACCCAAAAATTAAAAAGGTTGAAATGCTTAGCAGAATCTAAATAAAAGCAAAATGCTTTTCAAATCCCATGAACCCATATCTTATTTACCATAGAACATAGGAAACACATCAAATGTTTATATTGATAAAATGTACTTTTTGGGGGGGGTACTTTTTGATTTTGAGTCCTATGTTTTGCCAGGTTTACCAGGTATGTCTGATATAGGATTTTACTGGCCTGTTGCTATTTAACCTAATTAGCTGCAAAGTGTTCCTCTAGCTATTTTCTTTATAGCTCCAATTACTTGTCCAGCCATTTGCTGCCTCAATTCTAACCTTTTTGAGACATGTTGATGCAATCAAATTCAAAATGAGCAAATTTCTTTTTTGTAAAATAGCAAAAATGTCTCACATTAAACATGTGATTTTTTTTTCTTCTGTTTTTTATTGTGAATAAAATATGGGTTTATGAGACCAGCAAACAATGCATCCTGCTTTTATTTACAGTTCCTCTCTCTCATCTGCATAGTGCTGCCGCACATTACCTGCCTTTTCTTTGAGCCATGCAAAGACCATAAACAAAGAGAGACAGAGACTCCATTGTTGTCAAGCAAAAGTAAGTGTTTTGCAGTGGCATTGGGAGGTATTATCATTCATCCAAACACCTCCTGTCAGTCTTGGGGTGGTAATGGATTGTCCCTGCAGGGATCTTGTTACTCAACACTAGTGGAGAAGTGTGCCGTGGATGAGGGCTTTTGCTGCACAGACTTGTTTTGTTTTCTTCTAGAAAACTCAATTCCTGGATCATTGCCATCACAAGAAAACAATAACAAGGTGTACAAGGCTCTTAACCATGGGCCAGTTCCCTGGAATCATCCCGCAGAATCAAAGACCGTGGGACATTGCCCTGCTACTTGGTGGCTGCGCATTTCTTTCCTTGTTCTCTTTTTTTTTCTGCTATCAGAGAAATTTCCCTCTTGTTTGCAAGCGACAGATGGGTTGAAGACCTGTCATTAAGGCTTGTTCTGCATTTTTGTGAACACTGTCAAAAAAATTTTTTTGTTTTTTGGTGTTTGCACCTCCGATAGAGTGTTGCTTCGCTCAAAAGTAATTAAGGGATGTTTATTTTTAAAAAAAATAAAATCTGTAAAGTTAGAGCTGTCAGTTGGGCAATGACTGTTTTAACAAGACTCTAAAGGCAAAATACCAAAACAAGCACACCAAGATTTCCACATTAATTAAAAAAAAAAAAGAAACAACCGACTAAAATCACATTGCTTTGTATTTCAGTTCTCCGAGGAGTCTTTCTGTCTTGTAATTCTTTTAAAGTGATCTTGAGCAATAGTTCTCCAGGTTTTCTGAAGGTCTTCTTGACATTGACTGCTTTTTCACTTATTTTCGGTCCAGTCCTTTCACAGAAATGTTTTCAGAGAAATGTTTTCCTGTTTTTCTTGTTTGCTCTGAATCATTCAAGCATAAAGGCAAAACTCAAGATATGAACCAGTGTTGTGTCTGCTATGAGTAGACACAACACCTTAGAGTTTTAAATTATATCTTTTGGTATTTAGTTTCACTTCAAAGAAGATCGATGTTTTATTTTTAATTTTTATTTTATTTAATCTGTGAAAAATGTCAAAGTTGACACAGTTTAAAATGAATAAAATAGTAATTTTGGAGGCAGCCGACATCCAAAGCAGAACTTTCAATGTCCTTACAATGCTGGCAAACTGTTCCTGAAGACTACTGAAAGAAATTACAGGAAAACTTGTCTAAGAGTTCAGATTCACTCTGTTTTGCTTTGTCTACTGTATTTCCATTTATGTTTGCATATGTTTCCATAAATCATTGCACCTACTTCTTATTTCCCAAGCAAAATATAAGGGAATGACGGGGTGGCTCAAGGCTTTTGCATAATACGGTATGTGTGCAGGTCCTACAAAAAGAAAACTTCACGTAGCCTGACAGTGGTAAAACACTGAATGACTGAAGCATTGTTTTGAACAACAACAAGGACATCAGGAAAGAGGAGGAAGTGTGGAAGAAAACATCAAAAATCAACAAAGCACAAATAGGAAGAAGAGTTAAATTACTTCTTTTGACAGTTTTTGTAACCCTGGCTTCATTTTATTGTTATCTCTATTTTCATACTATCACTTCTAGTTTTTTTTTTTTTTTGTTTGTTTTTTTTTTTCTGTGGTAGAGGCTTAGCTAACGGGACAACCGGTTATTCCACATATTTATGACAGTGCCCCCAGGTGACTGTCACTACAACTACAACTTGCTGACATGTGTCTCACCAACAGACTACCAGTGCAGTGCTACGTTGGGACCTTAAAACCCACACAGGAAACCACTAGCAGAAAAGTGGTCAATCAAATTCAGTGATTTCAAGACAATGTCCCTGACCTTTATGAATTGGAAAGGTCCCGAATTAAACTTTTGTTAACTTTGAGTCGAGTGAAGTGACAACTACTGAGAGCCCAGGATCCTGATGATTGTCATATGACAGGGTTTTGATACGTTAGTGGAATTTCCGAGATGTCTGGTCGTGACAGAAGCAATGGGTGGCAGGTATGGACATTCCTTGAGTTTGTTGCCACATTGTAATCACAATCTTATGACTGAAGAAGGCTTTACTCACTTCACAATAATATCCCCTTTGACAGGATAAAGTGTACATGTACAGATGGGCACAAACCTCCAGGGCTGAAAAAATTAGGCTGAATGGTGCAGAACAACTGCAGTTCCTCAGGCGGCCACTTGAGGCGGAATCCCACAAGCCAATCAGTCCTCATAGACTCCTGTATTAAACATAATATAACTTGTTTCCAGCCTACTATATAAACGTTTTTCGGTCTCTGTAGCTAATTCGCCCTTTCACACCAGTTGTGCAAACTCGTTGGTTTTTATTCTAACTTAAATTAAATCAACTTGACAGGTACTCGCTGATATAGGTAGTTTTTATCACACTTTATGTAACAGTCTGTCCAAAAGGTCCCCTCAGTTATGGTGAGGGGAATTCTACTGTTTAATTGTGTGGTACTTAGTGCTAATAGATGGGTATCTCTGGCTGTAGTGTGCATACATAGTGCATGGACACAGCTGGCTAACCATGTCAGAAACCAATAACTTTGGGTTCAGGAATAAAATGAAAACAAAACAATGTTCCAGCATCCAAAAGGCTAAAACTAAGAGTTTAAAAGATGACTCTGCCATCTAATTTGAGTGCTAATGTTTTATATGTAAAAGGGAGGGTACCCACTCTGGGCAAGGGACAAGTTGCTCCCCCAAGTGGAGGAATTTAAGTGTCTTGGAGCAGTAATGAGGATGTTGTACTGGTCTGCTGTGATGAAGAGAGAACTGAGTATAAGATGCTATGTCCAAGTGCTTTGGGTAGCATGAGACTGTGGATACGAGTGGCTAAAATAAGGTTCCCCCGTAGTGGGTCTGGGTTCTCCCATAAATATAGGGTGAGGAGTTTGGTCATTCTGGGATTCATTGAAATGAGCCACTTGAAGTGGTCCGGGCACTAGGATGCCTTCTGGATGAGATATTCTGGACAAGTCCTATAAGGGGAGGCCACAGGACAGACCCAAGACATGCCGGAGAGATTATAACTCTCAGCTGTTTTGGGAACGTGTGCAGTGTAAATAAGACAGTTATTAGAGTAGATATTGTTTCACCTGGTCAGTGGAATTTAAGTATACTGAGAATTTCTCAGTCTTTAGCTATAGTGTACTTGAGAAAGTCAGGCACAATTCCACTCAGCCCTGTTGCTCTCCTCTTTCTTGCGCTGACCCATCTTTTCTTCCTCAGCTCTCAGTAGGATTTGATGTCAATTGCACAGCCAAAAAGTTCAGCAGTACAAATATTTATATAAACCAGACGGGATGTGACAGTGTGAGGAATAGGAACTCTACTGGGAAGATGCTAGAGGGTTATCCTTGGGCTAATCTCTACTAAGACATATTTATAAACCTTGCTAGCAGTTAGAGTGGACCGCTTCCAGCTTCAGCGCTAAGATGCAAACTGTATTTGGTCAGCACCACCACCACCGGGACCAACTTCAATAACGACGTCTGTTTAACCAATTTAATATTTGCATGGCACATAAACATATGGTTATACTTCAGGGTTTCGTTTGATTTGCACAAACGCGTAATAGTTTCCATGCGTTGAGGGAGCACAGGGGATTTCTCCGTACTGCCTTTCGCTTTGTTTTTTTAGCTGTCAGAGCCGAATTTCATCTGACACCACCGTCAACTGACAACAAAGCCTCAGAGTAAAATATAAGTGAGGTAGTTAGTGTATCTCCGGTGGTGTTTTTTTTTTTTTTTTTTTTTTTTTTTCTGTGCTTTTCAGCCAGCGTTTTTATTGCCTTCAAACCCATATGAGTGGCAGATGTTACCATGAAATACCCATGAATAAAACATGCACAGTTATTGGTAAACCATATTTGGGGGGAGTGTTTAAAGGCAGCAATACTTCCTGTTCTGAGCCAAAGTTTGCATGGAAGTTTTTCAAGCTTACAGAGCAAATCCAAATAAGGCCTCTTGTTCATCATATATGCATGTCATATGTGGGGCAGTAGACGTTATGTAAATGTAATTAGCCATAAACTTTGGAATGAACTGCAAAACAGCATTTTTGGAAAATTCGGAGGGGGGGGCCTTCACTTTTTTCATGAGCGTTTAATGTCGTATTTCTGCTTTTTCTCCTTACTTGACACATTTTAGTTTGTCTGGCATTAAGTGGTTAATACCACTACTGTTAATACTCTATCTCTCAGCCATGACCCATCCCCCTGCAAGATACTACGCCCCCTTTAACCCTCCACTCACCCCCTGCTCAGTAGCATTCCAGCTGGCCAGATGGTGTCTGCCCTGCACAGTGGACACCACAGAGCTGAGAGGGAGAAACCCCACTGGCAGGATGAGACATTCCACCCCACTAATTCCCCCCCTCAGTCCTCATTTTGCGTCCTCTTTCTCTCTGTTCTTCTTCTCGGTATCTCAGAGGCTGCTATTCTGTGGAAGAACTCTATGCTGATAAGTTGTTGCCAAGCGGAAAAATCTCATTATGGTTTGTCAGGGTCTTCAACTCAGCTGTGAGGAAGAACAACTGCAGAGATAGTTACATGCTCTTATTTCAAATACAGCTATCAAACAGCTGTCTGAAAAGAGAGTGGATTAATTCTCATGTAGTTGAGGTCATGTCATTTTTAGCTACTGAAGTTGCTACTTTAACATGTGCAAACCCATTTATTTGTCAAATGTCCTGCATCTGGGCAGTTTTTGAATTTAGTTTTGGTTGTGCAACAATATTTGCATTCGATCAAAAGTGGCCTCACAGCAGGAACTACTGATATAAATCGTGGAAGTGCATGCAGAAGAGAAGGAACAATGGATGCAAACATCAGTTCTCCCTCGCTTAACTGACCCAGTAGAGGTTTTTGTAAAATTGAAACGGCTTTTAGTCATTTACTTTTCACATTTTCCATCGTAAGTTGGCAAAACCGATGTGCTGGAAGTGTTGCTGGAGCACTAAAATTCTTTCTGTGTGCCTGCTCTGGGGGTTGTGGCTTTAATTGCAGCTACTATGCTAGATGTATCCCATTTAACAAAAAAAACCCCCCAACATCTGTCTGGGTGTTTGCTTCTGCTGTGCATGTGTGTGTGTTTGTGTGTGTGCACGTATATGATCTCCTGGCTAGATAAAGTAGCATAAACCCCACCCTTCCTTCTCACCGCTGCAGCTTCCATGATTGCAGTATTTTGTTGGAGAGGCAGTGTGTGTGTTTCTCCTCGCCTATCTTCTTCTTCTTTTTTTTTTTCTTTTTTCTTGTGTTCCCCTCGTTGCATGTGCACAGTGCATTTGTGTGAGTGTGTTTGCTTGTTTGTTTTTCCCCATATGCAATGCTTAATGGCTTCTCTGAATGGAGGAAAATGGAAAGCTTGGAAGGCTTGGACAAAAATGTAGTCTGTAAATAGAGAAAAAAACACACACTCGCGCTGTCCAGTGTAACTTTGAGGCTTGATTGTGTTTGAATGACATGTAGCCAAATTAAATATTTCCAGGAGGGGAAGCTGCACGCTTTCTTTGTCTTTCTGGTGACATAAGTAGTGCTGCCTGAAGCGGGTCAGTGCATTTCTACAGCACGAGTACCCACAGGGTTGTTATGTCAACTGCTTTTCAGGCTACTGGCTCCAGTCAGCAGGACTTCTGGTAAAAGGGATTTAAGGGACTTTGTGTCTCTGTGAGAAAGAGGGGGGGAGAGGGGGAGATGGATTAGTCTCAGACCCTGTTGTTTTTTTTGCAGTAGCAGATTTTGTCCTCCACCCTCTGCTCCTCACCCCCATATCACCAGACTGAGGCCTCTCGGCACCCTGGAAACACATGCCCCACAAAGCCATCACATCCATCCCCCCCTTCCCCACAAAAGCCCATTTTCTCCAGCTTTCTTCCCATCTCCCGTCCTCTTTCCCCACACATTTTCCTGTTGGACCCTCTTGTTTCCGTTCACAATCCCTTTTTTGTATCGTCCTCTGCCCTCCGTACTCTTCTTCTGTCTACAGCTGCTTTTCCTTCCTCTGTCACTTTAACTCCATTTCCCTCTTTTCCCTCACAGATCAAAGGGATAGTTTAGTCATGTGATTGAAGACCCCGTTGCCAAGATAGACAAACACACCCTGCTGTCAGATTGAAACTCTGAAGCGGACTCTATTAGCTGCGACGGGGATGCGAGCAGTTGGAGTTGTGGTTCAAATTTGCCAGTTGTTGCAGGCAGGGCACTTAAACCACCTTAAGTGCTGAAAGATTGCTTTTTAATGAGACACACATTGAACACTCACTATGTGGTTAATTGTTATGTGAGGGTTGCTTAAAAAAAAAAAAGTAACACACCCTCCATCTACCGTCCTCCCGGGCCACATCACGGTGCATTTTTTTCCATTTGAAAAACATTGGTTTGATTGCTTGCATGGATCGATATACGTATAAAACATGGGGTTATTGCATTAGGACTAGTGACCTGTGTCTGCTTTCAGTGGAAAGGCACATGACCTGGTTGTAGTCATACACACCCAATGCAACATATTGTATACCAAACAAATCACAGGACTTCTTGTGCTTCCTGTCATTTTTCTGTTGTCGACAGCGGTAGGATGACATGCTGCTTTCTCTGGACATAAAAAGAACACAATAATGGTAAGATCTGATATTACTATATTACTTCTTTGGGTAAGAATATTTTTGTGGACTAACTGTTTTTGTGCCAGTGACTTTTTGACTGCTTTTGAAGTGCAGTGAAGGTGGAAGTTTGTCCTCTCGGGTGTTTGACCTGTGACTCTGCAGCAGAGCTCCTGGTGGGCTAACCAGGCCTAGGGCTTCCTTTACAGATGTTTGTTGGACTTAACTGGGCTAAGGATTTAATATTATTACGTGTCTCTCATCTGTTTCTATGTGTGCATGTATCACTTTAACCCTACCCCCCTCATGTTAACACCTGTGGAGAGGAAGTACGATAGAAACCATTGCACAACATACATGAGTCCAAAATGCAGTAGAGACTTGCACACTGAGCTGAGACGTGCATAAATTGGGTACATTTTCTTGAGGGCTGGATGGGTGATGTCACAGTCTCCCTCAGAGGCAGTAAACACTGATCTTTTCTTACTTTTACTGGAATTCATCAGTAAAATTTGGGGATTCACATTAGATGGCCAAATCTCAAAGGAAGGAATACTTTTGGAAGTTGCTCGCATATGCTTCCTTCCTCTGCACTAAAGAGCACACTTTTTTACTTCCATCTTTTGTTTTGTTCCTTCATGGCTCCTGATGCTGGCTGAGGATTTCTCAGCACACCACCAGCTGTAAATCCTTTTTTTCTTCTTTATTTCAAAATTGGAAGGCCAGTTTATTTTTCCACTGGCACCTGGCTTTCTTAGTGGAGCAGAGTTTCCACTCTCCACCCTCTTCCCTCAGGAAGAGACTGTGTCAGCAACTGGCTGGCTCTGTCTTCAGCAGCTCCCCCCGATTTTGTACAATTAGGAAAAGAACATTTCTCTGATGGTTTACTGTTTATGTGAATTTGTGAAGTGGCTAAAATGTTTTCATGATGATACAAAACAACATGTATATCCTGTGTACTAATGGCCATAAAACAACTTGGCAGATTTGAAACCTGAGCGCTGTCACAGTCTAGGGCTGTCAGGTGTAAATGTCTGTGGTGTTTAGGGTTTCAATGAGAAAAAACGGAAGACTTGTGGGAATTCTGGCAAAGCTGAACTGAAACAATACTGAAAGGTTGGACACGAGTTCATATCGGTCTTTGGTTGCGAGCTCAATATGTTTCATTGGTCCTGTGACTTCTCTCATTAAGTTGATGACTTACAGAGCTGTGGGCTTTGTGGTGAAAGGCTGACTGACTGTCTGTCATAACACCTTAAATGTTTGCTAAACAGTGCTTACATGCACTTTGGTTCATTCTTTACCAGTGATGTATTTTTTTTGCATATATACACAGTTAAAAGCCTTTTCCATACAAATCTACTATTCATAGAGTAGAGTGTTGACCACAGTCCTGCTCTGTCCTCTTGTTTGGACATGTGATTTCTGACAAAATCTAGTCTGGTAGACTACAGGTCAATATCTGCCTCTAGGGCAGCATTCTGTCTGGCCCTTATCTCAGAGTAGTTTCTGTGTATGCTGTTCTTATGAATATGTCAACAGGTGTTCATTTCCTGTAACTCAAATCATCAGTGACCAACAGTGACATGGTGAAAATTAACTGGGTTTTCTCATTTGAGCTGCTTATACCAGCCAGTAAAACACTTGACAGTTTAACTGCAGGCAGCATAATTGTTTTATCCAGTGAGTTTAAGTGTTGTAACTTCTGCATTTGTGGTATATTGCATTTCTTACAGACGTTATGTAATCTCAAGTAACTCCTTACTTGAGAGGAGTAAACATTTTAAGATGGCCCTGTCATGTAGTACTTAGACTTACAATATGAAATGATTTGAAGATATTTTGAGTCCAAAATAGATGCTGCCTGAAACAATTCAAAGTTTTTCTCACTACCCATCCCTTCTATTTAAGAGAGCACTGGACATTTGCCAGGGTTGAGAAAAAGCTTTTAGGAAGAAGGATATGGGGCACGGCCAGGAAGTGACATACTTGGCCTGTGTTGAGACAGATCTTCCTCTTGTAGACAGTAACAGCTCCCAATGGGCAACAAAAGGTCAGAGAACACTCTAGTGATTGGAAGCCGATGATTCAGTTTGTTTGCGTGCCCTAGAGCAGCAGAAATATTATTGCCCACATAAATTAGCCGGTAGGACTGGTATAACTACATAGTGAACAAGACAGACACATTGTCACCAGTGACACAAAACAAAAGAACAAGATGTTTTTTTTTCTTTTTGTCTTTGTTAACAAGCTGCTCTCAAATATGTGATGTGATCCCCTTTCAGGGACAATCATACTGAACCAGATGACTTAGTTGCTGTGATGGGAACAGATGTTTTGTTCTGTTGGGAGCTTTGGCCCTTTTTTATTGTTATGTCGACTGCTATTACTCCTTTCACTTATGCAGGCCTGTCTTACTGCTTTTTTTGATCCTGGTAGCTGCTCTTGTCTTCATTACTCAAGAAATAACCATAAATAGGGAAAGGCACCATGCAGTGTTTTGGTGTTGTAAATCACCTAACAAAACAAATATTCTGGGTGAGTCCACATGTGCTGATAGAGGGGGTGATGATTTTTAAAGTATGACTCACAACTGCATTTTGAGTCCCCTTGTTGCTTAAAATAACAGAGGCGGCTTCCAAACAAAGCAGCCTCGACGTTCTGGGTCTCCACGGATAAGCTTTAGTGCACTGTGGAGCTCTCCTTTTATAGGTAGTGACCTAGGTGAATTACGTAAGCGCACACACACGCGTGCGTGCAGTCCTGAAATCAACATCTAAATGAAGGATCCTTTTTGCCTTCATAAGGCTTTGTTTTGGTGTAGCATTGAGTTCAAACCTAAAGGTCAAGTCAAATTAAAGATTTCTTTGTTAGTATTTGTTGCGAAAATGGCTCTTTGCTTCAAACAGGTCAGGGAACGTCACAATTTAGGGTTGTTTTGGTTCTACTTTGATTTTGGTGGTTTTACCATATTATAAGAATGTAAACTGTGAAATACCCTAAAACAAATTAGGCTTGATGAGAAGTCTAATACACTCTAATCATAAATATCTGTTTCTTTTTGAGCTCTGTAACCCAGGAAAGCTTCAGTCTTGGAAGCGGTGTTCCCAGTTGATTAGGCGTGCGTGTTTAATTTCTCATTTGGTTTTCGTATTGTGTTGTGAACTCTGCTTTAAAAGCTTTTGCCTAGTCTAAGCTGGGATGTGTACCCAGAGTCTGTTCTAGTTTAGTTGCAGTTTTTCCCACAGAGCTAGGTTCCAGTTGTGGTCAGAAGTTTACATACACTCATCATGGGCATAAATGTCATGGTAATTTGGGGCTTTTAATGATTAATTCGAGCCGTTTTTCTTCTAGGGTGGATATGATTGTACAACATATCTTCAATGACTTTAAATAACAAATTGGGTGCACAAGTTTAGAGAAAATCCATAATAAATCCAATCCACACAAGAAAAGAAGTATACATACAGCCTCAACTACATACAAACACCCCCAACTAATATTTGGCTAAATGTCCCTTAGTAATTTGTACCACAACCAGATGCTTTTGATGCCATCAACAAGCTTTTGGTATAATTCTGGCTGAAGATTTCACCACTCACATACGTCTTTTCATTTGGGACCAAATATCAAGCTTAGTGCAGATCGAAGAAGGAGAAACTGAGTTTCTTGGACATTTTCCTGAGTATTGGTCAATCCAACGAGTCCTGTCAAACAAATCCTTTTTATGGCAGCAAAGAGAAATTAGCAGTTGTAGTCAATCATGATGACTAATGAGAACTTAATAGGCCTTATTTGTCAATCCTCAGCACCTGTGAAAAGATTTGCGTGAATTCATTTGAGCCTGTATGTGTAATCTTGACCCAGTGTGCCCCAACTCTTGTGTTTTGAAGTAATTGAAGATGTATGCAGCACAATTATTCCACCATGGAAAACCGCTTGAAAAAACCCCAAATTACCATGACAGGATGATGAGTGTATGTGAACTTCAAACCACAACCTCTGGCGCTTACATCATTTGTTGTTAAGTAATACATGTATAAGTATGAGGTGCCGTAAGGGACATTATTACTGAAACGCTCTCACACACACTACTGAAATTTTAGCTCTCACACACACTACTGAAACGCTCTCACACACACTACTGAAACGCTCTCACACACACTACTGAAACGCTCTCACACACACTACTGAAACGCTCTCACACACACTACTGAAACGCTCTCACACACACTACTGAAATTTTAGCTCTCACACACACTACTGAAACGCTCTCACACACACTACTGAAATTTTAGCTCTCACACACACTACTGAAACGCTCTCACACACACTACTGAAACGCTCTCACACACACTACTGAAATTTTAGCTCTCACACACACAACTGAAACGCTCTCACACACACTACTGAAAAACCAAGGCATTTCAGTTGAACAGGAAGGCATTTCAGTCGAACAGGAAGGCGTTTCAGTCGAACAGGAAGGCATTTCAGTTGAACAGGAAGGCATTTCAGTTGAACAGGAAGGCATTTCAGTTGAACAGGAAGGCATTTCAGTTGAACAGGAAGTTAATTCTTGACAAGGAAACTGAAGGAAAAAGTGTTAGATTTCAAACAAACCACCACACAGATGTCTACTCAGCAACCTGTTAGTTAGGGGTGGGTTTTTATAATCGATTTATTGATTAAAATCGATTCTGGCTTGGATAACGTGAAATCGATTCATTAAAATCCTGAATCGATTTTTTAATATAAATTTATTTTACCCGAAATGCCAGAATCTCTGGTGAAACCTCACAAAATTTCAACAACCACCAAACAGCTAAGACAGTAAATGAGAGCAGGTACACACAAAGACGTAAACACACAGCGCGGACCCGCGGATCAGAATCAGTGAGATGTCGCCTTTCTCACCCGACAGCACGGACACGGTCGGGGCTGAAAGCCGACAGCTCGCTGACTCTGATCTGTCGGCAGGTCCGCGCTTTGTTTTCACGCCGTTTTTGCGCCGATTCTAAAGCTGTTAGTTTGATCTCTCTCCAAACAATATTGACTGAACCAGCAGCAAAAGAAGATCCAAACTGCGCTTCACATAAACATCGTCATGAATTCCCTCACTGTTTTGCTTCCACCACGATAAAATCGCACGTCATGCACTATGGAACGCCAGGACTGCCATAATGAATTAATTAAATACACCATTAAATAATTAATTAAATGTGTCAATAATTAATTAAAATTGGAATTAATTAATTAAATAAATAGTTATGACACATGTAATTAATTAATTATTGACACATTTAATTAATTATTTATGTATTTCACATTTTAATTAATTATTGACACATTTAATTAATTATTTAATGATATATTTATTTATTTCATTTTGGCAGTCCTGGCGCCTGGCTCTCGTCATGAAATAATTTTATCTGTCAGCCTCACCCATCAAACTCAGGGGGCGGGGTTAACGCTGCCCATGCAGCTTCTCTAACATTTGATTGGTTGCCGTGCAAAGTAAGTCAAAACAGGTCGATCCTAGATAATCGATTGCTTGTGTAGACTTGGGGCAGCCAGTTATCCCAGAATGCAGATCAAATCACAGGCAGCAATGGTGGTGGTGTAGTTTTAAAATACCCCGTTTTTCTGTCACCAGCTACACTTTTAACAGTATTTTAGCCGCGAATGTCGCGCCTTATGTCTGGTCAGGTTGTCAACATAGAACATGCTTGCAAAAGTGCTCAGATGTTTTCAGAGATTTCACTAGCTCTGCTAACAGTTAGCATGCAGAGCGCACCGAGGGGGTTACGTTAACCGGTTTGTTTACATATTCCACTCTCCGTGTTCCACATGTTGCATTCGCAGATTCTCATTTTCACCGAACGATCGTCTCTTTCCGCCTGGTCTTGTGTCTCTGTGCTTCTGTAACATAAAGAACGAGCTGACATTTTTCTCACGAAACCAGCGATCAGCTCAGCAGACCCTCAGTTTACCTGCATGCATCCTCCTCCTCATCTGTCAGCTGTTTAACACCTGCTGCTAATTCAAGAAACACGCCTAGTTACCTGGTGATAGTCACAGTTTAACTGGGCAGCCGGTGCTCGATATAACGCAATGTCAGCGCATTTTTCTGCACAAGATAAGTAAATATAGTGTTTTCCCCGAGCGCAGAGCTGCTGGAGCTCGTTTCCTTACAGAGCACTTTATAGGCGAACAGCTTCATCAGCGGCTGATGTCCAATCACCGGCACACAGCTTTCAAACCTCAGCTGAGTTTTAGCTCTCAGTGGTTAAACGCTGGACTTCATTCACTCAGGTTCTGTCTGTCGGGTCACGTTTACTTCGCTGTTTTATTTACAACTGAGCAAATCGGTTTGGCTGAGGTTAAAGTTACGTTTCATAACTGCATAGTTTCACAGACGTTTAATGGTTCACTGGCACATGTGTTAGACTGAACTATCATCTAAATATCATCTGTTTTTTAATACTTATTCAACTGTATTCTAAGCACCAGCTGTCTGTTAGAATGTGATTTTTTTTCTCTCTCTGTTGGCAGAGGTATAAAAATGCGCAGGAAAATCTGACGTGCATGGCAAACTTCACCGACGATATTTAGGGAGGAATAAACACACATCAAACATAAATGAACCATTTGCCTGTCTCCATAATTGAGAGAATTTTCTCTTCTTATATCAACACTCTCTCTCTCTCTCTCTCTCTCTCTCTCTCTCTTTTTTTTTTTTTTTTTTTTTTTTGCTTTTTCGGTCATGTTATGTTTACCTGTCAAAGGCTTGTTACAAACTATGAAACACATTGTGCAGACTTCTGGATGTTAGAAGAAAACGAATACTGCTCATGAATGAGACTAAAGGCAGGAAGGTGTCCTTTAAAACTAAACATGTTAATAGGACCTCCCTATTTATATCATAGTTTATGATATAGCACGTGTATTTCAGTAATAGCCTGCTGAGGCCACTATACGTGCTGGCCTCATATCAAATGTGAAGGCAGACTGAGTCTATGTTTGACGTTTGTTTATATCTAATCTTCCTTTTCAAACATTTAAACAGCAGCGAGTCTGCAGCTGAGGGAATACAAACTCAAATTGTCGGAACAGGTTTGCTCGTTTCTTGGATTCATTTGGTGATTTATTAAATGTATAACTGTTATTCTAATCTGCTGCTGAGTCTCTTACACTTTTCTTTATGCTGTATATTTTCACGTCTCTGGAATAGTTGGCAGTTAGATAGTCAGCTGGGAAACTCATGGAGCTGAGGATATCGTGGATATGCTGACCTCGCTGCGTGGTGTACAGAGCGAGGTCAGCATGATTAATATTCACAATAAAAATATTAGCCGAACATCATGAAGTCTGTATGTGTTTCATAGTGTCGAACAACCTTTGTACAGTTAAAGCCAGCAGTTACTACATGACGGAAACACCAACGTTATCTCTTTTATGTGTTTATACACAGGTCACGCTGATTACTGAACAAAAACCCAAAGATCAGATGTTAAACAGATTTGCTCTCTCTCCTCCTTAAACATTGTGGCATGAATAAGGCACGGCGGGACCACAGAGCGACGTTCAGAGCCAACTTTATTTGATTCACATCACACCACACCACCACCAACCCCTGAGTCCCCGTGTTTTAACACGGCGGGCGTGATTGCGGATGCCGTGCAGGTGCGTCCGCACGGCCCCGCAGACCACGCCCCACCACATACCCCCATCGCCCGATTGAGGCCGGGGAGTGATCCGGCCAAACCTACTCCCCCCCGCGAACTGGGGCGAGACTCGGCCCCTACACATCGGCGCCCCAGCCCCCGACCAAGCGACGGGGAAGCGTCCGTTCTGGTGGCCGCCCGCGCATCCAGCGGCAACGGCGAAGCTGGTCCGGAGGTCGGCCGCGTAGCAAGCGGACACGGCCCCACCGGCATGGCCGTGTGCTCCTGCACACAGGCGGCTGGGCAGACGTCAGGCGCGCAGAATCGACTGGTGGCAGCGAGGCTGGACTAGCCAGCCCGCCGATCCCCGGCCTAGCGGGGCTGTCCCGCTCCTCTGCCTCCAACTCCGGCTGCACAGGCTGCCCTGGAGCAGGGACCTCCGTCTCCCCGCACAGCTGCTCCGCCACCGCCTCCGCCACTCCCGTTTGGAGCGGCTCCCCGCACTGCGCCTCCGCCCCCAGCAGGCACCGCCCCTCGCCCCCCTCCGGGTGGAGCGACTCCTCTGCCTCCGGCAGGTGTAGACCCTCGCCCGCCTCGTCCTCGGCCTCCGATTGGAGCGGCTCCTCCACCGCTCCCGGCAGGAGCAGCCCTTCACCCGGCTGCTCCTCCTCCTCCGGCAGGCTCGGACCCCCGCGTGGCTCGTCCACCACCTCCGGCTGCCGAGGTGACCCACACGGCTCCTCCACTGTCCTCGAGACACACTTGTGGGGGTGGCGCCCAGGCCCAGAGCAGCGCTGCCAGCTCTGCCATCTTCCCCAGGTGGCGTTCGCTCTCCTGCCGCAGCTCCTCCTGTTGGCGACGCACCTCCGCCGCCTGCTTCCGCTGGGTGGCCGCTATTTCGGCCACCATCTCGGCCAGCTCTTTCCTTTCCTGGCTCTGGTAGGTACCCGCCATGCCGCCTCCTGGGTTTCGGCACCAATGTGGCATGAATAAGGCACGGCGGGACCACAGAGCGCCGTTCAGAGCCAACTTTATTTGATTCACATCACACCACACCACCACCAACCCCTGAGTCCCCGTGTTTTAACACGGCGGGCGTGATTGCGGATGCCGTGCAGGTGCGTCCGCACGGCCCCGCAGACCACGCCCCACCACAACATGTTTTTAATGTTAGTTATAATTCAGAATTGGCGACTGAAACACGTAGGACACATAAGAACATCAGGAAATAAAACACCGATAAATATAACCTCAGTAAAAGAAGTCAGCGGGGGTTACTACAGCTGTGTACCGGGGCCTGCGCTTTGTCGGTGGGATTGCTTGCGAGGCGAGCGGGTCTATCCCACGCTTTGCCGTGAGACTGGGACGACATCTCCGAAATCATCGAAACACTTTTGCAAAGAGGCTGTATCTTGACAAACCGACCAGACACATGAAGATTAAACCACTACATTCTCGGCTAAAAAAATATTAAAACGGTATTTGGTGACACACAAACAGGGTTTTTCAAAGCTCAGTTCTGTTAGCTTCCACATGCCGGTTGTTGTGTGCTAGAAACAATGGCCACCAGGCCAAAGCAATGGTTTTGACTCGATCAGCGTTAACCCCGCCCCCTGAGTTTGATGGGTGAGGCTGACAGATAAAATTATTTCATGATGAGAGCCAGGCGTCAGGACTGCCAAAATGAAATAAATAAATATATCATTAAATAATTAATTAAATGTGTCAATAATTAATTAAATGTGTCAATAATTAATTAAAATGTGAAATACATAAATAATTAATTAAATATGTCAATAATTAATTAATTAAATGTGTCAATAATTAATTAAAATGTGAAATACATAAATAATTAATTAAATGTGTCAATAATTAATTAATTACATATATCATAACTATTTATTTAATTAATTAATTCCAATTTTAATTAATTATTGCCACATTTAATTAATTATTTAATGGTGTATTTAATTAATTCATTATGGCAGTCCTGGCGTTCCATAATGCACAGCCCTCTCTCTCTGTACTTCAAGAACAGTTTCCCGTCTAAAAATCTGTTTTCTACATTATTCGCTTGCTTGTTAGGCACAAGTCTACTGTTGTTTACAGCGCAGTCGGCCGCTGTTTTTTTTTTTTTTTTCTTCATTTTACATACTTCTGAAAAGAAAACCTAATTTCTGCCGTTCAATACTGAATAAATTTAAACTTTTTAAAATTATGCAAAATGCAAAACGTTAGCCGTGTCTCTAATAAAACCGCTGTAACGTCAGAGGTAACGTTCATATGTTGATTAATGGTTTTCTTTCGTTTTTGATGTACTGCAGAATATTTTTTATAAAATCCCAGGCCAGGAAAACCACCTTCATGTTTTTATGTGTTTTATCTTCAGCTACTTTGACACAAAGGCATCTGCTGTGATGCTCACACCTTTGATAAAGTCTTGCGTGTGTCAGCTTCCTTTTTTTAAATACAAAAATATGTAAATGTACTGATCTGAATTATAATATTTCTGACTGTCAAAATTCCCCATAATCAAATCGAATTGAATTGAATTGAATCGTGGAACAAATCGATTCTGGACCTTAGTGAGACAGCTGCATTACTTAACAATATATTAGCCTCAGCATAAGTCAAAATTTAGAATAGCGGGAGACGTGCATTATCCTGGTTATTTTTTTGGCATATGTGCTTTTTGTCTTTTTTTTAGCAAAGAAAAATATCTTAAAATCATCAAAAAAACCAGGGAGAGAAGGCTTAGCGTTCCTCCATTTAGCACAATGGATATGATATTTACTCAAAAGTATTGTTAAGATATTCATTGTGTGTACTCATGTTGTACAGTGTTTAACTGCATTATGGTTACTGTGGTTTAACAGAGACAGTATTTTAGTTGCCACCACAAGGAGGCACTGTTTCATTGTAAGAGCACGGATGCTGCGTCATCACGCCCCTAAGAAAAAAAAAAAAAGTATACCACAACGAAAATGGCACCCATGAGAAAAGTTTTGCCGCATGTTGATGAGGAATAAAGTTCCCAAAAATATTAAGGACATTTTTGCCTCCGTCGTCATTTTCCTTCGAGTTGATCGCTGTCGATGCTGCAATACTCAACAAGTATGATGATGTTAATAATGTCTGAGACATCCAATGCTAGATGATCCATATAAAAAAAATTATGATGTAATTCAAACAGTGGCACATCATTAATATTTAGGGAAATCCAATTTTTTAAGTTGCACCAAATACATTGTGTGATAGGGCATAGGAAAAAAAAAGATGTTCTAGGGTTTCATTTTCATCAGTACAAAAAGAACACTGATCCACCTCAAAGCCAAATCTCTTTTTTTAGAAATTCTGCCACAGTATTAGTTTTGTTTAAAGTGTGTTTCTTTAACTTTAGGTAGAATAGGCTATTTCATAAATTTTTAGTATGCTTTATCCAGTGTATATGAAATAACTAAACTAGAACCATGCCATGTAACCATTCTGTTGTAACTATGAAATATTTTGTCTTTGAAGAAACTACTAACAAATTTCTTATTGCATTTTTATCAAACAGCTGACATTGCCCTAGCAATAAATTTGGGAGCACTGATGAGAAATTATTGTATATCATAAAAATTTTAATCAAATGAAGCAGAGGCAGTGGGACCAGTTCACAAAATTTGTTATATTCTCTTTGAGAACAGTTTAGACAATATTTTTCTGAAAAGTCTGTGTAACTTAGAATGACACCTTTATCATCCAACAAATCTGTTATGAATATAATATTTTTGTTCAAACCAGTCACTCTTGAAAATTGATTTTTGATTAAGTGTTATTACCCTATTATTCCATAAGGTTGAATTATGGGGAGAAGTTGTGGGTAAATCTCATTTTCCCAAAAATGCAACGTCTGTTTTGGAAAGTTTGATATCTTTATGGGGATTTTATTTGCCGCAAAATCACATTTCAAAATAAAGTCTAATCCTGTATACTATTTTATTAAACAAGAATCATGGGATGTGGGGCTAAGTAGAGTCTGGCTGTGACAGACAAGATTTTAACCATTTAATTCTAAGGGTGCCAACCATAAATTCCAATTCTGGAGTTTTGATACCACCTTTATTGTATCCCTTCACAAGCTGAGATCTTTCTATGTAATGGGTTTTATTCCTCCACAAAAATTCGAACACATTTCTATTTATGGTTTTCATGGTATTTATCGTTTTTTTATTTTTTATATTGTTTACGTGGCGCAAAAAAGGTTGGGGACTGCTGTACTAGCAGGTTGCTGAGTAGAAATCCTTGTAGTGTTTTGAAATATACCACTTTTTCCATCAGTTTCCTTGTCAGGAAACAACTTCCTGTTCAGCAGAAATGCCTCTGGTTTCAGTGGTGTGTGTGAGAGCGTTTCAGTAGTGTGTGTGAGAGCTAAAATTTCAGTAGTGTGTGTGAGAGCGTTTCAGTAGTGTGTGTGAGAGCGTTTCAGTAATAATGTCCCTTACGGCACCTCATATATAAGAAGCTAGCCTTTAAATACCTTAATACCCATGCACTTTGTGACAGTGAATTTTTTCTTTCTTTCTTTTTCTTTGTCTCATGCAGTGGGACAAGAAACCAGTTTCAGCCAAGACTGCACTTGGTTGCAACTGTAGTCCTGATTCAGCTCTGCAGTTCTGGTTACAGCGGCCCTCCAGCTTGCAGCTGCTCATCAGAACAAGAGCAGGAATGCAGTACACAAAAGTTATTATTGTCAAGGCATAAGGCAAAACACTAATTGGAGAGGCAGCTAAAAGTTACCAAAGACCACCAAAACAGCGACTTAGTCTGTGATCCAAAAACGCAAAGACAGGAAGAGCTCGGACCAGCATGCGGGCAGTCACTGAACTTTTAAAATAGATGCAGGGGACTTTTCCATGTGTAATTTGATTGTCGATGGCACATTTTCTTGAAGGCGTGACAGAATGAAAACTAAAGCACTAACATAAGTTGCCAAGCATAGTTTGTAGCACTTAATATACCTGGGCGTCTGCAGGAGAAACGGTGAAATGAGCACAGATGTTTGACATCAGACTAACCGGAATCAATGTGAACTGTACTCATTGACTAATTTTTGGGATCTTTTCTGCACAAAGCAGATTAATAGTAGGTGTCTAGGACATCTGCAGGCTTGTAAGAAGGCTCAGACGGCATGGAGCCGTCCAACACAGTCGCAAAGTAAACTAAGGGAGACACTGTGGTCGCTCAGTGTTTAGAAAATCTCTTATTTTAGGTTGAGGAGGAATGGGGGAGGCCAAGGTGAACACCAACGGACACATTTTCTCTTACTGGATGGCACTCGTATACATTAGGGCTGCCACGATTAGTCGACTAGTCACGATTACATCGACGACTAATTTAATAGTCGACGCGTCAAAGCTTTGTAAGATCCCAAAAGACGCAGGAATAAGTAGTAGGATTTAAGAGTGTAATAACGGACTGAAACAGAAGATGGCAGCACAGCATGTACAAGGATGCCAGCTGCCGTTAAACCCCGAAGAAGAAGAAACTGTGTCCCAGAATTCACTGTTCAATGTTTCCAACTTTGAACAGTGGTGGCAGCTAGTTAGTTTTAATGTTACTCTTATTATTCTTTCTGGGTCACAAAATAAACGTTTAACATATTTTCAGGCGAGAATGTAGCTGTGTAAACTTCAAATATCTGCTCAGTTTATCAAGACGCCACATATTTTCAAAAGCGCTCCGACATTTTCGGAGACGTCTGTTACCCACTAGCTCGATAGTTAGCCGGGGTTCAAGGCTCACTAGAGCCGGTGAGAACACCGGACACCCGGCAAATCGTTTTGAAACCCACCGCCGTCTTTCGCTACTCAGGTTAAACATGTATAAGTCACTTAGAAAACTTAAAAATGTTATTGTTTGGCTTTTTTTCAGTATTTTATTTGTTCCTGAGTAAATCGGTTTGGCTGAGATTAAAGTTATAGTTTTTGCACAGCTGAATAAACGTCAAGCAGACAGCTGATTATCAGAAGTGTGAGATGCTCGAGAGTATACTCTGGTGTCCCATTATATTTTAGATAGCAAGGAGCAGACGGCTGAGTTTATTAAACTCCACCGAAACAATCTGCAAATTTCATTTAAATTTAATAAACTATCATCTTGTCTTTATTTTTAGTTAGCACATACCTTAAACACTTAAATCTGTAAGCTAATGATAGATATATAAAAGCAGATGCATGCTGGTGCAATAAGCTGTACGATTTACGTCCAATGGACGCATGATCTGATTAGTCGACTAATCGCAAAAATAATCAGTGACTAGTCGACTATCAAAATAATTGTTTGTGGCAACCTAGTACACATACACATTCTGTATAATATACACCAGTTTCCTATGTAATATTTCAAAGCTGTATTCTCTTAAAGGGAGTCATTTATTAACTAAAAGGTGGTCAGAGATTGTAAGCACTCAACATTTGTTCTAGCTTATCACTGTTACAGAATAGGCTCTTAGAGTCAGAGCATTTATTCTACCTTATGATCAGACACACCTTTGTTTTTCCTGTTGCCTTGACCCATTCCTCAGTTTTCCTCTTTCTTCTTGCCTCTCACATTACTAACATTGCCCAGATGCGGAACACTTATTTTCTCATATCCCTGAAGTGTGAGAACTGATGTTCTTAATTAACTCATGCTCTGTATTTATAGGGAATTCGGGGGGCTATGTTTAACATGTGCCCCTCTATGGTATATGCATCTGTGATTAATGTCTGGATACATATACTGGTCATGCACGTGCATTGGCTAAAATGACCTGTGGTGTTGTTGCTTTTGGCTTATCGGCAAATATGAAGATGTTTGGCTAACGTTTATCTGTGGTGTCACATCGACTTTGCTCTGGTTAAATGTTTAGAGATGGTGTGACGAGCCTCTAAAAGACTTTGTTTTTTTTTTGTATAATGACGGTTTCTTTGTTTCCCCAATAAAAATACCTCACGCCCCTCTCTGTCTTCTCTGTGACTTTTCCAAAGCATCGTGAGCATACTTGTGCTGTGAGAAACGTCTGTGGAAAAGCCCCAGTGCTTTTGGTCCAGCGGTCAGAAACGGTGCCTAATTATTATTGCTGTTGTCAGCTGGCAGTGCCATTTTCAGAGCTCTGCGTTCAGACCGTGTGTGGCTTTTTTTCCCCTCCTCTGTGAATACTTACTGGAACAAAGTGAGTTGAACTTAACAGTCTTTTTTTTTCTTTCTCCCTAAATCATTGTGACTCACTTGGTATTGAAAAGTCAAGTTATTTTATAGTGCTTTTTTGGGGTGCTGAAGAATGTGGAAAGGAGATGATTAAAAGATGATCCTTTTCACAGACACGGGTAGCTGAAGCCTGTCTCAGCATGCATGGACATGTAGAGATGAAAATAAACATTTGCTGATACACACTAATGGACAACATAGAGATTTCAATGCACTGTAAAGACAGTCATTACTCTGGATAATAATTCTGAGAGCAGATAAGCTAGGTGCAAAGCTGTAAGGAATAACATGGGATTAAGATAATATTGCATGTGCATTTACCACTCTATACCCCCACCTCAACTTTCCAACCACCTCAAAGTCGGCCGATGTAATAGAGGTTCAAATCGGAGCCTCACAGCGGTGGTCGGGCGTCTTTGATCTGGCTGACATCATTTTCATGAGGTGGGGGCCAGATGTGATACGGCAGGGCTTGGCTGAGAGAGATGCAATTTGCTTAGTTTCTTATGAAAGCTGCACCAATGTGTGTGTTTCTGATTCCTGAGTTTGTCTTGTCAGTCAGTATTTTCGATATTTCCACAGGCTAGCATGGTAATCTTACCTCCCCCAACATCCCACCTCTGTGCATACTACACGTTCAAAAAACAAATAATTAACTAAGTAATTTATTTTCGTCTTATCTCAGAGTTCACAATCCTTCTTTGATGTGCTTTAGCAACGTTTATTATTTTTCTGGATGCAGTCTATTGAGGTCAAAGTTGTGCAAAATGTCCTCCGCAGTATCTGAGCTGTTACTGATATGCACTGATGCCTCTTGTGCCAAGTCTGAAGCATTTACCCATCTGTTTTGCATTGGACGTCTAAGTGATGTTGTACAGGAGTGCCCTCACTTCTCTTGTTTACTGTATGTGTTGGTACATCCGGTTTTAACCAGCTTTAATGGGCCAGTTGTCTGAAATTGTATCTGCAGGATGCACTAATGATGTCTTCCTTCCTTGTTTGCAGCGCTGGAATGATTTTGATGGAGTGAGACATTGCTGTCACGGGAGATTTTAAAGAAAAAAGTTGGATCACATATCAAGAAACTAGTCTCTTAAACCGAGTCGAACAGCGTAATGGATGGAATAGACACCCTACAGAGCTCTGCGCCGGAGACCAAGGCTGAGCGAATTGCTCGCTACAAGGCAGAAAGAAGGCGGGAGTTGGCTGAGCGCTATGGCAACACAGAGGAGCTCACCTCAAAGTACGTGCGTAAGGACAGGAAAACTGCAGGCACATCCGAAACAGTGTCTTTAACAACAAAGGAGAAAGAGAAATGTGAGGATAATGGAGCAGAGCAAACATGCACCAGGAGGGGCTTCAGGAGTAAAGTAGCAGAACCTGTGGAGCCTGCTAATGAAGAGCCCACAAAGAGAACAGCTCACCCCAAAACAGAAACGACTACATCCTCAAAATCAGAAGCTGTGCCCTCCATAAAGATGTCCTCCCATTCCAGGTGAGTTTATCCACATTGTCATAATATTAGATATTAAACACACACTAACCCGTTGTTTGTGCAAGACCAGTCTCATTGTTGTTTTCATGGTGACATAAAATTGGCCAGGGTCATGAAACAGAGCTGCACAGACTTGTGCAAGAAAATCCCCTAAGAACAGATAACTGATGCACATGTAAATCTCTTAAAACTAATTTCAGGAGAAGAAAACGTAGTGTATTGCTTTTCTGAGGTTTCTTTGATTTAGAGAACATTTGCAACAATTGGGCCATTTTTATTCAGCTATTAAATAACTTTAAATGGGCTTGCTGGCTCCCAGTACGTGAAAAGGAGGTAACAAATCGGCGCATTTGGAGAACACTTTGTGCTATCTTCTGTTTGAGGTAAACACAAGTGCTAGCATTTCCAAAATTGGCCATGTGTGCAAAGAACAGGACTACCTTGTTTATTTTGCCATGGTGTGTTTTGCTGTGATTACGTACATGCTGCTTGCTTTGGTTCACTTCACAGTTATATGAGGGGCTCACAAAACCAGCGAATAATGAACCTCTATTGTCAGCTTGACTGGATGAAGAACCTGGAGGTTTCTCAGAGGAATGCTTGTTTCTGAGAATTGTACACAGACGGAGTAAAACATGTCCAGTCGTGGGTCTGGGGCTGTAATCATGCTGCGGATTCTGCTGCATGCACATAACTGGACTTGTCTGTTCCTGAATAAAGCTGCCTGAGGGAGTGATGCTGGTGAGGAGAAGAACAGAGATGGATAAGAGTGCTGAGATAAAATCAGAGTTGGAAGGGAATGAGTGTAGAGCTGTTGAGCTCTGCCAACTTTTCATGCTTTGCGCTTAATTAAGCATATTATAGACAAGCTATTTTATACACTGGAAAAGACATGACTTGGGTTATGGCCTTAAAATAAAAATAGAGCACAAGCAGCATGGCATGTTTCAGTGTTCTACGTTATCATATTTTATGGCAAGTTTGGCTAGTTTGATTACGTTTTAAAATAAATATATGTCTTTTTTTTATTTCTACATGCATATTTTAACAGTGATCATCGTTCTGCTTTTGTGGCTTTATTTGGATTAGAACTTTCTCTCTCTTTTTTTTTGTAAACAGGTTATGAAATGTGAGAGGAACTTCTCTCAGTGCGTCGGCTTACCACTGCAGAAAGAGTGTTTGGGGAAAGTACAGAGTGCAGTTTATGGACTGTTTTTAATTACAGAGAGCAGAAAGGCAGGTTGACAGTTTAAGGTGTTTGTGTCACATGCCTGTCATGTTAGCTACTATTTTTGTAAGTTCTGTTATGATGTTCACTACACATCACAGCCCAGCTGTGCACGCTTACACAACATACATAAGTATGGTACTGTAGAAGCTTTTGTTGTCTAGGTATTCCCATATATTAATGGTTTTTAGTACTTCATATATTTTCCTTTATTTTAAGACATCTGCGTTCAGCATTGACTCTCATGTCTTTAGTGGGTCACACATATTTACTGAAACTTGAGCAACATTTTTGTGTAGTCTTTTACAGAAAGAGCGTACAGGAAACTGGAGCTTGGCTGTCTCGGTGATAATGAAAGCTGTCAACAGGCATTTATCTGCAACAGACACGAATCTTTTCCTCGTGAAGTTGCAGTTGAAGGGTGACATTCCAAAAGTCTGCTTTTTGACGTTAAACTGTTACATTGCACCCTTAGCAATTTAAGAAGAATCCGTTTGGTAATGCTTTGTCATCCAACATCTGATGCGTTTGTGTGCATGAAAGCGCACTCTTTGGCTTCTTTCTCCCTTTATTATGATTTATTTTTTTAAATTTTATGTTAAAGACTCCTGGTTTTTAATAGAGGTAGGAATCGGAATCACCCCACAATACAATATTATCACAGTACTTTCCTCACTGTGTGATATCAACTTTAAATTATGTCCTCAAGTTAAACTTTGTCGATATCTGTTATGTTCGATAAGATAACGTTCGCTTCAGCTATTATTTTGATGCAAAATGTGATTGTCAACACTGTAACTAAAGCCTGCTATTGAGACAGAGTCAGTCTAATATCAGTCTGACTGCAGACAAATGAGCTCAAGTTGCCAACTTCAACTTCACTTCAACAATCTGTTTCTGATAACATAGCAATGACCCGTGCTAAATGCAAATGTAACCACTACATTTGCCCTCAGCATCCTTCTCATTCTATAGGAATATAACCAGAATACAACCAGCTTGCTGCCAATTGAGTCCAGTCCCCTTGAATTGTGCTCATTGACAAAGACTCGTTCAGACTGATGGCAACATGCTGGCAATCTGTCTGAATTGATAAATTAGACATCAGTTATTTGCAAACCTTTAATCTCTCTGAGATCGATTGCTCTCAGTCCAGACTGTGACTGTTTCCAGAAAGTTTGCCTCCTATCAGGTAAACTGTGCAATCTAACATGATGGTGAGTGTGAAACACTCTGGGCAACCATTTAGTTACCACAAGTTATATTCAGTTACATAAGGTTAAAAGCCAACAGTATCTATTTTTTAATGTGTGTGTGTGTGTGTGTGTGTGTGTGTTATCATATGAGTTTGGGATAGTATACATAGAATTTCCAGGACAAGTTGCTGCATAGGTCATAGTAATCTTGGTTTGAAAGTGCTCTATGCTATCAAGCATGTGTAACAAACCACAACTATTAATGCTACTGACATGATGGGGTTGGTACCTCTTTATAAACAAAACAGAATTGGGATTAAGGCTAAGGACTGTTTACAGTACTGAGCCACAGCAAAGACAAATGCCTCAAAAAGTTAAGCACACAAATCAGATGTAATAAAATTACAGCTTTTAACAACGCTGCAGCCACAAGTGTTGTTTTTATGCTCTTATTTCATTTTCTCTCATGATATAATTTAATATGATGCACACAAAGCTAAACATAAATTTATGTGAACACTTTTACTGTGAGTGTTTGTTTGATTACACAAGTGCCCAGCTGGATTGGAAAGTTCCCCTCTGTTTTGCTTTTCGCCCACTAAACTGCATTCCGGTTTTCTTCATCTACTTTCAGCTGACCGTCAACGTGTGGGTAGCAAAGGTGATGTGTTTCTGAGACTTATAAGGTTGGTTGTTAAAAATGGGCTGTCCAAGATCAAACAATGAGGTTTACAAGGTCTACAAATACATGCAAGTCAGAGCAATGACCGATTTGGACTTCTGCAGCAAATCATTGTAGAGTCTACAACATAATCTACGCAAGTTGCCGTCACCATTACCAGCATTCATACTTGTGTGAGGTGCATTATGTGTTAATTACCTTGTGGTCCTGTCCTGATGTTTTATGTGCTGCCAGCCACAGCAGAAACAAAGTGCTGGGACTTTTTTCCTCCTGCGTTCCCACTCTTTGTTGTGGTCAATTTTTCTTTTCTTTTGTTTGTTTTCAAGAAACAAACATCTTCGTCCCTCAAGTTTTTCCATTTCTTTGTACAATCCATTGTCTCCATTCCAATAGTTTTGGCAATCTCCTTCCACAAATGAGCTGACATCTGTGAGTCCTTACATTATAATGTTATGATCATTCTCTCATTGATCCAATCAAAAACTGGGGCCCCAAAAAAGAAAATATAGCTGGGAATGCGTAGGAGGAATCAACGGTACTGAACAGGCCACTCAAAATAGTTTGGAGCTGTGTTGACTTGACGTATGGTTGCAGATCTACGAAGGTGCACGTCATGTTGTGACGGAGAATAGTTTCAGAGGGGTTCGTGGTTTGCTTACACACAACATAGGTTTTATACGTCTGTGTTAAATTTAAATCTCTGCAGCCAGAGATTTTTGAGTATTGCATCACTTCAGTTTATTGTTAACTACATAAATACAGGCCAAAGAATATATTGGCCAGTGTAGCATGATGTCTTCACAAAACTATCAGGAAGCGTGGCTGTTAAGAACTGACAAAAGTTTGTGTAGTAAACAAATCCAAGCCAAGAATTACTCATAAGAAACTGCAATAAAAAACACTTCTGTAGTAGTTTTAGGCCCACAAATTACAGCAGTACAGGGAAAAGCGAAATAATACGGAGTCCAAGCCAATGTTTAAATGTTGTTTTGTTCCCTTTTGCAGCTGCATAGTGTAGTTGTAGCTCCTGTGCATGTAAACGGTTAACATTAAGTGTCAGCTAAGAAGATATACTGCTTACTTAATAAGAAAAAGGAGGAAACAAACATCCTTTATGCCTGGGTGTGGCATGCTATCAATTTTGGACTGATGGGCATAGGCAGCTTTCATAAACTGACATTTGATTATAGTATGGTACCTGGCACTTGCTCATCTGTAGCCATATTTGCTCAAAATAGCTTTAGGAAGATTATCAAATCCTGATAATAATCCAACTGTGTCAAGTCTGTCTTTGAGGAAAAGAGGGCTGGAAGAAACCAGCCAATTAATCAGCTTTATTTGCTTAAAACTACTACTTTTGCTTATCTCAGATTCCTTTTATTTCCACTATGCAGAAAGTATTTGGTGACAAATGTACACTGAAGGAACAACTGAACTTAAGAGTTTAGACTCTTAAAGTAGAGGCTAAACCCACACTCCCTCGTTCTCAAGAAGCACTCTGTGATGCAGTTAATTGGAAGAGCTTGCTGCTGCTTGTTTATAGTGTGAACTTTGAGGTTCACTTTCTCACAACAGTGTGTGGTTGCGGGCTTTTAATGAAGCACAGTGGGATGTACTTGAATGATGCATCTGAAATGAACTAGGGTTTGTGTAGCCTCTGCCTTCCCTCTCTCCAATAACCTTTGACCCGTTGCAGATGTCCTCCATTGTATTAAAGCATTTCTCCCCTCCTCCTGTTACATCACTGCTGCTACCCCACAGGCAGCTGCTGTCCCCATCCATTTTTAACGCCCATTACTTGGAAATGAATGGCCATATCTTCAGATGCAAGAAAGGCTTTGCTGTTATATCATAGCTGACACAGGAGTGGAAGAGCAGCATGAGTAAATGGATTTATGTCATATGAGACGCAGTAAGTTGCTTGCTGCAGTTCTTGCAATTTATTTTAGACTTAAGTGTGCATATGTGGACTATAATAGTGTATTTAAGAGGGATGTACATATATTTTGTGCTGTTTGCCAGCATCACTTGTAAAAAACGTGTAACTTCTGTCATCTCTTTATTGCATTAGAGAGTGACCTCATTTCTCTCTGTCTCCCAGGCTGCTGGAAACTGATGACACAGAGGAGCCAAAGGGTAAGATGAACTCGTACTTTCACTGCGCTCTGATCCTCTATTGTTCCACACACTGCCTTATCACTAAGCTCATTCAAGTTCTATTACTCAGTGTGAAGGGAATACTGAGCTCATTGCTGATGTCAGATTACCTTCCTGATTTATAGACGTTGGCTTTTTAATACTCTTTTATCGAGAAGTGAAGAAAAATACATCTGAAATGTTCTTTGCTCAGTTTGTGGTTGATGTATAATTTAAAAAAAGCATTGCTTTAGGTTTTCTAAACTGATATTTTTTCCAATAAATAAATAAATAAAATAGAGAAGCTGTTTGTCATTTACTTGATGAGACAGCTAACCAGCTAGCTTTACAAACTAAAGCTGTGTCCAAGCTGTGTAGATAAAACACAGAAACATATCTTACATACAAGTATAGTTACAAGGATTATTATTTGTGTCCACTGTGGAAAAGAAGCTACGGAGAAGTAATTTTTTATCTTCTGTTTACTTATTATTCTCCTCTAAATAGGGCTGGGCCATATTATACCGTTCACGGTAATACCGGTATAATGTTAGGCAACGATAGGAAAATGAAATATCGCGATAGAATGGGAGTAAAACGCGCATGCGCAGTGCCTTTGTTTTCATACGCACATGGCCGATTGTTGAGTGAAACAGATGAACCAGAATTGGTTTGTAAAAATGGTGCAACTTCCGTGATGTGGAACTGGTTTGGTGTTTGTCCGTCAGATACACAACAAAGCACATTTTTTTGCAGAACATGCAAGCGGCCGTTGTTATTGTCGTATTTGTCGGACTAAGATGCTCTTAAATCTGGGAGTAATCTGGGTCCTAAACTCCGTATACTTCAGGTCAAACAACACTGCAGCATCACTTAGAGTTAAAAACTGTCTAAATTCTTTCATCTTTAATAAAACGATCAGCATTGCTGCTTTACCAGGTGTAACTATAAAGTTTAACTTCCAGGCATCCATGAAAACAAAAGTTATTACATTTAACGGAGTTAGAAGTTAGCAGGAAGCTAGCGGAAGTTAGCTCGCTAGTTTCGCTAGTTACCTAAGCATGATATTGCATGTTCTGACTGAGAGATTTCTGAAAAAAATCAAACGTACAGCTCTGCTATCACTTCCAACATAAATGAAGACAGGAAACTAAACAGCAGTGACGTTTGTAGGGTTACTGAAGTTGGGCTAGCTGGTATATAATGATGTGCTACGTGATCGCTAGCGACACAGCTATGTTAGCATAACATAAACAGTGAAGCTGGAGGACGAACACTAACACTTTTCCACTTATAAAAGTTAACGTGAAGGTTCTTCATGGTTAGAAACAAATGCAATCGCATGGCAGGATGCTGTAAACGGACCAAACTTCAGTCAGGTGAACAACTGAGATAATCCATCCACAATACGAGGTTAGTCATTACTATACTGCAACAACATGGGAATAGAGCAGCTGCCAGAGAATTCAACATTAATGAATCAATGGTACAGAAGTGGAGGAAGCAAGAAGAATGAGTTTAATAAAGTTTGATTTATCTGACTGCTTTGTTTCGCTTAATGTGCCTTATAATCCCGTGCACCTTATGGTCCGAAAAATGCTACTGCACACTGCAGTTTAATGTTGCAAAGCACCTCTTTTTAACTTCAGTGGATATTATACATGGTTATGCTCAGGATATGTCAGCCCATTTCTACTGGAAATGCCTTTTGGTTAAACTTTCAGCAAGGAATTTGCATTTGCACTGTTACATTTTTATAAAGCTTTAATGTACATAAAAACCAGCTTCTTGTTTAAGTGAAAATAAATGGAAGGTTGTCTTTTTGCGCTAGTAATGTTGTGGAGTTGTATTTTGTCTCGCATCAATTATATCGTCGGTTATATCGTTATCGCAAATTTTCAAATATATATCGTGATAAATATTTTTGGCCATAGCGCCCTGCTCTACCTCTAAATATTACTAACTGATATAATTGACAATATAAACAAGTTTATTAGCTGATAACCCTTTTTATACTTTATATCATCCAGTGGTTTTGTACTTTGAATTATACACTTTATTGTTAGCATTTGGGCTGCTGCCATCTGGAAGCTTCTATATTAGAATGAGAGGGTGGAGTGCTAAGTCATCAGCTAAATCAGCTAATGCCAGCAAACTTGGTTAGCAAGGAATTCATAAACCATTTATGTGCCTTAGCAGTGCACAGGCACATATACAGTCTTTGCTTTGATGCTAAGTATCAGACTGATAAAATACTATAATTTTACTTATTAAAACTGAAGCATAAACCTGTTTAGATGGTCTGTACCAAGCAGCACATTGTTTGTTTCTTTTAAGATGTTTTGTTAAAATGGTACAAAAGGCATCAACAGCATAAACACGGTCTGTAGGTCCAGTTTAGTGACTGTTGTTAGTGGATGTGAAAGACATACAGGAAGTAGGATGCTAGCCATAAATGTAGTATAAATGCCACATTTTAAACAAAAACACTTTTTTCAAGTCTAGTCAAGTGGCTTTGTTATTTCAAGCATGTGCAGTTGTACCATACACAGTGAAACGAGACAGCGTTTCTTCAAGACCATGCTGCTACACATAACAGACAATCAAGACAGGACTACATAAAGTGCAAAGTGTGCAAAAATTGCAAATAACCAGTGCAACACCAGACAGAACAGAATGATACAGACACAGAATAAAGAAATAGAAAAGTGCAAAAATCACAGTGGGTTGTGCAAAAGACAGAAACGTTGTGCAAAAGGTAACATGATGTTTAAAGGTGTGTTTGTATGACATTGTGCAGATAAGTGCTTGAGGTGTTTTAGTGTGGATGCATGCAACAATCTGTGACCATGCCTTTCTTTGTCCATGGTTGGCCCACTTACCCGTGTATTTCTCTGCTTACATGTTTGTTGTCCCTTCCGTTTGGTTACCTTGTATTTAGAGATAAGTGTAAGTGCTGGGTTAGACAAAGAAAGTAGAAGGTGAAAGTTTTCAGAATTGTGCGGTGAGCAAAACAGTTACTTTAGTGTTTCACAGCAGAGTAATGTTGTGTAGCATCTTATTGGCACACACAATGATCATGTTTCCTTGTTTTTTTAGTGCTTGAATTCTGGAAGTTAGCTTTAGATTTAATTAAAAGTTGTTATTTAATCATCAAAATCATATGTTAGAGAAGAGAAATGGAGCTAAATATATTCTTCCCATGATTGTTTTCATTTTAGCATATAACAAATTTTAACCTGGACTTGCTCAGTGTAAAAGGTGCACTGCAGGCATAAATTATAAATGATAGCACTATTGTGTCCATAGTGTATTTGACTGAGGTGCACACACACACTGGCTATCACTGGTGTTGCTTTTATTCCCTGCACCAGCTGTAACTTCTCTCCAGTGAACTCGGTCTGATCTGTAATGAGAGGGTTTGAAATTTAAAACCCAGCATGAAACAAGCTGCAGGCAGTATTCTGCTGACTGTCTCAAACTGCCATATTCTTCAGTATTGAGTGACTTTTCTTTTCTGTCAACACCAACAGGACACTGAATCATTGTGTTTCCCAGCTAAATGTACCCCAGCTGGGAAACAACAGGATTACATGACCATTACTTATGTTATTTCAGTTAAACCATGTTATAGCTTTAAACAGCTCATTTCAATCTTGATTTTGGGAACAAAATATTCACAGAATAACATTAAAAAATGATATGTTGGCAGAAGAGTCGATTCTCAGGCAGAACACCTCTTGTATTTACATCAAAGGTTTCTCTGACCTCTCATCAAGTCAGTAATGCATGTATGCAAACAGCTAGCTGGTTCAAATTTAATACCTAACCAAGATGCAGCACTGTTGATACCCACATAATTATTAAACTCTACAAAATAGGTGATGCCCACCACAGTAAATACACTCCATTTGATGTTTGCTGATACTGGCTAAACATCACCTCTGCTGCAAGTTTGATTTTACAAATCTGATGTTTTGATGTTCCCTGGTATTGTAGTGTGATTGTTTACACTTGTCAAGCAGAAGGTTGCTGGTTTAATTCCAGACAGTGACAGAAATTTGCTTTGAAGTTGTGTCAGAGAGGCCATCTGGTGTCAAACATCTGGAGCTATGTGCTGTGGCGACCCCCAATAACAAGGGAGCAGCTAAAAGTAGTAGTGCCTGGCTGTTATTTACATTTGACCTGAGCCTTTGACCTGGGCATCAACAGTAGAACAAAGATCGCAGTCTTGTAAGAAACTCTACCTGACGAGTCTTTAAACTTCAGTGGAAGTTTTTTTTCCCTCTCTCTAGTTTGGATCTTGGATGGGTGATGATGTTAAAGACTGGACTAAAGTCAAAGCTATAAGAGTACAGTCTGAGTGGAGTCACTAGTCTGCAATGCTTAGCATGATTTAATTCAGATGATGAAACACTATGTTCTCGACAGCAGGGGAGCTCGGAAACATAAATTAAAAGTGGAGCTTTCTTTTTATTTTTTCTTTCATTGGAAACAGTGAGTTTGTCAGAGACGTGCTGTTATTTTGGCATAAAAATGTCACATTGTCGGGGCGATAAAAACAGATTTAGAGTGCGGGGATGAATTTAAGTGCGTTGACTTAAGAAGTGTGTGTTGTTTTGGAGTATTGTAAAATTTAATGATTTCCTTTTGTTGAGATTAGAAGATTATATTCTCAGGGCTGTTCTTGATTAGGGAGTTCACATGAGACCCAATTCTATTTCTCTCTAACACATATGCTCAAGTAAACGTATTCCTCTCATCAGATGTTGAACTGTTGCATTATTGAAAGACTCGCTGAATTCACTGTGGCGCTTCCCACTGACTTTTCAGGCTCCCCCTGAAGCCAGTGGAGCTCATGAGCCCTTTGACATGACTATTTTTTTTTTGACCAAGAGAGAGATTGGTGTGTAGTGCATTAAATTACCTGTTATGTCTACTTTTGTACAAGCTTTAAAAATGCAATGTTTTCTGTGCCAAACACACTGTCCTGAATCATTTTCCCTTGCATACACTCCCACTGATCGTTTTTTACTGCACTGGCAGAAAGAAAGACACTTGTGGAGCAATTAATTCTCACTCTTTTATTCGCTGTGCTCATTTTAGTTGATAAAAAGCCTGTGGACTCCAAGAGAAGTGCAACTTCCAGCGTGTCTCTTTTTAAGGTACGGTATTTTGGTTTGCCATCTGTCTCACTTCATGCATTTGTCTGTTTGTATATATTTGCACTTGTTGTGGACACATAAATCTGTTTCTACTGCCTCGTTCTAAGGACCTGGCACCTTTTTAGGGAACAAACATCAAATCCATTCATGAAAATAAAAGGCTATGAGCTTTAGATGACAGATTGGAAATCAAGGTTAGGCAATCAGCTGTTCGTTTAGTGGTAGAACAGTTGCCGTATGTACTGCAATGTATGTGTATTTTATTTTTTTGGGGGTGCGTTTGTCTTTGGTTTATCCCTTTCAGCCCCCTTGCTGATTTACTCACAGCAGCTTTCCAATGCAGCTGGTGTGCACTCCAACTCCCCTCTGGAGGTTTGCACCATTAATAACAAATTGAGCCTTTCCATACAGCACAGAGATGTCCTGCACCTGGATGCATGCTTGGCCAAAGTCATGACTTCAGCTCACACAGGCAGTGGAATTGGTGGTGGAAAAATAAAAAGATGCACTCAAACAAAAATGTCGATAATGTCCTCAATCCTATGGGAGAGTTTCACATGTGTTCTTAAAATGAACTGAGTGTTGGTCTTTCCCAGGCTGCTAAGGTTTCAGAAGTGGTTAGGTTTCATGATGTTTGATGTAAATAGCTGTTCTAACTGGGCCTGCAAACTAGGGACGGTGCCAAGACTGGCCAAGTGAACCCAGATGGCAGCAAGTTGCTTGAACCAAAAAATTGCTGGGAAAGTAGCCTCTCTTTGGGAGCCCAACTGAAAATCACAGTACACCCCCACCCCCACCTCCATCCGTTCTTCTGACCTAGATCTGTTATTTTAAGATGCCTCACTCGACTGTCAGCAGCAGTGACAGATGCCCATTTTCTGTCTTCACGTTTCCCTTATCACTCATTTCTCCTCCTGTTGAAAAAAGCAGGTGAGTCAGTGTCTCCATCAGAAGAGACAGAGTAGGAGTGAGGTTACAGCATGTCTTCCAGCTCGGATGGAAGCAATAAAAGAGAGATTCAGCTCATTTATACTTAGAATTTCCTGACTGAATTTCCTGAATGTATAAAAATCTGTTCTGCAGAAGGCAGCACATCCTCCCCGGTGGAAAAATGTGTTCCTTCTTTGTAATCAGTGAGCATCGCCTAGGTTGTAAGGAGCCTCTAATTCTCTAATTCGATGGAGTTTAATTTCCTCACTGCTGGAGATCCACTTATCTTCACCAGGTTACCTCAGGGCTCAGTAAAGTGTTTACTGACAAAGGTCCCACACAGCTGCAGGTTTTAAAGAAAAAACAAATCTGCCGATTAGACAGAAATATAAAGGAAGACATGTAAATCCTTTCACTTTTGCTTTCTTGACAAGTTTGATGAGTAAATTGATGCTATTATGTTACAACACAACATATACAACCTGTTAGTTTACGAGCTTGGGTGAAGAGTTACCATAGTTCAGTCTAAAGGTAGTCATACTTTCTTAATGCTGTTTTATTAGCATTTAAAATAAGCACACGAGCAGAATTGGAAACAACACAAACAAGAAACCTGCCTCAGCGGTTCCCTTGCATTAACATGAAAAATATAGCCCAGCTAATTCCTTTCTTTTTAATTCTCACACTGCACGTACACAGGGTGGATGAATATGTCATACCTGCTCTTTGACATCACATACTTCCTTTTATCTTTTTTTTCCTGGAACACCCTGTTTGCGTTGCAGGGGTTAACTGCTTTTCTCAAATAGAGGGAGGTGGAGCCACATTCATTTATTTACTTCCTATATCAAGAAATCCTTTACAGCTGCCGTAGGACTTCAGAAGTATGTGTTTAAAAACTTAAACCTAGCCTTTAAGATACTACTCCCTCCATTTTTTCTTTACCTGTAGGAGGTGGAGGGGATGGAAGATGGAAGCAGCGGCCGACAAGTTGATGTTAAAGGAAAGCATCAGGTAATCGACAGTGAGGAAAAGGAAACCTCTACGAGGTAAGCAATTCCAGCCAGGTCGAACGCTTTTATTAGATGAACGATATTAACCGTTTAAATGCTGTAGTGTCTTTCTTGTGGGCTGTGATACATTATACAGCACAACATTAATAGTTAGATATACCTTGAAACACGGTGACATGCAGGGCGAGCAGACTGAATGGAGCACAGAGGTAATTACAGGCTGTCTAATGTTGTAAACAGCTGCAGAGATAAACCAGATAAACCTGCAGGGCTTGCCTTTAATACTGCTCTGTCTTGCACGCACGCACGCTCGTGCACATGCATCAACACACAAGCACTCAGGTGTCAGTGGTAGCCACAGTGATTCAAACCAGATTGAAGTTAATAGCTGCTGCAGTGAGAGCCACACTGTACTTAGCACTGTAACCACTGTGTGGACAGTTTAAGGTATAACTGAAACCATTCCTGGCCCTTCTGGTCCATGTGGAGTTTGAATGAATCCCACAAACTGTTCTCAGCTTCTCCCCAAGTCAGGAATTGTTTCAGTGTGTATGTGTGTGCATTACCATTTCCAACTAAACCTCATCACTGCCTGCAACATGTATAGTGAATAATGGTTAGATTCTTATTTACACCTGCATCTATATTTTTATTCTTCTTGAGTAGCTTTGCATGATTCAGATGATTTCAGGATGTTTTTTTCTCTTATACTGGACCTTGGTGTTGCCCCCTCAGATTAGCTGCTGTCTGAAACAAGTCTATTTAGGTCGTCACCTCTTTTCTGATTGGCTGCCCCTCACAAATAAAAGGTTTGAACAGTCCGGGGGCAAGCCTGCTGTGCTAACATGTCTTCTGTATGTAATCTCATATCTTCTGTATACATTATACTCATACATGCACATATTAAACATGGCTGAAGTTTCAAAGACATCAGACTACTGTTTCAAGAGCTTCTTAAGTTATAAATTAATAAAATACAAACAGTGAGAGTGTCATCAGCTCCTTTTTATTACTGTGGATTCACCATGTAAGCTGTCACAGTGGCAGCCTTATGTTATAGTAAGCTTAAAGTCATATCAGTGTTGCCAGTTTAATCCAGCAAATTTATATAATGTTTAATTTTGTTCTAAGATCTTTGTGATTTCTGTCTTTTTTTTTTTGTTATATTATAGGCTCCATAAACCTGATCCAGGCAAAGTCATGGAAGAGAAGGAGTCTGCAGACGAACCTTCATGGAAACAGCAACATGAGGACACTGCCACTACAGAGGAAAAGGTCAGCTTACCAAAATGAAAAATAATGCACTCATAAAACTGTGAAGGTATATAAAAATAAGAAGTGATTCTCATGAGTCGATAGGCAAACCTATAAAAGTGAAATTCTGTGAATTCTTTTCTGGGTTGTGTGTTTTGTGGTCAGGTCTCCATACCCCGGATATGTAAAATAAAGATAATTTTTAAAGTAAAAGGACCACTTTTCAGCCGTGTCTTTCTTGGCTCTAAAGAATCCAAAAGAACCGGATTTAATAATATCCTATTTCTAGACATCTGCAATTTCTAGTTCCAAAACTCTTTGCTTGGTTTTGTTTTTTCCTGGTCTGGTTTAGTTTAGTTTAGTTTAGTTTGTTTTTGTAAACTTGATTTATAAATCCCTCATCTGGAAAAAATATTATAACGTGACCCAAACTGATTCTCGAAAGTAATCAGATGAAGTACACACACATACTTCTTCGTGTAAATGCCCACACACGTATCGAACTCTGGAGTTCATTAAAGGAGACCACCGAATTAGCACTGGACTTTAATCTTACACCCAGCTGGCTTTGCAGTCTTACTTCTTTGTGCGTCTCTTCCTAAATCAGCACCCTCTCATCACCTTTGACCTCTTAGCGTCTGCTGTCACAGCTGCTTTTGCTAAGTTATAGCATATTAAAGACATGATCATGCCTCCTCTTTTTGCAGGGAAGAAATTCATGGTCTGGCCTTGGAATTTCTAATATTTTCAAAAAGCTTTGCTTTCTGACACCAGTTTCTCTATCGGAATCTTTTCCTTATATTGCAAAAGACAAAAAACTCTTTCAGATTTGTTGACAATATCCGTATTTGATATGTTGACATTCTTAGAGGGGGGGGGGAGTGAGGCTAAGTCATCGTCATATTTAATGTGACTCACTAACCTTAACGTGGGAGTAGGTCACTGAAAGCAGTGAGTAAGCACTTGAATCTGTCTTTGTGTTGATTGTATTAGGTTGTACAAATATGGAGAAGAGAGGGAGAAAGAAAAATAGATTTTCACTATAAATGCCGAAAAACTGAGAAAGCTGTTAGATTTAAAAGTTGTATTTCTTTTCATATTATAATGGCTGCTAATAAAAATAAATTAAAAAATACCCTTCTGTGTTGTTTCCCCTCTACAGTCTTCCAGTCTCCACTCTGACAGAGCTCTCCCACTCAGCAGAAACAGAGACACCTCTCCCCCTCCCAGTCCTCCCTGCCAGTCTGCCGCTGTGCTGAAGCGCCAAGACTCGGGGCCTCAAGGCATCAAGGGAATCCTAAAGAAAAGCCGCTCTACTAGTGTGGAGTCAGACCACAGCGACGGCTCCATGCCTGACCGTTTTCCAGCACAACAAAGTAGTGTCACCCTAAGCCACCCTCAGAGTGAAGACAACGAGGAGGAGGTGGAGGTAGAAGAAGAAGAAGAAGAAGAAGAGCGGGAAGAGGTGGAGCAGCAGGAGGAGGAGGAAGAAGAGATGGAAGAAGAGGTTAATGGGGAAAATGGCAAAGAGGATGAGTCATTAACAGATGAGTTCCCAGACGGAGGGTGCATCAGTATCAACAGATATCAGAGGGGGAGCAGCAGCAGTAGCGGTGGAGGGAGCTATGAGGAGATGCGGAGTCCCTCCCCTGATGAGAGCCTGGAGAAGTCCTCCACAATGTCAGAAGATGTCGAGGAGCTCGAGAGCAGTTTGGATGGAAGTCAGAGCTCGTCATTCAAACAGAGGTCAGCATGTGGAGAAACATGATTGAGACAAAAAAAATCAATATCATGCATAAGATGGAAATTTAAACTTCTTTAAAATTACTGAAAGGTTCAGACTTTTAAAGAGAAGCAAAAAGGATTCATGTGTCTTGTTTTCTTTTTAGATTGGCTGAGCTCGGTAGAGAAGGTGAGAAGGACACACCGAAGAAGGCGAGGCCATCTCAGGTGCTCCAGACGTCACTGGCTGACCGCTTCAACCAGCTCCAAGATGCTGAAGGTGCCTGGAAGAAAAAGGTGAGTTTTTACTTACTGAACAAATATGTGATTGCTGGTCGCAAACTTGTTCACTTTGTAAAATTGCACCTCTACAAAACTTTATATTGGTCATTTTTGCTGGAGGCTATTGTGTTGGCAGGGTTGCAGGGCTTTTTCTTCACTGGGAAAAGGGTGGTAATGAGCAAAAACAGCCATATGTTGCAGATTACCATCAGTTTTGTGTAAAGGCAAAGAAAAGACTTGGCTGCAGACACATGTATTCCTTTGCTGAATCAGCTTGTTTGCCTGAATTGCTGCCAAAGAGGTGTGAGGTCAGGAGGGCTTGGCGGTGCAGCGGATATAGGAGTGGCGATGCTAAAGCCAGAGATCCAGGGCTTAGCTAGCCTGCCAGAGAGAATGAAGGACACACCTTTTACCCCTTGTAAAAATAAAATCCTACACCATGACCAAACACCTGCAAGCCTTCCAAGCTTATGCTTCCTTCCTTTGTTGGCTTTTGCACTCTCCTTTCTTCTTCACTTCTCTAAGTTAAAACAATAATATCCTCCACAGGGTTAGCTTTTTTGTTCTTAACAGACTTTCATTTCTCAGAAATATATATAAACATCCAGATCATACGGTTTTGCACAGGTCAGTGTAAACGGTCTAGTAGATACATGCTAAAGCAACTGTCGTACTTGGCAGTGATGCAAGTTTATGCAGGTTTCTACACGCTCTTCTTTTCTACAAAAACATGACCACCCACACAAAGCAAGTATTCAAGTGGAAACACAAGACTACACCATACAAAAACCAGTCCTCTGAAAGTGCTTGTACTGGATGATACTGCACAAGTGAAAAAAATCCAGTGTGTTCTGCATGGACATCCCCAAAACGGTTAAATGGACTCTTAAGATTGAAATGATGTCATATTTCTTTATATATTTTTATTTTTTATTTTTGGCTGGGTGTCTGTCAAGATCAGTGTTTTTTCTCGGGGGATTACTGGTTTGGGTTCATCCAAATATGAGCTAACGTTAGAACAAATCCAGGTCTGGAAAAAGCCACTTTATGAGTGAGTGCAAGCAGCCAAAATTTGAGCAAATCCCCAAATACTGAAGCATGATGTCATTTCATATTTGTGTGGTCTTTATTCGTTCTGATAAATCCATGCTAAAGCCATAAAAAAATTTTTTTTAGTGTATTTCCAGTGATGGCACAAAAACTGCATCCTCAACACTCGCACGCATGAACGGGTGCCAAGCTGGTGTCTGAAATGTCTCTGGATCGCTTCCTTTACTTCTGTCTGAGGCTTGTGAATTGGAACCTACTGTTTATTGTGGCTGCTACTGTAGAGGTCTGGGAAACCAACTTATGTCACGGATGCAGCTAATACAGGGTTTGACTAAATTACCGGCATTAGTGTCATGTCTGCATTAGCCATGGGGCATTTACTCCCATGTGGAACATGTCTCTCTCATGTGGAAAGGTCATCGGTTTTCATTAGAGCCAGACAAATATTACCAACTGATATTGGCCTATTGCCGATATATCTACGCTGGGGTATGAGTTGTCTGAAATGTAGCAGATGCACAAGCAGTTGTCAGACACTTCATTAGTTGTACCTTGCCTGTACTGGGTTGGACGCACTTTTTGCCTTCAGAACTGCGTTAATTCTTCTTGGGATTGATTCAAGAAGATGCTTCAAAATTCCTCTGGGATTTTCATCCTTGGCATCACATATTTGCTGCAAGTTCATTGCATCCATGATGCAAATCTCATGTTACACTACATCCCTAAGGTACTCTATCAGTTTGTGATCTGTTGACTTCATACCATTGATCCACCCTGAACCTTTGAGCCAGGATGGATTCATGTTTCCATGGTTTTTACACCGTATTCTGACCCTACCATCCGAATGTCACAGTAGAAATTGAAACTCATGAGACTAAGCATCTAGTGTCCAGTATTGGTGAGTCCCTCTGAATGTAGCCTCAGTTTCCTTTTCTTCACTAACAGATGCCAACAGCAGAGAACCCCACCCAGTATGGTTTTCTGCTGCTGTAGCCCATCTGTTTCAAGGTGTGATGTGTTGTATGTTTAGAGATGCGCTTCTGCATCCTATAACGTGGTAATTTTTGAAACTATCAGCTTAGACCAGTCGGACCATTCACCTCTGACCTCTGACATAAACAAAGCATTTTCACACAGAGAACTGCCACTAACTGGATATTTTCTCCTTTTCATGTCATTCCCTGAGCCTTGAGATGACTGTTTGGGAAAATCACAGCAAATCCCTGTCTGGCACCAACAACCATGCTTTGTCCAGATTCACTTAAATCACCTTTCTTCCCCTTTCTGATACTCAGTTTAAACTTGCACACGTCATCTTAAGCATGTATGCATATATAAATGAATTGAGTTGCTGCCATGTGATTGGCTGGTTATTTACATGAACAAGCAGTTGAACATATGCATCTAATAAAGTGTCTAGTGATTCAATTTCAGACAGAGGAAAGCTTTGAGTAAATGGACATGTGCGTTCACATAGTTTGTCCAAAGAATCCTGTCTAATAGATCTGTTTTTTCTCACAGCCTCAAAAATCCAGAATCAGTCAGACTCGAGTTTTCATGTTAAACACTTTGTCTTATCTCATACGCTGCCAAGTTATTTCAGATGTTTTTACTCTTCAGTTACTATGTGGAAGACCAGAAAATGTAACACGCATGGTACAGGCCATGATCGGCTCCAGATGTTTCCTGTTAAGCCTGCTAAGCTGATCTGTACACAGTGGTGCTGTAAAGTGATGCTTTGTTGTAAATTTAATTTAAAGAGGGTCTATTGTGCCTGTTAGTCATAAATTGCAATGAGTGATGGCTACACGTTTCGAGCTAATGGTTAATAACATAAGAAACCAAGCTGTTTTAGGTGTCCTTTACAAAAACATACTGACTCTTGAAGATTGTTTAAAATTGTTTGCTGTATAATCCTTGAAGGCTTGCTAAGTTTTTGGGTTTCATGTTTCAGAGATGACTTAACAAAGAACAGTCTGGCATCCCTCCACAAGCTAACACACTGACAGTGCAGGCCCCACACAGAAACTTAAGTGCATTAACTAGTCATTAGACTTATGTGTGTTGTTCCCAGAAAGTCTATTAGAGAGTCTATTAGCGATCGACAGAGACTCATATGTGCTGTCTCTTAATGCAGCTTTTAAAACAGTCTCAGCTTCACCCACTTTATGCTATAAAAATAATCCTTGTCTTTACTGTTGCCCTTCTTCTTTTCTAATTCTTCTTTTGTTATATTTTTCCTTTCTTCTTCTCCTCTTATATTTTCCCTCCCTTAGTTTCCTCTGTCTTGCTGTGTTCCTATGGCCTCTGTCCTCACATGCAGACTCTTCCCCTTTCTTTGACTTTGGCATCTTTTCCCCACCCCTTCAGGTGAGTGTGCGTGTGTTTGTGTGTGCGTGCACACATACATACAATGCATGGACTTAACTGCTTAACATTCGCTCATATTTCTCAACTTGTGTCCCGGACAGCCTCTCGCCCTCACCGAGTCCCACTGAGAACTCAGAGCTGTCGACACACTTTCTTTCGCTACATGAATGCGGTCTACTGAACTACAGGTGGTTGATATCTGTGTTAGTGGTTCGCCCAAAAAGCTGCCCACACTGTACGGTAAAGCGGGGGTGGAAAAGTGGTTTCCTGTGGGGCTTTGAGGTCTTTTCCTCTCCTCCACTCTCTCCGGGGTCCTGTCAGGCCAAGGTATTTCCCTTTTCTGATTGACCCCAGAGGAGCGTGCTAGCTTGAAGGGCTATCGCAATGTGCAAGTGTGTGAGAGTTGTTCCAAGACTTTGTGATTAGGGAGATATTGTTTGTATTATAGCAGGCATGAAATATAATATGGAAGGGGTTGAAGTTGTAGTTTTTGACTGCAAGAAGCAGACTTTACTTAGTCCTGTAGTCCAAAAGTGTGTTATTGGTATGCAGAAATGTTTATTCGGGCTTTCTGGCTCTTGAAGTGATTTTAAGAAAAACACAGAACACCTTGTAGAGTAACTCTCACCCTTTAGTGTGTGAGATGAGCAAAAGAGCAGGAATGTTTTAGAGGGATTTGTCTGTTAGAGTAGAAAAGCTCTTTATTAGCCTATCCAGGTGTCTGTGCATTCCAGCATGGTTCAGTCTTAATTCTTTGAGCTTTTGTCTCATGTAAGGCAAATATTTGAGCACATATGGCAGCACATTCGATATGAAAGCACAAAATAAAGTTCAGGTTGAAATGGCGAGACGCGGAAGGAGAGAGAGAACGTGCGATTTGATTTGGTGGATAATTGTTTGAGCATGTCAGCATGCTTTTTTTTTCCCCCCTTCGTTTTTCCATTTTCTCATACACAGTAAAAAAAGCACATTTATTATATTTCAGTGTGCTAAATATAGCAGAGGCCAAAGATATGTTTTATCTCTAATATTGTTAAATATGAGACTGGATGTGCTCTATAGATGTGCGATTTATTGGCTGATCAAAAATGATTTTTCTTGATTCACAAAAGGATTATTTTTTCCTACTAAGTGATGTCTGAAGGTAATGAGATAATGCCCGATGGATTGTTCTTGGAGTGTGCTGATCTGACCTTGGGTCTCCAACTTTGTGCCTGTTGGAGCATCAACAAAAGTCTGTTATCTCATATGAAACACTGAACAGGACCTCGCTGTCTTATCTACATGGGAGAGAAGCTGTAAATCCAAGTATTTAAAAAGAAAATGGAGGATTAACTGGATGACTGCACTTTGTTGATCTCTGATTTCTGTTTTATGTTACCTAAAAACATAATTGTCTCCTAACTGACTGGCTTGACGTGGTGCTTGAGTGTAAACCTGCCCTCACAGAGATTTGTGTCTGCATACGTTTTCTTTTAACTGTACTTAGCAATTTGCAACAACAACTGTAGAGAGACCTAATGGTACATTTATGGTACATAATAAAGTTTAAATTGCTATTAGACATTTACTCATGGATGCCTTGAAGGATGATATGACTTGGTGTGATTAAGGAGGATGCGAGGGATAGGAACAGATGGAGGAAGATGATCTGCTTTGGCGAAACATCTGGAAGAAGAAGATGGTAGTTTTTTCAAATTGTTTTGCCAAATGATTTCGTGTCACTTCAGTGTTAGAAAAATAATGAAAACAACAATAAACTGCACCGACAGCTTGTTTTGAACCTCTGTTAATCCCAAATTTAGCTAAATATGTTTTTCTCTTTAAAGCTGCCTCTAGCATCTGTAAGAGTTTAAGGTTTCTGAGCTTACAGTAAAAATGAGGCGATGAGTTATAGAGTAAGAGTCAACAGATCACACAGATCGTTACTCATCTGCCGAGAACATTCCAGCTGTTTGGTGTGGGGAATCCCAAACATTAGCTTTCATCCTGCGCTGCTTAAATGCTGTACGTACAGCTTGCATGCATAAATGAATGTAAAATCTAATCGTGTAGACCTTTTTTATGACCTTTCATGCTTGGTTAGCAGTTAATTCTGTTTTTTGTTTTTTTTGTTTTTTTAAATCTGTGCAGTCACTGACTAAGCTGTGTGTAATCAACTGCAAAAACTAAGGCACACATTGCGCACGGTGTGACTTACTAATTAGACAGCAATGGGAAAAGTGTGACAGAAACAACCTAAATATTTCAGACTGGAAAATCATTAATTACCGCAACACAGTTCCTGGGCTGTAGGGAGGCCAGTAAACTACTGCCGATTCCCTTTTAATGGTCGAGTTCAGGTGCAAAAATGGCAGCAGGAGTAAATCACAGAAGAAACGGTGTGCTGAATAATGGGTGAGAGATGGATTTGAAAAAGAAAAAAAGGTCTTGGTTTTTGTTGCCAGTATTAAATTTTCCTAACTCGCTGACAGAGTAATATTTGCCTGTATGAGTGTTTCACTCTCCTTCCTTCACCCTCATCAGAGTCTCTGTTTTCCTGATGCAACACTTTTTTCTCTCTCATAGTTACTGCACCAAGTTTTCATGTGTGTCTGCTCTTGTGTACACAGTTTATCAGAGTGTAAGCCTTAACAGATTTGCATTCAAACACACACACAAACAAACACAAAGCTGAAAGTGTTTGAATGTTTCAACAGAAATCCAACGTAGATGTGGAGCCCAAAATGTCGCTGGCAGACAGGATGAAAATTCTCAAGGAGAAGGAGGAGCAGTGGAAATGCAAAGGCAAAGGAGCGGCCAACGACTCAAACCAGTTCACTGTGGCTGGACGCATGGCCAAGAAAGGTGAGACTATACTCTGGGCTTTAGTTGGCCTGAATAAGCTCATTGTTTTCCACTGACAACAATCCTAATAACTGCAGCCCTTATAACATTATACACAGAAATCCAACCCTCCCAACAGACGCAGACGACCTATATTTGATTACACAAAGCGTACTACTTTGAATAGGACGTTTCCAAGCCGTCGGGTTGAATGCACTCGTTGTAAAGTAGATACAAATATCTCTATAGTCCAGACAGTCACAAAAAACCAAACATTTGAATTTAAAGACCAAAAAAGAAACAAACAAATAACCAATACTGAAACGTTTTATTTTTTTTGCAAGGTCTCGTGTCAGGAGTAGAAGAGTCACCCATTCGAGCTCTGAAGAAGGCTAATGCAACACCCGTCAAACCTCTTGAAGGTCTGTAAATCTTTCTAATACCTCACTGAAAGGTCTTTTAAAAGTATATTCATGATTAAATATGGCTCAAACTGCCACTTAATTACAGATGAAAAAGATAGTTGGAAAATCCACTGAAAAGTAAATGAGTTTTTCTCTGCTGTACAGAAATCTCCACTCGATCTGATGTCAAGGTGGAAGGAGATAAACGGCTCGACAAGCTGGAGTCCTTCCTAGACAAGCTCCACAATAAAGGTACACTTTCTCTGCTTCTGATTATTGTACACAGTATTGAATTTGATGATGTATTGCACAATCGTATAGTACACGATTATACCGAGTCGGTAAAAATGTGTCATTCCAAAGTTAAAATCTAGAGCTGTAGTTAAACCCACTGAAATAAAGCTGAAAGTCTGCATTTCAATCACATCTTGAATGTTTGATTTAAAATCCACTGCTGATCGTTTGCTGAGGCAAAACTACAAAAATTGTGTCTTTGCCAAAAAACAAACAAACCTGATTTTGACCACTTCAACATGTGGAGGCAACATACGGGAACATATTTTTAAGCATTTAAGAATCACGCAGAGCAACTGCCAACACAAATGTTTGGGCCACCATGTGGATTAGTGGAAACGATGAGATTGGCAGAACATTTGTTTTTCAGATTAAATTAAGATTTTGGAGCTTTTTTTTACTTTAAGGAATTTAAACAAAAAAAAAAAAGCAAAAATAAATGAATGCACAAGTAAAATTGCAGAATTGTTATTTTTCCTTCTATTCATCTATTTTTTTGCCCTGTTTATTATTTTTTTAAGTAAATTTTTATCCCTGTGCAGTTTAGTAAGCTCTTCTCTGTTTCATCCTATTAATATAATACACACTAATTTAATAACATTAAAAAAAGTTGACTTTCAATTAGTGTAAGCATTTGAGCTATAGACATCACAGGACATCCATCACCACATGTGACCTTTGACCTGTAAAATGCCAGAAATGTTATGCACAAAAAGTCTTTGTAGCACTTCCTTTTCCATCTTTTCTTCTTGCCGATGTTATGGCTTGTGGGCGCAGGTGTGAGCAAAAGCAAGACATCCACCATCGAGGTGACAGCAGAGATGGAGAAAGAAGTGATGAAGCTGGACGACGAAGAGACGTTCGGCAACTTCTACAGATCCGTCTCGCCCTCAGCAATCCAGGACACCGGCGTGGTGGTGACTGAGGAAGACCTAAGCCAGATCCCGACTGAGTCGCCAAAGTAAGTTTGTAATAAACATAAATGGGTTTTTTGTCCTTTGTTTTTTAGTATTATAATATTTTTAAGTCTTAAACTTTGTCATCAGGCTCACTTCAGCAGTAGCAGAGCACAAGCGAGCGGTGCGACCAGCCAGAAGGAACCAAGGCTCCAGGAACCCTCTGCGAGCTTTAGCTGCCCGCAATGACATCAGGCAGGTCTACACCGAGCAGAGGCTTAACGTAGCCACCGTGGAGACCAAGAGGATCCAAGTGGAGAGGAGTAAGTGCTCAAACTTTCCTACTGTAGCAGTGCTTACAGTATATTCTCACCCAAGATGGCCAGAAAGTCTTGGATAGCTTTAAAGGAGCACAAAAAGGGTTATTTCTAAAAAAGAAAAAAATCACATTAAAGTCAGTGAATTATTTTATACAGGAAATATGTCTGGAGAGTGAATTTCTTGTTTATGTCGTGAATCAGCCGTAACGTAAACACACTGTATGTAAGAAGAAAATATGAAAATGATGTTCAGGTAAAGCTGTGGGGCTGTTGCCAGCCGGTTATTGTATCATATTAGTGTGATGTTTGCTTGAACAAGTATTCTACTCTGCTGACTGACCACAGTGACGTCTTCACAGTTTACAAAAGAGGAAGTGAGCACCACAGCTACGTGTGCTGTGTGCTAGTATAGCTCACATGAAAGAAATAATTAAAGTGTGTCTCGTCTCTTTGTTTATGAAGAATTAGAAAAAGGAACAGAAAATCATCAAAACCTCAAAACAGTTTAATATTTCAAGAGCTGATGTGTAACTGAGTCCCTGTTCTTGTTTTCTCACCTGTCCAGTGGCAAAACACTCGAACCTGGCTGACGTTGCCTTGGCCGGTCTGGCCAGCAAGGAAAACTTTCGCAAGGTGAACCTGCGAAGTGTGAAGTCCACTGATGTTGTGACCAATAACAGTGCAGTTCCTTTCAATAAGCTCATGCTTATCCGCATCAAAGGTGAGGAAACACGAGGGGATTAACTCTTTCTATGATTACGTGTTGAATATTGAAGCGATCAAAGGTTCAGTAAAATGTTTCTTGTTTCATTTCTTAAAAATATTTGGTAAATCAACTTCTTTTTTTCCACAGTTTAAATCCCTTTAATGTTTCAAATAAGTAAAAGGTCTTTTTTTGTTACTTTGTGAAGGCCGGAGGCACGTCCAGGTTCGGTTGGTGGAGCCCACAGCTCAGTCTCTAAACAGTGGTGACTGCTTTCTTCTGATAACACCAAAGCACTGCTACATGTGGAGTGGAGAGTTCGCCAATGTCATCGAGAAAGCAAAGGTAGTGAACCTCACACACTGAATCAGCACCCTAATGACCACATTTGAAAAAACAAAGAGATTCAGAGCAGATAATGTTGTGCATTGACGGGCTGTTTCCATCATGAACTGCAGGATCAAGTTTGATGTTTGATATATTCAGAGTTGAAACAAACGGATTATAAAAGGCTTTAACTATACCTACCAAAGGGACACTGTCCCGTGGGAGGTGATCTCTGCTGCTCTCGTGTTTATTGCATTGTGTAATGTATGAAAGCTTGTTTCTGCCACTGAAATCAAAAAAGCTTGTCAGACGTTCATGTTATGTGAACTTTTTCAGTTATTATATGTCAGTATCTTCACGTGAAAAATGAGTTTAACAAATTTGTCTGTGAAGATCCTGAGGTCTCAACCAAAAATCTTAAAATCCATGAAACCAAAATAAGGTCTCTGACATAAAGACGTCTTTACACTGTTTGATCTGTGACTCAAACAATCATCACACCAAAGAGATGCAACAGAGAACCACTTTGGTTTTAGGAGTTCAACCTAAAACATGTTTGTTTCCAAATGTAAAATATTGAACATAAAAACATAAAATATATAAACAGGGATACGTTGAACCCTCAAACATATACAGGTAAGTAGACAATGGTGTCAGTGTTTATATCAGCTGAATTTCATCAGTAGATCAAAGGCTGTGCCTGAGCTGGAGAGCTGACACTACAGGGTGACGGATTCTTGTGGTTAGAGAATTGCTGAATTAATAAGACACCGGCTGAGACAGGTTCAGATGATTCCTCCACCTCTATTTCATCATTTCTTTTCTCACTACTGGGAATACTTGATTTGGTTGGGTGAGGGCCCTGTCTGAGTAGGGCCTGCAGAATGTGGGACAGCCACAAGTGTTGCCTGTGCTATTCTCACACAAGTTAGCATAGTGTAACTGCTTTGTGTTCTCATTTTCACAAAGTCCGATCACTACAGATGGATTAAATGAGCTAATATGTGTCTGCTCTTACACATTTAGAAAAAAATGTGACTGCTGTGTATTTGCTGTAACGTGTGCTTTGTGTGGACAGGCGTCGGAGATGGCGGCGTTCGTTCAGGCTAAGAGGGACCTCGGCTGTAAGGCCCCTCAGGTGACGGTGCTGGAGGAGGGCATCAACACTGAGAGCAGATGGGCCAAAGAGTTCTGGACCCTGCTGGGTGGAAAGACCAAATACAGAGGTACGTGCACACATTTTCATAAGTAAACACCAACACAGTCTCTGACATCTGTATCTCTAATAATACTGACTAGTACCAGTAGATATTCTGTCAAACTCTCCTTAGAGCACTTCTCTTATCCTCTTGAAGGATTATCTGTCTAACCACTGAGCCCCCACTCCACCACACACATGTGCTTACCCTGTTTTTGATTGTAGGGGCGGGAGAGCCAGAGGAGGATGAGCTGTACGAGAGTGGCGTGGTGGACTCTAATGGCGTGTACAGACTCCAGGGAGACAAGCTGGTGCCTCACGAAGACGCCTGGGCCTCTATCCCAAGTGTGTCCTTGCTCGACTCTAAAGAGGTGATGTCACTCATATGTCTGGGAAGTTCTGATAAGTGGAATAGAAACTCAGTCCATTTCATTCTCCTACAAGCCTTAAGTCTTTAAAAGCTTACAGGAAGCTGAAGATCTTTAGGACACGTCCATAAAAGTCAAGACAGAGATTTCAGTAAACACTTAACCAACGTCTCTCTCTCCTCCTTCCTCTTGCTGCTGTTGTCTCACACCAGGTGTTGGTGTTTGATTTTGGCAGCGAAGTGTACGTGTGGCACGGGAAAGATGTGCCCTTGAGCGACAGAAAAGTGGCCGTCAAACTAGGCAAACAGCTCTACAGCGGCAGCTACGATTACAGCCACTGCAGAGTCAACCCGCTGGATGCTTCCTGCACAGACCAGAACACGCCTCAGTGAGTGTGACATGTTAATCCTGTATTCTGTCCTCTGTGGGGTGCTTTTTAAATGCATGATGTGGTCATCTCACATTTAAAGCAGCTATAAATGGTTTAAGAAGTTTGGAGCTTCAGCAGCACACGTAGTTTAAAGAACAGCTTTATTGTTTGGTTAAGTAATAAAGCTGTTCTTTAAACTGCATGCGCAGCTGGAGCTTCAACCTCTTCAGACTCTTGTTCTTCTCTATGCACTTTGGAAGTAGGTGAAGTTGTGCCAGAAACCTCTATTGTCTGTTCAAGCGGAGAGCTATGTTAGATTTTTAGTTATATTGCAGCCCCTAGTGGTCTCACTGTGCATGTACAGCCACACAGAGAAGACACTAAAAATACTAAAGGTAACTTTCATGTGTGTGACATGTAGGAAAGGGGAAGGTCGTCCGAGCTGGGCTCTGTTTGGTCGTTTGTCAGAGCACAATGAGACGTCCCTGTTCAGAGAGAAGTTCCTGGACTGGGCTGAGAGGAAGAAAGAGGAAGCGGCTCAAGCTGAGGAAGTTAAGGTAGAGGAGATTTGTTTTGTTTGTTTGGGTTTGTTTTTTTTTTTTGTTTTTTTTTAAAGTAACAAATTTAAAGCTAATTAAAAGTGTCCTGGTTTGCTCAGAGCCCAGTCCACTCCACTGTGCGCGCCCCACTTGACTTGGAGCTCCACCCATGTGACGCTAAAGATCTGCTGAACAATGAGCCGGAGCCGGTGAAGACCATTCTGGAGGGCATCAATGTCCAGCGGGGTCATGGCCTGGTGAGGACGGAGGATGGGAGGCAGGCAGAGTTAGCAACCGTGGCCGTAGAGGCGTGGCACATAAGAGAGCACGGAGAGGAGGAAGTGCCTGAGGAAAGCCTGGGCCAGCTGCACGAGGGCGACGCCTACATCATCCGCTGGAAGTACTCTGTCACCACGCTCGGTGAGTCACATTTTGGCACAGCCTCAGAATAAATAGTGGAAGAAGATGCGAGCAAAAATAATAATAATAAATTTGTGTGGCTTCACATGCTTACCATGTTGGCACACATTCATCAGAACAGCATGTGAAGAAAAGCTGACTGTTATGTCACTGAAAGCCTGAACCGAATAAGCAGAAGGTTTTCTGTGCTCTGTTCTTCCAGTGGGGAAGCGGCAGAAACCTGGGGAGCTGAGCACTGGAGGTCCTGGGAGAGAGAGGGCTGCGTATTTTTTCTGGCAGGGCCGCCACTCCAGCGCCAGTGAGAAAGGAACCTCCGCTCTCATGACGGTGGAGCTCGGAAGCCACAGGGGGTCACAGGTGAGTCACAGATGCACCAAAAATAACCACAATAAGTGTTAGAATCACAATCCCTGCTTGTTGAAAGTAAATTTAGATCCAGCTTTGTTCACCTTTTTCTTTGCGGGTGGCTCTCCAGGTGTTGGTGACTCAGGGAAAAGAACCTCCTTGCTTCCTGCAGCTCTTCCAGGGAGGTCTGATCATCCATAAGGGCAGCAGAGAGAACAACACCAACAACACAGGTAACCAAAAAAATGTCATGTTGAAACTTTGACTTGTTGTAAAAGATTAAAGCCTCACAATACTTCATAAACCGAATGAATTATTTAGGTGGTTCTGGTAGAAAACATGAAAGCATGCCACGTCTGTTTCACCTCTGCAGAAGCCTGGAGGTTGTTTTGTGTCCGTGGTGAGGCAGAGTCAGAGGCCTTGCTGGTGGAGGTGGACTGCCAGCATAGCAGTCTGCGCTCTCGTGGCAGCCTGGTGTTGCTTAATGCTGAGAAAGGCCAGCTCTACTTGTGGCACGGCTGCAAAGCTCATGCAAGCGCCAAGCAGGTGGCCAAAAGAGCAGTGGACAAACTAACCCAGAGGTAAGGCACAGGATGTGTAAATGTATGAATGGATGTTTGGCTGCGGCTGCGGATCAACACGTGTCTGTGTCTTCAAGGCATCCGTCAGAGTTAGGCCTGAGCCTCAGCAGCAGCGTGAGACTGGAGGAGGTGGAGGAAGGATCTGAACCTGCGGAGTTTGTGAAGGCTCTGGGTCTGAAAGACAAGAAGGCCTACGACTGTATGCTGGATGGTACGGCCCAACATGCGCTGCTTAGCAACTATCCAGGTGTTTAGCAGAATGTAGATATGTAGATAGAGAGATAATATGTGTGTGTGTGTGTGTGTGTGTGTTGCAGATCCAGGAAAGTACAACCACACACCGCGGCTCTTCAGCTTAAGTGCGAGCTCCGGGGTGTTTGAAGGGGAGGAGGTGCTGTATCCCGCCAGGGTAGCAGAAGGAGTCATGGCGATGCCTTTCCTGCAGGAGAACCTCTACGCAGCACAACAACCAGGTAACACAAGCTGCGAGCAATGTCGCATTTCAGTTATTTCTACATTTCAGTTCTTAAAGAAAGTTTAAAGTTAGCGAAGCAAGTTCAGGCTTATCTTCAGCAAACATCTACAGATATGAAGAAAGATGGAATCAAGAGGAACGCCTGCTAATGCCACATGCATCACAAATATTTTGCAACAGTTCAAATGCAACACAAAAGTTCAATGTAATCATGTTATGGCTTGCTATCTTATCACATCACTATTTCTTCTTCAGCCTTGTTTCTGCTCGACAACCGTATGGAGGTGTATCTGTGGCAGGGCTGGCAGCCTGAAGACACACAGTGCACCGGATCTGCGAAAATGCGCTGGGACAGCGAGAGGAAGTGCGCCATGGAAACTGTGCTGCAGTACTGCAAAGGTCAGAGGTCACACACAAGCATTTTGAACATTTTATTTAAAGTTTTGCAATATTCTTCACAAATACTTCATCATCATTTTTAAATATAAGAAAAGAAGAGAAATCAAAGAGAGAGGCCATAAAAATCTTCAGATCACAGATTTCACTTTAACAGTCGAGTCATGCAGGAATGATTTTCGTAGTAACGTGTTTGTCTGAGTAATGTTGTTCTTATGTAAAGTCTCTAATATTCTGTACTTAAATGTCCGGTCTCTTTTTTGGCTTATGTTTTCCTTCTGTTTTTCAATACAACATTGACCTACAGAGAAGAATCCTCGGCGCCCCCCTCTGGCCTATTTGATCCTAGCAGGCTGTGAACCCCTGACCTTCACCAACATCTTCCCATACTGGGAGAAGGACCCCAATATCGCTTCAAAGGTGGGTGATGGCTTGTCTTTTACTGCAGTCTGTCTTATGAAGTGTTGGTGTCAGGGAGCTGTCACAGCTTGAACTGGAGATTATTTTGTCCTAAGCATCGCAGCAAGAGTGCAGTGCTGTTTTCTATCCTTTTATTCAGGTGTTATGTTTGATTAAATGTGTTGCAAAAAGACAGGGTTTGAGCTTAAATGTGGAAAAAAATAGAAAGTAGAGTATTTCTGCCTCTGTGTTCGCAGGCTGGGCTCTCCAAAAAAGTGATCTTGGTGAAAGAGGCCCTGTCCAAGCTCAGTAAGCAGCAGTACTCCATCGAGGAGCTGACCAGGAAACCGCTGCCAGAGGGAGTGGACCCTCTGCGTCTGGAGGATTACCTCTCAGACCAGGACTTCAAGGTAGGACTCGCTCCGTGGCCATTAGAATTATTTATTACATTTAAATTCAGTAAATAAAGAAAAATGTTATAAATGCCGACATTTATTTTTCCGCTCACTTTTAATGTTTTATAGAAACTTCTTGAGATGAGTCGCGTTGAGTTCAACGCTCTGCCAAACTGGAAGCAAAAGAATCTGAAGAAAAGCAAGGGTCTGTTTTAAAACCGCATCGTTTTCTTCACGCATCTGTTGGGTCTTTTTTATTTTTAACGTGTTTTATTAAAAACAAACAGGCCTCATTTTGTAGAAAGACTTAGGAAAAGCAAATGTACAATTTTGTTCAAATGTTGATCTATTTTTAAAAAACAGTGCCATTTTCCCCCTTTATCAGTGAAATATTCTAGCCTATGTGCAATTGCTAACCTTTTTTTTTTTAACCCTTGTATGGTGTTCGGGTCTGTGAGACCCGTGTTCAGTTTTTTTCAAAAGAAAAATTAAACAATTAATTATTTTTTTCACGTGTAAATGTGTTGTGTCTTTCCACTCACTCCACTTGATTATAACTGATTTATTTATAACATTTTATATAAAAGAAAAACGAGAAGCACATTAATTCATAAATGTGATCTAACAAAGGTAAAGGGAAAAAATTAACCATGTTTGCTGTTCATATGTCTTGTAATTGGGATGAAGTAAACATCTGTTGAGTAATTTAACATAAAATTGTTTGATAGTGTTAATTTCAAAAGCCAAAACTCTAGCGGGTCCACCAGACCCATGAACACTGGCTGAGTAACAAAAATACGAACACCACACAAGGGTTAATAGAAATGTTTTGTTTTACATTTATCCTCATATTATAAATATGTAATATACCATAAATGTTTTTTATCAGTTTTATTTCTCATTTAAAACTGTGTTTGTTTATGAAAAAATGCCTGTGGTCTTTATACTTTGGGAATTTTATTTACTCCTTTTCTTTCTTTCTTTCTTTTTTTTTTTTTTTGAAATGCGTCATGGAAAAGCCACCTCTGTGTTAAGAAAAACAATTGCACAGCAGAAATATGACATATCGACATATTTTGAGAACAGAGGAAGAAAAATTGAAGGTCTGTGCACAATTCCTGTAATCTATGATTCTCTGCTGCTCTTTAACCAGAGTGTTGATACAGACGTCTGATTCACACACAGAAAAATATTCAGTTTTTAGCATTTTTAAATTTGTGCAGACGCATGAGCAACAAAGCAATCTGCAAAACTCTCCCCCCAAAAATTTCCTCGTTGATCATTAATATCGATTAGTTTGTTCTTATAATTAACTGCCCCTCTGGTTATCTGGGACCAAATCTAAGCTTTGTCTCATTTATGTTTTTCTGTGTATGTGTGATTTTTTTTTTTTTGTGAGCAAGGGTGCAACTTTTAAAAGTATTAGGTGTGTGTTGTGAAGAGAGACTGAGAGAAACTGTGCTGCATAACTGCCTGTAATGCAAACGTACTCCCTGTAATGATATGATGGTATATACAGCATGCTGGTAGTAAAGCTGCCTGTCACGTCTGAACTAGAACACTCTCTGCATGGTGTTCACAATCATGCATTCATTATGTTGCAATATGCATCTTTTTTGTGATTAAATAAGATCTGTATGATTTGTTTGGGGCCAGCACATAAAATAAGTTTGGTGGTTTGGAAATGAGATGCTCAGTATTCCCTTTTCAAATAAAATGTATTAAAAAAATTATGTATTCTGATGTAATTATTCAGAGTATTGGGAATAATTTCATCATCACTCTCATTGTTAGCCTCATAAACAAAAGTAGATAGAGAGATAGATATAGAGGGGAAACTGCACAATCCAGTGATAATACGATGAGACGCTTCGAGCAGAGGCTCCAGCCGTCCATTCCAACACAAACACAAAGTATCACTCATAATTCAACAATAAAATAGCTTCATGTTGTGGCCATCACATAGTGATTCAGGATCTGAAAGTGAACAGATTTAACGTACATCATGCTTTGACAGGTTTATCATTTTCATTTCACACGTAAAACAGATTCATTCCAACCAGCTCTCATTCCCAACGTGTAAAATATCGACTTGTCACAATCGTCTGTATTTTACGCGTCAGGATGAGAACGTGTCGTAGGTAAACCTATTCATCTGCTAGTCAGGAAATCACATGGCAGCTACTCGGTGCTTCTAGGTATGTAGATGTGATGTGGTCAGGATGATCTGTTGACTTTAAAATGTTGGAAGCCAGAGGGGCTCCTCTGAGTATTTCAGAAACTGCTGATCTACTGATCACATAATCTCTGTAGTTTACAGAGAATGGTCCGAGAAAGAGAAAATATCCAGTGAGTGGCAGTTCTCTGGGCAAAAATGGGTTCCAATGAGGGCAACAGTAACTAACCAGTTGTTACAACCAAGGTGTGCAGAAAAGCATCTCTGAAGCCTTAACGTGTCAAACCATGAAGCAGATGAGCTGCAGCAGCAGAAGACCAGACTGTCAGCTAAGAACAGGAAAGTAAGACTAAACACTCAAGGTCAGCACATTTGGACAACATATGGTTGGGAAAACATTGCCTGGTGTGATGAGTCTCAATTTCTGCTGCAACATTTGGATTGTAGGGTCAGAATGGACCCATCCTGCCATATAGCCAGGCTGGTGGTGGTGGTGGTGTAATGATATTGGGAATATATTCTTGGCACTTTTTGGGGGTATTGTTGCTGACCATTTCCATCTCTGACCAAAATATATCCAGTATCTGATGGCTGCCTACAGCAGGATAACTCACCATCTTACAAAGCTTATATAATCTCAGACTGTTTTCTTGAACATGACCATGAGTTCACTGTACTCAAATGGCCTCCACAGTCACCAAATCTCAATCTAATAGAGCACCTCACACACACAACTGAAACGCTCTCACACACACTACTGAAATGCTCTCACACACACTACTGAAATTTTAGCTCTCACACACACTACTGAAACGCTCTCACACACACTACTGAAATTTTAGCTCTCACACACACAACTGAAACGCTCTCACACACACTGCTGAAATGCTCTCACACACACTACTGAAATTTTAGCTCTCACACACACAACTGAAACGCTCTCACACACACAACTGAAACGCTCTCACACACACTACTGAAACGCTCTCACACACACAACTGAAACGCTCTCACACACACAACTGAAACGCTCTCACACACACTACTGAAACGCTCTCACACACACTACTGAAATTTTAGCTCTCACACACACTACTGAAACGCTCTCACACACACTACTGAAATTTTAGCTCTCACACACACTACTGAAACGCTCTCACACACACAACTGAAACGCTCTCACACACACTACTGAAACGCTCTCACACACACTACTGAAACGCTCTCACACACACTACTGAAATTTTAGCTCTCACACACACTACTGAAACGCTCTCACACACACTACTGAAACGCTCTCACACACACTACTGAAACGCTCTCACACACACTACTGAAACGCTCTCACACACACTACTGAAATTTTAGCTCTCACACACACAACTGAAACGCTCTCACACACACAACTGAAACGCTCTCACACACACTACTGAAATTTTAGCTCTCACACACACTACTGAAACGCTCTCACACACACTACTGAAACGCTCTCACACACACTACTGAAACGCTCTCACACACACAACTGAAACGCTCTCACACACACTACTGAAATGCTCTCACACACACTACTGAAATTTTAGCTCTCACACACACAACTGAAACGCTCTCACACACACAACTGAAACGCTCTCACACACACTACTGAAACGCTCTCACACACACTACTGAAACGCTCTCACACACACTACTGAAATTTTAGCTCTCACACACACTACTGAAACGCTCTCACACACACTACTGAAATTTTAGCTCTCACACACACAACTGAAACGCTCTCACACACACTACTGAAATGCTCTCACACACACTACTGAAATTTTAGCTCTCACACACACAACTGAAACGCTCTCACACACACTACTGAAACGCTCTCACACACACTACTGAAACGCTCTCACACACACTACTGAAATTTTAGCTCTCACACACACTACTGAAACGCTCTCACACACACTACTGAAACGCTCTCACACACACTACTGAAATTTTAGCTCTCACACACTACTGAAATGCTCTCACACACACTACTGAAACGCTCTCACACACACTACTGAAACGCTCTCACACACACAACTGAAACGCTCTCACACACACTACTGAAATTTTAGCTCTCACACACACAACTGAAACGCTCTCACACACACTACTGAAATTTTAGATCTCACACACACTACTGAAACGCTCTCACACACACTACTGAAACGCTCTCACACACACTACTGAAACGCTCTCACACACACTACTGAAATTTTAGCTCTCACACACACTACTGAAACGCTCTCACACACACTACTGAAACGCTCTCACACACACAACTGAAACGCTCTCACACACACTACTGAAACGCTCTCACACACACTACTGAAATTTTAGCTCTCACACACACAACTGAAACGCTCTCACACACACTACTGAAATGCTCTCACACACACTACTGAAATTTTAGCTCTCACACACACAACTGAAACGCTCTCACACACACAACTGAAACGCTCTCACACACACTACTGAAACGCTCTCACACACACTACTGAAATTTTAGCTCTCACACACACTACTGAAACGCTCTCACACACACTACTGAAACGCTCTCACACACACAACTGAAACGCTCTCACACACACTACTGAAACGCTCTCACACACACTACTGAAATTTTAGCTCTCACACACACAACTGAAACGCTCTCACACACACTACTGAAATGCTCTCACACACACTACTGAAATTTTAGCTCTCACACACACTACTGAAACGCTCTCACACACACTACTGAAACGCTCTCACACACACTACTGAAACGCTCTCACACACACTACTGAAATTTTAGCTCTCACACACACTACTGAAACGCTCTCACACACACTACTGAAACGCTCTCACACACACTACTGAAACGCTCTCACACACACAACTGAAATGCTCTCACACACACTACTGAAATGCTCTCACACACACTACTGAAATGCTCTCACACACACAACTGAAACGCTCTCACACACACTACTGAAACGCTCTCACACACACAACTGAAATGCTCTCACACACACTACTGAAATGCTCTCACACACACTACTGAAATTTTAGCTCTCACACACACTACTGAAACGCTCTCACACACACTACTGAAACGCTCTCACACACACTACTGAAACGCTCTCACACACACTACTGAAATTTTAGCTCTCACACACACTACTGAAACGCTCTCACACACACTACTGAAACGCTCTCACACACACTACTGAAACGCTCTCACACACACTACTGAAATTTTAGCTCTCACACACTACTGAAATGCTCTCACACACACTACTGAAACGCTCTCACACACACTACTGAAACGCTCTCACACACACAACTGAAACGCTCTCACACACACTACTGAAATTTTAGCTCTCACACACACAACTGAAACGCTCTCACACACACTACTGAAATTTTAGCTCTCACACACACAACTGAAACGCTCTCACACACACTACTGAAACGCTCTCACACACACTACTGAAACGCTCTCACACACACTACTGAAATTTCAGCTCTCACACACACTACTGAAACGCTCTCACACACACTACTGAAACGCTCTCACACACACAACTGAAACGCTCTCACACACACTACTGAAACGCTCTCACACACACAACTGAAACGCTCTCACACACACTACTGAAACGCTCTCACACACACTACTGAAATTTTAGCTCTCACACACACTACTGAAACGCTCTCACACACACTACTGAAATTTTAGCTCTCACACACACAACTGAAACGCTCTCACACACACTACTGAAACGCTCTCACACACACTACTGAAACGCTCTCACACACACTACTGAAACGCTCTCACACACACTACTGAAATTTTAGCTCTCACACACACTACTGAAACGCTCTCACACACACTACTGAAACGCTCTCACACACACTACTGAAACGCTCTCACACACACTACTGAAACGCTCTCACACACACTACTGAAATTTTAGCTCTCACACACACTACTGAAACGCTCTCACACACACTACTGAAACGCTCTCACACACACTACTGAAACGCTCTCACACACACTACTGAAATTTTAGCTCTCACACACACAACTGAAACGCTCTCACACACACTACTGAAACTCTCTCACACACACTACTGAAACGCTCTCACACACACTACTGAAATTTTAGCTCTCACACACACAACTGAAACGCTCTCACACACACTACTGAAACGCTCTCACACACACTACTGAAATTTTAGCTCTCACACACACAACTGAAACGCTCTCACACACACAACTGAAACGCTCTCACACACACTACTGAAATTTTAGCTCTCACACACACTACTGAAACGCTCTCACACACACTACTGAAACGCTCTCACACACACTACTGAAATTTTAGCTCTCACACACACTACTGAAATTTTAGCTCTCACACACTACTGAAATGCTCTCACACACACTACTGAAACGCTCTCACACACACTACTGAAACGCTCTCACACACACAACTGAAACGCTCTCACACACACTACTGAAATTTTAGCTCTCACACACACAACTGAAACGCTCTCACACACACTACTGAAACGCTCTCACACACACTACTGAAACGCTCTCACACACACTACTGAAATTTTAGCTCTCACACACACTACTGAAACGCTCTCACACACACTACTGAAATTTTAACTCTCACACACACTACTGAAACGCTCTCACACACACTACTGAAACGCTCTCACACACACTACTGAAATTTTAACTCTCACACACACTACTGAAACGCTCTCACACACACTACTGAAACGCTCTCACACACACTACTGAAATTTTAACTCTCACACACACTACTGAAACGCTCTCACACACACTACTGAAACGCTCTCACACACACTACTGAAACGCTCTCACACACACAACTGAAACGCTCTCACACACACTACTGAAACGCTCTCACACACACAACTGAAACGCTCTCACACACACTACTGAAACGCTCTCACACACACTACTGAAATTTTAGCTCTCACACACACTACTGAAACGCTCTCACACACACTACTGAAATTTTAGCTCTCACACACACTACTGAAACGCTCTCACACACACTACTGAAATTTTAGCTCTCACACACACTACTGAAATTTTAGCTCTCACACACACTACTGAAACGCTCTCACACACACTACTGAAACGCTCTCACACACACTACTGAAACGCTCTCACACACACTACTGAAATTTTAGCTCTCACACACACTACTTAAACGCTCTCACACACACTACTGAAACGCTCTCACACACACTACTGAAATTTTAGCTCTCACACACACTACTGAAATTTTAGCTCTCACACACACTACTGAAACGCTCTCACACACACTACTGAAACGCTCTCACACACACAACTGAAACGCTCTCACACACACTACTGAAATTTTAGCTCTCACACACACAACTGAAACGCTCTCACACACACTGCTGAAACGCTCTCACACACACTACTGAAACGCTCTCACACACACAACTGAAACGCTCTCACACACACAACTGAAATTTTAGCTCTCACACACACTACTGAAACGCTCTCACACACACTACTGAAATTTTAGCTCTCTCACACACTACTGAAACGCTCTCACACACACTACTGAAATTTTAGCTCTCACACACACTACTGAAACGCTCTCACACACACTACTGAAACCAGAGCCATTGCCGCTGAACAGGAAGTTGTTTCCTGACAAGGAAACTGATGGAAAAAGTGGTATATTTCAAAACACTACAAGGATTTCTACTCAGCAACCTGCTAGTACAGCAGTCCCCAACCTTTTTTGCGCCACGTAAACGATATAAAAATAAAAAAACGATAAATACCATGAAAACCATAAATAGAAATGTGTTCGAATTTTTGTGGAGGAATAAAACCCATTACATAGAAAGATCTCAGCTTGTGAAGGGATACAATAAAGGTGGTATCAAAACTCCAGAATTGGAATTTATGGTTGGCACCCTTAGAATTAAATGGTTAAAATCTTGTCTGTCACAGCCAGACTCTACTTAGCCCCACATCCCATGATTCTTGTTTAATAAAATAGTATACAGGATTAGACTTTATTTTGAAATGTGATTTTGCGGCAAATAAAATCCCCATAAAGATATCAAACTTTCCAAAACAGACGTTGCATTTTTGGGAAAATGAGATGTACCCACAACTTCTCCCCATAATTCAACCTTATGGAATAATAGGGTAATAACACTTAATCAAAAATCTATTTTCAAGAGTGACTGGTTTGAACAAAAATATTATATTCATAACAGATTTGTTGGATGATAACGGTGTCATTCTAAGTTACACAGACTTTTCAGAAAAATATTGTCTAAACTGTTCTCAAAGAGAATATAACAAATTTTGTGAACTGGTCCCACTGCCTCTGCTTCATTTGATTAAAATTTTTATGATATACAATAATTTCTCATCAGTGCTCCCAAATTTATTGCTAGGGCAATGTCAGCTGTTTGATAAAAATGCAATAAGAAATTTGTTAGTAGTTTCTTCAAAGACAAAATATTTCATAGTTACAACAGAATGGTTACATGGCATGGTTCTAGTTTAGTTATTTCATATACACTGGATAAAGCATACTAAAAATTTATGAAATAGCCTATTCTACCTAAAGTTAAAGAAACACACTTTAAACAAAACTAATACTGTGGCAGAATTTCTAAAAAAAGAGATTTGGCTTTGAGGTGGATCAGTGTTCTTTTTGTACTGATGAAAATGAAACCCTAGAACATCTTTTTTTTTCCTATGCCCTATCACACAATGTATTTGGTGCAACTTAAAAAATTGGATTTCCCTAAATATTAATGATGTGCCACTGTTTGAATTACATCATAATTTTTTTTATATGGATCATCTAGCATTGGATGTCTCAGACATTATTAACATCATCATACTTTTGAGTAAATATCATATCCATTGTGCTAAATGGAGGAACGCTAAGCCTTCTCTCCCTGGTTTTATTGATGATTTTAAGATATTTTTCTTTGCTAAAAAAGACAAAAAGCACATATGCCAAAAAAATAACCAGGATAATGCACGTCTCCCGCTATTCTAAATTTTGACTTATGCTGAGGCTAATATATTGTTAAGTAATGCAGCTGTCTCACTAAGGTCCAGAATCGATTTGTTCCAGGATTCGATTCAATTCAATTCGATTTGATTATGGGGAATTTTGACAGTCAGAAATATTATAATTCAGATCAGTACATTTACATATTTTTGTATTTAAAAAAAGGAAGCTGACACACGCAAGACTTTATCAAAGGTGTGAGCATCACAGCAGATGCCTTTGTGTCAAAGTAGCTGAAGATAAAACACATAAAAACATGAAGGTGGTTTTCCTGACCTGGGATTTTATAAAAAATATTCTGCAGTACATCAAAAACGAAAGAAAACCATTAATCAACATATGAACGTTACCTCTGACGTTACAGCGGTTTTATTAGAGACACGGCTAACGTTTTGCATTTTGCATAATTTTAAAAAGTTTACATTTATTCAGTATTGAACGGCAGAAATTAGGTTTTCTTTTCGGAAGTATGTAAAATGAAAAAAAAAAAAAAAAAAACAGCGGCCGACTGCGCTGTAAACAACAGTAGACTTGTGCCTAACAAGCAAGCGAATAATGCAGAAAACAGATTTTTAGACGGGAAACTGTTCTTGAAGTACAGAGAGAGAGAAAGAGAGAGAGAGGGCTGTGCATGACGTGCGATTTTATCGTGGTGGAAGCAAAACAGTGAGGGAATTCATGACGATGTTTATGTGAAGCGCAGTTTGGATCTTCTTTTGCTGCTGGTTCAGTCAATATTGTTTGGAGAGAGATCAAACTAACAGCTTTAGAATCGGCGCAAAAACGGCGTGAAAACAAAGCGCGGACCTGCCGACAGATCAGAGTCAGCGAGCTGTCGGCTTTCAGCCCCGACCGTGTCCGTGCTGTCGGGTGAGAAAGGCGACATCTCACTGATTCTGATCCGCGGGTCCGCGCTGTGTGTTTACGTCTTTGTGCAGAAGCCGTGTACCTGCTCTCATTTACTGTCTTAGCTGTTTGGTGGTTGTTGAAATTTTGTGAGGTTTCACCAGAGATTCTGGCATTTCGGGCAAAATAAATTTATATTAAAAAATCGATTCAGGATTTTAATGAATCGATTTCACGTTATCCAAGCCAGAATCGATTTTAATCAATAAATCGATTATAAAAACCCACCCCTAACTAACAGGTTGCTGAGTAGACATCTGTGTAGTGGTTTGTTTGAAATCTAACACTTTTTCCTTCAGTTTCCTTGTCAAGAATTAACTTCCTATTTAACTGAAATGCCTTCCTGTTCAACTGAAATGCCTTCCTGTTCGACTGAAACGCCTTCCTGTTCAACTGAAACACCTTCCTGTTTAACTGAAATGCCTTCCTGTTCAACTGAAATGCCTTCCTGTTCAACTGAAACGCCTTCCTGTTCAACTGAAACACCTTCCTGTTTAACTGAAATGCCTTCCTGTTCACTGAAATGACTTGGTTTTTCAGTAGTGTGTGTGAGAGCGTTTCAGTAGTGTGTGTGAGAGCTAAAATTTCAGTAGTGTGTGTGAGAGCGTTTCAGTTGTGTGTGTGAGAGCGTTTCAGTAGTGTGTGTGAGAGCTAAAATTTCAGTAGTGTGTGTGAGAGCGTTTCAGTAGTGTATGTGAGAACGTTTCAGTAGTGTGTGTGAGAGCATTTCAGTAGTGTGTGTGAGAGCGTTTCAGTAGTGTGTGTGAGAGCGTTTCAGTAGTGTGTGTGAGAGCTAAAATTTCAGTAGTGTGTGTGAGAGCGTTTCAGTAGTGTGTGTGAGAGCATTTCAGTAGTGTGTGTGAGAGCGTTTCAGTAGTGTGTGTGAGAGCGTTTCAGTAGTGTGTGAGAGAGCTAAAATTTCAGTAGTGTGTGTGAGAGAGCTAAAATTTCAGTAGTGTGTGTGAGAGCGTTTCAGTAGTGTGTGTGAGAGCATTTCAGTAGTGTGTGTGAGAGCGTTTCAGTAGTGTGTGTGAGAGCGTTTCAGTAGTGTGTGTGAGAGCTAAAATTTCAGTAGTGTGTGTGAGAGCGTTTCAGTAGTGTGTGTGAGAGCGTTTCAGTTGTGTGTGTGAGAGCGTTTCAGTAGTGTGTGTGAGAGCTAAAATTTCAGTAGTGTGTGTGAGAGCGTTTCAGTAGTGTGTGTGAGAGCTAAAATTTCAGTAGTGTGTTTGAGAGCGTTTCAGTTGTGTGTGTGAGAGCGTTTCAGTAGTGTGTGTGAGAGCGTTTCAGTAGTGTGTGTGAGAGCGTTTCAGTAGTGTGTGTGAGAGCTAAAATTTCAGTAGTGTGTATGAGAGCTAAAATTTCAGTAGTGTGTGTGAGAGCGTTTCAGTAGTGTGTGTGAGAGCGTTTCAGTAGTGTGTGTGAGAGCGTTTCAGTAGTGTGTGAGAGAGCTAAAATTTCAGTAGTGTGTGTGAGAGCGTTTCAGTAGTGTGTGTGAGAGCTAAAATTTCAGTAGTGTGTGTGAGAGCGTTTCAGTAGTGTGTGTGAGAGCATTTCAGTAGTGTGTGTGAGAGCGTTTCAGTAGTGTGTGTGAGAGCGTTTCAGTAGTGTGTGTGAGAGCTAAAATTTCAGTAGTGTGTGTGAGAGCGTTTCAGTAGTGTGTGTGAGAGCGTTTCAGTTGTGTGTGTGAGAGCTAAAATTTCAGTAGTGTGCGTGAGAGCGTTTCAGTAGTGTGTGTGAGAGCTAAAATTTCAGTAGTGTGTGTGAGAGCGTTTCAGTAGTGTGTGTGAGAGCGTTTCAGTAGTGTGTGTGAGAGCTAAAATTTCAGTAGTGTGTGTGAGAGCGTTTCAGTAGTGTGTGTGAGAGCGTTTCAGTAGTGTGTGTGAGAGCTAAAATTTCAGTAGTGTGTGTGAGAGCGTTTCAGTAGTGTGTGTGAGAGCGTTTCAGTTGTGTGTGTGAGAGCTAAAATTTCAGTAGTGTGCGTGAGAGCGTTTCAGTAGTGTGTGTGAGAGCTAAAATTTCAGTAGTGTGTGTGAGAGCGTTTCAGTAGTGTGTGTGAGAGCGTTTCAGTAGTGTGTGTGAGAGCTAAAATTTCAGTAGTGTGTGTGAGAGCGTTTCAGTAGTGTGTGTGAGAGCATTTCAGTAGTGTGTGTGAGAGCGTTTCAGTAGTGTGTGTGAGAGCGTTTCAGTAGTGTGTGTGAGCTAAAATTTCAGTAGTGTGTATGAGAGCTAAAATTTCAGTAGTGTGTGTGAGAGCGTTTCAGTAGTGTGTGTGAGAGCGTTTCAGTAGTGTGTGTGAGAGCGTTTCAGTAGTGTGTGAGAGAGCTAAAATTTCAGTAGTGTGTGTGAGAGCGTTTCAGTAGTGTGTGTGAGAGCTAAAATTTCAGTAGTGTGTGTGAGAGCATTTCAGTAGTGTGTGTGAGAGCGTTTCAGTAGTGTGTGTGAGAGCGTTTCAGTAGTGTGTGTGAGAGCTAAAATTTCAGTAGTGTGTGTGAGAGCGTTTCAGTAGTGTGTGTGAGAGCGTTTCAGTTGTGTGTGTGAGAGCTAAAATTTCAGTAGTGTGCGTGAGAGCGTTTCAGTAGTGTGTGTGAGAGCTAAAATTTCAGTAGTGTGTGTGAGAGCGTTTCAGTAGTGTGTGTGAGAGCATTTCAGTAGTGTGTGTGAGAGCGTTTCAGTAGTGTGTGTGAGAGCGTTTCAGTAGTGTGTGTGAGAGCTAAAATTTCAGTAGTGTGTGTGAGAGCGTTTCAGTAGTGTGTGTGAGAGCGTTTCAGTTGTGTGTGTGAGAGCTAAAATTTCAGTAGTGTGCGTGAGAGCGTTTCAGTTGTGTGTGTGAGAGCTAAAATTTCAGTAGTGTGTGTGAGAGCGTTTCAGTTTTGTGTGTGAGAGCGTTTCAGTAGTGTGTGTGAGAGCGTTTCAGTAGTGTGTGTGAGAGCTAAAATTTCAGTAGTGTGTGTGAGAGCGTTTCAGTAGTGTGTGTGAGAGCATTTCAGTAGTGTGTGTGAGAGCGTTTCAGTAGTGTGTGTGAGAGCTAAAATTTCAGTAGTGTGTGTGAGAGCGTTTCAGTAGTGTGTGTGAGAGCGTTTCAGTAGTGTGTGTGAGAGCGTTTCAGTAGTGTGTGTGAGAGCTAAAATTTCAGTAGTGTGTGTGAGAGCGTTTCAGTAGTGTGTGTGAGAGCATTTCAGTAGTGTGTGTGAGAGCGTTTCAGTAGTGTGTGTGAGAGCTAAAATTTCAGTAGTGTGTGTGAGAGCGTTTCAGTTGTGTGTGTGAGAGCGTTTCAGTAGTGTGTGTGAGAGCGTTTCAGTAGTGTGTGTGAGAGCGTTTCAGTAGTGTATGTGAGAGCGTTTCAGTAGTGTGTGTGAGAGCGTTTCAGTAGTGTGTGTGAGAGCGTTTCAGTAGTGTGTGTGAGAGCGTTTCAGTAGTGTGTGTGAGAGCTAAAATTTCAGTAGTGTGTGTGAGAGCATTTCAGTAGTGTGTGTGCGAGCGTTTCAGTAGTGTGTGTGAGAGCTAAAATTTCAGTAGTGTGTGTGAGAGCGTTTCAGTAGTGTGTGTGATAGCGTTTCAGTAGTGTGTGTGAGAGCTAAAATTTCAGTAGTGTGTGTGAGAGCGTTTCAGTAGTGTGTGTGAGAGCATTTCAGTAGTGTGTGTGAGAGCGTTTCAGTAGTGTGTGTGAGAGCGTTTCAGTAGTGTGTGTGAGAGCTAAAATTTCAGTAGTGTGTGTGAGAGCGTTTCAGTAGTGTGTGTGAGAGCGTTTCAGTAGTGTGTGTGAGAGCTAAAATTTCAGTAGTGTGTGTGAGAGCTAAAATTTCAGTAGTGTGTGTGAGAGCGTTTCAGTAGTGTGTGTGAGAGCGTTTCAGTAGTGTGTGTGAGAGCGTTTCAGTAGTGTGTGTGAGAGCTAAAATTTCAGTAGTGTGTGTGAGAGCGTTTCAGTAGTGTGTGTGAGAGCATTTCAGTTGTGTGTGTGAGAGCTAAAATTTCAGTAGTGTGTGTGAGAGCGTTTCAGTTGTGTGTGTGAGAGTGTTTCAGTTGTGTGTGTGAGAGCGTTTCCGTAGTGTGTGTGAGAGCGTTTCAGTAGTGTGTGTGAGAGCTAAAATTTCAGTAGTGTGTGTGAGAGCTAAAATTTCAGTAGTGTGTGTGAGAGCTAAAATTTCAGTAGTGTGTGTGAGAGCGTTTCAGTAGTGTGTGTGAGAGCGTTTCAGTAGTGTGTGTGAGAGCATTTCAGTAGTGTGTGTGAGAGCGTTTCAGTAGTGTGTGTGAGAGCTAAAATTTCAGTAGTGTGTGTGAGAGCTAAAATTTCAGTAGTGTGTGTGAGAGCGTTTCAGTAGTGTGTGTGAGAGCGTTTCAGTAGTGTGTGTGAGAGCTAAAATTTCAGTAGTGTGTGTGAGAGCGTTTCAGTTGTGTGTGTGAGAGCGTTTCAGTAGTGTGTGTGAGAGCTAAAATTTCAGTAGTGTGTGTGAGAGCTAAAATTTCAGTAGTGTGTGTGAGAGCGTTTCAGTTGTGTGTGTGAGAGCGTTTCAGTAGTGTGTGTGAGAGCGTTTCAGTAGTGTGTGTGAGAGCGTTTCAGTAGTGTGTGTGAGAGCGTTTCAGTAGTGTGTGTGAGAGCTAAAATTTCAGTAGTGTTTGTGAGAGCGTTTCAGTAGTGTGTGTGAGAGCATTTCAGTAGTGTGTGTGAGAGCGTTTCAGTAGTGTGTGTGAGAGCGTTTCAGTAGTGTGTGAGAGAGCTAAAATTTCAGTAGTGTGTGTGTGAGAGCTAAAATTTCAGTAGTGTGTGTGAGAGCGTTTCAGTAGTGTGTGTGAGAGCGTTTCAGTAGTGTGTGTGAGAGCGTTTCAGTAGTGTGTGTGAGAACGTTTCAGTAGTGTGTGTGAGAGCGTTTCAGTAGTGTGTGTGAGAGCGTTTCAGTAGTGTGTGTGAGAGCTAAAATTTCAGTAGTGTGTGTGAGAGCGTTTCAGTAGTGTGTGTGAGAGCGTTTCAGTTGTGTGTGTGAGAGCGTTTCAGTAGTGTGTGTGAGAGCTAAAATTTCAGTAGTGTGTGTGAGAGCGTTTCAGTAGTGTGTGTGAGAGCTAAAATTTCAGTAGTGTGTGTGAGAGCGTTTCAGTTGTGTGTGTGAGAGCGTTTCAGTAGTGTGTGTGAGAGCGTTTCAGTACTGTGTGTGAGAGCGTTTCAGTAGTGTGTGTGAGCTAAAATTTCAGTAGTGTGTATGAGAGCTAAAATTTCAGTAGTGTGTGTGAGAGCGTTTCAGTAGTGTGTGTGAGAGCATTTCAGTAGTGTGTGTGAGAGCGTTTCAGTAGTGTGTGTGAGAGCGTTTCAGTAGTGTGTGTGAGCTAAAATTTCAGTAGTGTGTATGAGAGCTAAAATTTCAGTAGTGTGTGTGAGAGCGTTTCAGTAGTGTGTGTGAGAGCATTTCAGTAGTGTGTGTGAGAGCGTTTCAGTAGTGTGTGAGAGAGCTAAAATTTTAGTAGTGTGTGTGTGAGAGCTAAAATTTCAGTAGTGTGTGTGAGAGCGTTTCAGTAGTGTGTGTGAGAGCATTTCAGTAGTGTGTGTGAGAGCGTTTCAGTAGTGTGTGTGAGAGCATTTCAGTAGTGTGTGTGAGAGCGTTTCAGTAGTGTGTGTGAGAGCGTTTCAGTAGTGTGTGTGAGAGCTAAAATTTCAGTAGTGTGTGTGAGAGCGTTTCAGTAGTGTGTGTGAGAGCGTTTCAGTTGTGTGTGTGAGAGCTAAAATTTCAGTAGTGTGTGTGAGAGCGTTTCAGTTTTGTGTGTGAGAGCGTTTCAGTAGTGTGTGTGAGAGCGTTTCAGTAGTGTGTGTGAGAGCTAAAATTTCAGTAGTGTGTGTGAGAGCGTTTCAGTAGTGTGTGTGAGAGCGTTTCAGTAGTGTGTGTGAGAGCGTTTCAGTAGTGTGTGTGAGAGCTAAAATTTCAGTAGTGTGTGTGAGAGCGTTTCAGTAGTGTGTGTGAGAGCGTTTCAGTAGTGTGTGTGAGAGCGTTTCAGTAGTGTGTGTGAGAGCATTTCAGTAGTGTGTGTGAGAGCGTTTCAGTTGTGTGTGTGAGAGCATTTCAGTAGTGTGTGTGAGAGCTAAAATTTCAGTAGTGTGTGTGAGAGCGTTTCAGTAGTGTGTGTGAGAGCGTTTCAGTTGTGTGTGTGAGAGCGTTTCAGTAGTGTGTGTGAGAGCTAAAATTTCAGTAATGTGTGTGAGAGCGTTTCAGTAGTGTGTGTGAGAGCATTTCAGTAGTGTGTGTGAGAGCGTTTCAGTAGTGTGTGTGAGAGCTAAAATTTCAGTAGTGTGTGTGAGAGCGTTTCAGTTGTGTGTGTGAGAGCGTTTCAGTAGTGTGTGTGAGAGCGTTTCAGTAGTGTATGTGAGAGCGTTTCAGTAGTGTGTGTGAGAGCGTTTCAGTAGTGTGTGTGAGAGCGTTTCAGTAGTGTGTGTGAGAGCTAAAATTTCAGTAGTGTGTGTGAGAGCGTTTCAGTAGTGTGTGTGATAGCGTTTCAGTAGTGTGTGTGAGAGCGTTTCAGTAGTGTGTGTGAGAGCGTTTCAGTAGTGTGTGTGAGAGCGTTTCAGTAGTGTGTGTGAGAGCTAAAATTTCAGTAGTGTGTGTGATAGCGTTTCAGTAGTGTGTGTGAGAGCGTTTCAGTAGTGTGTGTGAGAGCGTTTCAGTAGTGTGTGTGAGAGCGTTTCAGTAGTGTGTGTGAGAGCGTTTCAGTTGTGTGTGTGAGAGCGTTTCAGTAGTGTGTGTGAGAGCGTTTCAGTTGTGTGTGTGAGAGCGTTTCAGTAGTGTGTGTGAGAGCGTTTCAGTAGTGTGTGTGAGAGCTAAAATTTCAGTAGTGTGTGTGAGAGCGTTTCAGTAGTGTGTGTGATAGCGTTTCAGTAGTGTGTGTGAGAGCGTTTCAGTAGTGTGTGTGAGAGCGTTTCAGTAGTGTGTGTGAGAGCTAAAATTTCAGTAGTGTGTGTGAGAGCATTTCAGTAGTGTGTGTGCGAGCGTTTCAGTAGTGTGTGTGAGAGCTAAAATTTCAGTAGTGTGTGTGAGAGCGTTTCAGTAGTGTGTGTGAGAGCGTTTCAGTAGTGTGTGTGAGAGCTAAAATTTCAGTAGTGTGTGTGAGAGCGTTTCAGTAGTGTGTGTGAGAGCATTTCAGTAGTGTGTGTGAGAGTGTTTCAGTAGTGTGTGTGAGAGCGTTTCAGTAGTGTGTGGGAGAGCTAAAATTTCAGTAGTGTGTGTGAGAGCGTTTCAGTAGTGTGTGTGAGAGCGTTTCAGTAGTGTGTGTGAGAGCTAAAATTTCAGTAGTGTGTGTGAGAGCGTTTCAGTAGTGTGTGTGATAGCGTTTCAGTAGTGTGTGTGAGAGCGTTTCAGTAGTGTGTGTGAGAGCGTTTCAGTAGTGTGTGTGAGAGCTAAAATTTCAGTAGTGTGTGTGAGAGCATTTCAGTAGTGTGTGTGCGAGCGTTTCAGTAGTGTGTGTGAGAGCTAAAATTTCAGTAGTGTGTGTGAGAGCGTTTCAGTAGTGTGTGTGAGAGCGTTTCAGTAGTGTGTGTGAGAGCTAAAATTTCAGTAGTGTGTGTGAGAGCGTTTCAGTAGTGTGTGTGAGAGCATTTCAGTAGTGTGTGTGAGAGCGTTTCAGTAGTGTGTGTGAGAGCGTTTCAGTAGTGTGTGTGAGAGCTAAAATTTCAGTAGTGTGTGTGAGAGCGTTTCAGTAGTGTGTGTGAGAGCGTTTCAGTAGTGTGTGTGAGAGCTAAAATTTCAGTAGTGTGTGTGAGAGCTAAAATTTCAGTAGTGTGTGTGAGAGCGTTTCAGTAGTGTGTGTGAGAGCGTTTCAGTAGTGTGTGTGAGAGCGTTTCAGTAGTGTGTGTGAGAGCGTTTCAGTAGTGTGTGTGAGAGCTAAAATTTCAGTAGTGTGTGTGAGAGCTAAAATTTCAGTAGTGTGTGTGAGAGCTAAAATTTCAGTAGTGTGTGTGAGAGCGTTTCAGTAGTGTGTGTGAGAGCGTTTCAGTAGTGTGTGTGAGAGCTAAAATTTCAGTAGTGTGTGTGAGAGCTAAAATTTCAGTAGTGTGTGTGAGAGCGTCTCAGTTGTGTGTGTGAGAGCGTCTCAGTTGTGTGTGTGAGAGCGTTTCAGTAGTGTGTGTGAGAGCGTTTCAGTAGTGTGTGTGAGAGCTAAAATTTCAGTAGTGTGTGTGAGAGCATTTCAGTAGTGTGTGTGAGAGCGTTTCAGTAGTGTGTGTGAGAGCTAAAATTTCAGTAGTGTGTGTGAGAGCGTTTCAGTTGTGTGTGTGAGAGCGTTTCAGTAGTGTGTGTGAGAGCGTTTCAGTAGTGTGTGTGAGAGCTAAAATTTCAGTAGTGTGTGTGAGAGCGTTTCAGTAGTGTATGTGAGAGCGTTTCAGTAGTGTATGTGAGAACGTTTCAGCAGTGTGTGTGAGAGCGTTTCAGTAGTGTGTGTGAGAGCTAAAATTTCAGTAGTGTGTGTGAGAGCGTTTCAGTTTTGTGTGTGAGAGCGTTTCAGTAGTGTGTGTGAGAGCGTTTCAGTAGTGTGTGTGAGAGCTAAAATTTCAGTAGTGTGTGTGAGAGCGTTTCAGTAGTGTGTGTGAGAGCATTTCAGTAGTGTGTGTGAGAGCGTTTCAGTAGTGTGTGTGAGAGCTAAAATTTCAGTAGTGTGTGTGAGAGCGTTTCAGTAGTGTGTGTGAGAGCGTTTCAGTTGTGTGTGTGAGAGCTAAAATTTCAGTAGTGTGTGTGAGAGCGTTTCAGTAGTGTGTGTGAGAGCTAAAATTTCAGTAGTGTGTGTGAGAGCTAAAATTTCAGTAGTGTGTGTGAGAGCGTTTCAGTAGTGTGTGTGAGAGCTAAAATTTCAGTAGTGTGTGTGAGAGCTAAAATTTCAGTAGTGTGTGTGAGAGCGTTTCAGTAGTGTGTGTGAGAGCGTTTCAGTAGTGTGTGTGAGAGCTAAAATTTCAGTAGTGTGTGTGAGAGCGTTTCAGTAGTGTGTGTGAGAGCCTTTCAGTTGTGTGTGTGAGAGCGTTTCAGTTGTGTGTGTGAGAGCATTTCAGTAGTGTGTGTGAGAGCTAAAATTTCAGTAGTGTGTGTGAGAGCGTTTCAGTAGTGTGTGTGAGAGCGTTTCAGTAGTGTGTGTGAGAGCTAAAATTTCAGTAGTGTGTGTGAGAGCGTTTCAGTAGTGTGTGTGAGAGCGTTTCAGTTGTGTGTGTGAGAGCGTTTCAGTAGTGTGTGTGAGAGCTAAAATTTCAGTAGTGTGTGTGAGAGCGTTTCAGTAGTGTGTGTGAGAGCGTTTCAGTAGTGTGTGTGAGAGCGTTTCAGTTGTGTGTGTGAGAGCATTTCAGTAGTGTGTGTGAGAGCTAAAATTTCAGTAGTGTGTGTGAGAGCGTTTCAGTAGTGTGTGTGAGAGCTAAAATTTCAGTAGTGTGTGTGAGAGCTAAAATTTCAGTAGTGTGTGTGAGAGCGTTTCAGTAGTGTGTGTGAGAGCTAAAATTTCAGTAGTGTGTGTGAGAGCGTTTCAGTAGTGTGTGTGAGAGCTAAAATTTCAGTAGTGTGTGTGAGAGCGTTTCAGTAGTGTATGTGAGAACGTTTCAGTAGTGTGTGTGAGAGCATTTCAGTAGTGTGTGTGTGAGAGCGTTTCAGTAGTGTGTGTGAGAGCGTTTCAGTAGTGTGTGTGAGAGCTAAAATTTCAGTAGTGTGTGTGAGAGCGTTTCAGTAGTGTGTGTGAGAGCGTTTCAGTAGTGTGTGTGAGAGCTAAAATTTCAGTAGTGTGTGTGAGAGCATTTCAGTAGTGTGTGTGAGAGCGTTTCAGTAGTGTGTGTGAGAGCGTTTCAGTAGTGTGTGTGAGAGCTAAAATTTCAGTAGTGTGTGTGAGAGCGTTTCAGTAGTGTGTGTGAGAGCGTTTCAGTAGTGTGTGTGAGAGCGTTTCAGTTGTGTGTGTGAGAGCTAAAATTTCAGTAGTGTGTGTGAGAGCTAAAATTTCAGTAGTGTGTGTGAGAGCGTTTCAGTAGTGTGTGTGAGAGCTAAAATTTCAGTAGTGTGTGTGAGAGCGTTTCAGTAGTGTGTGTGAGAGCGTTTCAGTAGTGTGTGTGAGAGCTAAAATTTCAGTAGTGTGTGTGAGAGCGTTTCAGTAGTGTGTGTGAGAGCGTTTCAGTTGTGTGTGTGAGAGCTAAAATTTCAGTAGTGTGTGTGAGAGCGTTTCAGTTGTGTGTGTGAGAGTGTTTCAGTTGTGTGTGTGAGAGCGTTTCAGTAGTGTGTGTGAGAGCTAAAATTTCAGTAGTGTGTGTGAGAGCGTTTCAGTAGTGTGTGTGAGAGCGTTTCAGTAGTGTGTGTGAGAACGTTTCAGTAGTGTGTGTGAGAGCGTTTCAGTAGTGTGTGTGAGAGCGTTTCAGTAGTGTGTGTGAGAGCTAAAATTTCAGTAGTGTATGTGAGAACGTTTCAGTAGTGTGTGTGAGAACGTTTCAGTAGTGTGTGTGAGAGCGTTTCAGTAGTGTGTGTGAGAGCTAAAATTTCAGTAGTGTGTGTGAGAGCGTTTCAGTTGTGTGTGTGAGAGCTAAAATTTCAGTAGTGTGTGTGAGAGCTAAAATTTCAGTTGTGTGTGTGAGAGTGTTTCAGTTGTGTGTGTGAGAGCGTTTCAGTAGTGTGTGTGAGAGCGTTTCAGTAGTGTGTGTGAGAGCTAAAATTTCAGTAGTGTGTGTGAGAGCGTTTCAGTAGTGTGTGTGAGAGCGTTTCAGTAGTGTGTGTGAGAGCTAAAATTTCAGTAGTGTGTGTGAGAGCGTTTCAGTTGTGTGTGTGAGAGCTAAAATTTCAGTAGTGTGTGTGAGAGCTAAAATTTCAGTAGTGTGTGAGAGAGCGTTTCAGTTGTTTGTGTGAGAGCGTTTCAGTAATAATGTCCCTTACGGCACCTCATAGAGAAGAGTGAGGTCATGGATGTGCAGTCAACAAATTTGCAGCAACTGTGTGATGCTATCATGTCAATATGTTAGTCATTAAACAAAACACTATTAAACAAAAATGTTAATTTAATAGATTCTTATTTTTAAAACCACTATACTGATGTCCAGAGACCTGTCTGTTCTGACACACCTTTGCAATCTGCAGTTTTTAGAAGTGACCAGAAGAGGGTGCTGTCTGTCTGGCCAACCTTCACTCCTGTTTAAACACTGTGTTTTCTCCCCCCTACAAATCTCTCCAGCCTTTTCGTTCATAAATATTTAAAAGCTGACGAGCAGAACAAGAAACTTTAAAAACAAACTTGCCAGATGAAAGTTTCATTTGTAGGCGGATGTTCTGGAAATTTCTTCAACACCATGTCAACAGCAGTCATGAATATTTGTCATGCCTGCCTGCCTGACTCATGCATTGGAATAGCTGTTTTGGACAACACCTGCTCATTTAGGATGCAGTACATCTGTGCCTCACACTCTCAGGGTCACTGACAAGCAAAACAAACCCAGATAGATGTGCACCATATGGATTACACACTCACCACCTCATCGCTTATCTACATTCTCATTTCATATAGACGCCAACAAGAATGCGGCAGTAAAGCTTTCTCTACAACAGATTACAGAATGCTGTCATTGCTCCTCCAACAGCAGAGAGATGAGAGGCCGGTGGGTTTATTTATCATAAACTGTGGCTTGCATTAATCACCTGCATCGTTCTGCCTTCTGGCTCAGGTGCCACAGCAGCCCACGATGTGGCTGACATGCAGACAAACAAAGCCGATGCTAATACAAAGCAGATTAGCTTGACTAATGATGTCCTGGATGTTAGATGACGGAGCTGGGCCTCAGCTGGAAAAACATGAACTAAACTCAGTCTGAAGAAGAAATTAAGAATTAAGAAAATTTAAGAGTTCTTACTTTACACCCCGAGTTTGTACATATACAATGTGCAAGTGACTAGAAACAAATACTCCTCTGTCGACGTTTGTTGCCCATCCAGTTCATAAGGACACACCCAGCTAGGTTATGCAGGAAGATGCAGCTAGTACATGTTTAACTTAGCTTAGCTTATCTTAGCTCAAACACTTGTTTAAAGTGTTATAGCCTACCTCCAATTAAAGATATTGTAATTTTCCTACAAGCACTTGTAAGCTCACTGGTTAGCAATAAGTTCTAAACTAAACTTAAGCGCAGGAATGAAACATTCCCAGATTATATCTTGGGCCTGGATGAGGAACGCCCTGGAGTTTTAGCTAGTTGCCGTCAGCTGCTTCCAACCAAGAAACTGCTCTAATCTCAGTTTATAATTTTTTTTAAAATCTGATAAATGTCATATTTAACCAAATTACTGACAAACAGTTGAACTATGTTAAATAACTGGCTGTTGGACAGAGCCTTAAAATATATGCTTACTTTCATTGTTTTGTTGTTATATTTTTGTAAAGTAGCTTTGAATCAAAAATTCAAACCAATCCTATTTTAATTTTTTGTCTTAAAAAGTGGATAAATAAAAACAGTTGAGACTATGTGTAACACTACAATTTTACCAGTATTTTTTTTTTTTTTTACTTTTGCCACTGCCAGACTGGATTTTTTGTGTTATTTGTTGCATTTTTACCTCAGCCATTCAAATTGCTAACGCTATCCTTGTGATCAGTTCCCAAGTGAACGCAGAGCTCTGTGTTCCAATTGCAAGACTTACAAAGGATACAAAAATAGCCTCAGCGTATTTTTTTTCTCATTTTAGTTTGTTTACCTTTTATGCTGAAAGATGGGATGAAGTCATAATTTATTTATATTTGTCTCTGTATTTATATATATATGTGTGTGTGTGTGTGTGTGTGTGTATATATATATATAACAGTTCTGTAACTGTAACTTTGGTCGTTGCTGTGCTTTTTTTGGAAGTCGAATTTCCCAGAGGAACCCACCCGAGGGATTAATAAAGTTCTATCTTATCTTATCTTATCTAATTGCTCTGCACGAGCTGAGAACATCAATATAACAGGCTATCAAAAGAAAAAACACTCCACCAAAAGTCTTCCCAGGAGACATTTTAGAAGAACTGATTGTGTGTGATGAGCCAATCAATCCTCATATGCTGTGGACTGTATGTTTACACTCTGGCTTTTTAGAGGCTTTCTTATACTATCATGCATATCATTTGAAGCATCAGATAGCAGCCCCTTATGGACAAGACAAGTGAGTTCTTCAGATTTTAATAACTCACAAAACAGTTCTATCTGGCTCATTTGAAAGGAGAAAAAAAAAGAAAGAAAGAAAAAAAAATCTTGTTTGTATGTGAGAAATCCAACGCTTTGAAAAATTCATTGTCACTCTGAGTGCAGCAGCCAATATCGAAGTGAAAGAAACCTGCAATAACCTTGGAAGTGCCTGTGTGTGTGTGTGTGTGTGTGTGTGTGGATGTGTGTGCGCACAACTGGTAGGAATAGAGGTGATAATGCTGCTAATCAATGTTGCTCCCTGGCTTCTCTCCCAGCAGTGCTCTGTCTTTGGATTTCTGCTACTGAGATGAAATTTAGTAACTTCTCTGAGACTGCTGGAGAGCTGCAGGATTAATGTACGGAGCTGTCTAATTCATTCTCCTCACAATATGCTTTGATCTATGAGGTATGACTCATATTAAAACACCTCGAACCATTTCAGATTAGTCTGAAAGTTTTTCAAGACATTGAATTTTATCTTACAGTGATTGTTATGCATCACATGTCTATTAAAGGGAATATTAACAAAAGAAATATGAATAAAAATCTGCTGTCTCTTTTCTAGTCAGTGTCATCAGAGTAGTTTCTTTTAGTTTCCATGAAACTGCAGAAAGGAGAATCAGAAGCCACTGATCCTGTGGAAACCTTCAGTTCCTCTGGAATCTCGGGTATAACCCAAACAGTTGGCGAAAAATGTGTTGTTGGTTGCTCAGTGGAATCACAAAGAGGGTGTCCTTGTGATTACAGTCACACTGATACAGAGACTAGTCTGCAACTGTCTGGCAACCACTTGGCAACCACTGGTCAGTAAAAAATTTGTATTCCCCCTGGCAACTATGTTGTACGGCCAGTTGCTGGCAGTCAGTACCACAAAACCAATTGCAAAATGGAATTTCTTTATGCACTGAAAAACTACAGGGTTTTTCGTCACTGCTTCGTTTTTGGTTTTTTGGGTTGTTGTTTTTTTCAGACTCGTACCCAGAGGTCAGACCAGGCATAACCAGGCTGCTGCATTTCAGCCTTGGGTAATACAGACACCAGCTCAACCAGTGAACTAAACTGGTGCCCTCATGGCCACCAGTTTGCATGGAAGATGGCGATTTGTCTGCAAACATCAAATACATGCCAAGCAATAGTAAAAATGTGAAATGCACCATGCAAATTGGAAATAAAGAACTTTTACTTTGAAGGTGAACTTTATTCGTTTCCTGTTTGCAGCACATTTTTTCAATCTTAAATGGTAAATGGCCTGTATTTGTATAGCTCTTTTACTTAGTCCCTAAGGACCCCAAAGCGCTTTACACTACACAATCTTCAATGCAGCTCAGAGATTAAATGGCGAGCGTTCGCAGATAAGTTGGCTATTGGCAACCATGGAAATCTGCTAGTGACTAAAACAATCACAAGGAGGGTTTTTTGCACCTTGTGATAGCTAGCAGTGTGTTGCAATCACTTGCCAACCAGTTGAGGATTGCATATTTTTGCCAGAGTGTCACTGACCAGTCTGTAGGCCTGCTTAAATGTTGCTTTATAGCAATCATTTTTCCAGCAACTGCCATTACAGCAACCACTTGGGTACTGGCTGCAACTACTCAGTTTTCCCTCCTGATTGTTGATTGCCAGATGGTCACAGACCAGCTGTGTTATGAGACCTTATTTATATTATCATATACTGCCACCATAGTTGTCACACATGCAAAATAGCAGAGGAAGTTAACGTCACATAATAAGTGGTCACATGTCCACAAAATATCTAAAGATGCTCAGACGTACTTAAATGATGTGCAAGCATTACAGTGAAAAGCCAAGTTAATCCAAAAGAGTCAGTCTTCTTAAACTTGCTTGTAGCTACTGAATCATTTTGCATATGTTTGCCTGCAGAGTTGCTGCGTAGGTGTTTCATTTCTGTCATCTCCAAAAGTCTGCCTGTGTTGATCCGTGCAGTTGCTCATTATGGTGACATTACAACAGAGATAAGTGTGATACAGAAGTTAGAGCTTCGCCTCACATATATACATACGGTATATTGTATCTTCTTTGCATTATAAAAATTTTCTCCATTTCTCTCGTTTTTTCTAAACATATTGCCAAGGCGAATAGATTTTTAAAAAGAAACTTCCAAACATTTCAGAGGAGCTCAGACAAATCCCTCCACGACTTTAGATTAAATTTTAGGCTTCTCCCAACCTCTCAAAAGTACAGAACTTTTGGCATTAGATTATCAAGCAGCTCAAACTTCACAAGGCTAATAGCATCCAGTCGTTTCCATCGTCAGGAGGAGGGCAAAGTAGAATTAAAGGAGAAGAAATCATGGCTGTCTTGCTTTGGATATGATGCATAAAGCTGCTCTGGTGGTCAGGGCTGGCCTAAATGGAATTCTCTTCTCTTTCCAGCAGATGGATTGAGCAGCAAGACGATGATAAAGAGGCCAGAGTGATGTATGAGAGAGAGAGGAAGATCTTTTCAATCAATCTGTCATCTGCAGTTCCTGTATCATCTGTGGGAAACGGCACTGATGTCATGGTCGATAGAGGCAGGCTTTTGTCGCTGGTAAATGTGTGTGTGTGTGTGCGCGTGCGTTTGGGTGTTTGCATTTAAATGGCATGCAGTACCTGCTATTTTCAGATGGGAATATGGGACTGAGAACGTATAGGGGTTTTTTGTTTTGTTTTTATGGTGAAAGTTGGAGTTTGGGTCCCTGTGCTTACGTGTGTGTGTAAGTGTGTTCAGATGCATTGTGTTAAAGTTAAGTAGGCAAACTGTCACCATCTGCTGCCTGGAAATACCCGCTGACATTTTACATCACACAATATAAATGCTCAATTCAGCGGTTGGCTCAGTGGAAGCAGCTCTACTAATCCCAAACATGTGAGTGTGTGTGTGTGTGAGATGTGCAAGTTGTTGTTTTTTTGTCTTCTTTCTGTTTAAACGACTACGATTTGAATAAACCAAAGCAGCACTTTTAACATCTCTTTTTTAAACAGTTTTTAGATCCCGTTTTCAGCCAACGAGCTGACGTTAAAAAAACGAACTTTAATATAATGCTCTGAATTGAAAACAGTACAGGCACTTTTAAATGCTAAAATATTTCAGTTCTTTATTTTGTTTTTGTCCATCCTACACACATTTCAGGCAGAAATCAAACATCTGGTGCTCTTGTTTCTGATTTGGTGCGTCAGTTTTCGTGGACAGAAGGATTTAAAAGCACACATGACCTTATTGTCTATGCTGATTTAAAAGGCCCTTATTCAGAGACACTAGCACAAGAAAAACTTGCAGGTCACTAAAAGATGTCCAGTAGAAGAAGTGGCAGGGTCGAGGCTGTACAGCTTCTTGTTCCAGCCTTGAAAATAATGGAGCTCATAAAAAGAACCTAAAATCACATATGCACTGCAGAAGGGTTTAAAAAACATTTTTTTTTCTCTGGTTGGCATATTATTTCCTTCATTGAGGACAACAAAGCCATAGAGCCTTAGTTGAAAATTACTGGTGTGATGTGCATATTGCTAAAAGACTGCTGAAAGAACAGCTTTCTGTGGTTTACAGTGGAATGAGTAGAAAATGTGAACAGATTATGTGGGAGACTGACTCAGTAGAGAAGAAAGCAGCCGGCTGCGTTTTAATATCCATGATCATGCTTAGTGGAAGTCGTAGTTTATCCATTTAGGGATGGTAGTGTTCGTCAGACAGACGCCACTTTTCTTCATCCTGAAACATCACAGGTTTTTAGCTGGATTGGGAAAATGTCCCCAGAGGAATCGGGAGCATCTGATCCCAAATCATCAACACATGATATGTTAGAACCACCAGGGATCAAAATTTACTGTTTACTGTGTGAAGCCCTGACTTTCCCTCAAGAATTACCATAAAATTACTGGTTTGTTTGTTACAGTTGCCTGTGGTCTTCTCCTCCTTCAGGATCAGGATGCAGTTTGTGACAGGGGCGACTGCCAGGTGCTGCTTACATCAACTTTATTCCTTGGCTTTCAAATATTTTGGATCATTTTGGAACAAAAACAGGTAAATGATCTGCTGACACCAGCTCTAAGAAGGAAACACGGGTGCATTCTTTCACATCCCGCTGAAGGCAGCATTCGGCACTCTTCACTTTGATTTAGCAGCTGTAATTACATTTTGGTGCTCGTTTCATTTTTCTAAAGCGGAGAAATGATGAAAACAGTCAAAGTTCTGGGAACCTTCAACCCCTCAACCTCCCATCTTGTGGCATCCCCCACAGCGTTGTTTGTTGTAGCTGTTTCCTTCGTTGCCAAGTTTCTAAAACAGCGGTTTTAAATTTGGTGAAGGAGTAACACCACCGACCAGCCAATCAGTGGCATGCAGTCTGCTGATGTCACATTTTTGGATCTCCTCGGATCGCTTGGAAGCCGGGTGGAGTAGGTACCAAAACAGTAGCTGGTACCAGGAACTAGCAACAGCTATTCCGCATTCAGTATGTGGAAAAGTCTGGCACAATTTTCATTTCAAAATGTAAGTTTCTCTAACGCTGGTTAATGACTCAGTGCTTGTCAAAATAATGACATCACCACCGGTTCAGTCTTACTTCATGCCTAACTCTAGCATGCTAACATTCTAAACATAGTTATACTTGTAAAGTAACATTGTTTAGCTTTGATATTATTAGCACTGTAGCAAAGAGCTGCTTATCTTTTTAACTGACAATGACAACAACCATTGTCATCAACATGCACACATTTAAGGCTTAATTCCCCTACAAATGTATTTGTATTTTATCTGAAATTACTATATTTAACTACAAAGCCTTACCAATAGGTACATTCAAAAAATGGGGTAACAATTCAGCCTTTTATAGGAAGAAAAAAGTAATATTTTATAGAAAAAATGACGCAGGAAGTAACTTAAATAAGTGTGTAACTGTGGGTAATTTAGCAGCAATTCCTGAAGTTATGTGGTACTTCAAATTACACAGTACTATTATTTATGCAGTTCTTAAAATTACTTACAATCTATTTTTTCTTCCTTTTTGTGAAAACCTGAATTGTTATTATAGTGTATCTGCTGGGAAATATGTAGGAAAATGCATGATTACATGATGTCATTCATTTCTGTTCATTTCAGGTAACATTCCTTGAAATTCCCTTTAATTCTCTGAGATTTCTACAGGAGTCCTGGGCTATATAATAAAGTTCTATCAAACATTCCAACACAGTACATGTAGGCTAATGCAAGAATAAATAAAAGCACTGTCTAAAAACAATCCTGTGACTGTAACTATGGAAAATCACAAGGGTGACAATCAAAACCTCAGTTACTATAATGTAAGACGTGTTACTATAATGTATGTCTGACACCAATAGAAACAGACAGTCTGCTGTCACTGAGCTTTGCTAATCTCAGAGGTTCAAAGCAGGCTGAGAAAAATGTGAAATTAATACAGTTCTTCCCAGGCCAACACGTCTCTGTGGGGTTTTAATATGAAAAGACGGCTTTGTAATTAAACCACAACCTCCGTACGATGTTGGGTCTCGCCTATCCTTGTTCTGTCTGTAGATTTATGTGCTTGATATTTCTAATTCTCACTAAGCACACCTGGGTCTTTGGCACAGCTAAACGGGGTTGTCCACTGTTTCTTACTGAGTGACCTTCAGCGTGGCAGAGGAAACTGAATTATTTCTGTGAGGGCGCCGTCGCTGTCCTGCTATCATTTCGTCTTTCTTACTCACTGTCACTCCCCTCATCCTGAAGTGCCTCTCTGCTTGCTGTTTATTACATGAACTGTTTTACTGCAAAATAACAGTTTTCTGCACCGTGTCACCCACTCCTCAACCCGAGCAAACGCTCTCAGAAGCAATCATGTAAAATGAAAAGTGTTTAATTTTTGTGCATGGCAGCATCATCCACTTTGCTCATCATCCCTCTGTCTGTTTTGTGCCTATGATGTCACATATCTTAAAATTTGGGATAAAAAAAACTAATTAAAATGATAATTACAGCCTGCACTGCTTATCTTAGCTTAACTTAAAAACTGAAAACAGCAAGCCTGACTGTTCGGTGCCAAGGTGTGTGTCAGACTGCTTCTTGAGCAGAGGTGGCGATAACCTGTTATCAGGTGGGTCACAGTTCTTGCAATTATTGTCAAATAGGTGAATTTTCTTAACCTGTTTTCAGTCTAATGCTAAGTTGAATGATTTATTTAGGCTATCAGCTAACTCACAAGAAGAAGTAGTGTTGAAGTATACTAAATAATATAGCCTAATTGACTGATTTGTATACATGACTGACTTAAATGAGCATTTCATTTAATCTGATCTGCACTTCAAAACACTCTAAACTTTTTTTCCTTTTTCATGGATTTTTACACACAAACAAAAATGGTGGGTTTCTCATTTGAAGCTGCTGAGGGTTTGGTGACAGCTTGTTTATTAAATATAATAAAATCAGTGTAAAATGAGGACAGATGCATATAAAATCTGTGTGTGTGTGTGTGTGTGTGTGTGTGTTTAGTATGTAGTCATCTATTTTGTAGGTAAGCGCTTTGATGTTTCTTCCTACATTAGCCTTATTTTCCAGTATCTCTTACAGCAGACTTCCTAATTATCTGTATCAACAGTATGCACACCTTTATATCCCTCCTGTGGTTTTATACAAATGCCCATGCAGATGCTGTGAAATTGCCTTTACAGTTCTGTTTACCTTCGCCTGTGTGGTTCACTACCTGCACACAGTTACACTCGTGTACTGAAACAGAAACTTTCATGCTGCTACAACTCAACCCAGTCGTATCTAACGTTTTACATATCAGGAAATAATAAAACATTTTCTGGTCTTTACCAGGTGCTAAAATGATTTAAATCCAAGCTCAGATGAACAGCAACACATGAGATATTACATAGTGTCATTATTTATTTATTAAAAGCCAAGTAGTGTGTGTAAACACAAGCACACCTCATAGTAGCTTGTAGAACCGGTCTCTTCAGGTCCCGCCACAGACTGAGGGCTGGACTTTGACCGGGCCGTTGCAGCACATTGATTCTTTTCTTTTTCAGCCATTCTGTTGTAGATTTGTTGCTGTGCTTGGGATCATTGTCCTGTTGCATGACCCACTTTGTGCCAAGCTTCAGCTGTCAGACAGATGGCCTCACATTTGACTCTAGAAGGACAGACGAGAAGTCTTGCAGTTTGTTCGGATGCAACTTTGTAAACCTAAGCTGTGCTGCCATGTTGTTTTTTTTAGAGAGAAGATGCTTTCTCCTGGCGGCCCTTCCAAACAAGCCACACTTGTTCAGTGTTTTTCTAATTATGATTCAGATTCTCTGAATATTGCATGGGCCTAACTTGTGTGAGTGAACGGGAACACTGATACCTGCCTTGAATGTTTTCAGCTTGTGAATAATGTTTCTCACTGTAGAATGATGGAATTGGATTATTTGGAAATGTCCTTGTAACCTTTTACAGATTGGCATGCAGCAGCAGTTTCTTCTCTACGATCATTTGTGATGTCTTTCCTTTTTGGCATTGTGTTAACACACACCCGTATGCTCCAAACCAGCAAACAACCCAAAAAAATCTCCTTTCACAGAGGTGCTCACGTCTCCTACTTACCCTCATCTTAACTCCTATGGAGGCAGTAAGGATGCATGATTTTAAAATAAGTAAAGACTCGGTGTCTGAGCTTGTGCTGGAATAATTGTAAGACCTGCTGAGAATAAGATGATTTTTTATTGATATGTAAAACATTAGAAATGAAAGAGGGCGTATTTTCTTTTATCTGAGCTATATGAGTTTCAGCATCCCTGCAGGTGTTTCACAGTGCATCAGCCAGATTATGTGTATCATTTCCAAAAGTGTTTTTCTCTGGTATCCGTTCTTCCTCCCTCTCATTTCCCCACCACCTCATCTTCCCCCACCCGATCCATTTTTTTTCAATCTTTGTATATCTATTCTCTCTCTCTCTTTGCCTCTCACTTTCTCTCTCAATCTGTCAGCCTCCATCTTCTTTTCTTTTGCCCTCCATGCTCGCCTTCTCCATCTCCTCTGAATCTTTAACAATCAGCGGCAGCAACAGTTGAAAACTATTTTCTAGCTCCATGCCAAACCCCAGCATCTGAACTTTAAGATCAGAGAAAAAAACATAATGTAGCCTTGATTTCTTGATTTCTTACACCTCTGACAAAGAGTCTTTCCCTGGATAGGAGGACTTTAGTCTCATTTGTGCAGCATAAAGGCCTCGGGTTTCTCTTGAGACACTGGATTTTGTTAACTGGGTGCATGAGTTCTTTGTTGCTTGATCAAGAAACAAAGATTAGCGTCTGACGCTAAATCAGACGCTAATCTGATTTACCGTCAAAAACTGCTCTATAATTGCCTCGAATGGGTTCCCTTAACAGACTTTTCCCATTTGTGAAAAATGTGTTTGAAAGTGTCACAGGCTGTAGAAGTGGGGGTGAAAAAAAAAGAAGAAATCATTGTTTAATTGCACGCTTCTGATGAGGATCACAGCGCGATTTAAAATGATAGCAGCTCTGTAATTGTGATGAATGAGGTGTCACAGTGTGTAACAGTGAAGCATTAAGCTCTGTGTTAATTGGCACGACTGACATTACCCGACTGAAGGATAATGGATCCTTTCTGAGCTCGTGAGGAAGTGTTGAGCTCAAGCAATCAACTCAAATCCCCCAACATATCAGTGCACACGGGTAGCAGGCGAAATCGCAAAATATTTAACACACTGTACACACACACAGAAGCAGGCTGAATGCATTCTTTCCTAATCTTTGTTCATCTTCACATATCTGCAGAACATGGATACAGTAAAGTGTTTCCTCAGACAAGCACATCACAAACTTTAATGACATCAAAGAGCCAGCCCTTGCTCTCAGCTCAAAACCTTTTGTTTATTTCCTCTGCTGTACTTCAGCTTTCCCCCGAGTGTAATTTTCTGCAAGCGGCGCGACGTCTTGGCTCTCGCGTCTCTGCTTTTATTTGTAACGCCGACTACTCATGTTTAAGCAGGGAATGTGAAGGTGAGACGTCTGCAAGATGATTTAGATTTTTCATTATTTGCTTTCTCTTTAATATCTACAAATGTTCAGGGAGATTTGCTTTGGCAGAATCCTCTATTGTGTTATATATCACAGTGATGTAATAAATGTGATACAACGGCGACAATTTGGTACGAGAAAAAACTCAATTTCAGCTCCGGCGAGCCAGTTGGTATTCTCTGTGGTGCTGCTGTGTTTCCTCTTCCTCACTTTGTCCCACCCTCGCGGTGTTCATTACAACCCTTTGCTATTGTAAACCTGGTTAGATTCACAGCACTCAAAAGTACAGGGTTCTTTGAATGCATCATAAAGAAATTTCCTGTTCATCAGCGTGTGTTGTGTGGGCTGGAGGCCTTATTTGCTTCCATTTAGTCGGCTACGGCCAATCTCCTTTCGGAACCTAGTGGGTTAGTGAGTGCGAATCGGAGTAGCCTTGTGGTGATTCTACACTGGAAGGCCCTAGACCCATACAATGTAAGTGTTACACTCCACGGAAAGTTTTCCTTCCCCACGAATTGGACAACCCGTGCTTCCCTTCGCTCTCCCCGCTCGTACTCCTGTTTTTCGGCCCCACCTGAGCTGCAGGTGATGCCTCCAGGGCAAACCCGGAAATTAAACTACCAGATGAGGGCTGTAAGTATTACACTTGGGGCCAGTAGGGTGGATCACTTTATTGGGATAGAGGGACACACGTCCAGGTTACACTATCGAAGAAGTTTATTGCAGGCAAATATATTACAGTCATACCTCTGTTTCCACCTGCCAGCGTACATTTCCCATAATAGCACCTCCTTACTTTGACATGTTTGTGAAATAATCTGTGCTGTGACCTCTCCTGACAAGAGGTTATGACCAAAACCATTTCCTGCTGTTTCACAGCCTCCCTGGTGATTTCTACTCCTGCTGCCTGGGTGCATTTTTTTCGTTACACATGGCCCTGATCCATCTCAGCCTGACCCCAAGGTCGACCTGTAATTCTGGGGCAGAGATTTCACGATGTGGGAAGAAGGCTATTCTGTGAGTTTGTGACATGTCAGTGCAAAGGGTTAAAACATAAGTCTGTTTGATCCTGGACACAAAAACCCCACCCATTTTACTCCACTTCCTGTTTTCATTTACATCAACAAAACACATTTCATTGGATTGGTCTTGTAATTAGGGATTCCTGCCCATGTGCAAACAATCAAAGGTTGGAAAAGTCCATCTGAATCACTTTGCTGGTCACACTTGAAACACAGATTTAATCCCACAATGACTCAGCAGCACTTTATAATACGGCCTGTATGTAGGGTTGCAAGACCCCTGAATTTAAATTAAATTACAATGTAATTATATCTATCTACAATTAGTTAAAGATATATGCACTAGAATAAAGGGGTAGCAACTTAAGTTTTGAAAGGGAAAAATCATTATACTATAAGTAAAATTAAACAGTTTGCAGGTAATTTTGAATAAATCACAAGTAATTTTAAGTATTGTAGAACCTCATTTAATTTACAGGAAAGTATACAGTACATATATTATTATGTAAGTATTTTAGGTATTTCCTTTTGATCTTTGAACAGTAATTGTGAAAGAAAATTTAAGTTAGACTTTACTCCATTGTTATAAAATCACATAGACCTGAGAAATGTGATAGTGTTTATTTTTTCATGTACGTTAGTAAGAGAGAACAGTATACATACACATCAACATAATTAATATTAAATAAAAATGCAAAAAGGCTAGATAAATCCACTCAATAATATGGCCCGCCCCCCGAAATGTACAGCGTCTTTATCATGTAAGATTATATATAAGTTAACATGAAACTGCACACTAATTAAACATTTTTGAACAGTACTTAAATCTACTTACGGTATAAACATTTCTGTTTCCTGTAAAAAACAGAGTTGTTACCCCCTTTTTCTTGTGTGTCTACTTTTTATTATTTATAGGCAACTATAATTTAATCACAGTTTTGAATGAAATACATTGAAATACGGCCTGTTAACCTTCTTAACACATCTGCCAAACCAGCTCCATACTGACAGCAGGAGCTAAATAAATTATGTACATAAAACAAGAGTATGTACAAATTTGTGCCTTGTTAAAATAGTTAGTAGTTAGTATAGTTAGTATACACTGCCATCAATTTGAATTCAAATGAATAAAGTCCAGCCCGGAGCACTCCTGCACAGACCCTGGAAGCCAAAGACAGCAAGGTCTGAAACTATGAAATGTATGGTCTCAGCAAGTGGAGCCCCATCATCCATCTTTTATATACATTATAGGGCGCACACATGCATGCATATGGGCATTTATCTATTATGAATACATGTATCCAACCTTTTTCCTAAGAGCAGTGCAGCAACAACAAAAAAAGTTTTCCCGTTATTAAATTATTGGCTGTATTGGAAATTCCTTAGAGTCATTCTTGAAGTTTCTTATAAATAGAAATTTAAATAAAAACTTCAATGAGGAGCTTTGAACTTCTTGTATGGAAGTCTGAATGCATTTAGAAGTGCATGCTTCACATTCACAAAGCTTCATGAGACCTTCAGCATTAAATGCTTTTTGAAGCTGTCTCATTTATGACATTCAGTGGTCAACAAAAATGCTAATAACTTGCCTTTTCATTAAAGAAATACTTGTGTTGATTTCCTTTCATGCCAATGTTTATATTAAATGAAGTATGAAGATGACAGTCAGGATTTTTTTTTATGACAGTTTCTTGGTCTGGAGCAGTGAGTCTCTGCTGAGCAGGAAAAACTCCCTTTTAAAAGGAAAAAACCTTCAGCAGAACCAGGCTCAGGGAGGGGCAGCCAATCACTGCAATTGGTTAGAGGTCGGGGAAAGAGCGCAGAGGGAGAACGGACAAAGTGCAAACTATTGGAGAGACAGCCGGACTTTTTTCCTTCCTGTCACCTCTGGCATTGCCATGTTACACTGTGGATGATGATAAAAATGAATAAACAGACAAAATAAAAGAAAAAGAAAACTACAATGGTGCTATTCAATAAGGCAAATTTTGGTGTTGATCTGATACCTATTAAATATAGGGCTGATACTGCCACTACCAATACCGATACTGAGAGTTTTTAACCCACAAAGGCAGCTTATGAAGAGGAGAGCAGTGCGTCATGATCCATGAGATGAACCATGATCAATTTGCAAATTCTGAATACATTTTAATGTCCACTAAATCACATAACAGCATTGGTATTGATACTATTGCTATTTGGTTCTATCTGCCCAACTTTAAAATACAAACAGGAGGAGCCTATAGATTTTAAAGAGCTTGTATGGGAGTTTAATGATGAAGCCTTCCCAGGTGTAGCACACTGAGCAATGACAAACTGACGCTGACATTATCACTGTCAGTTGTGTCCTTTGGTTTTTGTAGAGATTAGATAAATGGAACAGAGCCTGTTAATTTGTTACCTGTAAGATTTTGTAACCTCGTAACATGCTTCAGGTATAACATATATCCAATTCAGTCCGTCCAAATCTGGTTTTGAAATCTCCTCAAACAGTTAATGCGATTTCTGTCAAGGTATAAATTTTACTTACTTAGTCTTGAACAAATGTGTTATATTTGGCAATTGTGTAAACAGAGTTGATCCAATAAATGTCACCTGCTCATGCGTCAAATGCGCTCGTGCTGGATAAAACTGACAGCTCTCCTGGACACCTCGTCCCCTGCGGTTAGCTACTGATCCAGCCATGGGAGGTTCACTCCTCCATTAATACTGTACATGTAACACATGCACACCACATGCTCCACACTTCACTGCACACTTCACGTCCTGTGTGGTTCTCAACCTACCCACTCCGTGCTGAGATGTACACACATGACACACATGCACACCCCCACATTCACTTACACTACTTACTAACACACTTGGTTATACATGCAGAGATGCTGGTTGACACAACACATGTGTTTACTGCCCTGAAATAGAGAATGGCTTCAGCATTCATGCAGCAGGTGCTGCAGGATTCACTGTCTGAAGATTCACTGCTGTACGCTTCTGGGACTCAGTGCTGCTATGCTACAATGGCTCTGCAGTGCGGCTGGGATAGTTGGAGTCTAAAATACAACGCTGTTCATTCCATCTGCATATGACACAGAAGATAAATACACACCTTTAATGGAAATCTAACAAAATAAGGTACTGAGGTGTTGTTTCCAAATGAAATATATGATCTTGGCAGGTATTAAAACTTGGTAAAAACATATGTTACATCCTTTCTTGTTTTCTATTTAGCATTTCATCTGCCTTTGTTCATTTGAGGTTGTGTTTACCTAATTCTAAGACGTGCTTAGGGCCAGATAATTTTTCATTATAGCCTCATGTGCAAAACCTTAGAACTGAACAGATAATAGGTTATTTTTATTATGTATTTTATGCTTTGATTATTTCCTCACTATCACAGTACTCCATACAAACTGGGGGCTACTGGAGATCAGTTATTAGTGTCACATAGCTAGAATTAATCAAACCCTTTTTTATTATTGCATTTCTTTCCACTTTTTCCTAGTCCTATATTTACTATTTAATTTTTATCTATTTAGCAGACAGCTGTATCCTCTTTATGAATGGCATGGTTTTTGAGATATGTATTGTTTATTGTTGGTTAGTAGATGCTAAATGTTAGATGAACTAACAGTGTCTTTATCAGTACTCTGTTGGGCATTTTTCCCCATAAATGATCTTTTAGATATGTATGAGGAACATTAAAAACACAGATAGACACACACATACACATACATATATAAACACCCAGCACGCCCCTTCGGGTGGTTTATCCTTCAAGCTCGGGTCCTCTACCAGAGGCCTGGGAGCTTGAGGGTCCTGCGCAGTATCTTAGCTGTTCCCAGGACTGCGCTCTTCTGGACAGAGATCTCCGATGTTGTTCCCGGGATCTGCTGGAGCCACTCGCCTAGCTTGGGAGTCACCGCACCTAGTGCTCCGATTACCACGGGGACCACCGTTACCTTCACCCTCCACATCTTCTCGAGCTCTTCTCTGAGCCCTTGGTATTTCTCGAGCTTCTCGTGTTCCTTCTTCCTGATTTTGCCATCATTCAGGACCGCTATGTGCTATGGGCTTGAAGATGGTCTCTAGTGTTGTACGCCACATCCCCACTGAGTTCCTGATGAAGGCTCTTAGGGTCCTGTTGATCTTGTATAGTTCTAGGGATTCCAGGATCCATATGTGGGGCATTGAGTTATAGGCCTTCTTGTGATCAATCCAGGCAGTGCACAGGTTTGTCAGTCTGGTCTTGCAGTCTCAGCTGATTGTTCCCCACGCACGGGGCGATCCACGTTAACTCGCTAACAGAGATTTGTCATTTTAACGAGATTAACGCTGACTGTACTAATACATAAATTTATATACAGATATAAATTTGTTTGATCAGGCTTTAACAAACTTCACTTTACTTAAGCCTGTGACTAAATGTCAAAGCAAGTTAAGAACTAAAAATTATAATAATTTAGTCTTTTTAAACCACAGCTAAAATGATAATAATTTTTTAAAAAGTGAATAAGTTACTGTGCTGCACATGCATTGGCAGGAAGACAGGAGAAAGCATCTGGCCTCCATAAAGAGCTTTGTCCAGAGTTTGTTGAACGTCAACAATGTTTTGTATGAGAATTTTTTTTCGTTGTATCATGGTTTATACATTTGGTACTAAGGAAAAAAGAACCTCAGTTCAACCCTGAGAGCAGACAAAAATCTCTCTAGGGTTGTGCCAGGAAGAGCATCCAGCATAAAACTCTGCCATATCAAAACATGCTGTGACCCTTTGCAAATAACGTAGCAGTCAAAAGTATCTGTACTTTATTTCTCGAGAGAAGCGAACACTGAATTCCACCATTAGTACCTCATTCAACCTGCGAACCATGGTGGTGTTGATGTCATGGTCTGAGCCTGTTTTGCTTCATATATCGGGCGACCATTTCTGATGAAGCAATGAATTATACCAGCAAATGGGTGCGTGTTGTCACAAAGGTGTTAAAGTGTTGACCCAGAAAACCCCAAACTGCTCCCAATGCATCCATCAGAGTGTGAATATGTGCATGTGTGATAGCTGGAAAGCATTTAAAGGCGTAGAGTAAAACTTGCGTAGTAAAGTGCTTTGAGTGCTCAGTTTGAAACACACTACACTGTACAAGCACCAGTCCATTTACCAAATTCTATGGGAAAATGTCAGAGCACCTATCAGTGAACTGAGTCCTGAAGAAATTGTCATGTGGTGGAATATCAGGAGACAAAACAAATGAGCTTAAACTACTTTAGGTTGATGTCCAGGGCTGGCAACAATTATTTATTAAATCTTATTTAATTAATTGCTGAAAAAAACGGTTAAAATGTTTTGAACACAGATATGTATCTTTATATCATTTTTCCAATAAATAATATTTTGACTTTCAGCTTTCAAGATCTAACTTATCATCACCAAAAAAATTCATTACAAATGTGTCATATGTTTTATTAAAGGTGCAGCTGTAGCTCAGTAGGCAGAGCAGGTTGCCTGCTAATTGGAAGGTTGGTGTTTTGATCAAGTCCATGTGACAAAGTGTCCTGGGGCAAGATGCTAACCCCCCAGTATTACGAAGTGGCTGATCAACTCTGTCGTGTCTGTCGTGCATTGAGTGTGCAGACTTACAAGAACATTATCAGTATAAGACTCCATTCCCATATTGATCCATGAGACATCCTCATAGTCCTGCATCTTGCATGAATGTGTCACATGTGTCACTTACAGTCCTGGCTTTATGAACCCCTCCATGAACAGGGACATGGGTTAAAAATCAGACTGTGTGGTGGGAGTGAAACCCATGATGAATAGCTCGGATGTGAAATGCAGAAGCTTTCTTTTTTTTCTTTTTTGAACTACTGACTCAGTGAAGAGGAGCACGCAGAGTATCAGAGCATGAGTCTGTCCATGTGAATATACGTGTGGACGTGAATGTGTGTGTGCGTCATGTGTCTACCAGATGGAGCTCTTGACAGTGAACAGTTTGGGGGTGAGGGGGGGAGAGCGACAGAGGCGACATTGAAATGATGTCACTCAGTTCTCTTCCTGTGTCTCTATAATTAAATAAACTCTCTCTCCCTGTCTGCTCCATAGCCCGCTCTCTCCCTCTGTCTCACTCTAATTCCATCAGATCCGGATCCCTTTGCGTACATTGCAGGGGCAGGAGATGTGTGTGTGTGTGTGTGTGTGTGTGTGTGTGTGTGTGTGTGTGTGTGTGTGTGTGCGTGCGTGCGTGCGTGCGTGCGTGTGTGTGTTTGTGTATATGTGTATGTGTGTTAGGAGCACATGGGGTTAAACATGCGGATAAGACAGCGAGTGCAGTAAATTCACGGCCTTCTCCGTTTGACAAATGACTCTGTCAGCCTCTGGAAGGGCAGCGGCCCCTCCATCGACCCTCAAGGTGCCCTTCCACACATTCATCTGCCACTGCCAGGATCTAAAGCGCAAGTGCAATAAAGTTTGCGAGAGGATCTGCGGCCTCTGGGGATCACAGTTAACACATTTCATTGTATCCTGCAATGCAGTGCATCCACCTTCCTCAGGGTTAGCTGCAGTGGGAATTAAACTATCAAAAGGGCTAATTTTATGCTGACTTATACAAGATGATTCGTTAAGAGGGAGCACTGAGTCGACAGAGGTTGTGCAAATTCGCCGGGCGTTAAAGCTCTGAGCAGCATTGTTTAAGGTTTGTCCACATGCAACCTTCAGTGTTTAGGCTAGAGAAAATGTATTTTAACATATCATCCAGGGTAGCAATGTGCAGAAATATTCACACAATGACGTCTAGAAACAGAATGATGCTGAAGATAGATAGTGACGTGAAGCTGATTGGACGGACACATGGACATCACTGGTGATGAAAACTGGAGGTGAAAGGGGAGAGCACCGCATCAATATGACACTGAAATGACAGCTGACAGCAGCAGAGAAAGCAACCTAATGACTGGGTGTGAGACACGGGTTATGGTAAAATCTGACAGAAGTCCCCTGCTTGGGTAATGTGATGAGATGGACACAAAGGGAGAGGCAGAAGAAGGGCATAGCTAACAGGAGAACACAATTATCTTCCTTACTGTAATTTTTTACTTAGATTTATGTTACAGAAGAGGAGATGATGCCCACACCTTCTGATAATTTTATTTGTAGTGACTCAGGATCACTTAAAGTCAGGCAAGAGTGTGCAGTTGCATAAGGTCACTTTACCCTTGAGTCTTTATGAGCTATATCTTTATAGCTCCTTTTAGACATAGGATACATAACATTGTTAGCATCATTGGCACAGGTCACTTTTATATTACTGTCTCTCACAGCTCCTGATTCAACCAAGCTGCTGTCCTGAAATTAACATTTGTATGATTTCCCCCAGGGTAAATACTGCTTCAGCCAATCAGTGTTTTTAATGTCATCACAGAGAGTCCCTGCTGTCATTAAACAAAAACTACAGAAACTTAAGGACAGCATGAGGGTTTAGGATTTACTTATTGGTTTACACCTCTCTGCTACTGCAGCTTTGTTGTTATTATCATGACATGATGATATTAAAATGTTCTTAGGCCCAGTAATATCAATGAACGTCTCCATTTTGAAACATAGTACGAGCAGGATTTACAAAATGGACTTAATGCGTTTTATTTAATTTCACCCAAAACAAATGACTAAGCCTATTAGCTCAGTAGGAAAGTGTTTGGAGAGGACTAGTCACAAAAACTGCTTTGCCAGTATAACATCAGGCCAGTTAAAATTCCGAGACATTGATCTGGTCGGTCAGGTAGCAGATGGGGGTGCTGATCAGTTTCAGCTGCTTCAGTGTTGATGACAGTGATAGTGACAGTGAGACAACCCCCCAAACAGGAAACATTTTACAGGTAGAGGCCACTGAGTTGGGCCAGTGTCCTTACTCGTAGTGTGAGGCGATACATGGACCCTACAGAGGTTGCACAGGTATCCAGAATGGTACATGTGCATACCTTTGTGAGAAGGTTTGCTGTGTCTTCCAACATAGTCTCAAGAACATGCAGCAGATTCAAGGAGACAGGCAGTTGCTCTAGGAGGGCTGGAGAAGGCCGTGGAAGGTACTCAACTCATCTGGAGGACCAGTCTCTGCTCTTTTGTACAAGGATGCTGATTGCTAGAGCTACCAAAGGACTTCCATGAGCCCAATGGTGTAAATGTCTATGGTCAAACAATCAGAAACAGACTTCATTAGGGGCTACTGTCCTCTAGTGTGCCCTGTGCTCACTACCTGGCACCATGGAGTCTGATTGGCATGTGGCAGGTGTGGAAGAGTCTGGAAAAGCCAAGGAGAAAATTATGCTGCCTGTAACATCATTCAGCATGACCGATTTGGCAGGGGTTCAGTGATGGTCTGTGGAGGCATATCCATGCGGAGCACCAACAGGCCTTTACAGGCAACAGCAACATGACTGCCATTAGCTATCAGAATGAAATCCTTGATCCCACTGCCAAATTCTAGGCTGAGTTGTGGGTTCCTGCACACAATTCCTGGCCTTAAGTGGTGAGAATATGCAGTAAGTTCCTGCATGATGAATGAACTGATACCATTTTCTGGCCCCTAGCACACCTGACAAAAATCCAGCAGGACACCTTTGACATTTTGATTCAATCTATCTAATGCCGACCATGTCAGTTTTTTACTTTGACTCTCGTGATGTCTTTAAATTCATCCCTCTGCAAGTTGATAGTTTTTCTTTCCATCAAACGATGTGGCATACTGTCTGTGAAGGTTCTCAGTCATCCAGGTTATCGTAGTCTAAGGAGCTTGGAAAGAAAAGGACTTCTTTGAGTTGCTTGAAGACGTTTCACCTCTCATCCATGAAGCTTCTTCAGTTCTAAGGTAAATGGTGGACAGTCCCAGATTTAAGCCCTATGGGAGTTTCCTCCAAGAGGGACATGGACGTCCTACCTAATCACATGAGCCAAGGTGTGAAAACGGGTGTAGGTGACAATCAGCCAAGGTTTCGGGAGAATCCGCTGTGATACCTAGCCCCACCATATAGCCCACCAAGTCTTGTCTTCTATGTTGTGCCATGCGTTTATGAAGTGGCTGATTGGTCTCTCCAATGTAGAGGTCTGAGCATTCTTTGCTACACTGTACAGCATACACTATGTTGCTAAGGTTGTGTTTTGGAGTTCTGTCTGACTGACTGTCAGATGTAGATTACTGTTACTAAAAGCTTACTGTCGTTCAGCCTGAAATGACAGTATAGCAAAAAATATAAAATTACAGTGAAGTTACTGTAAATAGTTTTTTGCAGTAACTTTATTGGCAGCTAGCAGCCAGTGAATACTCTAAAATTGACAGTAACCCGTTTACAGTGTTTCTGTGATGTTAACAAGTCATCTGTGGTACTGGACACACTGCTGCTCTGCTAGGTTGGATAACTTAGGCCAGGGCTGCCCAATCCCAGTCCTCGAGAGCTACTATCCTGCAGCTTTTAGATGCATCCCTACTCCAACACAGCTGAATCAAATGAATGGCTTGTTATCAGGCCTTTGCCAAACACGATGGCATGCTGAAGAGGTAATCAAACCATTTGATTCAGCTGTGTTGGAGTAGGGATGCATCTAAAAGCTGCAGGACGGTAGCTCTCGAGGACCGGGATTGGGCACCCCTGACTTAGGCTAACTACCTTAACTTAGCTAACCTATGTTTGATGCTGACCATCAAAGTAAACAGAAGAAGTAATGTGATGCTCGTAGAACTTACATTACTCAAGTATCTGTCACTTAGCCTTAACAGTTAAAGCTGGACTAGAAGCATTTAGTTAGTTAGTTTTATCTTTACACCCAGACTCTTTCTCTTTTTATCCTTTCTCTTATCACTCTGAGAAAGATAATACCCTTCGTTTTCATTGAGTGGCTTTCCTCATTGAAATTGGGTTTGTTTAAACAGAATCATGCAGGCCACTTGCAACTGAAGTGAGTGCAGTCAAGTGGGGCCCCCATAGGGAGGTCAGGTCTCTCCGACTGTCACTGCAAATGTTGCATATTGCTCACTGCTGTAGTTTGAAGTTTTGCAGCCATCAAAAGCTCCCTCCACTGCAGCTCTGTACATTCAGACATAAAGCCATGTTCAGATCCTGTCAGATTAATGGGAAGGAGCTCATGTCTGCAAGGGGCTTATGCAAAACATAAAAGCAATCAGGCTTTTGTACCATCGATGCATCCCAGGTTTGTCATCCTCCTTTTGTGGTGGTAACACCTATAGTTTTAAGAGTCTTCAAACTAGCCTTAATCATTTCTGTGAAGTGTCTAAACACGCCTGAGGGCAGAACTGTTTATAGCTGAAGGTGGGAGAGAAACTGCCATAACTGAGCAGTGAGATGAGTCATCAAAATGGGGACAACAGGGGACACATTCAGGCACACTGTCCTCCAGTGTCTTCATGCTACTGCACTTTTTTGAATGCATGAAAAGTGACTGGAGGGAGCATTTAATTTTAACCTCTGCACATGTAGTGGATCACTGTCTAATAACTGTGCAAATGAGGAAAACAGAGCAGTTTAAGGCAGGCTGACACTTTTATTAAGGGATATAAAATTGTACTTGGTTAGTTGTATTTTTAAGGTAAATGTAATTGTCTACCTACATAGACAATTACTGCCTACATTTAAAATTGCTTATTGACATTTCAGAGATAAGAAACAGTTTTTCAGGAGGAGTCATTTTATCTCGTCTCACTACAAATGCTGGGAAGAAAATTAAAAAACAAACAAACAAACAAAACGTTGTTTAAATGATGCTTTACATTTTAAAAAGTGAATTTTAAATTCACTGAATGATTGGCCCATTCTTCCTCGGGCTAAATTAAACACTTTCCTTTCCAAAACCTTATTAAAAGATGTTTTCAGTGATGACATTTGGAAATGAAAATCTAATCAAAACCATCAAACAGCTCAGCTCTCAAATATTGACTTTCTGCACCCATTAAGGGAAAAAAAGAAAAGCGAATTAGATTTTCAAAGTAAATTTGAACTGCTCCATAACACGAGGTGGTTTAGCTGAATCCGAGTGAATTACAGGAGAGGGAGGGGGGAGCACTTCCATTAGGTTGGATGATGTGTGACAGCAGGGGGAAATGAGTTAGTTTGGAGTGGGCGGCCGGGATGTGACTCCCTGCGTTGGAGAGGGATAAGGGGCTCTGTTTGATAGAGTTTGGTCAAAGTGGACTGGTAGAGTTGAGCTTTGCTGTTATGAAAGCAGCTCTGAAATGGAAGCATGTGGGCGCCAAGTGCCTCATCGAACACTTGCTTATCTAATTGCACATCGACAAGTGGGGAAGGGGATGGGGTGGGGTGGGTGGGAGTATAACAGGGAATTAGCTCTCACTCCGTTTCTGCGTTCATTCATCCCCTGCCTATTGCAATTCCTTCATATGAAATCCATATTATTGCTTGTGTGTTTTGTGGTTTCCTGTGCCAGCCTTTGTTGTCATTTGCTCTGAGGACATAATTAAGGTTATTTACTCATCTGAGTCACTGAGTGTCTGTTTTCGTTCAGCTCATACTGTACTTTCGTGTGCGTGAACTGGGTCTCCCTTCGCTCATAAATGCTGCCGCAGTGACTCGGATTTAAGATCTAGATAACTAGTGTGAAGATTCAATACAACAGCTCCCCTGGTGGACAATCACAACAGTTCACTTGAGTTTTAGGCATTTGCGAGATTGCTTTGGTCTTTCACTGCCGTAGTCTGCTTTACTCTTGCAGTAGATGTTGAGAAAAAGTGTTGCCAACGATGAGAGATCTCAGGACGGATATGTAGTGTTTATATAGTTGTAGTAAAAACTTTTATGGACTTTGGAGGACTTTTATTGGTTGGCACCAAAGATTATTGGCCATTATCCAAGAAAATGTGAAATATGGCCACAATCTCCCCTTCTGTTCCTGGAGTATTTTTTTAAATAACAGCTTGAAAAAGCCTGTAATCGCTTCATCATATTATCCTCTTAGACATCTGTGTGACATTTTATCATCATAAGAGGAATTTATTCTTGAGTTTTGGTTAAAAAGGGTTTTTTTTTTGAAGTCATAATGACCTTTACTTTTGACCAACAAACTTTTAATACTTCATCCTTGAGTCACAATGAAGGTTTGTACTGAATTTAAAGAACTTTGAACAAACACAAGGGTAAGGATTTTCTTTTAAATCTATGAAAAGAATAATAGTCAACTAAATTCTGGAAAAGCATAAATGAGAATACAGCATGTGACGCCATATGGTAGTGTCACGTATCAGAAGATTATACCAGCCTCCACTTTATTTTTCATGATTTTTATTAAACTGACATTTGATTTTCGTGTTTGTCTTTGTAAAGGAGGATTAGCTGTCCCAGGTGAAATGCAGCTGCTGCACAAATTTCATAATACTGCCTCAAAGAGCACAGAGTACTTTAGCATTGCTGCCTCACAGGAACAAGGTGCAGAGTCCAAAGATATGCTTGTTAAGTTAACTAGCGACTCTAAATTGACAGTAGGTGTGAATGTGAGGATAAATGCTTGTCTGCCGCTCTGTGTTAGTCCTGTGTTGGTGTGTGTAAGGTGTACCACCATCTCCCACTGGACTGGAAAGTGATTTGCTTTCAGTGTGTTTACTCGTTGATTTTAGTGGTGAAAAATGTCCTTTAACATCCATGTTAAAAGTGGTGCATTCCTGCTAATGAGACAAATGCATCAAAATAAATAATATTCCTCATTCATCTTATCTTAGTAATCCAGTGCACAAGAAAAATTAAAAAACACACACACACACATTTTAAATACTGTACCAGAAAAATCTTGAGCAAAAGGGCACTGATTGCATCTTTTCACTGTGCTACAGTTTTGTTAATTTAAATAAAATCATAAAAAATCAGGTCTTTAGTCCCCTGACTTGAGTTTACCTGGTAGAAGCAGAATAGTCTTTCACTCCATTCACAGCTGGATGTGACTAAATCTTGGATGCAGTGTGGATATTGCAATTATTTAGAAAAATAATTGCCTCAGGAGATAATAAATAATAATAATAATAATGGATTGTATTTATATAGCGCTTTTTGGGACCCCTCAAAGCGCTTTACAATACCACTATTCATTCACGCTCACATTCATACACTGGTAAAGACAAGCTACAGTTGTAGCCACAGCTGCCCTGGGGCAGACTGACAGAGGCGAGGCTGCCATATCACGCCATCGGCCCCTCTGGCCATCACCAGTAGGCGGTAGGTGAAGTGTCTTGCCCAAGGACACAACAACCTTCCGATTACAAGACGAACACCCAATTCTTGAGCCACACAGCTGCTGTCCACTGTGCTGAGCATTTTCCTGAAGCCTTCATTACTGACCGTGTCCACTGAACACAGTCAGTAATATAGGGCATGTAGACCTATTTGTGATTTCAGTGTGTCTTTGAGAGCCGATAAACACACTGACAGCTGGGTGAATAAGACATAACTCTACATCACTCTTTGCATTGGATTTGCTCTTGTTAAACAAAGCTTGTAGTAAATCCAACAGTATTTTCAAACAGTGGATAATGAACTGCTTTGAAGGACGAGCTCTTCGCCTTCGGCTGCGCCAGACATTTGAATTTTGTTGTATATCTGCCTTTTAACATAGTGTTACACATCTAGACTTGTCCAGGATATTTCAAGCTGCACGGTGCAGGGAACGGCTGTGATTTAGGGAGTGCTCGCTTTCTATTGGTGGAGCACACATTTTCAATATTGTTCAGTTTCTTTCCTTTAAATGTGGGAAGCCAAAATTATGATTCAGATCTGAAATGTGATTAATTGTGGTGCCCTACAAGGATAGTCTCTCTCTCCGCTGTACTCGACTTCTGTGGAGAATCCACAGATTACAGAAAACTGTATATAATCAAGAACAGAAATATTAGTATGTAGTGAAACAAACATACAACAACTTCATGGATTAGGGCTTTAATGTCTGTGACAAACAACACTAAACAGTTGTGACAAGCATGAACAGGGAAGATGTACGATCTCCAGGTTATTCGGTGTGTGTGTGTGCATGTGTATTTTATGTATTTGTAAGGCCGTACATAGTGGACTTTGAGGGTAAAAACGGTTTTTGGAAAGACCTTTTAAAGGTTTGGATTAGACAGACATACATAGAGAGGCTCACAAAGCCAGAAATCCCAACATGCACATGGAGAGGGCTTCATCTGTGCAATATTGACAGTTTGGTATAAGCCCTCAGCTAAGCCAAGCACACTGTGCACCTGTTACATTATTAATGAGCACTGTGTTTATGGATGAGTAACACACGAAGAAGACAACAGAGAGACGTCATCACTTTGCCTCCAACCTTCAGCAGGTAAACATCAAGGTTCAAAGGTCAGCTTGAGTCCGAAACTCCATTTAGCTGTTCACTTCTCAGACACAGCGAATCTCTCAGTAAGAGATGATGAATATCACTGTTTTCTTTGTGAGGCCAAATGAAGTAATGAGGCATGCTTCACTCAGAAATGAACAGTGAGCTTGGAAACTGTAGAATTCATGTTTCATTCATTGCGGCTTCCAGCAGCAAACGGGAAGAGTGTGAGATCAGGTGTGGATCTGCATGAACTATAAGTGTTTACAGTTAAAGATGGTGCATGGGCACTGTTCCTTGATAAACAATATGTTTCATACATGCATGAATGAACAGTGGTTGCGAGTTAACCTCTGAGAGCAAAGCTTGTGTGCATGTACAGTATGTGTTCTGGATGAGAGAGCATGTGCGTATGTAGCTATTCAGGGAGTGTATGCTTTGCATATAAGACCAGACCTCTGTGCTTACTTTCAATACGCTCCTGCTGTGCAGCAGCAGCACTGCTAAGCCCAGCCTCCTCCAATAATGCGTCTTATAAAGACACAGGCCTTGATTCTTTTGTTTAATTAATCACTGATGCATTCGGAACAAATCCTTATCTTCCCTAGCTTCAAAATATTCCTCTGAGTAAGAGCAAAACATTAAATTTAAAGCGATACTCCTCATTAGGTTGTTTACGCTCATGTGGTTTAGAATTTTGGGATCTGGTGGTATCTAAACAAATTACATGCCTCTTGAGCTCCCATAACTGGACTGTAATCTTATATAATTTACCCTTGATGCTCATACTACTTAATAATAAATGAAGAACTGGCTGAATACATATATCAGCTGGGAATGCTTTGTGCACTCCATTTTCATTTTGGCAGCATTATTAACTGTAGGCTATTCAGTGTCAACATTCATCTCATTATTAAACCGCAGGTCTGTGGCTCATTTTGTTTAGTTGACTACTTAACTAATGGATCTCCTAAATTCTAGTAAATTGCTTCAGACCTGTATTGTGTGACGGTGCCCCCAGGCTGATTACTATGTCTTCTTTGGACAATATGCTGTCCAGTTAGCTTGAAGGACCAGGTCATTCACATGACCCCAAAGAGCATAATGTTTTATAATTACTGGATAATTGCACCTCTCTGCTGCTCTGTTCAAATAAACCAATTGTCTGAACAAGAGCTGAGAGGTTCCATGAAGGCAGCTTCATTTAAAGTTTGAAAGTAACCTCAGTATTAGGCTAAAATGTCAATCACCCATTCACTGGACATTTATTTTCATAACAACGTGTTATGTATTTGTTATATTTTATCATTAGATGTCTGTCTACTGTTCATTGAGAGCTTATTTTTGCATGGAGAGCAAACAGTCAAGCCTGAGTGTTTTCCATGTTGAGGTTTTCCTGCCATGCAGCATTTAACCATGCAATGTTAACTCATTCGTCATTTTGCATGTGTGACAATCTTGTGTATCAGTGTAGGATCAAAAGAATGAGGCCCCAGTGACACAGAGACTGCTCCGCCCACTATCTGACAATTACCAGTTGTCGAATGTGCGTGGTTGCTGGAGGTTGATGGCTGTTAGTAAAAACCTCTTTGTGTTTACTTTGTTTGCTAGCATATTGCTACAGTCAGGTAATCTCCCAGCTGTAGTAAAAAGTGTAAAGCTGCTGCTGCCAACATGTTTCAAAAGGCATCACTTTTAAATTAAAGTTTAAGTGACTTTAGCTAACCTTCACCATTTCTGGTTTGTGCTGCACTTTTTAACTTTTACTAATGTTGAACTGGTAGCTAGTTAGTATGAAAAACCATAGCAGTCTGCCAACAACCAAAACAATCACAAGGAGGTTTTTTGGTCCAGCACCACCAACCAATTTCACCAAGTCAAGAAGGCTCCTGGTTTAAGTGGAGGTTTGCACGTTTTCCCTCAACCTGAGCAGATCTGGGTGCTCTGGTTTCCTACCACAGTCCGAAGATGTGCTCGTTTGGTTAACATCTAAAATGTTACCTCTATGCAGAGCCCATGACCACATTCTTTTATACTCTATGTGACCGTGGTGCTTTCGTCTATTTGTCTATCTTCTCCAGCACTATTTCAGAAATCTCCCTGAGGGCCTATCTGGGAATCCCTGTTCTGTCATGAAATGTCTGTGCAAGCAGACTTGCTCACACAGCCATGCCTCAAACCCGTTCATTGTCCAATTGCAGTGGCAATGGCTAAACTGTATAGTTACAAAAGTTGAGAGGTGCACGACTGGCCGAAACAACAAGCCCCAGTGAACATGATATCACTTTTTGTTGTCTGGCACCATTGACAAGGCCAGCACAAATGGGTTCTTTCACCTGTGTTCATTTGCAATGCTTTGCAAGTCTGCCAACAGAGAACTAGATGGTGAATCTCTCTTTGAACTTATCTATTCTCTTCCCGTCCATTAGGAAAAATGTAGTGGTAGAAAAAAAAGACATGCTTTAGGGTTTCAGAAGGGTTTACGATGAAGATGCACCTATGTTGCAGAATCATAAATTCACCATTAGCCCTGTGATTGACTGTCATGGCTGGGTGGCCGGTGTGTGGCGTGGACCCAAAATGCACACAAACTAAGGCAAGACTGAACTTAACAAAAAAATCAGGCTTTTTTGGTGCTTGATACACAAACATAAACCAAACGAGGGGAGCAACTAGAGGAAAAACTAACATAAAACCTAAACTGGAAAAAAACCAAATGCATGAAGCCTAGAATACCTGGAATGTCTGGAAATACCTGAATGCATGAGACAAGGAGACACAAGATGATCTGACAACGATCACAGGGAAACAGGCACAATCAAATCAAATCAAATCAAATCACTTTTATTGTCACATCACATGTGCAGGTACATTGGTACAGCACATGTGAGTGAAATTCTTGTGTGCGAGCTTCACAAGCAACAGAGTTGTGCAAATACAATAATGTAAACAAGCAAAATACAAGAATGGCTAAATCTGAAACGAATAAATATATGTACAATATATAATAGTATATGCATTTCTGGATGTGTATACTAATATTTTTCTACGTGTGTGTGTGTGTGTGTGTGTGTGTGTGTGTGTACACATATTTTACAAATTAAATAGAGTAAACAATAAATAAAATATATAAAAATATACAGAGTTGAGACATGTGCAAAACAGTGGCATTACTGTACAGTATGGAGTGCATAATGTTAAAGTTCCAGTAGTGAAGGTGCACAGCAAATTCAAAAGTGTTAAATGTTTTGGTGTTAATAGTCTTCTTGCAAAAGTAGAGTTAATTTTACTCTAAGCAGAGTCACATTCTTTTAATGTAACTCTGAGGTGCAAAATGATAGTAGTTAAAATCGAGTGTTAAAAATGAGTGTTTCTCTGTCAAATCTGGAGGTGTTACAATGGAAACATTAACTCTTGACCTCTTAACTCTGAACTCCTAGAGGGGCTATGACACCAACAGAGTAAATTCACAGACTCCGCCCCCAGCACGGCTCCAATCGAAGCTGAAGTGAAGCCGTTTCAGAACATTTTGCTCTACATATTTGAGTTGTTTGCCATGCTTGGTAAGTCATTTTTTTCAAAGATTGTTTCAATTATTATTATGAGCTTTTACTTCTGTGGCTCTTTGGAGTTGAGACAAAGCTGTGTGGAAGGCATTAGCCATGTTGCTCGCTGATAGCATAATATTCTGTTTTAGCTAGCTGAAAGGTGTTGTTTGCGGGCAAATACCACAGCCTTGAAAAAAAGCTTGCATGTGAATTTTCAGTCAAACTTTTGGTCAAATACACCTAAAACAATGTCTAGAATGTGAAATGTTGGTATAATGGTGCTACTTGAAGCCTGAAAACGATCGCCCATAAAAATAAAAAAAAAACGAGCAAACAGCAGTAGCAGACGTCCTGACTGGGTTCTACGTTAGCATTTAGATCCCTCCAGAGTTTTGTGCACACGGTTTAGGTAAAAATTAAAAAGGTTGAGGTTTTACATTTAGTTCAGTATTACCTGGTGCCTGTGTCTTTTGGGAAAATACTTTACACAAGTAATGGCTCAAAGAGGATTCCTTTTTTTTTTTTTTTTTTTTTACTGTGCTGCAATTGTTTACTGGATTATTTGTGCCATTAATTAGTGTCAACTAATTTTTATTCAATCTCCGCACAGGATATGCTTGTGAAGATGGAATACGGGGGGGGGGCAGAAGTGCGTTGAAGTTCCACAAAGGGATGAATGAAGGACATGCATATTGTATTGAAGAAATAAGTGATGAGATGCTGTTATTTGCATTTACCATGTCAGACCTTTTGATAAACAAAATTCTAATGAAAGTGAGAACATGTATACTGTTACATCTTTCAGAAAATGTTTTGAAATTGTGGTGCACAGTTCAGAATAAATGTTTTTCAAAAACCATTGCATCTTTTTAGTAAATGTTTATTTCCAAAAGAAATTTCTAGAAGTTCAGAACAGTAAAATTCCCACTTTTTAGAATGAATTAGAAGATAACTCTTACGTAGTTAAACTAAAATACTCTTTGAGAGTTAATATATAAACTCTTAACACCAAGTGTTAAATTATCAACTCCAGACAGATTTGGTGTTTAACACTAAATCAGAGTTAACGTACCAAAAAGAGTTAAATTAACACTCTCTGGTGTGGACCCATATAGACACTTTAATAGTGTTGAAATCAAATCCGACAGTGTTAATTTGGACATGCTGGATTTGCTGTGTGAGGTGTCTATGACGTGTTCAGCAGTCTGATGGCCTGGTGGAAGAAGCGGTCTCTCAGTCTGCTGGTTCGGGACCGGATGCTGCAGAACCTCCTTCCTGAGGGAAGTAGTCTGAACAGTTTATGGCTGGGGTGACTGGAGTCCTTGATGATCCTCCCCGCTTTCCTCAGGCACCGCTTCCTGTAGATGTCTTGGAGGGAGGGAAGCTCACCTCCAATTATCCGTTCAGAGCACCGCACTACTCGCTGGAGAGCTTTGCAGTTATACACACGAAGGTGACAAGGGAAGTGGAAGCACACGGGAAACACAGCAGGAACGAGTTAAACATGACAAGACATGAGGAAGCAACACCTGAACACACTGAACACTGGACACGAGACTGCCAAAGTAAAACAGGAAGTACACAAAGACTCAAACTTGACACATTAGCGGGGATAAACAAACAGGGAGGCAAAAGGTGAAACACACGGAGAGGAAGAGGAAAACCGGTAAGGAAGACAAAACAGTGACAAGATTTAGACACAGAGGGCGGGGGAGAGGGAACGAGAGACATGGAGGGAAACGGAGAGAGAGGGGTCTAGGAGAACACACCTGGATGTACGAGCATGGAAACCGAAGAGGGAGACGAAACACAAAGACATGACTAAGACATGTGTAAACACAAACGACAAGACAGAGTCTCATAGGAGACACAAAGAAAAAGGCACAAAAGGGAACCTAGCAGACAAGAAGCTAAACTGGGAGCACAAGAAAACTCAGAAGCAACTTGAAAGGTGTTATGCAAAGAAATCTAAAGGTGAATGCTTTTCAAATTACCTTAAGCAGTTAAACATAGCACCAAACCAATTGCGTGAAGGAGTACATCCTTCTTTCTTTTGCTTTCCGTAGTACAACAGACACTGCAGTAGCAACTTCAGCGCTGGTGGTTGACTCATGTTGTTGTTTCAGTTCAAGTCACTCGCTTTATCAGACGGAAGTATTAGAGCTTCTCAAAGGCAGTGACCCCGACTACACTGACACATCCTACTCTACACCTCACCTTAGGACCTCGCAGAAATCTGGCAATGAGCTTACAAATAGATTTTCTTGACAGAAAGAGACAAAACCAGTGTCAGCTGAAATGGTGCTGTACCCGCTGATTCGCCTGAGCAATCTTCTGTTATCTCCTACAGGGCCAGAGCAGCACCGCTGGCTCTAAGCTCTCAGCAAAACACGTTTTCTTTCTCGGGGCCAAAGCTACAAAGGAACATGTCTTTATGGGTAATCCATTTTTAAACAGCACTTCTTGTATTTAGTATAAATGTCTCCATTTTTAATATCTCTGGTTTAATCTGTTTCCCGTGGCCTCAGCTGTTTCAGGCCTTAAGGGTAGAAGAGTGGAGACGTCTTGTGTTACACCTCTCACCCAGCGTTGTGTAAGAAGCATATATGTGCCTTTTTAAATATTTATATGCTACAGCACATGCACTGTGCTTATGCTTTTTCTCTTATAGTTTGGTTTTCCAGATTCTTGGGTATATGAATACCTCACCTTTAAAGAGGATAAATTGCTGTGCATCTATACTTAAGGAATTAATCAGTAAAATCTAATATTTTAATATTCTGATTGCAAATAAGCCAGTACAAACCTGAGGTTAAGCATGCTAGCTTCTCGGCTCAAGGGGATGCAGAAATTTGTAACTGAAATACTGCTAGGATTTCTAACAATCCAACAAATGAATTTTGAAAGCATTGTAAGTGTTTCTAGTCTTCCCCGTCTGTGCCTCTGCTTCTTGTTTTTCAATTCTCGTAATGGCAATTACCTCATCACTTCTAAACATGTTCCCAAACTAAATCTTACCCTACAAAGGAATCAGCAACTCTCTGAAACTCTCTGTTTCAAATCTAATAAATAAATTAAAAATCTATAAATGAAATAAAAAAAATATATATATATATATAATTACATTGTGTTTATATTTCAGAGTCTTCCGATCTTCTCCTGCCTTGTCCTGTCTGCCAAAGCAGCTTTTCTCAAGGATGTCATAAGGTCTGCTTGCTCCCTGGTATAACGATGAAGTTATTAGCATGCTGCAGCACATCAGCTTATGGGACATGAATATTGACCAGAAATCACCAACTGTCTCCGAGCCTACGGGTAAGACGACCTTTCATTCTTTTCGCTGAACCGGGGGATTTTTACCTTGAAATACTAATGGAAATATGCTATGTGAGCACATCTAGAAGGTCAAGCTGAGGCACAAATTCACTGCAACCAAAATTCTAGAAATTTCCCCATACGATCGGCAGACTGTGGTTTTTATTTAGCAAAGGTTGTTTGTGCAATGAGACAGTAAAGAAGTGTTTAATGTTTTGGCTGCTGTGACAGCATAATCTCCCTATTTTTGCAATAAATAAAATATATCTTTAAATCTTATCTCACATTCGCTTCACAAGAAAACAGATGGGTTTTTTCATCACAAAAAACATACAAAAGCCTTTGGAACTGTGGCTAAATCAGTCAAATCATGTGTGACTTGTCGACCTTGAAGAAGAGTGCTTGAATGAGTCAAGATTAAGTAGTGCTCCTTCAGTTTTAGGAGCAAGTCGTGCTTTTTCTTCGGAAAACTACTTCCAGACTGGCCTCCGAGTCTGACCCCATGTTATTCATTAAGCCTCTCAGATTCTCATTTTTCCTGGGTTGTGGCTTCATTTGACCCGTTCTCACATCTCTGTAAAAAACAAAGTTGTTGTGAAAAGATTGTTATAGCTCACCCAGCATAGGAAAAAAAAAACCATCTGAATAAAGGTGGAAATCACAAATAACCTTGCACTGTTTCAGTTCACTTAATACGTGTAATCACTCATTTCTGTCCCTCTGGCATGAACTTTCTCAACTTCTAGATGGATTGAAACCCTGGCATCATCTCCCTGGTCAAAACTATGAGACTATAAAAGCTGCAATATAGACGGATGCACATCAGCACTGTTTCTACCTACAATAGAAGTCTAGTCAGACTGTCTCTTACCACCTGAGAAGTACAGCTCGGTCTTTGTCCGTCTTTGTTTCTTTTTTCTTTTGAAGAATGTGGTTAGACATGCTTATGAACAGATGGCCCTGCAACATCTTCCCCTCATACAAAGACTTATTTTACAGTTGTTTTTTTGTTTTCTTTTGTTTTCTTTTTTTATTGAAAATACACAACACTTTGTCATGTTCCCAGGTTTTTCTGGATTGTTTGTTGTTGTTTCTCCTTTAATCCTCACCGCCAGGGCAGAGTCTGGCCCTGGTCCCCACCTCAGTGTTCACCTGTGCAGCCTCTTCACCTGTCACCTATGATGAATAATTACTCACCTGCTGTCCATTATCAGTGACTGCTCCCACACTTGGCCTGAGTGAGTGAGCGTGAGTTTGGACTGGATTAGTGTGTAGACTGTCGTGAGTCACAGACTGTGTGAAGAGGAGTTTGGACCTTCCCCTGGTTGCCCTGGTCCTCCCCCCAGCACTGTATATATGTATATATCTCACCTGGTGACACCTGTTTAAATAAACCACCTTTTGACTTTTCATTCAGAGTCCTGCATTTGAGTCCTGCACTTGTAATAGTGATAACTTTCATCAAATCTGAATATTTTACCAGTAAAGATGATGACAGACATATAACTGCCAGAAGAAAAAAGCTTTTAACAGGTTAACAAAGGCTTAAAGGGTTAATGCAATGTTTCAAGGCCAATATTTTAAGTGATTATTGCATTTAGATTTCTCTTCAAATAACTTTTGAACTAAGTGCCCAGAAATAGCAGGACCTGGAGGAATCAGTTTGTATGTAGGCTGATGATCTCCTATGGTAACATCCTTATACTAGTTGAATCCTGGCTAGTTGTTGCAGAGCAGTCCTTATATATCATTTCATATATCACATAATGTAGTTGGCTTAATGCACAGGGAGCAGTAACCTCAGAAGCAACATAGGAGAGCTATGTGACTTATTACTAAATGAGCAAATTCCCCATGGTGCACTGCTATCTTAAGAATCTTGCTTTTGTGCACTGCATGTTGTTTGATTTTCAATAATGCTACACTACCATAATTCATTTTTTCTATACATGATTACCCATGCTGCATCACGCTGTCTCAAATAATCACTTGCTCATTGTGTCTGTAATCTTCCCATATTCTTTTGTTCACACATGAAATAATTACATAGAATTTAACACTTCTTACTGATTAAGAAAACAAAACATACAAAAAACATGCACCAGGTTTTATATATATATATATATATATATATATATATATATATTTTTTAGCAGGCATAATTTTCTAATGCCGCGATTTATTGGAATGTGTATATGTATAGTATGTAATGCAAAATAGAGTTTGTATAGTTCTAATGAACTCAAAGTCAATATTTAACATGGCCATCCTTATTCTTCAAGACAACTTGAACTCTCTTAGTTACGCGTTCTTGTGAGTTCTTTAAGCGGCCTTCAGGAATGGCTCTCCAGGCTTCTTGAAAAACGTTCAAAGCCCTCCTTTTTCTGATCTCACACTGATCCAATAATGTTGAAGTCCTCACTCAGGGGAGGCCAATCCATGACTAAGAGTGTTTTTCTATCCAGGCACTGGTAGTGTGATTGGGATCGCTATTATGCTCAAAAATGAAGTTGTTCCCAATCACATGCTTTCCAGATGGTACTGCAGTGTTGATCAAAATCTGCCGGTAATTCTGTGCCTTTATGATTTCATTAATTTTAAGATTTTCAACACCACTGGCAGAAATGCAGCCCCCACAATATGCAGAAATGACATTTTTTCATCCCTTGATTAGAGTCGGCTTTTTATGAGGGTTTGACTAAAAATAAGTCTGAAGAACTATTTATCGAAACCACTTTTGAAATATGACGGGAAAGTCTTGCTGCTTGGAAAACAAATTTAAAGAAACTTTTGCGCAGTACTGCATTACTATGAATTTGTGATTCTGAGGTTGATTTCAGGTCATCATAGAAATGTAATTTTTGATCAGATTTGAAACACACACAAAAAACTTGTGTCTTTGAACAGTTTTACAGTAAATAGACTCGAGGTCACCTGAGGACAAGACGATCAACAACAATCAAATTATCCCGCTCGTGAAAACATCCTTAAATCTCTCCTTCTGCTTTTCACTTTGTGAACAGTTCATTGTCAAAGAATTTTAATAAATCTGTTTAGTTTTTGGTCTTTGAAGGTGATCAAATATCAAGAATTGGCAATAAATATGAAAAGACGTGATTTTTTTTTTGCTTTTTAAAAAAACCACTTTCATAAATTTCCTTCTGTTACCTGCCCTAGTCAAGGACAGTCTTAACAAGCTGCAGCAATTTTCTTAGTAGTTACTCTGTTGATTAAATCAGAGTAATCAAATCAATCAAGTAATCAAATCTAAAAATTTCACCCAGCTGATGGAACACAAGGTTGTATAAGAAACCACAGACTTCCACAGAACACACAATCTGATTAAGTCCCTCCCAAACGTAATTTGTCCGTTCTTAATGAAAATGAATGTAACCTGTCTACACACACAGTCTCAGCAGTCAGAAAGTGAGGATGCAGAGCGGTGTAGTTGGTCTGGTCGCTTTTACTTCCATTTAAACGCATATCTTTACTCTCAGCAAAGTGCTTCAAGTGTCAGTATGAATTTATTTTCATTTTTGTCTTTAAGAATTAAGCGTCTCATCTTGACACGCAGTTGGACTTAGGTAGGAGACTGAGTGTGCAACACATCTGGAAACAAAATAAAAACCTCTGGTTATTGTAGAGACGTTTGATATTAGACTTATATGATTTTTAATGTAAAGTTTCCCTTAAATAGTTTAATTTTAGTGTGTTAGAACTGGAGGCACCAAAAAACTCCAAAAAGGTTCATCCTTAATGTGTGCAAAAAACCAGGGACTCACAAAACTGTCACAGTGTTGATGACACACTTGCTAAACACGAGTAACAACACCACAGGACGAAGTCATAGACTTAGCAAACTGTGATGTTTGCTAAGGCTACGTCCACACTAGCCCAGATAGATTTGAAAACGAAAACGCCGTTTTCGTTAGAAAACGCTCCGCGTCCACACTAGCGTTTTCAGGCGTTTTCACAGAGTTGCGCGTCCACATTGAAATGGTTACGTTCCAGTACTGCGCATGCGTGAAACGCAAGAAGATTCAACCCGCCTCATTTCTGTCTGCCGTTTATTTACAAAATGTAGAGGAAAGCACTGAGTTTTTTAAATGGACTAACAATGAGGTGGAGTTGTTGCTGCGAGTAACCCAAAAGTACAAAGTTGCAAAAGTGAGTGAGAATTAAAGAATTTGAAGAAAAGCTATCTGGAGCACATACAGACTGATATTAATCTTTAATAGGACTGTCATAAATCAGAGCAAACAAAACAACTGCTGCATAATGCCCTCCACTATCCTAGTTTTATTGGTCACATGACTGCATCATATGACTGACATGCGTCATCGTTTTAGAAGGTCTGCGTTTTCGCTGTCCACACTGCGACACGAAAGCACCATTTTCAAATGTATGCGTTTTCGAAAGCGTTTTGTAAATGCTGTGTTTTCAATGAGTGAAAACGCCGTCTCAGTGTGGACGGGAGGCCAAAACGGAGAGAAAACGAAATTTTTTTAATTTGTGTGGATGTAGATAAGTCAGTCAGCAAACATCACAGGTCTTGACTGTCACAGATTTCGCTGACACTGTCCTGAGCTCTGAAGGAACCTTTGACATGAGTGATTACCTCAGTCGTGAAAGGCGGCCTGAAATATGAGTTGAGAACACAAACCAATAAAAAACATGATACTCATTCAATCTTCGTTTTTGTACAGCTTGCACTCTCTGTGAAACAACACTTTACACCCTTAGGAGAGGACAAAGGTGTAAAAACACGGCTTATTTCATGCATATACTATAATGTTTCTGCAGTGGCTTTATCACAGAGAAGGATGCTATGGATTTCATAAAAAGCACTGTGAATTCAGCAATTATGTAGATGTGATCTTTCATTATTATTTTTTGTTAGAGGAAATACTTGCTATAAACTAAAGTCATAAGCTGCTGATCATGTGGAACAAATTAAACACAACCCTAAAACCAAAAGGCTCTTTAAAACTGCAGCAATTTCTGAATTAAACACTGAAAAACTCGTAAACAGCCTCTTAGCCAGTGTGCTGCACTTGAGCACTTTATTTCTTTGTGCATCCAAACAGGTTTCACATCTTTTTTGTTAAAAGTTCAAAAGGTCAATCTTGGAAAGAAAGAAAAAAATCAAAGTACCAGGCTTTTTCTTGGAATATTGATTTGTCATGGGAATGATATTCTGAGGAGCAATTTCGTTTGCCTGTTTCCCCTCTATGGTAAATTAGAGCGTGGCAAGTCTTATCAAGTGCATTTCAGGACACAGGAGACGCTGTGAATACTGATGAGAGCGAAGGAGTTGCAGCGTCTCCGTGCAAAACTGGAAGTGAGTCAGTTAAAGAGTAAATCCACTTAGTGTTGGAAATCATCAAATGACAGCGAATGTCTGCTTAGTATCTCCTGTGTAGATATTTCGTGTCACATTAGCCACTGTTTTCACTTCCTGTGCCTCTGTTGGATCTCATTTTGAGATCAATGCATTTAAAAGTTCTTCTCTTGCTTACGTGTACCTATAAATATGTACCTATTAAAGTTTGTGTGTGTGGAGCGGTGTTGGAGAGTTTTCAGAGCCCACCCATCATCAAACTTGATTTTTATTTTGATGTCTCTAGGACTGGGTTTTGCAATTGTGATACACAGAGAGACTCGGGTTAAAGGGGAAACCAACACCAGGTGGTAGAAATCTGAAGTACAGTCCGCAGGTAATGAACAAGAGCTCATTGTGCCACTTAAAAGCCTGTCTGTGTAATGCACAAAAATGCTTGGCTGTTGAGGGGATTTCATTGTAAAGTAAATTAGTGCTTTAGCCTACCCTGTCAGGCAATGCTTCTTTCAAACAAGCACACATGACATTAAAGTCAAGTTTTATGTTCGTATCTCCATGGTGATGAGAGTGGTTATGAAAGATTTGTGTTTTTATGAGTTGTACCTTGAATGTTTGCTTGTATATGGTTGCAAAAGTCACATTTTATAGCCTAAAAACATCACATCTGCCATTCTGTCATAGCATAAACCGTAAATGCATGCTGTGCATTTTAACATGCGAGCCATCCATGTCCACTGTGAATGATCCTCTTTGAACAGAGGCGGTGGCTTACAACACCAACTGTCTGCCATCTATAATGCAGTGTAGAGATCCCTTCCCAGACACCTTAATGCCCATTCACATCCTGGGACTTTTGACCTCAAGACATCACATGATAGGGTGGGGCAAAGTCTCACAATGGGGTCACCTGAAACCTTGGCTGATTGTGACCTACACCCGTTTTCACACCTTGGCTCGTGTGATTAGGTTGAGGATCATTAGGGGGTCCATGTCCCTCTTGGGGGCACACTCCCATAGAGCTTATATTAGGTAAAATAAATAAAAAGGGGGTAGTTGGGTCATTTAGTTATCTTTGACAGTCTTTGAAAATGGATCTTGTCACGACTAAAAGCCTTTGATTGCAAAACTGGGAACAGATTTGCTATTTGTGCTGCAGAATAATAACCAATACAACACTGTCTCACACATTTGCCAGTTTCAAGGGAAAAAATGCCCAAAAAGCAGCTGAGCAAACAGGCTCTCCAGTCTGCCAAACGCATAAACGTTGAGTGCACATGTCCCAGACTGGCCACAATGCCAGTCTGTCTTCTGGGAAATGATGCAGCACTAGCAGACGCTGCATACGTATGCACCCTGAGCCTTAAACGCCTGCCAGTCTGATTTACAGCCTCTGGGTGAGGTTAATCACTGCATGGTTTGGGGACAAATTGGTGAGGCAGGAAAATGAGTCACTTGCACCATGAATGCTGACCTCACCTCTCACCATACTTCACAAGCAGATTATTCTGGTTTCAGGGTAATAGCTGCGAGCAGAGCAGCAGCACTGCACAGCCAGCAGCATTTGAGGGGGGAAAAAACCTCATATGAATCTGGACCACAGTCACGGTTTAAATTAACCTGAGAGAGAATGGCACATTAGGCCTATATATATGTCTAATATAGTTTTTGAAAAGATGCAACAGCTTCTATTAAATGTCTTCTTCTCACATGGCAATGGCAGTGACCTCTGCAGTGTTTTACACTGGCACTGGCATCCCCAATCAGTTGGGAGTAGCTCAGTCAATTAGTTCTGCATTATTTACCTTGCAAGTCCCTGTGGTGATCACTCAGAAAACAGCAGATACAGTAGTGCTTATTGACTCTCCAGTGCTCTGGCTGGAAAGCTGATTTCAAGCTAACAGATACTGTACATGTCTCCCACTAGTTACAACTGATTTATATAATTATTATGGCATCACTTTATAATACAGCCCATGACTAAGGGTGTAACTCCACTATTTACTGACTGATATTTCTTATAATACTATTATGAAGAGATAATGAGTTTTTATTGGACAGAAGAAATTATAAATTATGCATACTAAGTAATGAGTAATTTCCAGGTAAAACCAAATGTCCCCGTCTTAAGCGGCATACATGCTGTAGTTTTAGGGGTACGGGCTTATCCTTGTCTTTTCCATTTTTATTATGCATTATATAAGTGTGCATCATTCATCCACTATTGAACTCTCCTCTTAGATTATTATATAAACCACTGTTCTTCTTTTCTTAAAAATAAACAGCAAACAGTGCAGCAGAATTTTTAAAGGAACTATAAGAAAAGTACAAAATAATTGGATTAATGTGAATGAAGAAAGACTGCTATAGAGTAATTAGTTTTTTTTATTTATATGCAAAACCACAACTATAGAAACTGTTCCTAATTGCTATACTACCAATACTTTTATTGGTACAGTTTAGTTTTTTTGTTTTCTTTTTCATCAGAGAGAATTCATTCGTCAAAGAAAAAGGCCAGAGAACCTTCCTCTTCCTCCTCACGTTCATTTTCACACAAAAGGTAAACATATGACAAAAAGCAAAAATAAAAAAAATACAAATAAAAAAATAAATATCTAACAATTTCAGATAAAATACATGGAAATTCTCTTTAATTACACCCTTAGTCATTGACTAAATGTAACAGTACTCCTTTTGTCCAGATGCAGATGTTAAACTAAAAAAAATGAATTAAATTGCCTCCTTTAAAAAAAATGTTAAAAATTTTATTGAATATATTTGCTTTAATTTTGATTCTTACCATTTATCATTTACATAATCCTCCTCTACACTTTACATTGACCATCTGTGACTAGAGTGCCAGCAGCTGATGGGCATGCTAAAACAGCTAATGCACTGACAAGACTTGCACTTGGGGGAATATCATTAGTCTCCAGTTAGTGAGGGAGATGGCCATCCGTGATTACAAAGCAAACCCGAGTGTTCCTTGTCTTCTGGTGTAAAGGAACATTTGTTACAAAATTATTTGTGGGCATAATTTGGAGTAGTTTTTGCTCTTCACTTTTTACTTTTATGAAAACTATGGCACAAAAGAGTGACTTCTTACCTCTCCAATTAGCACAACTACTGCATTTGGTCAGTATACTTCAAACTAGTCACAGAGCCATGATAGATAATAAGATCGAAAAACAGTGTAATAATATTGGGAAATCTACAGCGTATGCCATTTTCCTTCACCGTGTACCTACCACCAAGGTCAAGCAAAGTCTCTTACAGGGCTTAAATGAAATGAAATGAGCATTAAAGGTATCCACCATGGGAGGTTTGGTGACCTAGTGCAGTGTCTCAAATCGTGTGCCTTTGATATGGGTCAAGAGACCTGTTCACACCAGGATTTGTCAAAAAGTCTTTTCTCTCCTCCTTTCTTTTGTCAGTGTTACATCAACGTAGACGTTCAAGGTAACTATCATTCGAGTAGAAGGGTGGCTTCTAGTCTAAGGATCTTGGAAAGACAAGCATCTGGACTTTAAATTGCTTGAAGACGTTTCACCTCTCATCCGAGAAGCTTCTTCAGTTCTAAGGTCAAATGGTGGAGAGTCCCAGATTTAATCTTCCTGTCGTGATTCGGTCAAATCGCCCCGATTTACAACTTATAACACTCATAAATATTGTGTTTTACATCTGATTGCCTCAAGGCCTTATGGGATCCTCTACACTATGCACTTGAACATATAAAAGTGATGAGCATCTCTTTCATTGAACTTTGAGTATTTTAATCAACCTTGTTACATCTGTGGTGTGGTGTTGCCTCCATAGGAAATGAATGGGAATTCACTCAACCCACGACCCACTGAACAATCCACTGATCGACCCACTGAATTATGTGCCTATCCCCATGTGAACCACACCTTCCATCATCTTCACACAGACCCCATATATATAGGGGTCTGTTTGGAGTGTTTGCCTTGCACTCCTTTTACTCTGACCACAATGAGTAGGCGTCTGACCAAGTGGTTATCTGTCAAAGAGGTTCTGGTCCGGTTTCTGGACATGAAGAGGGCCCTGAAATTAAAGTAGAGATAAAGAAGGATGGATGGACCCAACCTTCAAATCACAGATAGCATTTCAGTACGAGACTTTTCCTAGCAGAGCTGGGGAAAGCTTTGGTGACTCCTCTTATTCAACGGCGCCAGCACATTCCCCCCACACCAGCCTCTGCTAGCCTGGTTAAAAGGGTGCAAGCCCCAGCCCCAGCCACTGCTCTGGCTCTCCCCCAACAAGGACATGAACAGGAAGTGGTGTGAGCTCTGTGCCCGTAGAGACAACAAAACAAGCCTGAGATGCTGCAAATGTGATGCCTATGTTTGCAAAGGCCACTCTCATCTGAGTGTCACATGCCACTCATGTGGATGAACACACACACATGTTGAGTTTGGTCTTTGGTTTTCCATTTATTTCCATTTAGTTTTTTACATTACATGTTCATTTTGTAATACATTCTCAGTGTCTATTTGTATTTTCACTGCAGTTATTTTATGTCTAATTCTATTAATTCATGTGAAACACCACTTGGAGACATTGTTCACAGCTAAAGAATATTGAATAAAAATTTGGTGGTGATAAATGGGTATTGTGCTAATTTAAGAGCAGTTAAAACGGACTGGTCGATTCTGACCGGGAACAGTAAAGTAGGGGCACAACAGGCCTTAATATAAGACTGTGGAAAAAACATTGATTGTGTAATATAATCACTGGAATAATGATGCTCCTCACACTGCAACAGTGCCTGTCATGAATGTCCACAGAAACATGACAACTTCAGGCCTCAGTCACACAGATTTAATGAATAGTAGTCAGTGAACCCCCAGTAGGTATATGGCGCTGGACTGGTTTGCACCAAATGTATGTGATTGCTTTAGTCACTAGCAAACTGCTGTGGGTGGCTGTAGTGGGTGCCAAGTTGTCTGCAAATACCCTCTATCTACTTTCTAAGTTGTTAACTTTTAAAAATAAAAGTTGCAGCTTTTGAAAGATGCCGATTTCCGCAGTAATGGACAAATTTCCCTTGAAGGTGAGCAGTCGGTTTCTGGTTTGCATTACAGTATTTTCAAGAGTCACTACTGCTCGGTGATTACCTCTGTGACAGAGGTACATGTGAGAACACAAATATCAGACACAGCTGAATCAGGTATTAGCCGGTCTTTAACAAGTTCTGTGATGTATGCACATATACTCCTGCTGCTACTATGCAACTGTGTAAAATTGCACTTAAAAAGCATCAATAGAAAGTTTAGACTATGGCCTGTTTTAATTACCTTGGTGTAACCCGTATCTGCAGTGATCTCAAGAGATTGGGGTTATGTGTAACGGAGAAAAGCAGAAAAATCTCTCGCTTGGATGGTTTTATTTTTTGTTTATAATTTGAATATAAATAAATGACTTTCAACCGCCTGTCAAAACAGTGATAATTTATTCATTTCACTAATTAGTTTTTTGGGAGTTTTTTGTCAGGTTAGTTCAATAAAATGTGATTTGAATGTATTTCACACAATATCTCCTGTCTTAAAACTGCACAGTGTGTATCTCATAATTATCAGACTAGCAGGGGAGGATGTTGTGTGCTCTTTTTGAACCAAGTCATGCTTCCCAGGGCACCCCTGACTAAAATCTGCTCGCAGGGAACACTCACCGTGTGCCCGACTTATTACCAGTCCTGTCACTCTATTACAGGGTGGCAGAATCTGATTACATGCCCCTTCTTGGCAGTCTAATTGGGTTTTCCCACCAAGACTTTTTCAAACCCTTTGAATTACAATCCCACCACTGTGAATGCAAAATCACTCAGCGCACATTAGCAGATGATGCACCTCAGGAGCAAATACAGTTCTGAATGAATAATTGTCCTTCAGTTTTTCATGGGTTTTTTTTTTCCTGTTGAATGACGGACTATTAAATCTTTTACAAAATTCAGGGAAGAGTTAGTGAAGCAGACAGAATCATTTATGGTCTTTGTCAAACTAGTTCAAGGCTGAAAATTCGTGAGCACTTTCAACTCTCTTGTGTAACGCGCGCGCTTGTCTAATAAATATTTGATTGATCTTTTAATAAGTGAGAAGCACTGCTTGGGGAAGACCCTCTTGTTAAATGTGTGACTTCATCCGGATATGAAGAGCACTAAATAAAAAACAATTACCTAAATATTTTAGGTTAAAAGCTACGCCTGGGAGCCATTTCATTACAAGCTTCAGAGGCTTGGTTTTTTATCATGTTTCTTGTGACAAATTCAGTAACTCAGAGGAGTGGATCTTCATTTGCTTTTGATCCATGCAAGGCTGAAAACTCAATTTGTTTCAAGGTGCACATTGTTCTACTGTTATTCAAATCAAATTAAAGTCCTCTGTGCTTCTCCCCCACACACTGCTCCTTCATTTAGATGAGACCTTCAGCGAGTGACAAAGACATCACTGCCTGTCTGTTTTGGCTTTGATATGGGAGAAAAGACACAAAAAAATCCCACTCCGCCATCCCAGTCCGAGGAACACTAAAACCTTTGATCTAAAAAGGCCTTGTACTACTCACACAATTTGCAGTCTTCGTCATTATAATTTATCTTCCCCCTCTGGATTACCTAAGTAACACATCCAGTAAATACCATATGGGCTAATTTAGTAATCTTCAAAGAGAGGCTCGAGAAAGATTTGTTCACGACCCAGAAAATTTGCATATTTCCAGAAGAATTTGCATATTTTCTGACGTCTCAGATCCTCTTCTTGATTTCCATCAACCTCACATCTTTTAGATTGGAAGATTATCTCCAAACTGCAACACATGAGATGTGTTCCATGTGAAACGTTTCTTTTCAACTCTAATAATTTCAATCCACTACAGGATATTGGCTTTATTATTCTCTATTGGGTCAGTATTTTCAAGCTTTGTTCAAGTGGATCCTATCAAATAAAACTGCTTCCAACGCAATTAAATCTGATGAGCTGAGCACACAGAGTTAGTCTGTGACAACTCTGTGTGACAGAAAGTGCTGTGGTGGCTGATTGAGTGATAAATAATTCAAATGTTTATTACATGCAGATGCTAGGGCGCAATTCCCAGAGAAGCTCAGACGCCACCCAAAAAGTTGATTCTGTTCATTTGGACGTAGCGTTTTCAGTGGGAGATACGTTTCATCACTCATCCAAGTGACTTCTTCAGTTTCAGCTCACTGTAGGTTTCCCAACCTTAGTGTTTAGAGAAAATCCATCTCAGCTGTTCCGATACCCTTGACACAAAAGGAATCCCTGGTTTCACGTAAACACCAGTTGTCCTTCTTCTCTCCTCGATCGGCTGGAGCTTTCTTTAGGTGCCTAACCACATTTACTCAGGGCCTTCTTGATGTGATGTTCTTCTGCTTCCCTGGCCACTCTGTCTGTGGGGATGGTGTTCGCTCTGTGTTGTAGCGTCCTGATGACACCCAGTTTCTGCTCCAGTGGATGATGGTGTCAAACCTTAAATACTCACTCGTATGCGTTGATTTATGGTACACATCAGCTTTTACAGTGGCTTGCAAAAGTATTCGGCCCCCTTGAACTTTTCCACATTTTGTCACATTACAGCCACAAGCATGAAGCAATTTTATTGGAATTCCACGTGAAAGACCAACACAAAGTGGTGGACACGTGAGAAGTGGAACGAAAATCATACATGATTCCAAACATTTTTTACAAATAAATAACTGAAAAGTGGGGTGTGCGTAATTATTCAGCCCCCTGAGTCAATACTTTGTAGAACCACCTTTTGCTGCAATTACAGTCTCAAGTCTTTTGCAGACTCCAAGAGGTTTTATATCAAAAAAGGGTTTATATCAAAATCTTAGATTAGTTTAGATGAAACTTTATTAATCCCTCGGGTGGGTTCCTCCGGGAAATTCGGTTTCCAATAGCACAGCACCGACAGAATATACAGAATGTGAGCAGAAATATACCATATATACACATCTATAAATACAGAGTATACAAAAGGGATAAATAGAATAAATAGGAATACGAATACATGGGCAGCATGGTGGTTAGCACTGTTGCCGCACAGCAAGAAGGTCCTGAGTTCAATTCCACCATCAGGCTGGGGTCTTTCTGTGTGGAGTTTGCATGTTCTCCCCGTGTTTGCGTGGGTTCCATCCGGGTATTCCGGCTTCCTCCCACCATCCAAAGACATGCAGCTTGTGGGGATAGGTTAATTGGATAATCCATATTGCCACTAGGAGTGAATGTGAGTGCGAATGGTTGTCTGTCTCTGTGTGTTGGCCCTGCGACAGACTGGCGACCTGTCCAGGGTGTACCCTGCCTTTCGCCCTGTGACAGCTGGGATAGGCTCCAGCGCCCCCCGTGACCCTTAAAAGGATAAGCGGAAGCGAATGGATGGATGGATGGAAGAATACAAGGGAATTGCACATTTCAAGTATGTGAGTCGCCGTTGGATATTATCTGAGGATATTAAGGCAAAATCTTGCCTATTCCTCATTTTCTCAGTAAAGTGGTCCCTTCAGATCTGATGTTTTCACAGTCCTGGTCATTAAATACAAGAGATTTCAGTCTTTGTGTTTTTTCTTATCACTTCTCAATGATTTGAAACATTACTGTATCTGCACACTTTCATTCACAGTTTTAAAGAGTTTGAATAGAAAACCTGACGCATTAGAATCAAATGTAATCAAGCTGCAATCATATAGTCTCATCAAGGCAGATTATTTCCTTTCCTAATTTCAAATAATTACGTAAAAATAACCAAAGCTGCTATTTTCCACTGATAATAGCAGCTTTAATGTTACTGAGAAAAACCAGTGATTTGAAGTTTTACAGACTTTCCAAAAAATAATATTCTTAAAGACAAATTTCATTTTAAATAATTACAACTGAAAAACTAAACAACTAAAAATATGTATTCATTTGCCTCTTCTCTATAACAGTTTGACTTATCAGCAAAATGGTGCATTAACTTGACGTGGAGTCATTCTATTCATGTGGTTCCTTACAGCATAAGTCTGATGAATAGAGACCTATGAAATTACATTTCTGTAGTGTGTAGTGAAGGGGAAACCTTCAAGGGAAAAATTACCTTGAGACAGTCATTTTTCAGGTGGACGCTTTCTTGAGTTACAGAAACAAGTAAATTTTCTTCCTTCCCTCTTCTGGAATCACAGTAGATAGGACACCATGGCAATAAAATGCACTCGAATTGTGAGTCATGGAAAAAGTAAAGAAAGAAAAGCAATTGAGATTCTGCAAGGGAGAGCTGAGCACTATTTACCTATGCTGCCCAGAGTGAGCCTGTGGGCACATTATACAGATGGCAGCACAAATAAATGATGCCTTATATTGATCAAAAGGAAATGTTTTAAAAAATCTGCTTGATTTCCTCATTGCTATTCAGGCATAATTTCTGTTGTGCAAAATATTTTGGAATTGTAAGGTTTTGTCTTTGATATTTTCATGAAATTCTGAATTACATTATATATGTCTATATATAGGTTTTTTACTTGTGGTATTTTTTCTTTCTTTTTCAAAACCGAGTCAGTTTATTTGTGCATTTTAGTGGAGTTTGAATCATCTGGATAGTACAAGAAACTCCCAGTTAACATTATACTTTCAAAGCAGTAGTAGCCCCAAGGTGCAGATTTATTAATAGTTCATGCATGTAAATGGCTGTATTTGTGTCAAGAGGCCAAAACGCAGTTGAGCTGTACCACCACATCCCAGATGATCTCTTATTTCACATGATCATCCAGTTCATGAAGTTAACAGTGTAGAGAAGCAGCGATTTTTGTACTCATTGACTATGCATGAGCATCTGGTCAATGTGGATGTGTGATCATGGTGCTCCAACCGAGAGCTTCTCGCTGTGTTTCCCTACGCAAAAGAAAAACATGCAGATATATGGGGCTCGTGGAGTCACGTCCTACTTTCACTTCTGCCTTTGTGGTTGCATAAAAATGCTATTTGAGACAGACATGACAATGATTCAAAATGAAATCTAAATTGGTACAAAAAGGACTACAGTCTACAGTCAAACTTTAGAAGCCTTACTGTCTAGGACTGGTAAGATTTGTGAAAATGTCTCTTTTGGGGGTTTAAAAAAGCAATGAAGCTGGAAGTAATACAGCTGCATATCTTTGTTTGCTTTACTTTCGTAATAAAGTTCCCTTTTCACTGAGTACATACTGTGGAAATTGAGTTTTATTAAAGGATAATCATAGTGGAAACCTTTCTTAATCACTGTAACTAGATACAGTGCTGATATACTTGTTTTGTACTCCACTACAATTCAATACAAAAACAGTGCTTCTTAGCAATAACTATTTGCTTTTTAGATTACTTTTAGATGACTTGATATGTCTGTAAAATATTAAAAACCCAAATGTATACACTCACATTTAAACTTGTAAAAGTAATGAAAATAACCAGTTTAAGTTCAAACCAAGCACCAGAAAGGGGAAGAAAGGTGATTTAAATGACATACTATGTGGCATGGTTTCTGGTGCCACACACAGTGGCCTGACATCTCTGGGGTTTACAGAGAATGGCCCATACGAGAAAATATCTAGAGAGTGGTAATTTAAAAAATACCTTGTATACCAGAGGTTTGAGGAGAATGGTCAGATTGCTAAAAGCTGACAGGAAGGCGACGGTAACCAAAGAAAGAAAGACACTTGTTGAAGTCAAGGTATGCAGAAGATCATCTCTGAATGCACAGCACGTCAAACCTTAAAGCAGATGGGCTACAGCAGCAGAAGACCACACCAGGTGCTGCGCCTGTCACCTAAGAACGAAGAACTGAGGTTACGGTTCGCAGGGTCTTACCAAAATTAAACATTAGAAGGCTGAAAAAATGTGGCCTGGTTTGATGAATTTTGATTTCCGCTGCCACATTCAGGGTCAAAATTTGATGTAAACATGAAAACATGGATCGATTATGCATTGTATCAACAGTTCAGGGTGACAGTGATGGTGTTTACTGGTGTAATCTTATTGGCACAGATTGGCACCCTTATACCAATTGAGTACGGTTTAAACACCACAACCAACCTGAGTATTCCTAATGAACATTCCCATCCCTTTATAACCACAGGGTACTCAGGGTCATCATTGAGATGCAATAGAATGGGAGATTCACATGGATGTTTGTTCTAACAAATCTGCACCAAATGTGTGATGTTATCATCTCAACATGGTCCAAAATCTCAGAGGAATCTTTCCACCAAATTGTAAATATTTTGGATTCAAAAGGGGGGTCATGGCCATGAGTGTATAACAATTTATACACCCAACTCTTCCTCTTTGATATACAGAATCAAAATATGACATGCTTAATATGACAGCATTGAATGTTGATGTGATAAAACACATATTACTATTAAAGTAACATTTCTGTTTTTGTTTACTTTTTAGGTGGTTTTCACCTGCAGGGCCATTTTCAGTATGTGCATATAATCTACAAACTACAAAAAATAAACCATTTATGCACAATGAGTCAAAATAATATGATAACTATCAACACATAAACACTACTTTAATGTTACAGCTAGGTGAGAGCTTTTAATTCCTTGAGATAGTCAAATTAAGTGATAAAGCGCAGTAAATGTATAAAGTTTCCTAGTAAGTTTCCAAGTAATGCTGTTCTAGAAGAATTAAATGCACTTAAAACAGTCTCAGTTATATTTATTTAGTTGATCAAGTTTGGGAAGCCTTCTTCACACATTAGTTAGTTATGGAGTTCCACAGGGTTCTGTACTAGGACCAATACTTCTTACATTATACATGCTTCTCTTCAGTAATGTTATTAGAAAACACTTTATACTTTTTCATTCACATACAGATGATACCAAATTATGTAATCATCTTTGATGCCAGATTACACAAATTGATTACTACAATTACAGGGATGTGTTAAAGACATGAATGGCTGGATGACCTGTAATTTCCTGTTTCTGAATTTAGACATAACTGAGGGTATTATAATTGGCCCTAAACAAATTTTCAAAACATGGTACCTAACTTACTCTGGATGACATCGCATTGGCCTCCAGTAACACTGTGAGAATTCTTGGTGGGTTTTTGTGATTAGCATATGTCCTTCAGCACATATACTAAACAAGTATGTAGGACCATTTGATCAGAAACGCTCTTTCTAACAGTTATATTGAAAAGCTAATTCACACACATTACATCTAGGCTGGACTATTGCAATTCTTTGTTATCAGGCAGTTCTGAAAGCTCCCTGAAAAGCTTTTACTTATCCAGAAATACTGCTGTGAGAGTGGTAACAGACGGGAGAAAGATCATATTCTCCCATATTAGTTTATCTTCCCTGGCTGTCTGTTAAATCCTAAATAGAATATAAAATCCATCTTACAATAATCAGGCCCCATCACATCTTAAAGACCTCCTAGTATTATATTACCCTAATAGAACGTTTCAGTCTCAGATTGTAGGTTTAAGTAGAATGGGAGGCATAGCTAATCAGACACTGTCCTATAGAACCAGCTCTCAGTTTGCTTTCCATTTTAATAATCATTATATTTAGGGCTGGATAAGTCACTATATATTACTCCTCCACTACCCCGTTTTTATTCCCCATATATACAGTGGGGCAAAAAAGTATTTAGTCAGCCACCGATTGTGCAAGTTCCCCCACTTAAAATGATGACAGAGGTCAGTAATTTGCACCAGAGGTACACTTCAACTGTGAGAGACAGAATGTGAAAAAAAAATCCATGAATCCACTTGGTAGGATTTGTAAAGAATTTATTCGTAAATTAGGGTGGAAAATAAGTATTTGGTCACCTCAAACAAGGAAAATCTCTGGCTCTCACAGACCTGTAACGTCTTCTGTAAGAAGCTTTTCTGTCCCCCACTCGTTACCTGTATGAATGGCACCTGCTTGAACTCATCATCTGTATAAAAGACACCTGTCCACAGCCTCAAACAGTCAGACTCCAAACTCCGCCATGGCCAAGACCAAAGAGCTTTCGAAGGACACCAGGAAAAGTATTGTAGACCTGCACCAGACTGGGAAGAGTGAATCTACAATAGGCAAGCAGCTTGGTGTGAAAAAATCAACTGTGGGAGCAATCATCAGAAAATGGAAGACATACAAGACCACTGATAATCTCCCTCGATCTGGGGCTCCACGCAAGATCTCATCCCGTGGGGTCAAAATGATCATGAGAACGGTGAGCAAAGATCCCAGAACCACACGGGGGGACCTGGTGAATGACCTGCAGAGAGCTGGGACCAAAGTAACAAAGGTCACCATCAGTAACACACTACAACGGCAGGGAATCAAATCCCGCAGTGCCAGACGTGTTCCGCTGCTGAAGCCAGTGCATGTCCAGGCCCGTCTGAAGTTTGCCAGAGAGCACATGGATGATACAGCAGAGGATTGGGAGAATGTCATGTGGTCAGATGAAACCAAAGTAGAACTTTTTGGTATAAACTCAACTCGTCGTGTTTGGAGGAAGAAGAATACTGAGTTGCATCCCAAGAACACCATACCTACTGTGAAGCATGGGGGTGGAAACATATTGCTATGGGGCTGTTTTTCTGCCAAGGGGACAGGACGACTGATCCGTGTTAAGGACAGAATGAATGGGGCCATGTATCGTGAGATTTTGAGCCAAAACCTCCTTCCATCAGTGAGAACTTTGAAGATGAAACGAGGCTGGGTCTTCCAACATGACAATGATCCAAAACACACCGCCCGGGCAACAAAGGAGTGGCTCCGTAAGAAGCATTTGAAAGTCCTGGAGTGGCCTAGCCAGTCTCCAGACCTCAACCCCATAGAAAATCTGTGGCGGGAGTTGAAAGTCCGTGTTGCTCGGCGACAGCCCCAAAACATCACTGCTCTCGAGAAGATCTGCATGGAGGAATGGGCCAAAATACCAGCTACTGTGTGTGCAAACCTGGTAAAGACCTATAGTAAACGTTTGACCTCTGTTATTGCCAACAAAGGTTATGTTACAAAGTATTGAGTTGTATTTTTGTTATTGACCAAATACTTATTTTCCACCCTGATTTACGAATAAATTCTTTACAAATCCTACCATGTGGATTCATGGATTTTTTTTTCACATTCTGTCTCTCACAGTTGAAGTGTACCTCTGGTGCAAATTACTGACCTCTGTCATCATTTTAGGTGGGGGAACTTGCACAATCGGTGGCTGACTAAATACTTTTTTGCCCCACTGTGTATATATATATATATATATATATATATATATATATATATAAAACACCCAGCACGCCCCTGCGGGCGGTTTATCCTTCAAGCTTGGGTCCTCTACCAGAGGCCTGGGAGCTTGAGGGTCCTGCGCAGTATCTTAGCTGTTCCCAGGACTGCGCTCTTCTGGACAGAGATCTCCGATGTTGTTCCCGGGATCTGCTGGAGCCACTCGCCTAGCTTGGGAGTCACCGCACCTAGTGCTCCGATTACCACGGGGACCACCGTTACCTTCACCCTCCACATCCTCTCGAGCTCTTCTCTGAGCCCTTGGTATTTCTCCAGCTTCTCGTGTTCCTTCTTCCTGATATTGCTGTCATTCGGAACCGCTACATCGATCACTACGGCCGTCTTCTTCTGTTTGTCTACCACCACTATGTCCGGTTGGTTAGCCACCACCATTTTGTCCGTCTGTATCTGGAAGTCCCACAGGATCTTAGCTCGGTCATTCTCCACCACCCTTGGGGGCATCTCCCATTTTGACCTCGGGACTTCCAGGTTATACTCGGCACAGATGTTCCTGTACACTATGCCGGCCACTTGGTTATGGCGTTCCATGTATGCCTTGCCTGCTAGCATCTTGCACCCTGCTGTTATGTGCTGGATTGTCTCTGGGGCATCTTTACACAGCCTGCACCTGGGGTCTTGCCTGGTGTGATAGACCCCAGCCTCTATGGATCTTGTACTCAGAGCTTGTTCTTGTGCTGCCATGATTAGTGCTATATATATATATATATATATATATATATATATATATATATATATATATATATATATATATATATGTGCTGGATTGTCTCTGCAATCCAGCAGAGACAATCCAGCACATAACAGCAGGGTGCAAGATGCTAGCAGGCAAGGCATACATGGAACGCCATAACCAAGTGGCCGGCATAGTGTACAGGAACATCTGTGCCGAGTATAACCTGGAAGTCCCGAGGTCAAAATGGGAGATGCCCCCAAGGGTGGTGGAGAATGACCGAGCTAAGATCCTGTGGGACTTCCAGATACAGACGGACAAAATGGTGGTGGCTAACCAACCGGACATAGTGGTGGTAGACAAACAGAAGAAGACGGCCGTAGTGATCGATGTAGCGGTTCCGAATGACAGCAATATCAGGAAGAAGGAACACGAGAAGCTGGAGAAATACCAAGGGCTCAGAGAAGAGCTCGAGAGGATGTGGAGGGTGAAGGTAACGGTGGTCCCCGTGGTAATCGGAGCACTAGGTGCGGTGACTCCCAAGCTAGGCGAGTGGCTCCAGCAGATCCCGGGAATAACATCGGAGATCTCTGTCCAGAAGAGCGCAGTCCTGGGAACAGCTAAGATACTGCGCAGGACCCTCAAGCTCCCAGGCCTCTGGTAGAGGACCCGAGCTTGAAGGATAAACCGCCCGCAGGGGCGTGCTGGGTGTTTTTTTTTTTTTATATATTTACACTGCAGCCATGAAATTGAATTTTATCTTCTTTCTCACATACTACGTGTTTTGTCCTCTCTATGATCTGTTTTTTTTTCTCTTTTATTTTCCCTCAATCCCTAAGTGATCAAGGCCTATGTCTGTCTTCAGTTTTGATGGAGGTTTCTTTCTACTAAAAGGATGTTTTTTCCTCCCTGCTGCTCCAGTAAATCTACCAATTTTAAATTAAAATTTTCCTGTTGAAGGTTTTTTCTTCTTATGATATTCAAGGTAATGATAAGCACTTATTGTGTGTTTTATTTTTGCTTGATTAAATGCAATTTCATTAGTTTTTTAGCATAACCCAAATATGAAATAAGTCAGTGAATACAAATGATGCAAACTGTTTATATATATAAAATTTTTATCAAGGAGGTGCCTTTGAATGAAAATTACACTAATCTTTTTTCCCCAAGCACATTTGAATGATCACTGAATAATGAATGCATATTTCAGTTGGTCCATCATTATACAGCATTATGTCTTTGATTTATTCTTTCCCACCACCATTTATCTGAGTTAATTTTATCTTAAGCTGGACGGAGGTCATTTCTTACTCTCAACTAGTTACATAATCACATTTCATTCTTCTGCTATTCTTTGCAGCATGACTAATAAACGCTTGACATCCTCTGATGTTTAAGTCTTATCTCTGCAAGATTTTCTGCGTATGGAGTACATGTGTCAGCAGCAATTATGCCACTTACCAAGCTCCTTTAACCTGTGATTTTTGGCAGCTTGAAAACTAAAATATAAGTAAATATATATAATATAAGTTGCAGCCAGAGGAGAAGGTTGAGGGCCTAGATTTAACTCGGTTAACCTTCCAGCCAGGGGTAACTACCTGAAGATTTTGTCTGAAGGATCTTGCTTGTCGTTCTAAAATTTGCTTCAAAACAGAACAAACTCACGCTCACGTTTAAGGCTTTAATATTTGATGAATGCTGATTTAGCCATCACAGCAGGTGACACATGAGCCGCTGATAGGTTCTGCAGGATGAAACTGCTCTGGATGTTGAGTACAGTGTGCAAATATACAAGCTGAGTCAAACAGAAAAGGCAATACAGCTTTTTTTTCATAGGGAAAAATCAGTGCTAACAGGCACAGTTGTGTTTTCAAAGAATTTATTATTTAGCAGTTGCAATATGAAGTAATCTTTCCTTTATATTGGCAATAATACACAGATCCTCTGACGTCATCTTCCCTGCATTCCTACATTGTTTTTTTTTTGTTGCTGTTGTTTTTTTACATTTTGATAAACCAGTTAATAATGACAGAAAATCTGCAGTCTAAAATTGATTTGTGATTGCATTTGGCACCCCATGTGTAATGGTCCAATGCAAACAGTGCACCAAGAGGTAAAAATTGTTAAAATTGCACAATAGGTAATGCAGTTGCTCATGTGAGCATCCAAATAAATAGTAGTCCCTAAAACATATTAATGTAACATGTGTATCAGGGATCCACTTCAGGTTAAATTGTGTAAAGTTAAACCCTGTCCCCCTGTTGCTTTCTTGTATGGCACTCATGCAGTTTTTCTACTAAATTGTAGATAAGCCATTGATTTTTTGTTAGCTTTATGTTAACTAGCTAATTAGGCTAATGTAAGCTGTGGATGTGGGATGAAAGGTCAATGTTAGCAAAAAAAAAAAAAACAATGCCTAATCTTGAAAAAATTATCTAAATATGCACTGGATGTCTTCAGACATGATACTGTGCAAAAAGACTGAAGCTAAAGCTGCTGGATTTTACGTAAAAATAAATGTAATTAATTAAAGATGATATAGTCTTAGAACCTTACTCTCTTTTTCCATCCTCTGATTAGTGTTTGTGATGTCAGGCAAAAAACCAAATAAAAACTCAAATCATTGTTAGGCAATAGGTGATAGTTATCTGATGTGTTTTAGCTAATGCATATTCCTCTATTGTTCTACAAAATGACTATCAACCAAAGTTAGTCAATAATAGGGACACACCAATCCTGCTTTTACCAATTCTGATCCAATACTGAGATCTTGGCATTGAGTATCTGTTGATCCGGTACCAGAGATAAATCAGTAAACTGTAATCCTCACTGTGAGGAAGAGTATCATTCCTTATGCTTTAGCTAGCACCAGGCTCAACTTAAATCATGCTTTCCTAACAAATACATGCATCCAAGAATAGAAATGTACTTGATTTTATATTTATTAATAAAATAATAAACAACAACAGGAAAAATTAATTTTATTATTTGTCTAATTTATTTGCATTAGTCCGAGCTCAGTGCAAGCCTACTGCACACTGCTTTCATTGACAGTCATGCAAGTGTCTCCTTTACTTCCTCTCAATCTGAGTTCACCTGCTTTTACTGCTCCTCAATATATTGGTGTGAAGTTGAGCTGGCACAAGCACATTATGTAACCAAGAGTGTAATAAAGAGTAATAAAAGCTTTCAAACAAATGAAGGACCAAGAAAGAGAAAGCATCAACTGCTGCTTTGCTGTTAGCTTACTTAGTACTTTGTTAGCTTGGCCAATAGCAACCACTGTTGCTGCTGAGTGAATCAAATACAGTAAAAATGAATAGATTGGTCATAGATCATCTCGTTTTAAACAATATCCAATCCAGCCTTTACAATTAGGCTCGGACCAAAATCTGATCCAAATATCATATCGGCGCATTGCTAGTAAAGTGCACCTGGACTACAAAAAGACTACAAAAAGAAACCAGAGTGTGCCTGGTACAGAAATGTTGTGTCTTGCCTACAGATTGTACATATTCATATGCAAAATCTGTTTTTAGAGATTAGGTAGTATTTGACTACTACAGTAGGTTGTCCCGTAGCAAACAGCATCTGCTACAGATAAATTTTACATTGATACAAATGAGCAAACCTCTAAAACACTTTCTTATATTTTTGAACATTGTTTTATGTTTGGTAAAGGCTTAATTTAAACACCACTGCACACTTATTATATGAGAAATCAAGAATAATAAGTGAATCCAAAGCTTGACAGACTTGCCGTGCCTGGTTATCTTTGCTAAGAAGCCACTGGACAGTCACTGTTTTAAGGGAGCTGGTTTAGCAAATGATCAGTCTGATTTATAACTGCCACTTTGGTGCTTGTTCAATTTTTAAAAGTGGATACAGCAGTTTGAGGGCATAAGAAAGTCTTTGATGCAACTTCTGGGAAAAGAAATGAAAGGAACAAGCACAAGGACATAAATGTTAAAAGTCAGTGGGGGGCACAGATGGTGATATATCAAAACTGAGTCACAGTATGAGCGGATGGATGGCTTATTGGTGTTGTCCTTCTATTTGTGGCAATGGACAACTTAGTAAAGAGCCTGATAAGAAATACTGAAAACTGGAGAGAATCTGCAGAAATTACAAAAAAACAAACAAAATTAGATCACAGTAGACTTTACTTATATGCAATGCCCATCAAGCCTGATAAATTTTTCAAATTAGTTTTAGTCCTGAAGGTAGTTTGCAGATGTCAGCGGTCAGCATTCATTCTGCGCAGTTTGGGAGGCAGGTTGTCCTCTGGCCGACTCCCTACCAAGGAGATCTGGACTGGTGCTGGGGTTGGAGCAGCAATGGTGCTAATGGCTGTGGGCAATCTGTGCTTCTCCAGCTCACTCTCCTCAGCTTCTCCATCCAAAGACAACAGCTGGACCTGCTCCTCCGGATGTCCTTGCCTCACTACAGGGATGGAGCTGGACCTCAGCCTCTGAATACTAAGCGGCAGATCTCCTGTGCTGGAGGCCTTCCCCCCAGGCAAGGCTGACCCAGTCTTCAGCCCCCTCCAGAGATGCTCCTCCCTGCTGGAGCTCATGCGCTGGAGTTTGCTGGGCAGCCTGGAGACTTGATCGTCTACATGGTCTGCATTGTCAGCTGACAGGAGCCTCTCCCTGCGGCCTACTCGGCTGCTGTTCTTCAGCAGAGGCGAAGGGGGAGTAGGCGCAACAGGCAGGGGGTTGGGTGACGTCGGGGAGGACTTCTCCTCCTGCTCTTTGACACTGTAGGGAGGTGTGGGGACTTCAAAGGTGTTGTGGAACTGGGAGTAATCAACTCTGAAGAAGCCCTCTTCAAGAGACATGACAGGGAGGAAGCGATGACCCCACAAGACTTCATCTTCAGTGTAAGATGTCCTTGCCTGGCATGTCATACCTGAGATGAAGAGAAAAGACAGAGTAGAAAAAAATTTCAAATACAGACAGGGAAAAGACAAAGAGGAGATGACTAACACACTGTAACGTTATGAGGAAAACTGAATTAAATAAAAATGGACTGACAGCCAGACAGGAAGCTGATATGAAAGTGGTGAACTGCTTCAGGGACAAGGGAGAGGGAAACATGAAAAACTAACAGAGATGGAAGCAGCCTTGTGTTTTGAATAATTAAACACCATGAAATTAAACATTGTGTTAAATATTTCATTTTATATTACTGAGAAGCTCCATCTAACACCTGCTAAATGATGATGAGACAAATGATAAGGGACAGCGATGCTTACACAAAGTTAGTTGTTTTTAAACAAGACAGCAAAAGGACCTCAGAAATAAGAATACGTTCTTACCAGTGGTCTCCACGATGCCCTCCAGAATGACAACAATCTCAAACTGATCGTTCATGAGCGAGCGCTGTGACAGGTCGAAGAACGGGCTGTTGCTGTTGATCTCATGGCAGATAGTCAAAGGTGACACTAGGAAGAGCTGATCCGCCCCCGTCCCGAAACCTACATCCAGTTCACACTGATCCAGAGGCAGGAACTCGCCCTCTGGGGTCTGCCGAGACTGTGGACACAAATGAACAGGACATTTTAGCACAAACATTGAAGTTTATACCAACACTCCCACCAAGGCAGTGTAAGGAAGAAAAGATGTACATTAAATGGATTTTCTAATCTTTCATAAAAGGGGTTTTGAGGGTTTCTACAAAGATGGAGTCCTTCTGACTCTGAGGCAGATTGCTCTGCAGCCTCAAGTCAGAACTCCTGAGATTTTGACTCGTGAGGGACCTAGCCACATAAACTAGAAAGCCTGACTGAGATAATGCTGGTGATTGGCATTTAGCAACTTCATAAACTAGCAAGAGAGTCTTAAAATCACTGATATGAAGTGGACACTTTAAAACCTGACATTATTGTTACATTTTATTTGATTTAAAACAAAAACAAAGCAGAAAGCAAAGTGTAAAAAAATTCATGCCAATTCACAGTTCTGTACTAGGTTGTGGTCAGACTATGCTGGGACCAGTTGCCAGGCAACCAGCATAGACTCAAAGAAGTTACCGGTCATATCTGCCATGCAGACATGAAAGTGTCGAGAATCTTCTTGTCACCTAAATTATCTTTAGGACATTATCAGTGTGGTGTTTGCTGTTTATGGAAGTGTATTTCCAGCTGAGGAAAACACATCTGACAAAATGAATTAATTGAATCATATTGTTGTCATGTTAAAAAAAAAAACCCTCTGAATTTCAAAGTACTGTTTTGCTTTCATGTAGAACATGCAAATGACTCTACCTACACAGCTAAAAGGTTTTATGACCCATTTTAACACACATTTTAGAGCCCTGAACTTTCCTACACATCACCCGAAAGAGGTGCATGTGAGAGTGAAAGGGTCCAAAGCCACTGAAGCATTAACCAGTTTTTAGCCTGGAGTCTCATTGGTTCAAAGTCAGTGTGTTTGATTGAAGCTAATATTCCTGCACAAAAATAGCTTTTTACAGGCTATAGTTGAGTTGATGAGGACAGATTGTCAATCTGTCAGGTTTAACCTCTCCTTTGCAGTACCTACCACTTGGTGAGTACTTTTCATGTGAAACCCAACTACTGCTACTATATATATGCACATATTCTTTATCCTTGTGTTACGGCCCTAGCAGGGCCTCTCTCTCTCTCCTGAGGGTGCCTGTGTGGGCGTGTCCCACTACCTCCTGCCTGAGGTGCCACCTTGCCCTCCTGTACAGCTGACTCCCATCAGCAATTAAGGGTATTTAAGCCCAGAGCAGGGTGAGCTCTGGGCCAGAGTGCCATTTTGTGTGTTGTCCAGCTAGTGAGCTGTGTAGTGTGTTGTCCAGCTAGTGAGCTGTGTAGTGTGTTGTCCAGCTAGTGAGCTGTGTAGTGTGTTGTCCAGCTAGTGAGCTGCGCTTTCCTTTTGACTTTTTGCTTTATTTGACCAACGCCTGAGTTTTGTTTGTTTTGTTGGTGTTTTATGGTGATAACGGCTTGTCCGTCTCTCTTAGTTGAGCTACTTTAATAAAACTCTTTAATTTAACCCTTTTGCCTCCTTGACTCCTTTTTCTGACCTGGACACCTTTTTGTTACTTCCCCCTCACCGCCTAGACCCCTCAGGGGAACGTAACAAGTGGGGGTTCGTCCGGGATATTTGAAAAGGGAGTTCTGTGTTGGATTTGGTTTTTTGATTATCTTGCTTTGTCACCTTTTGGAGATCCATAACTTCCCAGTTAAGGTAGGTGAGTGTCCAGCTGAGCTTTAAGTTCCTCCTTCGGGCACTCTTTTGTTATTTTGCCTTTGTTGTTTTTGGAGTAATCCTGGGTGGGGATTAATTCTCTGTCGGGGGTAGGCAATTCAGGGCTCCGGTCGCTGAAGTTCTGCCTTTAAAGTTGCCTCGAGCCCAGCACGCTCCGGAAGATGGGTAGGGCAAGGTTGTCGTGTTTAGGAACTGGGTAAGTTGTTTTTGTTAAGGTGGGTGTGGCGAGAGGTAAGCTGGTCAGCCAAAGTACATTGTGTAGTTGTCTGTTAATTGTCTTGATTAGGTTGTGTTTTCCTAACCCTTCACCATCCCCAAAATGGTTGACACAGCTGCTAGTGTACAGGTGTCTAGAGGCTCGTTTGTGAGCAATAACATTCACCTGGTTCCAGACTTCTGTGAATCCGGTGTTAACAGCTTTTTCAGTGTGTTCGAACGCCTGGCAACTGCACTGCAGTGGCCTCAAGATGTGTGGGGGGTGATGTTGCTGTGTCGGTTGACAGGTAAGGCTCAAGCAGCGTGTTCTGGTCTGTCTAGGCAGGACGGCCTGGTTTATGGAAAGATCAAAAGTGCCGTCCTCCAAGCCTATGAACTGGTACCTGAGGCCTATAGGCAGCATTTTCGAGGGTTGGACTTGGCGCAGGGACAGTCCTATCTTGACTTCGCCAGGGAGAAGGCGAGGCTCTTTGATAGGTGGTGTGCGGCAAGCCAGGTTAATGATGTGGGGTCCATACGTGAGCTTATGCTGGTGGAGGATTTTAAAAACTCTGTTCCTAAGTCTGTGGCCCTTTATTTAAGTGAACAGAGGGCTACAACTCTACAGCAAGCTGCCACCCTGGCAGATGAGTTTAGGCTGACTCACAAAGCAAGTGCTGTAGGACAGGATGTCCCTCTGCGCTATAGCGCATCCTGGACAGGTGAGAGTGGGCCAGCTAAGAAGGAAAACGCAGTTATGGTGTTAAGACCTAGGCCCAAACTGTGTTTTTTCTGTCACAAGCCTGGCCATGTGGTTGCCAATTGTGTCAAACTGGCACTCAAACAGAAAGCCCACTCAACACAAAAGGGGCCTGTTTTGAGAAAAGTCAGTCGTGGCTCTCAAACTGACAAGCTTGCCAGGCCTACGGAAAGGCTAAACCTGGAGCACAGTTGCTCGGTAGCACCCCGTAATCAGTGTACGAGGCCAACTAACCCTGAGCTGCCGCTGGTTGATCCTTTCTCCGGTTCATGTTCAAAACCACCCTTCAGCTCTGCACCCCTTGCTAACAAGTCTGTCTGTGTTTCAGTGAAGCCCGCTAGCTGCCTGCTGGGTTCTCAACACGTGATAGTTCGAAGCCCTGGCTATCCCATGGGACACTGTTTCGAGGGTTTGGGGCCAGTCTCTGGGAATGTTGTGAACCCACTGAGATGGGATTGGCAGTTTCCGCAGGCAATGCCTAACCGGTGCTATGGGGTTTGGTAGGTGGAAAGCCTGCAATTTCTTCATGAAACGGCTATGGACTCACTTTGTGTTATCGTAAATTTGACAAACCATGGGTTTGCATTTATGGGAGGGGGTGTTACGGCCCTAGCAGGGCCTCTCTCTCTCTCCTGAGGTTGCCTGTGTGGGCGTGTCCCACTACCTCCTGCCTGAGGTGCCACCTTTCCCTCCTGTACAGCTGACTCCCATCAGCAATTAAGGGTATTTAAGCCCAGAGCAGGGTGAGCTCTGGGCCAGAGTGCCATTTTGTGTGTTGTCCAGCTAGTGAGCTGTGTAGTGTGTTGTCCAGCTAGTGAGCTGTGTAGTGTGTTGTCCAGCTAGTGAGCTGTGTAGTGTGTTGTCCAGCTAGTGAGCTGTGTAGTGTGTTGTCCAGCTAGTGAGCTGTGTAGTGTGTTGTCCAGCTAGTGAGCTGTGTAGTGTGTTGTCCAGCTAGTGAGCTGCGCTTTCCTTTTGACTTTTTGCTTTATTTGACCAACGCCTGAGTTTTGTTTGTTTTGTTGGTGTTTTATGGTGATAACGGCTTGTCCGTCTCTCTTAGTTGAGCTACTTTAATAAAACTCTTTAATTTAACCCTTTTGCCTCCTTGACTCCTTTTTCTGACCTGGACACCTTTTTGTTACTTCCCCCTCACCGCCTAGACCCCTCAGGGGAACGTAACAAGTGGGGGTTCGTCCGGGATATTTGAAAAGGGAGTTCTGTGTTGGATTTGGTTTTTTGATTATCTCGCTTTGTCACCTTTTGGAGATCCATAACTTCCCAGTTAAGGTAGGTGAGTGTCCAGCTGAGCTTTAAGTTCCTCCTTCGGGCACTCTTTTGTTATTTTGCCTTTGTTGTTTTTGGAGTAATCCTGGGTGGGGATTAATTCTCTGTCAGGGGTAGGCAATTCAGGGCTCCGGTCGCTGAAGTTCTGCCTTTAAAGTTGCCTCGAGCCCAGCACGCTCCGGAAGATGGGTAGGGCAAGGTTGTCGTGTTTAGGAACTGGGTAAGTTGTTTTTGTTAAGGTGGGTGTGGCGAGAGGTAAGCTGGTCAGCCAAAGTACATTGTGTAGTTGTCTGTTAATTGTCTTGATTAGGTTGTGTTTTCCTAACCCTTCACCATCCCCCAAAATGGTTGACACAGCTGCTAGTGTACAGGTGTCTAGAGGCTCGTTTGTGAGCAATAACATTCACCTGGTTCCAGACTTCTGTGAATCCGGTGTTAACAGCTTTTTCAGTGTGTTCGAACGCCTGGCAACTGCACTGCAGTGGCCTCAAGATGTGTGGGGGGTGATGTTGCTGTGTCGGTTGACAGGTAAGGCTCAAGCAGCGTGTTCTGGTCTGTCTAGGCAGGACGGCCTGGTTTATGGAAAGATCAAAAGTGCCGTCCTCCAAGCCTATGAACTGGTACCTGAGGCCTATAGGCAGCATTTTCGAGGGTTGGACTTGGCGCAGGGACAGTCCTATCTTGACTTCGCCAGGGAGAAGGCGAGGCTCTTTGATAGGTGGTGTGCGGCAAGCCAGGTTAATGATGTGGGGTCCATACGTGAGCTTATGCTGGTGGAGGATTTTAAAAACTCTGTTCCTAAGTCTGTGGCCCTTTATTTAAGTGAACAGAGGGCTACAACTCTACAGCAAGCTGCCACCCTGGCAGATGAGTTTAGGCTGACTCACAAAGCAAGTGCTGTAGGACAGGATGTCCCTCTGCGCTATAGCGCATCCTGGACAGGTGAGAGTGGGCCAGCTAAGAAGGAAAACGCAGTTATGGTGTTAAGACCTAGGCCCAAACTGTGTTTTTTCTGTCACAAGCCTGGCCATGTGGTTGCCAATTGTGTCAAACTGGCACTCAAACAGAAAGCCCACTCAACACAAAAGGGGCCTGTTTTGAGAAAAGTCAGTCGTGGCTCTCAAACTGACAAGCTTGCCAGGCCTACGGAAAGGCTAAACCTGGAGCACAGTTGCTCGGTAGCACCCCGTAATCAGTGTACGAGGCCAACTAACCCTGAGCTGCCGCTGGTTGATCCTTTCTCCGGTTCATGTTCAAAACCACCCTTCAGCTCTGCACCCCTTGCTAACAAGTCTGTCTGTGTTTCAGTGAAGCCCGCTAGCTGCCTGCTGGGTTCTCAACACGTGATAGTTCGAAGCCCTGGCTATCCCATGGGACACTGTTTCGAGGGTTTGGGGCCAGTCTCTGGGAATGTTGTGAACCCACTGAGATGGGATTGGCAGTTTCCGCAGGCAATGCCTAACCGGTGCTATGGGGTTTGGTAGGTGGAAAGCCTGCAATTTCTTCATGAAACGGCTATGGACTCACTTTGTGTTATCGTAAATTTGACAAACCATGGGTTTGCATTTATGGGAGGGGGTGTTACGGCCCTAGCAGGGCCTCTCTCTCTCTCCTGAGGTTGCCTGTGTGGGCGTGTCCCACTACCTCCTGCCTGAGGTGCCACCTTTCCCTCCTGTACAGCTGACTCCCATCAGCAATTAAGGGTATTTAAGCCCAGAGCAGGGTGAGCTCTGGGCCAGAGTGCCATTTTGTGTGTTGTCCAGCTAGTGAGCTGTGTAGTGTGTTGTCCAGCTAGTGAGCTGTGTAGTGTGTTGTCCAGCTAGTGAGCTGTGTAGTGTGTTGTCCAGCTAGTGAGCTGTGTAGTGTGTTGTCCAGCTAGTGAGCTGTGTAGTGTGTTGTCCAGCTAGTGAGCTGTGTAGTGTGTTGTCCAGCTAGTGAGCTGCGCTTTCCTTTTGACTTTTTGCTTTATTTGACCAACGCCTGAGTTTTGTTTGTTTTTGTTGGTGTTTTATGGTGATAACGGCTTGTCCGTCTCTCTTAGTTGAGCTACTTTAATAAAACTCTTTAATTTAACCCTTTTGCCTCCTTGACTCCTTTTTCTGACCTGGACACCTTTTGTTACTTCCCCCTCACCGCCTAGACCCCTCAGGGGAACGTAACACCTTGATCAAAAGGTAACCGAAGCTATAGATCCAAAGGGCAGATTCTTAATCATTAAACTATCTATACGTGATAAAAAGCTATGTATTGCAAGTGTATATGGTCCAAATGTTGATGATCCCTCATTCTTTCACGGTTTTTTCAGTGCACTCTCTGAACACTTAGATGGCACACTTGTTCTTGGAGGTGACCTCAACCTTGGACTAAATGAAGACATGGATAGGCTCAATACAGCGGGAACTCAGCGTAATTGGCAGTCCACAAATATAATCAAACAGTATATGAGCGACTTTGGTCTTTGCGATGCATGGCGCTCCCTTCACCCCACCAGTAAGGAATATACTTTTTTCTCACATGTCCATCACTCCTACTCTCGTCTGGATTATTTTTTGGTCAGCAGCTCACTGCTGAACGACATTTCAGACACTGAGATTCACCCTATAGCTGTCAGCGATCATGGTCCTGTATCTTTAACACTAATGCACAAGAATAATACTACGCCAAGAAAAAACTGGAGATTTAATATATCACTACTTAAAGATGAAGACTTTATTAAATATTTTAAAAAAGGGTGGACTTCATATTTGAACTATAATGACACTCCCGAAACATCAGCTTCTGTTCTATGGGAAGCAGGGAAAGCTGTGATGAGAGGTAAAATAATTTCTTTCTCATCACATAAAAAGAAAAAAGAAAACAAAAATATTCAGGAATTAGAAAAAAACATCAAATCACTAGAAGAAGCCTACGCGTCCCACCAAGATCAGGAAACATTGAACAAAATACGCAAAACAAAACTAGAATTAAATGAGATAATTGATAAAAAAAACAAAATTCTTAGTACAAAGACTACGCCTACAAAATTATGAACATGGTAATAAATCCGGTCAATTTCTAGCAAACCAGCTAAAAATAAATAAAGAAAAAACAACTATATGTGCTGTTCAACATTCATCTGGGAACACAGTATATGAACCGATACAAATAAACAACATTTTCAGGGATTTCTATAAAACGTTGTATTCACCACAAATAAACCCATCTAAAAAAGAAATTGATCAGTTTTTGGACAACATAACTCTTCCAAAATTATTGGACACTCAAGCAATGGCACTGGATTCACCACTGACACCAGGTGAACTCCAGGAAGCCCTGATAAGTATGCACAATAATAAGGCTCCAGGTCCAGATGGCTTTCCTGCAGAATTCTACAAAGAATTCTGGTCGATTCTAGCACCAGTTTTCTACAGAACGTTGTTGGAAATTAAAGAAAAGGGCAGACTTCCATCAAATATGAATTCTGCAAACATTAATCTCCTGCTAAAACCAGGCAAAGACCCTGTATATCCCTCAAGCTATCGTCCAATATCCCTTATAAATGTAGACCTTAAAATAATCTGCAAAGCTCTCTCAAAGAGACTGGAGAAAATGACCCCCCTCTTAATTCATCCTGACCAAACTGGTTTCATAAAAGGTAGGCACTCATCAACAAATACACGTAGATTACTTAATTTGATAGACTACTCATACAGTAAAAACCTAGAAACTACAATATTCTCTTTAGACGCAGAAAAAGCATTTGACAGAGTTAACTGGAAATTTCTATTTGCAACTTTACACAAATTTGGTTTTGGATCCTCTTTCATAAACTGGTTAAAAATATTATATAATTCCCCAACAGCTTGTGTTAGAACAAATGACCAGACATCCTCCAGCTTCTGTCTCTTGAGGGGCACCAGGCAGGGATGCCCACTCTCCCCTTCACTATTTGCAATTTTTATTGAACCACTAGCAGCAGCAATTAGACAGAATTCAGTAATTAAGGGCATAAAATGCAAGAACGTGGAACATAAAATCAGCCTTTATGCGGATGATGTGTTACTCTTTCTCCAAAATTCACAAACCAATATCTCTGGGGTGATTGAATTGATAAACTCTTTTGCAAGAATATCAGATTACTCAATTAACTGGTCAAAATCTACAGTCCTACCGATTAATTGCTCCTTCCATAATTCCTCTTCTACACCACTGCAATTGGGAAATATAAAATATTTAGGTATTAATGTTTCTCCCAAGCTTGCAGATCTAACTAAATTAAACCATATCCCACTTTTAAAGAAGGTAGAAGATGATCTGGCTAGATGGAAATGTCTACCCATATCACTCATGGGAAGGGTTGCCGCTATAAAAATGATGGTCTTACCAAAAATAAATTATTTATTCTCAATGATCCCAACTAAACCGCCACAAGATTGGTTCAGATCTCTAGATTCATGTATGTCCAAATTCCTTTGGAAAAATAAACCCCCACGTATAAGCTTAAAAACACTACAAAAGACCAAGGATAAAGGAGGACTAGAACTGCCTAACTTTCAGCACTACTTCTTAGCCAACAGGCTTCAGTTTATCTCAGGATGGCTAAAACACACCCTCTTAGATGAACCTTGGCTAGATGTAGAACAAGCACTCTGCAATAATCTAGAGATCTCAGACCTACCATTTATCAGCTCAAACATCCAACGACATGAATGCTTTAAAAGCATCAACATCAGCTCTTCTCTGACAGCATGGTGGGAGTTTCTAAAATTGACGGCGTCTTCATTAATCCCATGCAAACGTACACCTATCTGGAACAACCCTGACATATTACAAAACAATAATATGATAAACTTTTCACATTGGAGTGATAAAGGAATCAAATATTTAGAACATATACTAGAAGGAACAGAATTTATTTCATTTGACGGACTAGTTACACAATATGGGATCAACAAGAAAAGATTTTTAGAATATCAACAAATTAAATCCATAGTAAAAAAGAAATTTAAACCGGGTCAAGTTGAACTACAAACACCACCAAGTGTGGTTCAATTTCTTACTCTTAAACCCCCCAAATTACTATCCAAAATATACAGAATGCTTTCTATAACAGATGAATCAATATCACTTCCTATTGCAAAATGGTAAGCGGATTTATCAGTTAACTTAGACCTAAACTTCTGGTCTCAGATTTGCTTAAAAACCTTTCATCTAATTAGAAATCCCAGTCTTCAATTAATTCAATACAAAATATTACATAGAGTGCACTATACAGGTCATCGGATGTTCAAGATGGGCTTTACGTCTACCAACAACTGCTCACACTGCCAAACCAATTCACCGGACAATTATATCCACGCTCTTTGGTTCTGTCCACCAGTTCAGAAGTTTTGGCGTGAGATATGTGAAGACCTATCGAAGTGTCTGAAATGTAACATTCCAACTTCCCCCTTAGTGTGTTTGTTGGGCAGCTTAGATAATGTCACTTCAGAAAAGAATATCGCCCATATGGTTTTCACTGCCCTATGCATAGCCAAGAAAACAGTCCTCATGAACTGGATTGGTTTGATTGATTGATTGGTAATTTATTTCAACATGTGAACAATATACAAGTACATTTAGAAAAGAAATGAGAGAAAAAAAATATACTATACAAATTACATACAAAAAAACATTCTGATTAATTTACATGTTGAAAGGGAGTGGGAAGAAGTATACACTTATTTAATCCCACCCCTGTCCCATAAATTATCAGTGAATATTTAGTCAGCTTCCTTACTGATATAATTTGTAATAAAAATAGTGAACAGATTTCTGATATACTATATACTATAATATCACATCATGAATTTTTTGTTTGTTTGTTTTTAAATAGAGACATTCACTTAATTTAAATATTTTCCTTTTCTTTATAGATCGAGAAGATCATATTTTTATAACTCTTTTTGAACAGTTTTATGTTTGGACATTGCTTTAATTCCATATTCAGTTTGTTCCATAGTTTCACTCCTTGAACAGAAACACAAAAGCCTTTTTCTCCTGGAAAAATAAAAATAATCTTAATTCTAACCAATATAGAAATTATCTATTAGATTACATTAGTCTTGATACAGCCTCTGCCACCACATCAGATCAATTGCTCTGGGCTCCTTTGATCAGCTCCATCACCTAGTGGGGGTGGGGGGTCATAGTTTGGTCCCGCCTTCACTGTTGTGATTGGTGTGGGGGTAGGGACAGGCTTAGGGCGTCGGGGGGTTCCCCGGAGGCATCTTCCTTGGGGGGCTCAACCCGGGGTAGCGGTCATGTCCGGTTAGGGGCTCTGTTGGCTCTCCGGTGACTGTTTCCTCGCGGCTGCGTGCAGCGGGGCTAGGGGAGGGTCTGTGCTGACGGACGTGGGTTACTGACCTGGTAGCCTGGCTGCCCCTGGGTGGGTCCGGGATGGGCGTGAGGTTCTGGGGGCGCTCCGTCTCTGGGCTGGGACCCGGACCGGGCCTCGGGGGCTTGGGTCCTGGTTGGTGTGTTGCCGGGGTTGTGGGCGGGTGGGTGCATGGGGGCTCAGCCCTGGAGCAGGGTGCCGCCGGTGCGTCGAGCCACCTGGGGGGCTCTTCAACTGGTGGGGGAGATTGTCACATCTTGCAGGAGCTTTCCTCTCCTCAGGAGCTCCCTCTGCAGGAGGGGGAGATACAGGAGAGGTGGAGGAAGATCTCAGTCTGGGTGTTTATTGTCTTATGTAGTCTGGAAGATGAGTGGATGGTGGGGTGGGTGCAGTTTTCTCTGTGGTGGGGTTGGGTGGACTGTCCCGGGCTCTGTGGGGCCGGGCGGCGCTGCTGCACTGGGCCCGGTCTGGATGGGCCTGGGCCCCCTTTCCCTGGCGGGTCGCGGAGTATGGGGGTGCCTACTGGGGTCAGCGGGGGAGCTGGCCCCAGGGAGGGGTCACCTGCCCCTCCCTTCCTTCCCTCCCCATCTCCAGCTGCCTCCCTCTTCCCGCTCCACCACAACCACCCACACATGCAGGGCCTTGGAGTAGGGGTATGTCACCAGGGTGCAGAGGAGGCTACCCCCCCCCCCCCCCCCCCCCCTCTGTCCCCTTCTGGCTGCCTCTGCCTCAATTTTATCCCACAACTTAGACATTCACATTACTCACACTCTCATTACACATACATATAGGATCTTGGGGGTGGGCACGATACACGGAGTCCAAAGTACCATCAGGGTGTACACCCCACCCCTGGCATCGTTGCCCACCTCTCAATTTTAAATACACGTAGACATTGAGGGCTAGCAGGAGGGACCATGCGCTTACCTGCTGCTCTCTGGCAGGTAGCTCCATGCCCTCCTGGGTTTTAAATGCACCTTAGAACACACATGCATCAACATTACAATGAGCGGGTGGAGGGAGGTTTGGAGTCTTCTCTCACCCCCGTTCTCTGCGACCTGCTGGAGCAGGGGGGCTAGGACTAGGAGGAGGAGTTGGCCGTCCGACTGCGGTCTGGAGTGTGGAGCCTTCCTGCTGCTGCGGAGTCGGGGCGGTCTGCCTCCCCCCACCGCAGGGAAAAGGGAAACACCACCTGGGTCTGGGTGCAGTTCCCCCCTCCAGGGGCGGGGGCACCTAGACCCGGTTTGTAGAGTACGCTTGGGGAGTGTGATCGTGTGTACAACGTCTCTTTATGTCTGTCTCCACGTTGGTTGAGTGTGGAGTAAGTGCATATGAGAGCATGAGGGTGGGAATGGATGTTTGTATCTGTGTGTGCCTGTATTTCTGTGTCTATATGTCAGGTTGGGTGTCAGGCGCCACCTCTCTGGGGACACCTCAGGCCCTCCAAGGTTTGGAGGCCTATCTCCCCCTACCACCACTTCCCCTGCCAGTGGCGGACCCCCTCAGACATCGGTGCGTTGGTGGTTCTTTGTGTCCGGGGATGGGCGTCCAGGTACACACCGGCTCACTCCTTGGCGGCCGCTTATTGGGGCCTGGAGCCTGGGGCTCGCTCGGGCCACTTCGGAGGTGGGGTGCCCCCGGCCTCTCGGCCTGGGGCTCGGTCACTCAGGCGCAGCTGGCTGCCGGCGGAGCTCACGGGCGCGTCACTGCAACTCCCCCTGGCTTCTGCTCCGCGGCTGCTGAGTGAGCCCTCATCTGGGACTCTCCTCAGCTCTTTCCGGGACAGTGGCGCAGCTGCCCCTCTGTTGGTCTTCCTTGGTCTCTTGTGTTCTGGGGGCCTCTGGATGTCTGGAGTTTTGATCTCCTCCACACCTGCTTCATACCCTGGAGGACGGGGCTGTGGCCCCCCCACACCCTCTAGCAGATTATTACATGAAGGAACCTTTTAAAAAAACAAAAAACAAGCGCGTCCATGCTCACAGGTGTACACACGGGTGATCACACCCACAAACTACACCCTTTTTGGCTCCTACCTCAAAGCACACTGTGTTCTGTTGATCTTATGTGCTGCACAATAATGTTTAACATTTAGTATTTACTGTCATATTCCCATATATCATTGTGATGTTGTTTATTCTATTACTCTTGTTCTCTTCTGCTTGCTTTCTTTTTTCTTTCTCAGCAGGTGATCCAGGTGATTGATATATGCATTTTTTTTTCTCTGCCCGTTCTGTTGGTTTTTGTCTTTTGCCCTTCTCCCCCGTCCCTCTTCTCAGCTGTTTCTCTTTCCCTCTTTCTTTCTCCCCTTCTTTCCCCCAGTCAAGTCTGTCCCGTATTCAGTAAGTGAAAATAAAATAAACAATAAAAGGTGAATCAAATGGACCATTACGGCAAGGCTGGGATGGTCAGTTTGGTAAAGTAAATCCGTTGGGCATCTTTCTTTGCCTTTAGACAACAATTCTGATGGCAAAAGAGCCAAACGGGACAGGCCAAAAAAAAAAAAAAAAAAAAAAAATTGTTATATTGGAAGAAAAGACCACCAGCTAACAGCTATTCAGTACTGAAATTTCTACTGGGTGGTTTGTTGAGCACAACAATGAGTTCACTGTACTCAAATGGCCTCCACTGTCACAGATCTCAGTCAAACACAGCCTCTTTGGGATGTGGTGGAAAAAGAGATTTGCATCATGGATGCGCCGTCGACAAATTTGCAGCAACTGTGTGAAGCTGTCATATCAATATGAACCAAAAATTCTGATGGTTCCAAATCTATGATGAATTAAAGCAGTTCTGAATGCAAAAGGAGATCCAACACAATGTAAGCAATGTGGACCTAATGAAGTGTATTTTTGCTGTATAGTGGTAAAAGCAAGAACAACTGACCTGAGGAGGCAATAGCACTGAAATGTACTTGTCACACTGACTGGCAGACATGCAGGGTAAAAGTGAGAATGAAGGTGTTAAAACAATAGTCTCTCACCTTCCCAGCATCTCGTTCTGACAACCCAAGCACCAGTAATCTTTATTTCATTTTTTTTTTCATTCACTGTGTACACACCTCATAATTTCCAGCAGATTAGACCCCATTGAAATTCTCAGCAACAGTCTGGCCTTAAAAAAACCAACATTGTTGACCAAATGTAGACCAAATAGGGCAAATCTAAATAAGTAAAGTATGTGTTAAATGAAAATATCAAGAAAGAAGCTCAAAGAAAAGGCCAAAAAGAAAAAATACTGATAATACCCATATGAGTTCTAACATTTCATACATAAACAGAAGGGTGAAAATCATCTTTCCCCGTTGTTAATGTTTATTAGTAGATTAAATAGATTATATCTTCTTCCCGTCGCCTACTGTTAACTTTCATGAAGAGTGGCCTCCCCGGCCCTTTGAGCAAGGAGCCAATCGGTTCACAGATGGCAAACAGCCTGTCATTTGTATTCACCGTGATGTTGAGGACAGAAGGGTGTGACATTTCACAGGAAGACGTCTGTGCCCACAGATCCCCGGCTCGCCTTCTTGAGGGAAAGTGTCACCCATCATGCTGCATCAGTGGCTGCCGCTCACTGAACGCGCAGACGGGGAGCCGATGTAACATGTCCACTGAAGTTAAGTCGAAAAAGCAAGAAATGCGGATGTTTTTTATGTAACAGTGAGAACTCTACTTAAAAGGAAACAAGCAGAAAAAGCTGTAAAAAGCTACACCACCCACCGCGCCTTTGATCTGTCAGTCTACGGGGTGTATTCTCGTAACAAATAAAATAATGTTACTCGATTTGGGGATTTCATCAAGGAAGAGATGTAAAATCTCCTCAGTCAGAGTCTGATCATGCCTGGAATGGAGGGGTGCCTGCATAGGGTGGCTTTGCCAAACCAAACAAACTGCTTCTGTTTACCTTTGCCATTAAAGATAAAGTAATTCCATCTTTGATGCCTAAAACAATCAGGTCATGTCCGCTGTAAAGTGTTTTGGCAACTGTTAAGCCATTAAATGCATTAATCTGTTTACTCCAGCTGGACTTCCTGGATCGATTGTCTTACCGGTAGCCACTATAAATAACAGACACCCTTACAAAAGCAGCCCTTCCTTTTGCTTTTGGTCTAAATCCCAGCTTATAGGATTACATCGTCTGACATTAAATACTTTTCACTTTATTGCTGAGAGCTTGGAGATATTACTCTCACTCTGCATGATAAATATAAAGTGGCATTCATCGGGCAGTTTGCTTAGCTTAGCAGCACAAAGCTATCATTTCAAAGCAGCAACCTCCAGGGCTGAGAAATGAGTAGCAAAAACAGTAGTTCCTGCATTGGCTACTTGTGGCTGGCTTCAAAAGCAAGACAGTCCCCACTGACTCCTGTGGGGAAATACCCAACTTCAGCAATGAATTTAACACTTTTACAGCCTTTAATAAAAAAAACTTTACAGTAGCTCCTTTTAGAGCACACCCATTTTTATGGTTTTTTTTTTATGTTTGTTTTTATTGTTGATGTCATTATCTGACAAATATGACCTCCTGCTTGGTACAGACTGTATGCTACAGAACTTGTCCTGTCTCCAGCCCCTCACTCCCAAACTGGCTGCAGCACATGGTTGTTTCCTGTTAAAAAGGAGTTTTTCCTTCCTGCTGTTGCCAAGTCTTTGCTCATATGGGTCTTCTGATTGTTAGGGTTTTCTCTCTGTTATTATTAAGGCTTTACCTTACATTACCAAGTGCCTTGATTATTGAGAACTGAACCCTCTTGTCTAACTATGGTATAGATAAGAGGGTGGGAAAATGCTAACATTGAGGCTCTTCAATTATGCCTCTGATGTTTTCATATTTACACTTAGTGAACAGTAAAATGCAGTCCAGTGTGGTAATAGGTATTGCTGCTTAAATCCTTTTTATCCAGCTTAATTATCCATCTAACTGCCCTTCTTTTTAGCAGCAATCTTTATGACATCAAAAACAGGCAAAGCTCAAGATTTCCTTCTATTTAAATATAATAATGGTGCTACTGCACTAGATTTTCCCATTTGGAAACCAGTGTACTGGTAAGTCATTTATTTCTGGGTGTAAAGGTAAAACTGCTGATTTTAATAAATCCTCACTGCTTGCCTCACTAGCGCTGTAGTGCTACAACAGAGTTATACCCCTGCCAAGGACGCAGAAAGCTGCTGGATGGCTTTAACAATGTAAAAGCCTTGTGTGTTCTCTTAGTGCTGCTAAACAGTCAGCGCCACAGGGGGGGAAATTAATGGCCTTTGGAAGAGGTCCTGATATGGAGGGGGTGCTTAATTTACCAAGCCACCTGAGATTCAAGTTGAGTGAAGGCAGGCCCTCTCCCTGGTGACTCACTTCCCCTTCAGTGAGAGTTTGTGTGGACTGTGTGTGCAAATGCATGTGTTTGAGAAAGATACTAAACCCAGACATCAACAATGCAACACAAATGTATTACTTTTGTGTTTGACATGCAAATGTGGACATGTGTCCAGCTACTGGGCTTTGAGCGGGAGATAAAATGTGATTCTCGCACAGACGTTGCATTCTATCTCTCAATCTGTCTGCCACAACATTATCGCTTTTGCCTCTTCTTCTCTTCTTTCTTCTGCTTTCCCTGCTTGTCCTTCAGAGTTAGACGGTGGCAGATGTTGCGAGTCATGCCGGCATATCTGCCGGCCTGTCTCGCTAAGCTCCTGCATGCATGCCTGTCTCTCTGCTTCTCGCCCTTATCACTTATCTCCTGCTGTGGACCAACCTACTGAGACAAGCTTCTGTTGACACTGACGAGCACCGCCCAGCTGTCACTCTCCCCCGCTGCATTTTTGTTCAGTCTTGTTTGCCACACTTGCTGCTGTCTACTGCTTCCATCTCCTTTGTCCTACCAATTTTTTTTCTTGCCAAGATAAGCTCGTTACGACCGCGCTCTGACGGCAACCCACATGCCTGCATGTTTCCATTTTAATATTATATTTCACTTGTGCTGCAGGGGTCAGAGCACCTCTGCATTCCACTGGTTTATTAATTAATGCTGCATCAATATTAATGGAATTTCAAGGACTTTTATGTTTTTACATTAACATGCATTGTGGATATAGGGTGGGCAGTACTGCCAGAGAGCTGTGTTTCTGCTCATAATTAAGTTTGTTATGTGTAACCATAAAATTGGGATCTACTATTATATTTCACCAGGCACAAGTTAATTACTTGTGTCTGGTGAAATATAATACAGCCTAAAGCTGCATTCTTTCTAGTTCTCTTAAAAGTGGCTATATGTATGTACACTATGCCAACAAATGCCTTGAAATACACTTGTCTAACAGCAGTATTGAACTGGATGCAGTTGAATGGGTTCATGAATTCACATCTAGCACTGCAAACTGGTTACTTGAATCTTACATTCAGGACGAATAACCCGGTTTTTATCCTGGTGCCATAACCCATAACTAACTCTTCGTTCTTGTGAGTATTTTTGAATCATTCTAAAATGTGTTTTGTGGACTTAGAGAGGGAATTTCACTGCAGCCCTGTGGATGGTAATCCTGGTATTACTGTAGTTGGAATTTGATTTGTATTGCTATCAGCAAGTCTGATGTTTTCCATTGCTGGACTTCCCTACTCCTGCTCTTCGTCACAAATGCTGTGGCAGCCAAAGGGTGGAGGGTGTCACATTTGGTGTTCTCAGGATCTGCTTTTTCCAGCTGATTTAGTTCTGATAGCTCCTTCAAGCCATGACCTCCAGTTTGCAATGGGTTAGTTTGCTTCAGAATGTGCAGCAAATGTGTAAAGCGCTTTGAGTGCTCAGAAGAGTAGAAAAGCGCTATATAAGAACCAGTCCATTTACCAAAATTAGCACCTCCAAGTTTAAGGCCATGGTTTTCAGGCAGAAAGGATGGAGTGCCCACTCCAACCTGGGAATAAGTTGCTAGCCCGAGTGCAGAAGTTCAGGTATCTCCGAGTCTTGGTCACAAGTCACGGAAGAAGGGAGTGGGAGATTGAAATAAGGCTACAATGTTTAAAGTAAATTTTTTATATTCTTATCGCATCTTCTAGACAAGTCCCACATGTCACTGAGCTTGTCGATAAAAGAGACATGTGAAATGGAAAGAGGCACGCCCACCATCACCTCCTACTTTACATTTCTACTTGTGCTTCAGTCCTCTAAACTTCTACTGATGAAACTCAGTAAAATTCACATCCAGCAGTTAGAGGGCAAACTCAAGGAGATCAGTGTTGGCTTTAATGTTCATTAATTCCTCCTTGCAATGTTCATGCAAGGGGGAATTATTTAGGACTCCAGTGACAGTTTCTTACATCATTGTGTAAAAGAGTCAGAAAATACATAGCTGAAGAGTCCAAATACTCCACCAAGTATTCTTTTCTGTAATAATTCACTGACTGCACACACACCAACTTTACTTTTTCCCAAAAGTCCAGAGTATCCAGGTCCCACAGCATATTTATGGCCCATGCCTAGGTATCTCCGTGCCACCGTACATTTGCACTGCTCCATCATTAGGATTTACTGCAGCATGCCTCATTTCTTCAGCCAGCTTTGTGGGCAAAAAATCTGACAGTGACCTTGAGTGGCGTGCTACCTGAACATGAGCCATGGCATCGTTTGCACAGTGCAGCTGTAGTACTAGAGGGCTATGTTGAATCAATCTACTCTACAATACACCGCTGTGCAGTCTGACAACACAGTGACGTACATGGGCAGGAAAAAAGGAACAATGCAGCAGTGTTACAATCATACCCTGCACACAGATTTCACAGCACGATTAGTCCAGGATCCAAAGATGATGAAGGCTTCTTCTTAAAATATCACAATCAGCTAATGTGGACAAGACTTATGAATTCATCAAACAGGTTTTGACCCTTTACTGCAGGTTAATTGAATATTTTTATTTTTATTTTTATTTTACACGTGATTCATGTGTCCTGGACATCTGACCTTCCATTAACACATAAATGATTGTAGCTTAAAAATATCATTTAATGATCATTACTCACTGGCAGAAATCCCAGGTCAGGATCATCACATAAATTTAATCAACTGATCTTAGAAAGGAAGCCAAGGACTGTTTAAATAAAGTCTGAAAAAAAAAAGCTGATGGATGAAAGCACTCTAAACAGCAAATGTTTACCATGCAGTAATTAAGCAGCACTCCAGGCTGGCACGTTCACTTAAACTTGAGACGTGAGGCAAGACCAAGAAAGCTACCTGCACAGCTAAAGTACTGGGTCTCCATTATGTATCTAATCAGCAACAGTAATGCAGCATTTGTTCCAGTACGTTCTGCTGTGAATGCTACAAATCACACCTGACTGATGAATTCAGTTCCAGTATCAGGAACCGAATACAGCTTAAACTTTCATAACAATTCCTCTTTAATGATAAATCTACAGTGGCTCTGATTGAGGCTGAAATTTTACAGCGTGTCCCGTGGGTGTTTGTTTTACTGCTTTCACTCTGTTATTTCAAACAGGACAGAATGCATTAGAGGTGACTATGCAGAGTGTAAAACGGCCTGAAATGAACTGCTCTCCTCTGCAGAGGGAGGAAAGTTGATGATGGTGCATTCTGTGTGATTATTCATCTGTGAGACTGGTGATTAAGTGCAATCAAGACACTATATTTTTCCTTTGCCTTTCTCAGCTGTTAATTAAAGGACAATTGATAAAGTAATGAAAGAAAAATGGGAGAAAGAGCTGAAACAGTGGCAGTAATAAGGCTTTTAATAATGAGTGACTTTTATTTATTATTTCTTTCTTTTTATTGAAGTCAAATGAAAAATAGAGGGATTAAAACATTTTAAAAGGACTTTAAACATTTTTTTTCTGTTGACTTGGTTAAGAAAACAAAATAAACAACTAAGTACAATCAACTCGTTGGTGTGAGTTCATAAAAGTGAGCCGTCACTGAAGATCACCTCACAACTCCAAAGGAGTAACAAAAGCACAGATAACTGTCACAACAAAGCGCTGCCGGCTATTAAGGTTTAAACTGATGAACACTGCTACAGGGAGCTTATGCGGGCTCATACAAAGTCCTCAAATTGTGATGAATTGTTGTGTTTGGACTTTTTTCAGCACCTGAGATACACAGACACTGTTGAGCACTGTCCATCAGTCATAAGGTCTGCAGGCCAAAAAGAAATGTTGCTTAGAGGACTTGAGAAAAGCATTCCCCTGGTGAGAGACTGCTGTTTGAAGCTGCAGTTTCAGTCTATTTCAGTTGTGAAATTGCATGACACAAAATGTTTTCCTCTTCCCTTTTATCATAGCCGACAGCAGCTGCCTCAGCTCTCCTTTCATCCTCCGGATTTTTATTTTTATTTTTTGCAGCACTGAAAGGCAGCAGTTGCTCTGGTAAAATGCCAAATCACTGTCACGTCTCAGTATTTAATAGTTACATTTTGTCCTGTCTTTAGGAAAGAGTGGCCACAGGAATTACAGCCATTGTAGCCGGTTAACTTTAGAAATGATCTTTTAACCAAGTGCTTGTGCTGTAGTTGGCCACAAACTATTTCCTGGGGGAGGCATTCATCTCATCTGTGGACAGCTTAAGTTGAGGCTGAATTTGAATATACAACCCACTGACAGCCATACTGCTGACTGAAGGAGGGGTGGGGGGCAGTTTGTGATGACCCTCGCTGAAGCAGGCGGCTCACTCAGCATCTCAGAAATGAAGAGAGGAGAGCTGATAAACACAGAGCTGAAATACACAGCCTGTAGCTGTAAGTAGGATGCTCCGGGGAGTAAATGGCCACTTATTAAAGCACAACTCACGATGGAGCCTCGCTATAAAAGCAGAGCCCCTACAGCAGGGATGCTAAACTCATTTCAAATCACGTACAGGCTGATCTTAAACCTCTGGTAGTTCATTGTCCAGACTGTTCTGTACCTATAAAATATAAATCTTCCATTAGGTCAGAAAAAACGTACAATTTATCTATTACTTAATTACTTTGGTGTAGTGTGTGAATGGAAGTTGTTGTTTATATATATATATATATATATATATATATATATATATATATATATATATATATATATATATATATATATATATATATATATATAGGAAAAGCTCTAACACTTGGAGAGTTACAGTTAAAAGTTCTAAGTCCATGCTTTCCTTCGTATATTCCAGGCCATCCAGTGGGAATCTTTGCCCTGAAATAGTCAAATCTGGGAATTAACAGAAATTCGGTGCATGGCTTGAAAAACGGTCACAACACTTAACACACACTTAACAATTTGAGAGTGTATTTTATTCAGACACAACACGTTCAGAGTTGAGGTGGCGCAGGAGAAACATCCTCTGGCTATTACCCAGGTAACGCGCGTGCTTACCTTTATGAGTTTGCACCTGATCTGAGCGGACACCATGTGGCTGTTTCGCAGGTTTCCCACTCGGAACATGAGGCATAACTTCCCGTCCCGCTGCGAAATGACCGCGTCCTGGCTGAACATCAGCGTCTCCGCGCGCTTCTTGGGCTGCGACATCTTGATGAACATGCAGCCAATCAGGAAAGCGTCCACGATGGAGCCCAGCAGCGACTGGAAGAGGAAGAGGATGATACCCTCAGGACACTTTTCCGTGATGTACCGGTGGCCGTAGCCGATGGTCGCCTCGGTCTCGATGAAGAACAAGAACGCAGAGGGAAAGTTGTAGACGTTGGCGACGCACGGGGTGTAGGACGAGTTGTGGCCGCCGTAGCTCAGGTCTCCGCGGATGTAAGCGATGACCCACCACATCGAAGCCATGACCAGCCACGCCACCGTGTACGTGAGGATGAAGATGAGCAGGTTCCAGCGCCACTTTAGATCCACCAGCGTGGTGAATAGATCAGAGATGTACCTGCTGGTTTCACTCCCAAGGTTACCGTGCTGGACATTGCAGCGGCCGTTCTTCTCTACAAATCGCTGCCTCTTTTTCTTCACCGGCGCGGAAAAAGTCATGATCCGGTTGGTGTTTACAACCTGGTAGTCCTCGCCAAATTTCCGCCGTATGGCTGACATTGTGTGCTTTCGGTCACCTTACTGGCAACGATCAGTTCTTGTGCAGAATCGGGCTCTTTGCGCAAGTTTGGCACCGTCTAACCAAAACCGTGCAACAGCATTCAGCCAAGACATGCCCCGCTCGCATCCCACGAGATGGAGATGCGCTTCTCTCCGGTAAATTAATCGTAGGCTAAATGAGCCGAGATTCTGCGCAATACATCATTCATACTCGGTCCCTTTTTCGGTCCCAAGTGATAACTTTTTTTCTTTTTTTATTACGATACCATCCGTTTAGGGAGCCGTACAAAAAATGATGTCAGTGTTAGCTGCTTTTAATCAGGCTAACTAGATTCAAAAGTCTGTGTCCTTGGGTCCTTTGTAGATCCAGTGCTGTGTCAGTAAACCTGTGCGTTAATAAGACGGCAGGCTCCAGCGCGCGCTTGTGCCCGAGGAAATACGTCCTGGTAGGAGTGACTTCAAATTAAAGACTGTAGAGGAACTGCAGCACGGATGGCAGATTTCACTTTCACGGGGGGTGGGCTTACGTGGGGATACAGACCAGGGAGTGCTTTTTTCTTTTTATTTCATTTTTCCTTTTTGCCTGTTTCCAATAATTCGAAAGCATAAACATTCAAATTCACCATTGACCGCATTACTATCCTTAGTCTGTGTTTTCGACTTGTTTTTTATATGCTTTGAAATCTGTTTGTTATTACTAAATTATCGAGGTGCCCATCACCAGAGAACATTGTGCTGTACTATAAAATCGTGTCATTACGAGTATGGCGCCTGGTGGTGGATGTTTATCTCCACCTAGTGTTTCTACAGTGGAAGTAAATGAAATCGGATGACAGTGGTCGTTCATTGTAAAGTTCCAGCTTGAGAGCGATGAAATGTTTATTTAAAAGGGTTTATTCAGAATATGAAATTCATCGGTTGATATTGAAAATGGAATTATAATCTATGGTACTGATGTTTTCGGAGTAATGAGATGAGTCATGTCATCAGCACATGTTATATGTGCATATATTCTGTGTGTGTGTGTGTGTGTGTGTGTGTTTTAATAGACTCAAAACGGTGTTTTAATCTATTTTCACGTTATAACGTGAAAATAGATTAAAACACCGTTTTGAAGACGTTTCATGCTTTAAAGTCTTTTGCACCAGCAGATGGCTGCCCCTCACTGAGCCTTTTTTTTTTTTTGTTAAAAGGGAGTTTTTTCCATCCCACTGTCGCCAAGTGCTTCCTCAAAAGGAGTCTTCTGATTGTTGGGGTTCTCGGTTTTGTTGAAGGATCTATACTTTGCTTTATAAATGCAATCAAATTGAATTGAATAGAATTTGGCTTTCTATTGCTGCAAACACCTTTATCAAATATTTTTGAATTTTTAATTGTTTTTTTCTCCACGGTATTTATTTTTAATTTAACTTTTCATATTTGTTGCTTTAATCATTTTTGTTCAGCACTTTGTAACTTTGTTTAGAAAATAAATTGCTTATATACAGCTATTTGAATTGGCTGAGTGGTTAGGATGATGCAGGTCATCGGGATCAAACACAGAATAAAACAACCACCAGAAAGCAGGAAATGAAGTATTCTACAATGAAATCATAATAATTGTGTATGGAAAAATGTCAGTCAGAACACTAAGTTAAAACATATTGGTTGATGTTTGCAGAAGATACAGGTTTTGTGGGGATTACCAATTGTATATTACTGATATATAAAGTGCAATTACATACATGTTTACACAATGTATTGAAAGGGGGCTTCATAAACTAGTAAGTAATGAAAACTCTGCTGTTTCCATACAACAAGAAAAGGCAATGTCACTCAAATAATTCAAACTCTTTTTTTATATATAGATTTCTACAAACACAACATTGTGCGTTCTCTCACCTCTTCCTTTAACAATGCTCTGAAGTGTTTGGGAACTGAGGAGTACTTTTAAACGTTTAAGTGTTTTATTGTTCTGTCTTGATAAAAGATTTCAGTTCTTCAGAAGCCCGGGATGTCTTGAGTTGTACTTTCTGTTTCATTATTCAGGAATTACAGACAGGAGGGCTTTGCACCCACACACCCACACCCTTTTATTACTGAATCAAATCATGTTACTAGAAACACCTTGCAGTTTTTCCTTGTTTTGCTGAAATAAGCAACATCAAAGTTGCTCGGAAAGGTGTATATGTTGTTCAGGATCAATAGAGTCTTGTATATTTGCCCAGACTTTCTTTCACAATGACCTGTAGTTAATGTACGTTTTACAGTGTCACAACTCTTCTGGGAACAGGGCTGTATATATACCAGCGCACACAAACATACAGCATGATCCTGCTCTAATAGTTTGATATGATATTCCTCTTTTTGAATTCAAATGTAAGAATGTGGGATATATATTGAACTTATGAATGAGAAGATTAGATCACATGAGATGATTTTCCTCCCTGCTTGTGTTCTTTAGATCGCGTATCTTTGAGTTACCGTGGACCACAAATTTAAATTAATTCCCAAACTATCATATCAAAGCATTTCTTAAACTATGCCAACATACAAAGATAAGATAGCTTTGTGTGAGTGCACCGAGTGTAAGGATTTTTGGCTATTAAAAAAAAAAATAATTAAGCTGTAAATGATACTTGACTTAAAAAAAAAACGAAAACATTTGTGCAATACAGGAAGCCATCATTTACCTGAACCACACACACTCAGAACAAATTTCCATCTAGTAACATTAGCAGGCAGAGCTCTGATGAGTCAGTTTATATGAAAAACAGTAAAAGCATTCGCTATATCAAGTTATCGGATGTAACTGTTAAGTTATTAAACTTTTCTGCTGCAAAACTCTTACGTCACTATCGCACTTGTATTCCGGAAAATTCCTATCAGAGGATTATAAAAGTATAATAAAAAACTTTGTGATTAAGACATAGTTATCAGTTTATTTGCTTAACGACTGAGATGTTTTTTGTCGGCTCAGTCAACAAGAAAACACTCCAAGGTCACAATGAAAAAAACAAAGTGTCCCTTTTTATTCATATATACATATATATATATATATATACTTTATGATATTGGCTGTCAAATGAAAATGCATACGTGGGAGGAAAAAAGCTCTCAAGAATTGCTGTGCAATCAGTCAGAATAACCATTTCTACTCAATGACAAATGCAGTGCTTCGACAACCTAAATAAAGACTCATCACACAACAGAAGAAACATTCATTTTATTATTATTACTTTTTTATTCAATAGAAAATAAAATGTTCCATAAAGAAATGTTTACCACCACTATTCCACTGCAATAACATTTACACGGGTGATAAAATAGGCTGAGTCAATAGCTCTAGATTGTTCCAAAGAAATGCTAACCAGCACCTTATCTTTAGAAAATAAGAACGATGTGATCTTGACTTTAATTCAATTTTTTTTAAAGCACTGGTTCTCAAAGTGCAGCTGATGGATCAACAACAGGCCTTGGTGATATTTTGTGTAATCAAGACAAGGAAAAAATCCACTACTATTGAATTCCTTAACAGTTCGTGTTAAAGCATGAAAGACTGGGACAAAAATAGAACAATTTCTCCCTTTCTTGGAACTCAACGTACAGCTGCTTCAGTAATGATTAAAATATATAAACCACTAACCTTTGAACAAGCTCATAAAAAACATTAAGTAGTGATTGTGTATTGTCTCTAGGCGGGTTTCAGTTACATGCTGGTTTCTTTCTTTATTCCTTTCACTGCCTCGATCACCTGCTTCGACACTCATCCACAAACATCCTTTATTTCGACACATACGCACCATGCGCTCAACGGCAGCACATTTACATCAGTCAGACAGCGCACACAGTCATATAAGATACACACACACTTAAGCCAAGCCTACTCATATTAGTAACTATGCATACACAAAGTCAGACTCAGGGAGCATCTCGCCACACATTTTTTCTCTCTCTCCTTCTCTTTATTTATGAACAAGTGACATATTCTCTCCACCTGTCTAAGCGACGCACACAGCATACATCCCTAGTTATACACAGACATCTATGGGGGCACTGAGGTTCATTACATGGAATATAAATGGAGCTGGCTCCAGAGAAAAGAGGTTAAAAATATTTAACCAACTCAAAAAACTACAGGCGGATGTTGTCCTATTACAAGAGACCCACAGACCTCTTAGAGGTTCGAATGAACTTAAAACACCTGAGTTTCCCAATGTGTTCTCAGCTTGTTATAATTCTAGACAAAGGGGAGCAGCAATTTTAATACATAAAAATATTAATTTCACAGTACTCGATACAGTTATAGATCCAGAGGGCAGATTCTTAATCATTAAACTATCTATACGTGATAAAAAGCTATGTATTGCAAGTGTATATGGTCCAAATGTTGATGATCCCTCATTCTTTCACGGTTTTTTCAGTGCACTCTCTGAACACTTAGATGGCACACTTGTTCTTGGAGGTGACCTCAACCTTGGACTAAATGAAGACATGGATAGGCTCAATACAGCGGGAACTCAGCGTAATTGGCAGTCCACAAATATAATCAAACAGTATATGAGCGACTTTGGTCTTTGCGATGCATGGCGCTCCCTTCACCCCACCAGTAAGGAATATACTTTTTTCTCACATGTCCATCACTCCTACTCTCGTCTGGATTATTTTTTGGTCAGCAGCTCACTGCTGAACGACATTTCAGACACTGAGATTCACCCTATAGCTGTCAGCGATCATGGTCCTGTATCTTTAACACTAATGCACAAGAATAATACTACGCCAAGAAAAAACTGGAGATTTAATATATCACTACTTAAAGATGAAGACTTTATTAAATATTTTAAAAAAGAGTGGACTTCATATTTGGACTATAATGACACTCCCGAAACATCAGCTTCTGTTCTATGGGAAGCAGGGAAAGCTGTGATGAGAGGTAAAATAATTTCTTTCTCATCACATAAAAAGAAAAAAGAAAACAAAAATATTCAGGAATTAGAAAAAAACATCAAATCACTAGAAGAAGCCTACGCGTCCCACCAAGATCAGGAAACATTGAACAAAATACGCAAAACAAAACTAGAATTAAATGAGATAATTGATAAAAAAACAAAATTCTTAGTACAAAGACTACGCCTACAAAATTATGAACATGGTAATAAATCCGGTCAATTTCTAGCAAACCAGCTAAAAATAAATAAAGAAAAAACAACTATATGTGCTGTTCAAGATTCATCTGGGAACACATTATATGAACCGATACAAATAAACAACATTTTCAGGGATTTCTATAAAACGTTGTATTCACCACAAATAAACCCATCTAAAAAAGAAATTGATCAGTTTTTGGACAACATAACTCTTCCAAAATTATTGGACACTCAAGCAATGGCACTGGATTCACCACTGACACCAGGTGAACTCCAGGAAGCCCTGATAAGTATGCACAATAATAAGGCTCCAGGTCCAGATGGCTTTCCTGCAGAATTCTACAAAGAATTCTGGTCGATTCTAGCACCAGTTTTCTACAGAACGTTGTTGGAAATTAAAGAAAAGGGCAGACTTCCATCAAATATGAATTCTGCAAACATTAATCTCCTGCTAAAACCAGGCAAAGACCCTGTATATCCCTCAAGCTATCATCCAATATCCCTTATAAATGTAGACCTTAAAATAATCTGCAAAGCTCTCTCAAAGAGACTGGAGAAAATAACCCCCCTCTTAATTCATCCTGACCAAACTGGTTTCATAAAAGGTAGGCACTCATCAACAAATACACGTAGATTACTTAATTTGATAGACTACTCATACAGTAAAAACCTAGAAACTACAATATTCTCTTTAGACGCAGAAAAAGCATTTGACAGAGTTAACTGGAAATTTCTATTTGCAACTTTACACAAATTTGGTTTTGGATCCTCTTTCATAAACTGGTTAAAAATATTATATAATTCCCCAACAGCTTGTGTTAGAACAAATGACCAGACATCCTCCAGCTTCTGTCTCTTGAGGGGCACCAGGCAGGGATGCCCACTCTCCCCTTCACTATTTGCAATTTTTATTGAACCACTGGCAGCAGCAATTAGACAGAATTCAGTAATTAAGGGCATAAAATGCAAGAACGTGGAACATAAAATCAGCCTTTATGCGGATGATGTGTTACTCTTTCTCCAAAATTCACAAACCAATATCTCTGGGGTGATTGAATTGATAAACTCTTTTGCAAGAATATCAGATTACTCAATTAACTGGTCAAAATCTACAGTCTTACCGATTAATTGCTCCTTCCATAATTCCTCTTCTACACCACTGCAATCGGGAAATATAAAATATTTAGGTATTAATGTTTCTCCCAAGCTTGCAGATCTAACTAAATTAAACCATATCCCACTTTTAAAGAAGGTAGAAGATGATCTGGCTAGATGGAAATGTCTACCCATATCACTCATGGGAAGGGTTGCCGCTATAAAAATGATGGTCTTACCAAAAATAAATTATTTATTCTCAATGATCCCAACTAAACCGCCACAAGATTGGTTCAGATCTCTAGATTCATGTATGTCCAAATTCCTTTGGAAAAATAAACCCCCACGTATAAGCTTAAAAACACTACAAAAGACCAAGGATAAAGGAGGACTAGAACTGCCTAACTTTCAGCACTACTTCTTAGCCAACAGGCTTCAGTTTATCTCAGGATGGCTAAAACACACCCTCTTAGATGAACCTTGGCTAGATGTAGAACAAGCACTCTGCAATAATCTAGAGATCTCAGACCTACCATTTATCAGCTCAAACATCCAACGACATGAATGCTTTAAAAGCATCAACATCAGCTCTTCTCTGACAGCATGGTGGGAGTTTCTAAAATTGACGGCGTCTTCATTAATCCCATGCAAACGTACACCTATCTGGAACAACCCTGACATATTACAAAACAATAATATGATAAACTTTTCACATTGGAGTGATAAAGGAATCAAATATTTAGAACATATACTAGAAGGAACAGAATTTATTTCATTTGACGGACTAGTTACACAATATGGGATCAACAAGAAAAGATTTTTAGAATATCAACAAATTAAATCCATAGTAAAAAAGAAATTTAAACCGGGTCAAGTTGAACTACAAACACCACCAAGTGTGGTTCAATTTCTTACTCTTAAACCCCCCAAATTACTATCCAAAATATACAGAATGCTTTCTAAAACAGATGAATCAATATCACTTCCTATTGCAAAATGGGAAGCGGATTTATCAGTTAACTTAGACCTAAACTTCTGGTCTCAGATTTGCTTAAAAACCTTTCATCTAATTAGAAATCCCAGTCTTCAATTAATTCAATACAAAATATTACATAGAGTGCACTATACAGGTCATCGGATGTTCAAGATGGGCTTTACGTCTACCAACAACTGCTCACACTGCCAAACCAATTCACCGGACAATTATATCCACGCTCTTTGGTTCTGTCCACCAGTTCAGAAGTTTTGGCGTGAGATATGTGAAGACCTATCGAAGTGTCTGAAATGTAACATTCCAACTTCCCTTTAGTGTGTTTGTTGGGCAGCTTAGATAATGTCACTTCAGAAAAGAATATCGCCCATATGGTTTTCACTGCCCTATGCATAGCCAAGAAAACAGTCCTCATGAACTGGAAAAATAAAAATAATCTTAATTCTAACCAATATAGAAATTATCTATTAGATTACATTAGTCTTGATACAGCCTCTGCCACCACATCAGATCAATTGCTCTGGGCTCCTTTGATCAGCTCCATCACCTAGTGGGGGTGGGGGGGTCATAGTTTGGTCCCACCTTCACTGTTGTGATTGGTGTGGGGGTAGGGACAGGCTTAGGGCGTCGGGGGGTTCCCCGGAGGCATCTTCCTTGGGGGGCTCAACCCGGGGTAGCGGTCATGTCCGGTTAGGGGCTCTGTTGGCTCTCAGGTGACTGTTTCCTCGCGGCTGCGTGCAGCGGGGCTAGGGGAGGGTCTGTGCTGACGGACGTGGGTTACTGACCTGGTAGCCTGGCTGCCCCTGGGTGGGTCCGGGATGGGCGTGAGGTTCTGGGGGCGCTCCGTCTCTGGGCTGGGACCCGGACCGGGCCTCGGGGGCTTGGGTCCTGGTTGGTGTGTTGCCGGGGTTGTGGGCGGGTGGGTGCATGGGGGCCCAGCCCTGGAGCAGGGTGCCGCCGGTGCGTCGAGCCACCTGGGGGGCTCTTCAACTGGTGGGGGAGATTGTCACATCTTGCAGGAGCTTTCCTCTCCTCAGGAACTCCCTCTGCAGGAGGGGGAGATACAGGAGAGGTGGAGGAAGATCTCAGCCTGGGTGTTTATTGTCTTATGTAGTCTGGAAGATGAGTGGATGGTGGGGTGGGTGCAGTTTTCTCTGTGGTGGGGTTGGGTGGACTGTCCCGGGCTCTGTGGGACCGGGCGGCGCTGCTGCACTGGGCCCGGTCTGGATGGGCCTGGGCCCCCTTTCCCTGGCGGGTCGCGGAGTATGGGGGTGCCTACTGGGGTCAGCGGGGGAGCTGGCCCCAGGGAGGGGTCACTTGCCCCTCCCTTCCTTCCCTCCCCATCTCCAGCTGCCTCCCTCTTCCCGCTCCACCACAACCACCCACATATGCAGGGCCTTGGAGTAGGGGTATGTCACCAGGGTGCAGAGGAGGCTACCCCCCCCCCCCCCCCCCGTCCCCTTCTGGCTGCCTTTGCCTCAATTTTATCCCACAACTTAGACATTCACATTACTCACACTCTCATTACACATACATATAGGATCTTGGGGGTGGGCACGATACACGGAGTCCAAGGTACCATCAGGGTGTACACCCCACCCCTGGCATCGTTGCCCACCTCTCAATTTTAAATACACATAGACATTGAGGGCTAGCAGGAGGGACCATGCGCTTACCTGCTGCTCTCTGGCAGGTAGCTCCAAGCCCTCCTGGGTTTTAAATGCACCTTAGAACACACATGCATCAACATTACAATGAGCGGGTGGAGGGAGGTTTGGAGTCTTCTCTCACCCCCATTCTCTGCGACCTGCTGGAGCAGGGGGGCTAGGACTAGGAGGAGGAGTTGGCCGTCCGACTGCGGTCTGGAGTGTGGAGCCTTCCTGCTGCTGCGGAGTCGGGGCGGTCTGCCACCCCCCACCGCAGGGAAAAGGGAAACACCACCTGGGTCTGGGTGCAGTTCCCCCCTCCAGGGGCGGGGGCACCTAGACCCGGTTTGTAGAGTACGCTTGGGGAGTGTGATTGTGTGTACAGCGTCTCTTTATGTCTGTCTCCACGTTGGTTGAGTGTGGAGTAAGTGCATATGAGAGCATGAGGGTGGGAATGGATGTTTGTATCTGTGTGTGCCTGTATTTCTGTGTCTATATGTCAGGTTGGGTGTCAGGCGCCACCTCTCTGGGGACATCTCAGGCCCTCCAAGGTTTGGAGGCCTATCTCCCCCTACCACCACTTCCCCTGCCAGTGGCGGACCCCCTCAGACATCGGTGCGTTGGTGGTTCTTTGTGTCCGGGGATGGGCGTCCAGGTACACACCGGCTCACTCCTTGGCGGCCGCTTATTGGGGCCTGGAGCCTGGGGCTCGCTCGGGCCACTTCGGAGGTGGGGTGCCCCCGGCCTCTCGGCCTGGGGCTCGGTCACTCAGGCGCAGCTGGCTGCCGGCGGAGCTCACGGGCACGTCACTGCAACTCCCCCTGGCTTCTGCTCCGCGGCTGCTGAGTGAGCCCTCATCTGGGACTCTCCTCAGCTCTTTCCGGGACAGTGGCGCAGCTGCCCCTCTGTTGGTCTTCCTTGGTCTCTTGTGTTCTGGGGGCCTCTGGATGTCTGGAGTTTTGATCTCCTCCACACCTGCTTCACGCCCTGGAGGACGGGGCTGTGGCCCCCCCACACCCTCTAGCAGATTATTACATGAAGGAACCTTTTAAAAAACAAAAAACAAGCGCGTCCATGCTCACAGGTGTACACACGGGTGATCACACCCACAAACTACACCCTTTTTGGCTCCTACCTCAAAGCACACTGTGTTCTTTTGATCTTATGTGCTGCACAATAATGTTTAACATTTAGTATTTACTGTCACATTCCCATATATCATTGTGATGTTGTTTATTCTATTACTCTTGTTCTCTTCTGCTTGCTTTCTTTTTTCTTCCTCAGCAGGTGATCCAGGTGATTGATATATGCATTTTTTTTTCTCTGCCCGTTCTGTTGGTTTTTGTCTTTTGCCCTTCTCCCCCGTCCCTCTTCTCAGCTGTTTCTCTTTCCCTCTTTCTTTCTCCCCTTCTTTCCCCCAGTCAAGTCTGTCCCGTATTCAGTAAGTGAAAATAAAATAAACAATAAAAGGTGAATCAAATGGACCATTACGGCAAGGCTGGGATGGTCAGTTTGGTAAAGTAAATCCGTTGGGCATCTTTCTTTGCCTTTAGACAACAATTCTGATGGCAAAAGAGCCAAACGGGACAGGCAAAAAAAAAAAAAAAGACAATTTGAGAAGTAGAAGGCAAAAGAAGAATATTTGCAGACCTAATCGGTCTTGTAACGCGTTACTGCCCATCTCTGGTGGTCATACTAAATATTGACTTTCAAGCTTGTTAGGACTGTACAAACTCTTACACCATAAAAACGTTTTGTGATTTCTATGATTTCTATGCTTTCTGTTGCCAAACCTGAGATAAATGACAAGAATTAACACAATGACTGGCAAATGAAATTAATTAAGTTGCTACTGAAGTTATACTGTTCTCTCATTACAAAGCAATAATAAGTTGGGAAACCTTGGGTCCAAGAATTTAGGCATATGTTACTTTAAATATCATACTAAACACAGCTGAAGACCAAGCCCACACAGTATGTAAACAGCACTCCCAAACCGTAGCAGCCTGCCACATGTCGACGACATAAACCGCCACACTCCAAACTCTAATCAGGAACAGCTCAAGAGCCAAAGGACAAATACCATGTCCTCAGGCTGGAGTCATGCTGATCGTCATCTATGGGGCTGCTTTCTTGCATTTGCGCAATAACTCTAAAATTCTAAACATGCTGTGTCAGAGTTATGCTGAAAAACGTGTTTTCTTTTGTTGCAGCAGATAGCTTATGTTGTGAAGTGCCACAAAGTGCACATCAAACCATGTATATTAAAATGTGTGTCAAAGGAGTTGAAAGTATCCTTTAACATAAGCATTAACCCAATTAGAACGGTCGCAGATCTACACTTAAACTCTCATTATAGTGAGGCAGTATCGTTATACGCTTCTGTAATGAACGGAGTTTCTAAAGCAGCATAGTTGAGCACCTCTGAAACCTCAGCAGCACTTCGCCTGTCTCCTCTCACGACCCGTCCGCGACACCCATAATTCCCCGCGCCAGGACAAGATGGAAGAAAACAGCGACCGCCGGAGAACAATGTTTTGGCAATAAAACCCCAAAGCGGCGATTACAGAGAGAATACGGGCACGTTTGAAACCAGCTGCGGTCATGTGTAGGTGAGTGGGAAATTAAATTGGTTTTTAATCGGAGCGATTTTCTCTTAGGACTTTGTAGAGATTCGTGCGAACGATTGTCTGGCTCGGCGCAAACGGGGGATGCACGGAGAGCCAGCATCATTGTTTCTCTTCCACGGGCCGTAATGCGGGTTTTCAGTCGGGGCAGCTAACGGCTAACGAGCTAGCTCGTGGCAAGTTGATTGTTATAAACACAGCTGCTGCAAAGCACGCAGTTTTCATGTAGCTCGCTTATTAGGTCGGAAGTCCGCATGTACGAGGGGAAACGGGGAGGAATTATTTGATATCCGACTGTCCCGGTGAGCATTGTGTGGTTTTAATTGCAGCTAAAGTTAGCTATCAATAAACGGAGCGCCAGCGTCGCTCGCAGCCAGACAGATTTGATTTCACGAGCGTCATCAAAGCTGGAGAATGAGCGTTTCGTTTCGCTGAGCTCACTTCAAAGCCAGCGTCCGTTTTAACTTCACGTTATTAGCCATTTCTTGTATTTTCCTGCCCAAAACGTGCCAGTTCACTTTTTAAAAAGCTCCCTACAAATAATGAAACTGGTTAATTTCATAAATATTCACCTTGATACCATTGAATCAGCGGTGCTGTTTTAGCGTGAGCTAGCTTGATAGCAACTATAGGTAACATGCTAAAAGATTATATTTCTTATCAAATTATGAATTGCTGACCACACACACGGTTATTTGGAGTCCTGTAACTCTGGGTATTGCTGTGACTTTTATTTGAGGGGCTGAGTTTTCGTTTCTGGGGCATTTTTAGGCGATTGTTTTGATTGAGGTCGCAGAGATGCGTTGTCTCATTGTGGTTAGTCGAGTAGCTAACTATGCTAACTAGCTGGCTAACTACTATGCATCACAAAAGCTCATCCGCTTTCTGTTGAACAGCAGTGTCACGTAGCCAAATGGTCAGCTGGTGCAGACCAAACAATAAATTCTGCTTGTTCTCCACAAACACCGCGCTTACAGTCCCCCGACTGTGTCTGCGTAAAATCACTCCTGTCTGGCACGATTTGACCTAAATATCGTTTGTTTTAGGCAAGTGTACTCAGCCGATTAAATTGCCAGTACTGCAGCCCAGTGCCTCCAGCTTTTGCGCTCATGCTGGGTTTATTAGTCAGAGATGCAAGCGGTGTGGTCCAGCATGCATCAAAGTGCAAAACAATAGGGATGCACGTCTAAGCGATCAAGCTACTACGCCGATTTTATTTTGGCTGCCGTCCAAGTCACATGTGGAGTCAGATGTAGAACAATACGTGAGGAGGATTAAATATTTCAGATACAATCTTTGAATTTTTTTCACCTCCTCCTGCTGGTATTGAATAGAAATGGTGTGGTTTTAGTGCCCCCTCAAAAAAGCTTAACAGTTTTGGGGTTTCTATGACTTTACTTCACTAAGCTCACATGCATTTATATTAATCCTTACCATGTCTTTTCTGGTATATTCAGAAAATACCTGTATTCCTTTATGTAAAATCAAAAATCTTCATTCACACAATTTTCAAACTTAAATTTCTTGATGAAACCTGTCAAATTCTGTGGTATATTGAGTGTGTTGATGCAAGTTATTATAGAGTAATTCAGTCTATTGTTGTAATAGATGTTTTATTATGCTTGGTTGTAAATTATAAAGTGAGGTATTTGTTTTAAGTTGGACATATCGCACGATTTAATTTTTTTTCCATTTGGAAACTGAATATATTTGTGCAAATCATACCCTGAGGTTTTCAGGTATCAAACCCAGTGTTTTGGTCAGTCCTAGAAAATTATGTAATAAATAAAAAGTTTAAAAATTTAGAGGTTATTGTAGGGCACAAAGGCTTTTGTATAATTTGGTAATTAGCCAATATGTAGGAATTATTTAATCAATAATGGTTTAATTTGTTGTAGCTCTGCTTTGTAGCTGTTATAGATTGAGGAAGTGATGCTGTGATAAGGACACACATCAAAATGAAGTGGTTTGTTTGGATCTGTGAACTCTCGTGCCTGTTATCATGAACACGGCTTTTTATCTGTTCTCCCTTTCAGGATATTCTCCTCCTGCATTCCTTTTTAGATTAATTACCCTCCTCCCCTGCACAAAGGAAACCTACCACCATGAGTATTATTCAGGACAAGATAGGCAATGAGTTTTTGCGAAACGGAGGCATGGACCCCAATTTTGCACCAGGTATGCTTATGTTCAGCCACTTACCGCCAGTCACCAGCTTTACACGGCTGGCCTCGCAGTCCGTCATGGGCGAGTTGCCCCAGGAGATGATCCTGAAGAAAGAACGTGACTCGCCTCCAGAACACCAGGGCGGCACCGCTGCAAACACAGGGGGCTTCCTTCACAGCATGGGCATTAAGCAGGAGCGGCCAAGTGAGCTGGATTACCGTATGCCCCTCTACGGCGTGGGTGGAGCACAGGGGGTGAATTGTGGTGGAGGGGGCGCAGGGAAGAGTGGTACTGACATGGCAGATATGTCTTTTGGAACCCACCACCAAAATCACCAGAACATGCTCCTGCATGACCTCAGCCTCAGCAATGTCCGCACCCTTGGAGAACCGGTGAGATGGGGTTGCTTTTTTTAGATATTATTTCAGATTTATTGTTGTTTAGTTTAGTGTAAAATTTTCCAGTTTCCTTGTTTCTGCTTGGTTTCTTCCCTTTACTTTCAGGGTGGAAATTTTCATATAATGGTGCCTGGTTGGCTGTGACAGCAGTGATAACAGCCATCTGTTAACTGCGTGTATCAGAATCAGAATACTTTATTAGTCCCTAAGGAAATTATGTGGTTACAGTTGCTCAAAGATAATAAGAACCACAATGAACTGAACTAAATTAAATAATCCAATGCTTGTTGTGTTTGCCTTTAGATGTCTGGGAGACAAGTTAAAGAGCCAAAAGAGTCGTCAGGTAGAAGAGGACGGAAGAGCAATGGAGATGGACAGGGAGGCAAAGCTCGAAGGAAACGCAGTGATGCTGCAAAGGTCGGTGACTTTTCTAGGCTCATTATACAAGAAAATGATGTGCATTGTTAGTTGAAAGGTATCCTACAGTGTTGATTCAAATCAGCAAATTATTATTATTATTATTATGAGCTTATACTCATGTTTTTTGTATTTTGTTTCTGTTTTTTTCCCCTTCTAGAACTTGATGCTGGATGCAGATGGAGCCTGCCTATCCCCCAACTCTAAACCACATATCTGTGAGCACTGTAATGCTGCCTTCCGCAGCTCCTACCACTTGCGTAGACACGTGCTCATACACACAGGTGAGAGACTTTCAGTGCTTCTTGACACTGTTTTCATGCATTTAGACAATAAATACATTCAAATGATTTTTTTTTTTGTTGAAGTTGCTTTGCAATGCTTTAAGTTGGGGGGATATGAAGTGATGAGAGATGCAAAAAGGATGCGTTAAATCAGTAACAGAACAGAGAAAGCTACAAGTGCCTGTTTCTTGTGTCTGTTTGCTTTATAACACATCTGAAGTTTGTATAAATCACATAGCTCCAGATTCATTTCAAGGTAGCTGGAATCTACCATTAGGGGTAAAGATCTGTTACCAGAATTTGAGGAATGAAAATGAAATTTGGATTTGTGATGTGATGGATCTACACATGTGGCGTTGTGCTCTTCACCACAAGCACCTGGGGCCTCTTTTGAAACCAGACAGTCACTAAAGCCAGCGTTGAGTCACGGATTACTCATGTCTATCTGGAAATCTTAATCATTCTCTGTGCTGGGAATTCCTTACTTAGCTCATTGAAGTAGAACTCATAAACCATTTAATGGAAAATCCATCCAATATGAGTTTTATTTTGAAACCATTTCCTTGTTTTTCCATTATTACAGACATTGATTTGTAATAGCATCTTTGCAATGTAATGCAATCTGCAATCTGTAATGCAGTGCAGTTTCTCAAACATGCTAATATGTTGTTATATCTACTGGTTACTGCACCTCTCTCACAGGTTTCTTTATATTTGCGCAACCCGACCAGAATAGCATAGATTTTATTGTGACTTCAGTTATGGCGCGGGCTGGGATTTAATTAATGTGGTGAGCGGATGGTTGTACTCTTGACTGCACAGGTGAGAGGCCTTTCCGGTGCAGTCAGTGTAACATGAGCTTCATTCAGAAGTACCTGCTCCAGCGGCACGAGAAGATTCACAGTGGTGAGTCCCGACACAGTAACTCAAATAAATGGCTCTACCAGAACAGGGTGTTTATTTTGTAAACTTGTTGGGAGTTGCACAGGCCCTGATGCTGTCACTGCTGTATTTTTCAGGGGAAAAACCTTTCAGCTGTGACCAGTGTAACATGCGCTTTATCCAGAAGTACCACATGGAGAGGCACAAAAGGACACACAGTGGCGAGAAGCCATATCGCTGCGACACCTGCCAACAAGTAGGCACTTTGTAGTCTCTCTGTCTCTGTTTAGGTTTGTGTACATTTCCTTGAGCTTTTAAATATGTTTGAAATCCTTTTTCTTTCAGTTGTGCATATATTATCATAATTTGCATCTGAGCATTTATATCTAAGCCACTCTTAAGCCCTGGTCTTAATGGGATTAGCTGTATCACACAAGAGGTCAGCGAATATAAAGTTCTGTTGTTCAAATTCAGTGGTTATGTTCCCAGCTGCTTATCACTGCAGTGTATTTTCTGTTAAAATTTCAAAAAGGGGATTTTAGAGATACTAATGTCCATCAGCGGCGACTAAACCCACATTTCTCTCTTTTAGTTTTTCTCAAGAACAGACCGGTTACTGAAGCACAAACGGACTTGTGGAGAAGCCATAAAGAAGGGCCTAGACCCAAGCATGCTGGAGCTCAGCGAAGCAGAGCTAGGCCAGGGCAGCTATTCACTCACTCAGGGAAACTCTACCACCTCTGGACGCAGGAGAGCAAAGTCCAAAAATGGGGAGGGCAGCGAACGCAAGAGAAAGAAGAATGCCTCGGCGGCAGCGGCCTCATCTTCTGGGGGGATGGCCCGTGACTTGGGCCTGCAAGATTTCAGCATGGACCCCTCGGGCTCTGACCAGGTCATGCCGGGACGTACTCCCAAATTGGTGTTTAAAAAGGCTGGCCGTAAGGGACTTGATAAGGGCCTCCTTTCTCTGGAAGATGGTTCTGATGGACAAAAACTGTTGGGTCAGAAGCCCAGCTCCATGGATCACGTGGAGGCTTCTGGCCTAGATAACATGGGTCTGCTTCAGGGACCCGGGGGCAACAAGCAGGGGCCCACCACCAGCAGCAACTATGACGATGCAATGCAGTTTGTGAAAAAGCGGCGCTACCTCCATGCAGTTAACAATGACTTTGGAGCTGGCTCCCTGCACATGGCATCCCAGGGCAGTAGCGTAATACAGGGCTCCCTGGGACCTGAGCCCACCCTGGCCATGCTAGACTCCTCGCCGCTGGAACTGAAGCACGACAAGTCGGGCATTCCAGATGAGGTATTGCAAAGCCTGCTAGACCATTATAGCCATAAACCAGAGGGAACACACCACCATGATGTGACTTTTGACCTGTCAGACCACCCACACCATGTGGACCTTCAGCCAGCAGCTCCTGTTACTCCGGAGTTGGAGGATGACTCGCCGAATGGTGGTGACAAAACGGCAGTGATGAGCGAGTACTCAAAGTTCCTCCTGCAGGCTCTGGAACGCACCAGCCATAGCGGACCCTTCCCCAGCCTCGGTGCAACAGGGCCCTTCCCGCTCCTCTCGAGCAGCTCCAGTCCCACAGGGCCCCTGTTCTCTGACAAACACGTGTACACCACATCCCCACTGGACTGTGGCTACCCGCCTGCTGTCCCCTCCCCGCTGCCCATCGCTGCTCCTTCATCAACCTCCTCCTCGTCCTCCTCAAAATCCCACTATGGTATGCTCGTTGGATCCCCCTCCCAGACAGGCTACCACCTAAGCTTGGAATCTGCTAGCCACCAGCAGCTGACTCCATCTCAGGAGCTCACTGAGCAGTTGGAGAAGCAGCACTCACCTGGCACCTTCAACCTACCTCCCCAGGACCTCACTGCCCCGGCAGAGAGCTCCAAGGGGCAGCAATCCAAGGCTGGAGGAAGCGCTCCAGCACCCACAAATGGCTCCACCTACCCAGACCTGTCCCCACTGAACCCCCCGAAAGAAACCACATACCAGATTGAGAACTTCGCTCAAGCCTTTGGCTCCCAATTCAAGTCAGGACGTCGGACCCCTCTGAGCTACGGCAGTGATCCTGGGACAGAGGTCGACCATCGAATACGGACTCCAGTGTCAGAATTCTCAGGGTATACCAGTTTGTTAGCTGACATCAGTGAGCCAGTGAGTACAGGATCAAAAACCCCGACAAGCCAAAGTTTCAGATAAGGGTCAAACGAGGTGTATCCAGTAAGGGGGGGCTGTTCTGTTACATAAAAGCCCCCCTCCACCATCCTAATTTTGTTCTTGTAGCAAACTTTTTTTTTTTTTAACACTGCCATTAAATGTTAATACAGAAATGACCAGGGAGGGTCTTCCATGGCCTCAAATGCAATTTTTAAAAAAAAAATCATTTTTATTATGTAGTCGCTTAATTTTCTGTTCAAGAGTAGTGATTTTTGATATGAACGTACCGTAGATATAAATGTAATTTAAAACATTTAGATGGTAGCTATGAACTTGCTGTTGTTTTTTTGTTTTCTTCATCTTCTGTACCCTTGTTTTACCAATCATCATACAATTGTAAAGTAATAATAGTGTTGATGATTTCAGTAATAATAACATTTGTGTCAGGGAAAGGCCCAGAATTCAAATGGCAAAAAAAGTATATATTGTCTGTTACAAGAAACGTATTAACTCAGGAAAATAGGCAAAATTGTGTAATAAGACTTTGTATTATGAGATGCAATTAGCACAGTTTTACAGGTATTCTTGATACTTCAAAGCTTTGATTTTTTTTCTTCGTTTTTTTTGGGAGGGGTGGGTTTATTTAACTTGTCAGAACAACGAATTACAATAGGTGATCATCTATGGTTTCTACTGCGTATAGCTTTGTCGAGATTATGGTACTGTTTTGTAAATGTGAAGACATTCACATTATTATTATTATTTTTTAGTTGAGCGCCACATGTACATCAGTTAGGATGATTTGTAGCAAAGTCTAGTGCATTGTTTTCACACCGCTCTGAAGTGAAGAGGATGTTTGAACATCACTGATTGGTCAGTGTCAGTTGATGAAGTCTGTGCAAACACTCTCTGCTTCTGCGCAGCAGCTTGGTTGTCGAAGTAACTCTGCACCACCGTTACAGCCATCTGTTTTGAGAGTGAACGCCAATCTCTGTGATCTTTTCAACGTGCTGTTGGAGAAGTGATTTTAACTCCGTTTTTTCCTTTTCTTTTATTTTTGGGTTATTTTCACCACTTTTCTACTCCACTCCTTGCTGTTCATTTGTGTCAGTGGAATGAAACAAGCACTTTTTAAAAAAACAAAACAAATCATCATTGGAAACAACAATAACCCATTCAATTTGCATATGTGATACGTCATTATTATGCTAATGATCATTAATATTATTTTAAGAGGAGAAAACTGTGAATGGGATTTGGGGAGGGAGGGATAGAAGGGTGGGTAATGGGGAGGGAGGGAGGTGAGGGTGGGTTATTTGATGGGCTTTGATAGGGTTTGACTAGGCATGACTGTGGGCATTTAAATGTATTTTGATGTGATGCCTTTCTCAAGGCTAGAAGATTTTGGGTGGGGGGGTTGGGTTGTTTTTTTTTTTCCTTTTTTTTATTTTGTTACGGTTTTTCGGGTGATGTTAAAAAAAAAAAAGATTTGCCATAATTTTTGTTATACAATATTTTGAGAGTACCTCTTTGTATTTAAGTGTTTTCGAGAGATGGGCTGACATGCTGGAACCCCTATATCTTTAAACGTATGAGTATGTTGACAGCATACTTTTACCATCTTATTTATTTTTCGCTAGTCACAACTGACTTTGCAGATTTCTTGTTTTTTGTTTTGTTTTCTTTTTTTTTTTTTTCTTTAAGGCAAGTAATCACCGGACCTACAGCCAATCCCTCTCATTTGTTATGATTTGCTTAAAACACACTGATGTAGTAACTCCAAGGAATCGGTTCGGTTATACAGTTAAGAAAGAGAAAAAGTTATGTCCACCTCCCTTCCCCATAAATGCAGCCCTGCACTCGCAAGAATAAACAATGGCCTTCTTTGTCTTCCGTGGCTAAAGCCATTTTGTCCCGGCAGCCAGGGTTGATATTTAATTTAGTTGATTTCCTGTGAGCTGTAGCCCCCACTCCTCTTTCCTTTTCCTATGTCTGTGAGCTCCACAGCCAAGAGACTTTGAAGCTGCTCAGATCACAGGGAACAAAGACTGACTGACCAGCCACTTCACTCCAAACACACACTATGCTTTTAAAGTAGAGGGGAATAAAAGAAAAAAAGAGTGGGTGAAATGGAGGGGGGGAAAAAGACAAAAAGATTGACCTAAATATACCTCATATCACTAAAGCATAAAAAAAGAAAAAAAAAGCAGGGACACGCGTTTCATGTATGTAGTGGGAATATTTGTAGTATAGTTTCGACATATTGTATAATCATTTAACACTGCCTGTGTTTACAATAATAGAGCAAATGACTCATCAAAATGCAAATGTATTTCTTTCTTCTTCTTTTTTTCTGTAAAAAAACATCCACGCCAAGCAGTGTTGCATTATAGATGCCTCATAGGACATTCATTTTTCTCATGTTATATCCCTTATTTTTGCTACTTGCCATAATGTGTTTTGATATGATCTCTAGAAGGATATTGTTTACAAAAATGTACAAAAACACTAAAAACGTGTGTTCATTTTTTTTTTTTTTTTTTTTTTTAATTTCTTCAGTATGCATGATAAAGACATTTTTTTTGTATGGCTTTTTTTCTGACTGTCACCTCAATACCAAATTTTGTAGCAGAGGCCTCCCCGTTCCTTTGTCTTATTTGTTCTAGACCCCATGTGATACGATTTCCCAGGCTGTACCTGTTATTGAGATGATGAACGGATTAGAGAAGCCAATAAAAACTTTTTGTTACAAAAAATAGCGCATTTGTCGTTATGTCTCCCAGAAGTATCAAAATCCAAAAGATTCCTCAATACTGTTGATTAGAAATGCTTATTGATATGGATCAGTACATGGACTAGAAGAATTTAACTTCAGATATCAGTACTATATCAAAGCAGGCTACTGTATTCACATAAATATAACTGGGTGCTTTTAACTATTCAGATTCTGGTGGCATAATAACAGCTATTGGCCTTCTTATGTAGTCCATGTCTACTGAATTTAAATAGGAGCAAATATATTAGCACTTACCGACATTAAATAACGCACTAGAACCTTCCATTTCGGCAAACAAGGAACTGGGTTTGTAAATACAGTTTACAGTCTCTGATGCGATCCCTCCCGGATACGATTAAATTTTTTATTACAGTATTATTTGACAAGAGGCTCTGCTGCCAGACGATGGGGGCGAGTTATAATCTCGTTGATATATTCCCATGTTTGCTTCCATATAGCCTTCGTGCCACATATGCTAATTCCCATGCCCGTAAACTGTTATCTGTATCGGATGTATGAGCATTACCAGGTGATTCTAGGTCTCGCCACTTCTCTGAATAGTGAGCGGTGGTGAGAAATATAAAGTAAATAATTTTCTGACATGCAATCCAAAATTTTTCAGAGCTATGTTCTTGCCTGGTAATAGGTTGCAAAGGGTTGTCATAAATATACCCAATGATAATTGATGGAAAATAATGGCTTTCAGTCTCAAAAGGCCAGTATTATGTAAATACCTGAATGATGAATGGGGAGTTGTCAAAAAGCTTGTAAGCGAATGATGGAGGATCACTTATAGTGTGAAAATTATGTCAAGCTCATCACCTAATTACAATCACAGAGGACTCTGGACTAACACATCATGGCTCTCCAAATGTTGGAACCAGATATGACATAAGATACGATGCAGCACACAGGTTTGTGGCCTCCAGTTTTAAAGCCTCAGGTTTAAGTTCACAGTTTCTGCTACATTGGTGTTTAGAGGTCAGAATACAGTTATGTGTAGACGGCATTGACACATTGCACAGACACAAATGCCTGCCAATTAGTCCTTATATGGAAACAAAATACTAGAATTTCAGTAACCAAAACCTGAGCACTGATTTGTTGATCAATCAGCTACCAGAATTAACTGCATAGCAACCCAACCCATTTATCATATCAGTGCATAAAACACTAACATGGTCAAGAGATTCAACACACTCCTGAGACTGAAATAGACTGAACACCTGTTCAAATGAAGGGTAAATTTTAACACAGGACGTGTGCAGTGACTGACTCATGTTTGGAGCTATACTCTGTGTCAATGGATGTTTTGGAAGAATGATCTTTGACACATCATACTTCCAGATTTGCAAGCCTACGTCAAGAAGCAGTAAAGCTATTTTAATGGTGACTTATGTGATATTATTTGAGCCATGAACTGTGATGCTGCATTATTGGCTGGCGGGAAAAAAAATCAAACCAATCAGTTGAGGAGCCTTCAAGGACAAGGGTTCTTCAAGATAATGATTAGCGCTGTCTTTTTGTGCCAAGCTGTTATCACCCTCCTTCCCTTTCATGAAAATCATGTTCTTAATCACAGTCATCATAGGTGGGATATGTGTCACTGTCAGGAGAAACACCTTGGGTGGGGATACAGATGCGCAGAGTTATAGGTGACTTTGGACTTAGATTTTGCAAGAGGTTTTGCTGTTATTGCCGCGTAGTCATGGCATGTCTACAAAACATTCTGGCAAAACACGTAGCTGGCAAAACACGCACCTACGTAGCGTGCAAATGCAGGTAGATATCTGCATTTGCACGCACACTAATCAGACAATAAAGAGACAATAAACAGTTCATATAATTCTGTAGTTCATGACTAAAGACTCACTCAAGAAACAAGTAGTAACATTATTCATTAATATAACATTTCTGTTTGCATTAGTCAGATTTATCTATGTTTGTAGTAAAGATTTTGCAAATGGACACATTCAGTAACATGCAAAAGTCTCGAGCCACCTCTTGATTCATTTGGACGTTGGCTGATTTTTCACTCATTTCCAGTTGTTGTATCCGAACATTTCAGAGGAATCTTTTTGTTTGTTTTGTCACTTAAAACTAATTTATGGATTATTTAAACATCAAAAAAGCAAGTGTTGTGTCTACACATAACAGACAACTTAGCAAAGAACCCATTTTAAATTATGTCTTTAGCCACTATATTTTTTATTCAACAAAAGGACTAGATGTTACAATCCCTGATAATGCATCGCTTCAAATGGAGAAAGTCTTCCCCCTAATGTGATAAATGTAAACTTGTGGACGGTACTTTTGGCCATCTTTTTTGGTCCTGTTCTACGCTTACAGCCTTTTGGACTAGTATTTTTAGTTTCTATAGCATTGTTTACAACAGGCAACTGTATCCTGACTGTCTTATGGTGATCCTGGGCTGCTCCAGTGACTCCTTGGCACTTCCCTTTGCTGTTCAACAGGCCCTCATGTTTGGTATGGTGATTGCCAAATGTCTGATTCTGGGGGAGTGGAAATCTGCCTCCCCTCCCTGCTTCAAGAGGTGGCTCGAGGAGATGGTCTCCTGTTTATACCTGGAAGAAATTCGGTTCTCTACGTCTGATTCCATGGAGAAGTTCAGGAAGATGTGGGGGCCCTTTATAGACCACATTAAGAAGGACAGTTCACGCCCTGGGTCCTGACCACGTTGTTTTAAGTGCTTTCATTCTGAGCTGTTGCCCATAACTGTTATTGCATAACAGACATATTGCATAATTGTTATCGGCTCCTCCTATCAATCTTTGGATTTGATCTTGTGGATTTGATTTTGTGGATTGGACTCACTGGATTGTGAGTTGTTTGACATGTATACTAGTTGCTTTTTTTCTTCTCTGCTGTTCTTAATAAGTGCTGGCCGTGTACCCTGTTGTGGGGTTTGTTGCTCTGTTTTTTTTGTTGTTGTTTTTGTTTTTTTTGTTCCTGTTTTTTGTTTTTGATTTTTTTTTTGTTGTCTTTATTGTCTGTGTTCCTCTGTCCCGCTGTTTGTGAATGTGTAAAAATTTTGAAACTTGCAGAAATAAAAAAATGGTCTTGAGGAATGGCTACTATGAGAAAAGGCAGCCTGGAAACTTTACCAATGGGACACATCGTTGTGTGCCTCAACTCCACAGGGTGTTTCGGTCTTTTATCACAAGCTATAATGCCATTTTTAGTTTCTTTTTAACTTCCCTGGTTAGGTTTTGGGATTAGAAAACTGATCTAGATTTTAATATTAAAACTTTAGGACACATCATCAGTAGTGGACCTTGGATTCATTAGGTGTTTCAGCCTGTCTTAAAAACAAAACATTTATTCCCATAAACTCCACTTAGTTTTTTTGTACCAACAAGGTGAGTCCAAAATACAGCGGTGTGAAAAAGTGTTTCCTGAGTTGTTATTGTTTTGTATGTTTTTCACACTAAAGTGTTTCAGATCATCAAGTAATTCAAAATATTTGACAATGAGAACACAAGTAAACACAAAAGGTATTAATTATTAAAGGTAAAAAATAAAAATAAAAAATCCTAACCTACATGGCCCTGTGTGAAAAAAGCGGTCTTTATGATATCCAAGACTTTTGGGAAAATACTCAAAAAATACCTGTGGCTTGATGAGACACAAGTTAAATGTTTGAAAGGTTTGTGTCCCATTGCATCTGGTGTAAAATTAAAACAGCATTTCAGAAAAGGAACTTCATACCAATAGTAAAATACGATGGTGGTAGTGTGATGGTTGGGGCTGTTTTGCTGCCTCAGGAGCTGGAAGGCTTGCTGTGGTAAATGCAATCATAAATTCTTCCTGATGGAGAATGTCCAGCCATCTCTTTATGACCTCAAGCTGAAGGGGACTAATAACAGTAACAGACTGAACTAATTAAATTATACAATATATTAGTGTCATTAGAAAATTGTACTTTGTAGTCAGTATAAACTTATAATGATATAAGTTTGCATATGATAGAATACTGCATGATGACCCTTTGATGACTTAGACCAGGTTGGGCAATCTCAGTCCACGAGGGCCCTGCAGGTTTTAGATCTCACCTTGGGTCAACACACCTGAATCACATGATTAGTTCGTTACCAGGCCTCTGGAGAACTTGAAGACATGTTGAGGAGCTAATTTAGCCATTTAAATCAGCTGTGTTGGTTCGAGGACACATCTAAAACCTGCAGGGACACCGGCCCTCGTGGACTGAGATTGCCCACCCTTGACTTAGACTGTTGTTCACTACAAGACTTGTTCTGTTCTCTTTTATAAGTTTCTTCCCACAGCAATAATAAGAGCTGAACAAGCAGTTTCACTCCCTACCAGGAAGAGGAGACCTGAACACTCTTATCTTTACTCCCTAACAAGAAGAGGGGCCGCTTCCTTCAGAATCTCACTGTGACAGAGTTACGCCGTCCCGGGCTGCAGACAGCTGATGTGGGCGCATACACGCACCACCACCATTAGTTTCTACAATTACCGTGGCTGCGCGTCTTTTCGTCGACCGGGCAGATAAACAAAAAGGGGTGAGAGGTATATTTTGAGCAGCGCAGAGGGTGGCCAACATATTTTCCCACTTACCTTTAATAAAGCTGGTCGCGGAGACTCGCTGTGATCGCCGATTATACGGGGGTTATGCAAGCCGATGGTATGGTGTTCCGGGGTTTAAATAGTGGGTTCGCGCGCGCTTGCAAGGTCACGTGAACTGCATTATTTTTTGGTTTGTTTTTTGTTATTGTGAAACACTGTAGGCTGCCTGGAATTGGCCATAAATGTCTGTATATACATATATGTATTGTAGGAATACAGCGGGAAATAAGCTGAGGGGGAAAGATTGTTTGGTAAAAGAAATAATAAAGAGATGACTATTATGCCTAGTGGGAGGGGCTATGGGGTATAAGAGAAGGCAGTCAGGGCCTACCTGGCGTCTTTTTTCAGTGAGATGTTACAGAGAGGGTAACATGCAGACTGTGTTTTGTGTATATAGATGTTTGTTTTGTGTTGACTTAAGTTAGTTTCCTATTTTCTTTGTAAATAATCTTTTGTGCACCTGGGAGGCCGGCAGAATAAATTATCCACACTGAATGCTTTCTGACTACGCCTGCATTTGTTCGGGAGAAGTTTAGGAGAGGGCCCCGCGACATATGGTGTCAGGAGTAGGGTGGCTAGTCGGAAGAGGAAAACGCGCCTCCCAGTTAAGCGCACAGGGCTCCGGTCCCAGCAGCATGAGCTTACAGTGGAGAAGACAGCAGAGGAGCTGGCATGGGACACAGTGCCGCAGTCGTCTTCTTCAGCAGAGGAGGAGGAGGTTTCCGGCAGGATTGCTCCAGAATTGTCTACAGCTTCGACCGCAGCACGTGACCCAACTTGAGAGCTGATTGCGATGATGAGGGACTTCCTGGCGGGACAGCAAAGGAGAGAGGAGGTTTTTTTGGCAGAACTCAGGGGGCTGAGGACTGTTTCCTCTCCCAACGCTCAGCTGCATTCAGATTTTGCTGGTCAGCAAAGTCCAGTCCAAGCACCAGCCGGAGCAAGCACCACAGCAGCAACGGCCACACCAAGCACCGCAACAGCAATTAGCCCCAGAATGGTACTGCCTACACCTGCACGTCAAAGAGGATACCGGGATCCCCCAGAGGAGGTTCCCTCTCGTCAGTCACAAGCAGTGGCCAACAGCCTCGACCAGTCAGTCTCAGAGTGGATGCGATCTGCTGGGCCAAAAATTCCACCCTATCAGATGGGGGAAGACATTGAGAACTATTTGTTGCGTTTTGAGCGAGTTGCCAAAACCTGGAGATGGCCAGAGAGTGAATGGGCCTGTCGTCTGGTTCCACTGCTATCGGGGAAGGCGTTGGAGGCCTACACTGCAATGAATGAAGAAAGAGCCCATCGTTATGAAGATTTAAAAGCTGCGTTGCTAACCAAATTTGACATTTCCCCTGAGACGTATTGGCAGAGGTTCCGGTCCAATACAGTTCCACCTGGTGAGAGCCCCACAGAGACCTATTACCGCCTGAAGGGCCTCTATCGGCGCTGGATCCGACCAGAGCAGCATACGAAAGAAGAGATGGGAGAAGCTATCATCTTGGAGCAGTTAATCCGCGTACTTCCAGGGGAGGTGAGGACCTGGGTGAGGGAGCATGAGCCAGCAGATGGACTGACTGCCGTTAAGCTGGTGTCACAGTACTTCAATGCGCGTAAAGGAGCACCACCTGCACGCTCATCTGGGACGCCACAGCGACCACCACTCCCATCAGCGGGTCTGCTGAAGAGGGAGAGCAACCCAGAGCCACCAGAAAACACCAAGGCATCCAACTTACGAGGGGCGGGTAAGGACTTTCTTTGTTATTATTGCCAGCAGCCAGGTCATAAAGCCTCGGTATGCCCTATCCGGAAGGCTAAAGTCACTGGTGCCTGCTATGCACCCCGGCTGGAGATGGAGCCCACAAGGGTCCAGCCAGTGGATGTGCAACACTATAAAAAAGTGAAGGTCAATGGTCAGCAGGCTACTGCTTTGCTGGACACTGGTAGTTTTATGTCTTTAGTTAAGCATAGTTTGGTACCAGTGAACAGTGTGGACTATAGTAGACAGGAAGAAGTTTTATGTGTGCATGGTGATAAACATCCATACCCAAAAGTGGAGGTAACAGTGACTATTAATGAACAGCCATACCTGTTGTCAGTTGGGGTGGTACAGAACTTGCCTGTAGAGGTTATTCTAGGAATGGACTTGCCTGTACTCATGGACTTGCTGCAAGAAAAAGAAGAACAGTGGACAGAGACTGATATGGGGGATAAGGGGAATGCTAAATTAAATGTGTCTGGCCCAGTGGTCACTAGAGCCCAGGCGAAGGCTGGATGCCAACCCTTGCCAGACTTTGACAGTAGTCTGTGCGAGGGTGGCACTAATGGGCCAAGAAAATCCTGCCAACGCCGCTTTGAGAAGCAGCTATGGTCAAAGGGGCCGGACACTAAGAACATGAAATGGGATGTGCCAGAAAATATCACTTTGTTGCAAAGGGAGGATGAAACGTTGAAAGTTTTGTTTGCTAATGTGACTGAAGGGGGAACTGGGAAATGGGGAGGGAAAGAGAAGTTCATTGTTGACAAAAATGTGTTGTATGCAGTTGACGGTGACCACCAACGGCTTGTGATACCTTCTAGTTGTAGACCCCTCATTATGCACCTAGCACATACCCTCCCCTGGGCAGGTCATCTGGGTCGTCAAAAAACCTATATGCGAGTTAGCTCACGTTTCTTTTGGCCGTCAATGTACACAGACATACAAAAATATTGCCGTACATGCCCTACCTGCCAGAAAACATGTCCAGCTCGCAAGTCTGACAGGGCCCTGCTACAGCCACTTCCGGTCATCTCCACCCCCTTCCGTAGGATAGCTATGGACATTGTGGGTCCTCTGGTAAAAAGTAGTCGGGGTCATCAGTACATTTTGGTGGTGTGTGATTATGCGACTCGTTTCCCAGAAGTGTTCCCTCTGCGTGCGCTCACGGCACCCAATGTTCTGCATGCACTGGTACAGCTGTTCTCCCGGGTGGGGATACCAGATGAGATTTTGACCGACCAAGGGACTAACTTTACCTCTAGGTTGATGCAGCTCTTCCACAACCAGCTAGGCATCTCTGCCATCAGGACGTCACCTTACCATCCACAGACAGATGGGTTGGTGGAGAGGTTCAACCAAACTCTGAAGAGGAGGTTGCAGAAGTTTGTGTCAGACACTGGGAAAGACTGGGACCAGTGGCTACCCTTCCTGCTGTTTGCGTACAGAGAAGTTCCCCAGGCTTCCACTGGTTTCTCACCATTCGAGCTACTCTATGGTTGGGATGTGCAGGGGCCGTTGGATCTCCACCGGAAGGGTTGGGAGTCTCCTGCTTCTGCTCCAAATGATAAAGGAGTGGTGCAATTTGTGTTGGAAATGAGAGATCGGTTGGGGAGATACCATGAAGAGGCCGAGGTCAACCTGCGAGACGCTCAACGAAGCCAGAAGACCTGGTATGACCAACAGGCCCGGCAACGTGAATTTCAACCTGGTCAAAAGGTGTTGTTACTTCTCCCCTCAGCCAACAGTAAACTGCTGGCGAAGTGGCAAGGGCCATACACAGTTCTTCGCAGAATGGGGCCAGTGACCTATGAGATTCATCATCCTGAAAAGAGGAAACAGAAGCAGACTTACCATGTGAATCTCCTGAAAGAATGGGAAGAGCGTCCCCACCAGGCCCCTGCGAAAGCTCTGATGGCAAGAGAAATACCAAGAGAAGGGAAGACAGAACCTGAGCAGGGAGCTGATCCAATGTCTCCGGTGCTGACTCATCTTACCCCACAGCAGGCTGCTGAGCTACTCCGAATCCTTCGGGAGACTCCATCTCTGTGTTCAGTCAACCCCGGCAGGACCTCCCTTGTCGAACATGTGATACACCTAAAGGATGGACATCCCATCCGCCAACGTCCATACCGGGTTCCACAACACTTAGTGGATAAACTGAGACAGTAGGTGGAGAAGATGCTGGAGCTTGGGGTGATAGAGTGGTGTAGCCCGGTGGTCATCATCTTCAAGAAAGATGGCTCCCTACGCATCTGCATTGATTTCCGGAAGCTTAATTCCATTTCAGAGTTTGATGCCTACCCCATGCCTCGAATCGAGGACTTGCTGGAGAAGATCGGAGCGGCCAGGTACATCACCACCTTGGATCTGTGCAAAGGTTACTGGCACTGGAGGAGTCTTCTCGACCGTACACCGCCTTCAGGACACCTGCCGGCCTGTTCCAGTTCACGGTGATGCCATTTGGCCTACATGGGGCACCGGCCACCTTTCAACGGCTGATGGACAAATTACTACAGGGGTGTGACCCCTATAGTGCCGCCTACCTGGATGATGTAGTGATCTTCAGCAACACCTGGGTGGAGAATCTGCAGCACCTGTCCGAAGTCCTGGGAAGAATCCATAAGGCAGGGTTGACTCTCAACCCCTCTAAATGTGAGTGGGCACGGCAGGAGACCCGCTACCTTGGTTACCAAGTGGGCAGAGGTGAGGTGCGCCCGCAGTTGGATAAAGTGGAAGCTATCCACAACTGCCCTCGGCCTCGCACCAAAAAGGAAGTCCAGTCTTTCCTGGGGCTGGTTGGCTGGTACCGAAGATTTGTGCCCCAGTTTGCAACTATTGCGGCCCCTCTTACTGCGTTGACCAGCAAGGACCAACGGAATCCTGTCACATGGACAGCAGAATGTGAACAAGCCTTCAAAGGGCTGAAAACCTGCCTGTGTACGACCCCAGTTCTCAGGAGCCCAGACTTCAGGAAGAGATTTCTGGTCCAGGTGGATGCCTCCAAAAGCGGCCTGGGAGCAGTGCTGGCCCAAGGGGACCCTGGAGATGAGCATCCGGTCCTATACCTAAGCCGCAAGCTGCTGCCACGGGAGACCAACTACTCAACGGTGGAGAAGGAGGCCTTGGCTATTAAGTGGGCACTGGAGAAACTCAGGTATTATTTACTTGGAAGAGAGTTTGAGCTGGAAACTGATCATCGAGCGCTCACCTGGATCCATTCCATGAAGGACCATAACAGCCGACTGACACGCTGGTACCTTTCACTGCAGCCTTTCAGATTCATCATCCGTCACAGACCAGGCAAGCTCAATGTAGTGGCAGATTATCTCTCCAGGTTGCCGCACAACGCCAACCTCCGGGTGGAAGGGGATGATGTGACGGAGTTACGCCGTCCCGGGCTGCAGACAGCTGATCTGGGCGCATACACGCACCACCACCATTAGTTTCTACAATTACCGTGGCTGCGCGTCTTTTCGTCAACTGGGCAGATAAACAAAAAGGGGTGAGAGGTATATTTTGAGCAGCGCAGAGGGTAGCCAACATATTTTCCCACTTACCTTTAATAAAGCTGGTCGCGGAGACTCGCTGTGATCGCCGAATATACGGGGGTTATGCAAGCCGATGGTATGGTGTTCCGGGGTTTAAATAGTGGGTTCGCGCGCGCTTGCAAGGTCACGTGAACTGCATTATTTTTTGGTTTGTTTTTTGTTATTGTGAAACACTGTAGGCTGCCTGGAATTGGCCATAAATGTCTGTATATACATATATGTATTGTAGGAATACAGCGGGAAATAAGCTGAGGGGGAAAGATTGTTTGGTAAAAGAAATAATAAAGAGATGACTATTATGCCTAGTGGGAGGGGCTACGGGGTATAAGAGAAGGCGGTCAGGGCCTACCTGGCGTCTTTTTTCAGTGAGATGTTACAGAGAGGGTAACATGCAGACTGTGTTTTGTATATAGATGTTTGTTTTGTGTTGACTTAAGTTAGTTTCCTATTTTCTTTGTAAATAATCTTTTGTGCACCTGGGAGGCCGGCAGAATAAATTATCCACACTGAATGCTTTCTGACTATGCCTGCATTTGTTCGGGAGAAGTTTAGGAGAGGGCCCCGCGACACTCACACATACACCTACATACGCATCAACATTCCTCTGTCTACGAACAGACGTATTCACTATTGTATTACCCTTGTATATAAATAAAGACAGGAGCAATCTCAGAGCCCACATCACAGGGCCCCCACTCTTGCGTGAGCGCTCTGTGGCTGCCCTTGCAAGTAAAATCTGCAGTGTGTGTGTGTCTCCACTCTCGGACTCTCAGCTGAAGAAGTGTCTTTAGAATACATCTCTTGACATTTAGTTTGGTCCTCCGAGCCAAGTCTGCATCAAGCTTAAGGTTTGCTCAAATTCAGTGCAATTACATATGAGATGAAGAAAATAAAGAAAATATCTAAAATAATTAAGTGCATAGACGCACTGGACCTGCTTGAAAACCTGTCATCCTAGATGAGACATTGCTGAAATATAGAGCACACCTATACTAACAACTAATAAGCTAAACCCTGTATACAACGGCTAAAGCTACAAAATTGAGAAGCTGAATTAAATATGTGGTCACTGCTAAGCTGATGAGCAAGTAACATGTTTTTTAGAGCAGGAGCTGCATGCCTTTTTTGCATCCTGACTCATGTGTGTAAAGCGTTCATGCCATCAGCAACTTGTTTTTTGTTTTGTTTTGTTGGGTTGAAAAATAAATAAATTTGTGATCACACTTGTGGATCACAGTGACATATAATGATTAGGCATATGATTTACTAATACAGATGAAGTTTATTCTAAAGTTCAAGGAAATAAAAGAAGAACAGCATCTTCAGTTGTGTCTTGGCTGTTGTTCTCTGTGTAGTGTGCTGAGTTTTTGCTTTTTGTTTTTTAAAATGTTGCTTGAGTGAGGAGTACTGTGACTTCTGAAGTGGCTCTCATCATGCGACCTTGATGATGATAAGTTTAGAGCCAGCTGAGAGCTGGGTTGTCTGCTTTGTTTTAGGTGATAAGGCAGAAAAGTTAAAACTTAGTTTCTTGTCTTGAAAAAAAAAAAGAGAACGGGTTTTGTGTTTCTCAGCCAACAACTACAATTTCATTTTCTGGTTTTGAGAAAGGAGAATTTAAAAAAATAATAAAACAAACAAAAAGTGATGTTTTGTTTAGGTGGTGAAGAAAGCTAATTGTCATGGATCGCTGTGCGGCAGGCAGGAGAAGGACCCAAATTGCAAAACTCACAGACTCGGGGAATAAACTCAAAATCACAGCTTTAATGCTGGAAGGCAGATCACAGTAAATACAAAACTTAAACTGGGAATCATAAACTAACACTCGCAGAGAGACACAGGGAAATCCACGCAGCATGAGGGAGAACGCGACACAGAACTGAGGGAGATGCAGACATAAATACACAGAGGGTTAACGAGGGAAGTGGGAGCACACGGGGAACACAGGTGACACTGATAATCATAACAAGACACGGCAGGAGTGAACACCACACTGACGGGAGACGGGCAAAGTAAAACAGGAAGTACAGAGGTTCAGACAGGAGGAGAGAGAGCACGGGGAAAACACAGACATAACGGGCTGGGGAAAACATAGAATAAAACACAAGGAGAGACGAGGGCTCACAGATACACAGGGGCACACAGGAGGTAACCAAATAAGGAACATCTTAACTAAATAATCCTAGGAACCAAGGCATAACTAGGGAATAAAATGCAAAACACACAAAACTGAGAATACTGGGCCCACATGGCCAGGACCATGACATCACCCCCCCCCCCCCCCCCCCTCAAGGGCTGGCTCCCAACAGCCCAAACCCGCGAACCAAAACATGACAAACAGAAAACAACCCACCCAGGGCGGGAGGCGGGGGACCAGGACGGAGGGCCCAGAACAGGGAACAAAACAGCCGACAGAAAACACAGGAGCACATGACAACAGTCCAAACAAAGTTCAGGGGGTCAGCCTGGAGGGCGGCAATACAACAGGCCACGCCCTCTCACATCAGGAGGCCGGCCGTGCAGAAGGCAGCAGCGGTGCAGTTCAGGAGGCCGACCCGGAGCCCGCAGGCACAAGAGATCAAGGGTCACATGGTCGGGGGGCCGACCAGGCGAGTGACACAGGTGATAGAGCCGGTCCGGAGGCCAGCCGTGTGGAAGGCAACGGCGGTGATGACGTAGAGACAGGTCAGGGGGCCGACCGCGCGGAAGGCAGCGGCGGCGGCGAAGGAGACGACGGAGCAGTTCAGGGGGCCGGCCGCGCGGAAGGCGGCGGGGGCGAAGGAGACGGAGCAGTTCAGGGGGCCGGCCGCGCGGAAGGCAGCGGCGGCGGCGGCGAAGGAGACGACGGAGCAGTTCAGGGGGCCAGCTGCACGGAAGGCAGCGGCGGCGGCGAAGGAGACGACGGAGCAGTTCAGGGGGCCGGCCGCGCGGAAGGCAGCGGCGGCGGCGAAGGAGACGACGGAGCAGTTCAGGGGGCCGGCCGCGCGGAAGGCAGCGGCGGCTCTCCAGTGTCAGGTGTACTGGCCAAGGCCCGGTGGCTGCCCTGGTTACAGGAACTGGAGGCGGAGAGCGAAGTATAGGAACAGTAACAGTCACTGGGTGAACCAAGTTAGTGGAGCCAAACACAGTTTCAGTAAACAGAGACTTATGGTGGGCTGGTTCTAGCAACTCTGCTGTACTTAAGTTGTCCATGTCATAATTAGCAGTCTTAGAAAGAGTGAGTTTAGGAGCAGCCACAGGTACAGGAGAACTCACATAAGCAGCATCTGGATAAGCTGGATGTGAAACAACACTACACACAGTCGTACAGGATGTAGTCCGAGACGTAGTGCACACAGAGTCCATGAAGCCTGTCCGAAAAGCATGGCGCACAGAGTTAAACTGACATGACCGGGGAACAGGAAATTTAACCTGCGCAAACAGCCCTGCAGTGCTCAAACCAAAATCTTTTGCCAGTCTATGTATAGCGAATGAAACCTTGCGGCTCTTAACCTTAGCAGGCACTGAATACACATTTTCAGTGGGTATGTGTTTCTCAGCATGCACCGTCACATCTAGAGCTGATGATGCTAACGGTGTGTGGCTGAGCTCGGACTGGAAAACCTTAGAGTCTAAGGGCTGAAATAAACAGTTCTGCGGGGCTACGATGCTAGTAGCAGTACGTAGATGAGTCTGGTGTGAAGCAACAGTCCTAGGTTCAGTTGAATCAAAGAAAATACTGTGAGCATTACCAGAATCAGAGGGCTCAAAAACACAAAGGCTACTAGCGAGAGCAACCGGTGAATGATCTGACACTGAGGTGCCTCGCTGTACAGTGTCTCTGGAGTCCAAATCATGACACTAATACTGCAAAATACCATCTAGTGCATGATCTGCTAGCAGTAAATGAAATCACTGAAATGATGCCACCAGTAGTCGCAAATCCCCGCACTATACTGAATCAAGTCACTCCAAAAGAACAATGGTTCTCAGTGATAGACGCTTTTTTTCTCAGTGCCTTTACACCCCGATTCACAACACCTGTTTGGCTTCACTTTTGAGGGACAGAGACAGTTTCTACTCTACGTAGATGACATTTTAGTGACTGGCCACACAGAGGAAGGGTGTAAGCAAAATACTATGGCTGTGTTACGTCACTTGGCTGAGCAAGGCCACAAGGTATCTTTAAATAAACTCCAATTATGGAGACCTGAAGTCACATACTTAGGGCACACCCTCTCAGGTGAAGGCAGAAAGCTACTAAATAAGAGAAAAGAAGCCATACAAAATGTGCCACAGCCACAAACTAAGCATTCACATTCTTTCTAACTCTCAGTGAGCCTGAGTTATGACCTTGGCTCCCTGTTTTTCTGCTTCCAACAAAGGTGGGGGTGCAGCTCCTGTGGAATGTGCTCTGTTCTCTCTACTATCAGAAAAGCAAGGCCCTGACTCTCTGCACACAATATTCTGAGCTGATATGTAAATTAGTTGATACTAGATTTGGAAAAATTACCGGATTATAAAATAAGTGAATAAGATGTAACAGAGGGTTGAAATTAGTTTCTTATTTCTAGTGTGTGGAGAAAGGTTTTATCATGGCACACATGTGCTTACATGGGAGGAAACTCCTTATGTATTACAACATTTAGCAATTTGCAAATGTTCAGCACATCAGAAGGATGACTCTGAAATTACAAAGGGAAACAATTTTGCTGACAAAGCTGCAAAAGCAGCAGCCATAGCAACCACAGCACCACCAAAAGAACAAAAACAATGGCTGAAACATGGAGCAGTACTAGACACTGATGACATAATGAAAATAGCAGGAAAACCCATTCTTCCTAAGTCATTACACAAAACAGCCGCTCTAGTGAGCCATGGTTTGAGCCATGCCTCAACAGGAGGGATGGTCTGAGGGATGGTCTCTATGATGAACCTGGTACCGCTATATCCACAACAGGACCAGGGCATAATCGGAAAATACAGACTGTTATGTCTGTTCTCATATGCCCAGCACGTCGACACACCCCACACTATATGGTAAATATATTCTCAACATTTAAGCCAAGTGTGCCGCTAGCTTCGCTGGCATTGGATTCCAACACAGCCAAATCACCATCGACGCGACAAACACATCTATTATTTACACACTTCACGTCAACCTTCTAGGAGGGTTACAATATAAGAAAACCACCATTGAAGACGTTGGACTTGATAAAGGAGCATGTGATCAACTTTTCTGGATCAACTTCAATGTGACAAACCGGAATACATCCATCCATTTCCCAGTGTTCTTGGACCAAACCCCAGGGAAGAACCACTCCATGTGCTATAAACAAAACAAAGGTGACAGGCCGCTTGGAAACACCACTAACTGCAACCGGACCGCTGGAGGAGGAGAAGGTGCCCCTGTGAACACGACTGGACCATCTAACGGCACGTACTGGGTGCAAGGAATGGCCTGGCTATGTGGACAATGGGCGTATTTCATATTGCCCCCAGGCTTTACAGGAACATGTGCTCCCATATTCCTGTCAGGCCACACTTTCAGGATGACCGCAGTAAACACCACTTCTCCACTACGCCAGAAAAGAAGATCAACGTTCCCCAAAATTCAGCCACATGACCCAATATGGGGGAGTGACGTACCCAAGGAATTCAAAATGTGGACTATCGGACAGAAAGTACTCCATACATTGTTCCCCTGGGTGGGAACCGGAAAAAACATATCTGAGAATTGAAACTCTGGACTACCGTTTTGGACTTTTCCTGAATGCTTTGTGCAAGATCAACAAACAACAGAACCAGGAAATTGATGCATTACGGATCACAGTAGCTCTGGACATGATACTAGCAGAGAAAGGGGGACTTTGCGTCCTCTTCAACAACACCTGCTGCACTTACATACCAGACAATACACTCATCAAACATGACTGACGCCCTGAACACCTTGAGACAGATCGAACAGGCCCAAAATCAGGACTATGTAAGCGATACAAGTGACCGGTTTTCTTGGCTTTACACTGGTTCCTGGCTACAGGTGCTAAGACTACTCATTGGAGTTGGAGTATTTTTACTTTTATTTTGTGTTTTTGTAACATGTATACTGCCATGTCTAAAACTCATGATTAACCGCATAATTATTTCCACTGTTGCTGCATACATAGCCGTGACAAATGATGATGATGATGATGATGATGACCCCGACCTGTTGGAACATGAAGACTTTGTGTGATTAATGATGATGTAACAGAAAATGTACAACAAGATGTTACATACTGATATCTCACTCAAAAGTTATACGTGACAAATAGGAGGGAATGTCATTAGAAAATTGTACTTAGTAGTCAGTATAAACTTTTAATGATATAAGTTTGCATATGATAGAATACTGCATGATGACCTTTTGATGACTTAGACTGTTGTTCACTACAAGACTTGTTCTGTTCTCTTTTATAAGTTTCTCCCCACAGCGATAATAAGAGCTGGACAAGCAGTTACACTCCCTACCAGGAAGAGGAGAGCTGAACACTCTTATCTTCACTCCCTAACAAGAAGAGGGGCTGCTTCCTACAGAATCTCACACATACACCTACATACGCATCAACATTCCTCTGTCGTATTCACTATTGTATTACCCTTGTATATATAATAAAGACAGGATCAATCTCAGAGCGCACATCACAGGGCCCCCACTCTGGCATGAGCGCTCTGTAAACGCCCTTGCAAGTAAAATCTGCAGTGTGTGTGTGTCTCCACTCTCGGACTCTCAGCTGAAGAAGTGTCTTTAGAATACATCTCTTGACAATTAGAAAGTGTCATGAACCGAAGTTCCGTGCGCAAGCTGGACCCAGAAGCAGAACTCACACACCAGGGTAGGAGAGAATAAAGAAACCAAATTTTATTATAACTAAAGGTGTCCTGTGAGGGTAGCCGGAAAGAACAACGTGTGGAACCAGAAAACACCGAAGGACCGGGGAGGTGAGTCGCGCAGGGAACGCTGAGAGCAGGGCTGTGGGAGGCTGCAAAAAAAAGGGAGAAACAGATTACTGGGGTGCGGAAAAATGGCAGCATACGAGGGAAGGGGGAGTATGCGTCTGATCCTAATCTCAGGCGGGCAGGTGGACAGGCAGGTGGCTCATAAAAAACGCCGAGTTGTGATCGCTGAGAGACGACTACGGACTGGCGTGGAGCAGCAGGTAGAGCAGGATTAAATAGTCCACCTGGTGATCGCCTGGGATGGGATGCAGGTGTAGGGTTAGCAGCCACGCCCGTGGGCGTGGGCATCCCATCAGCACCCCGGACGCCGGGCCGCGGACCATGACAGTACCCCCCCCCCCAAGGGTCGCCTCCAGGCGACCGGCCGGGACCCCGCCCGCGGAGAGAAGCACGGAAAGCAGAGATGACACGAGGGTCCAGGACGAAGGAGCGCGGGACCCAGAGGCAGTCCTCGGGGCCGCACCCCTCCCAATCCACGAGATATTGCCAGCCACGCCCGCGCCGGCGCGCATCCAGGATCCGCCGGACCGCATAGGCCGGATGGCCGCCGATGAGCCGGGCGGGAGGAGGGGGCACGGAAGGAGTGCACAGGGGGCTGAGGCAGACCGGCTTAAGCTGAGACACATGGAACGTGGGGTGCACTCGCCGGGAGGCCGGAAGCCGGAGCCTGACCGCCACCGGGTTGATGACTCGGTCCACCTCGTACGGCCCGATGAAACGGGGAGCCAGTTTGCGGGACGTGCCCCAGAGCGGGATATTCCCAGCTGCCAACCAAACCTTCTGGCCCGGCTGGTAGTCAGGGGCCGGGCCAGGTCAGGTAGGCCGGCCCAGGGCAGGTAGGCAACCCAGGAGGAGGGGGTTTGACTAACCACGCACCTCAGCATAGTCTCCAGCTCCTGATTAAGACGTTCAGTTTGTCCATTGGATTGCGGGTGGAAACCGGAACTCAGACTGACCTTGGTGCCGAGAATGGAGCAGAAGGTCTTCCACACTTGTGAGGTGAACTTGGGACCTCGATCGGAGACGATTTCCAGGGGGATTCCGTGGAGCCTGAAAACATCAGTGATCAATGCTTGGGCAGTCTCAGCGGCCGAGGGCAGCTTGGCCAGCGGGATGAAGTGAGCGGTCTTAGAAAACCGATCCACAACGGTGAGGATGACACACTTTCCAGAAGAGGTAGGGAGACCGGTAACAAAGTCGAGGGAGATGTGAGACCAGGGCCGGTGGGGTGTAGTGAGCGGGTGGAGCTGACCTACGGGATGCTTGGTGGATGACTTATTACGAGCGCAGACGGCACAGGCAGACACGTAGTCCCTCACGTCCCGTATTAGCGATTTCCACCAGAAGTGTCTGCTGAGGAGGTGCGCCGTTCTGCTCACGCCCGGGTGGCACGTGAATCGTGGCGGGGCGGGAACGAAGCGCCGTCCGGGTGGTCCAGTCCCTGGATCAGGGTCCCCCGGGAGAGCTCGGCGAATGGTCTCCTCAATCTCCCAGGTGAGAGCGCCCACCACGCAGGCGGCAGGTAGGATGGTGGCGGGGGAGGGCGCCTCACTGTCGGGGGAATACTGACGGGAGAGTGCATCGGGTTTGGTGTTCCATGACCCTGGACGATAGGAGAGCGTGAAGTTGAAGCGGGTGAAGAACAGAGACCAGCGAGCTTGACGTGGATTCAACCTCTTGGCGGTTCTAAGGTACAGTAGGTTCTTATGATCTGTCCATATAAGGAAGGGCTGTTCGACCCCTTCCAGCCAGTGGCGCCATTCCTCCAACGCGAGTTTTACCGCTAGGAGTTCCCTGTCGCCAATGTCGTAATTCCTCTCCGCGAGGGTGAGCCGGCGTGAGAAGAAGGCGCACAGCCGGAGTTTATTCAGGGGCCCGGACCGCTGGGTAAGAACCGCCCCAACACCCGCATCAGACACGTCAACCTCAACAATAAACTGTTTTGAAGAGTCCGGATGGGTTAGAATGGGTGTGGACGTGAACAATCGCTTCAACTTAGCGAAGGCTGCGTGGGCCTCAGGGGACCAGGTGAAAGGCACCTTGGGTGAGGTGAGTTGGGTGAGAGGCGCGGCCACCTGGCTGTAGTTCCGAACGAAGCGGCGGTAAACGTTCGCAAACCCCAGGAAGCTCTGAAGCTTCTTCCGAGACTCCGGAACCGGCCATTCCAATACCGCTTTGACCTTCACCGGGTCGGTCTTCACCTGCCCACCTGCGAGGATGTAGCCCAAGAAGGAAATGGATGAGACGTGGAACTCACATTTTTCCGCCTTGACGTACAGTCTGTTTTCGAGCAGCCGTTGTAGCACGCTCCTCACATGGATGCGATGTTCCTCGGGCGTCTTGGAAAAGACCAGAATATCATCCAGGTATACAAAAACAAACACGTTCAGGAAATCCCGTAACACGTCGTTGACTAGGGCTTGAAAAACCGCCGGGGCGTTAGTTAACCCGAACGGCATCACCAGATATTCGAAATGCCCTAGTGGGGTATTGAAAGCGGTCTTCCACTCGTCGCCCTCACGTATCCGAACCAGGTGGTAGGCGTTCCGTAGGTCCAGCTTGGTGAAGACTGTGGCTTCCTGGAGTGAGTCAAAAACAGAACTAATGAGTGGGAGGGGATATTTATTTTTGACGGTGATGTCGTTCAACCCCCTGTAATCGATGCACGGGCGGAGCGTCCCGTCCTTTTTTCCCACAAAGAAGAAACCCGCAGCTACGGGGGAGGATGACGGCCTAATTCGTCCTGCTGTTAGCGACTCCTGGATGTAATTCTCCACGGTTTCTCTTTCGGGGCGAGACAGGTTGTAAAGCCTGCTGGAGGGCAGCGATGCACCCGGGAGCAGATCAATGGCACAGTCATACGGACGGTGAGGCCGGAGTGAGAGCGCCTCGTCTTTACTGAACACCTGCCGAAGATCGTGATAGTCGGGGGGCATGGAAGAGAGATCCGGTGCGGGTGGCGGGGCGGGGCTCCGTTCCGTTGAGGCGGAGGGAACAGCTGACCTCAAGCAGTTCGCCAGACAAAACACACTCCAGCTCGCGATGCTCTTTCCGGCCCAATCAATGTGTGGGTTATGCCTCTGTAGCCAGGGGTAGCCTAAGATAAGCGGGGTGTCAGGAGCGGGAAAAGTGAAAAAGGACAGCTGCTCTTGGTGGTTACCTGATGCGACTAACCGTACTGGCGCGGTTTGGTGAGTTATGTACGCAAACACTTGGTTATTCAATGTGGACGCAGGGATGGGCGGTTCGAGTGGGGTAAGAGACACAGCTAACCTCTTAGCCAGCTGCTCATCCATGAGATTCTGTTCCGCCCCGGAGTCCACCAACGCGGGGCATGTAAAAGTCTGGTTATTAGTCACGATGGTAACGGACAGTAACAATCAGGGTCTAGTAGTGCTTAGAGCGCTGCCCACCCGTATCCCCGGACTTACCGGTGGGCCGGGTCGTTTGGGCGGACCGGGCAAACAGCGATGCGGTGACCGGGCCTCCCACAGTACAGGCAATCCCCAGCCCGAAATCGGCGTTCCCTCTCCTCCGGAGAAAGCCGAGAGCGTCCGATCTGCATGGGTTCGGGTGGGGGAGGCGACGGAGAGCGCGCACACGTGGCTGTGGGCGGGGGCGGAGAAACGCGGATCCCGGGGCGCAATACGGAGCCCATAGGCTTAAGCCGCCGCTCGGTATTCCTCTCCCGCAAGCGTCTATCGATCCTACGGGCGAGGAACGCTAATTCTTCAAAGGATTTGGTTTCCTCGTGAAACGCTAGTTGGTCCTTCATCTGGTCGGTTAATGACCGTAAAAAAAACCCACGGAGGGCCGAATCGGGCCAACCCACGGCGACCGCTCTGGTACGAAATTCAACTAGGTACTCCGCAATACTGCGCCGCCCCTGACGGAGCCCCAGCAACTTCTGCGCGGCATCGTCCTCCGAAACCGGAGGGGAGAACGTAGCCTGGAACTCCTCCAGGAATTCATCGTAAGCGCAATCACGAATGGGGTGAGAGGTTAAGTAAGCCTCAGCCCATGCTAGAGCACGCCCCCGTAACAATCCCACGAAGTGGAAGATCTTAGCAGCATCCGTGGGAAAGGCGTGTGGCGTGCGGCTGAAAAACAAGGAGCACTGAAAAAGGAACCCCCCACACAGGTCTAACTCCCCGTGGAAGGGTTCCAGCGGCGGAGGTGAAACGCTGCGGTGCACGGGGTCGGGCGGCCTAGTTCGCAGCTCATCCTGAGTGTCACTGAGCTCTTGGTAACGGTCTTGGAGAGACTGGAGCTGCTGATCGTGGCGACCGAGGATAGCGCCCTGTTTATTAATGGCGGAGCGGAGTGGATCTGCTGGGTCCATACTGGCCAGTCCGTACTGTCATGAACCGAAGTTCCGTGCGCAAGCTGGACTCAGAAGCAGAACTCACACACCAGGGTAGGAGAGAATAAAGAAACCAAATTTTATTATAACTAAAGGTGTCCCGTGAGGGTAGCCGGAAAGAACAACGTGTGGAACCAGAAAACACCGAAGGACCGGGGAGGTGAGTCGCGCAGGGAATGCCGAGAGCAGGGCTGTGGGAGGCTGCAAAAAAAAGGGAGAAACAGATTACTGGGGTGCGGAAAAATGGCAGCATACGAGGGAAGGGGGAGTATGCGTCTTACGGTGATAGCCGGGCAGAGTGAACTAGAGGGGGGGCTCCAAAAGGGGTCGAGGCGGCGGGGCTGATCGTGATCCAAATCTCAGGCGGGCAGGTGGACAGGCAGGTGGCTCATAAAAAACGCGAGTTGTGATCGCTGAGAGACGACTACGGACTGGCGTGGAGCAGCAGGTAGAGCAGGATTAAATAATCCACCTGGTGATTGCCTGGGATGGGATGCAGGTGTGGGGTTAGCAGCCACGCCCGTGGGCGCCGGTCCGCGGACCATGACAGAAAGTTAACAAAATATAAGAAATAGCTCTAATATATACAAATAGCTCAATTGACCTGATCTGATTCAATCTGAATCTGATTGAGATGTTGTAGCCTGACGTTAAAAAGGCGATTCATGGTCAAAAACGCTCTGGTGTGGCTGAATTACAACAATTCTGCAAAAATAAGATAAGTGGGCCAAAATTCCTCCACAGCACTGTAAAAGACTCATTGCCAGTTATCGCAAAGGCTTGATTGCAGTTGTTGCCGCTAAGGATGGCGTAACCAGTCATTATGTTTAGGGGGCAATCACTTTTTCATACAGGGCCATGTAGGTTTGGATTTGGTTTTCTTTCCTCTTAATCATAAAGATCTTCATTTAGAAAAACTGCATTTTGTGTTTATGTGTGTTATCTTTGTCTAATATTTTAATTTGTTTAATGATCTGAAACATTTAAGTGTGACGAACATACAGAAAACTAGGAAATGAGGCGAACACTTTTCACACCACTGTATCTCAATATGGTGTACAGTATGTTCTAAAAAAAATCTAAGGAAACTGGTCACATGGATAATAAACGAGAGAGAAAAAATACTGCAGATGAATAGTACCTGAATGTCATGTCCTTAAGAAGTAGGGAAAAAATCCAGGAAAGACATTACTCAAGATCTGAGTGATTCACCTGGCTCTTCAGCTGATCCATTTACTGTTTGACAAATTACAAAAGAACTGGACTGAAAAGGTCTTCTGCACATAAAGAGGATGCCAGGACTGATGTACAATAGTTAGAATTTACCAAGATCATTCTAGTTTACAATAATTAGACTTTTGAAAAAACAAAGAAACTAAAACACTTTGGTGAACTTGGAAAACTAACTAAAATGTAAAAAATAGAGATGAAATATCCTTAGTTTTAAAATTGTATTATAACTCTAAAGATCTACCTTATCTTTACTACAAAACTGTATTACAACTTACCTGACGAGGCTTTGGGAGATGTGTTTATTTAAACTTTGGTTGCCTACAAAACAGTAGTCAACTGTTTTCAAGAAGTTCTGTGTTTCTATTGCAATATCTTTACTGATTTTCCCAAATCCTGCCTTTGACAGATGCCAGACAGATGCCATAAAACACAACAGTTTAAAATATTCATTAAAAAGACCAAACCTAATACTAAACCTTATGAAAACAGAGAGTAGCAAACAATAAAACAATCCAACAATAAAACAATACAATATAATAAAAATATATTGTAAAAACTAAAGTGAAATAAAAAAATAAACCCTGGAAATCAACTGACACTAAAAGGAATTAAAGAAGCCTCTATGGTTTGAAGCTCAACATTATTGAAGCAGTGTGGGATCATGCTGACAGAGAATGAAGAAAAAGTCAGCCAACATCCAAAAAAGATCTTCATGAAAATTAGAGGACTATTCCTGAAGATTTCTTAAATAATAATTACAGATGATGGAGCCATTTCCAGCAATTACACTGAAATAAGCTTACTTCCACATAGCTCCCCATGCCATACGTGCGGATTCCCATGCAATACAATGACTCTGTGTCATATATCATATCAGGTAGTGGTGGGCGGATCGATCCCAAGTCGGCATCGGTATCGGATCGATACTAGCCTGGTGATATCAATTCTTTACTTTGAGTTCTGCTCATTTACAACGCTGTGCTTTCGGCAAAAACGAAACAACCAGGTCGCTGGACTCACCGCTCCTGTGACAGCGGAGAGCAGGCACACTTTGCTCCATCTCCCCCACTCTTATGTTTCGGTGTTGCACTGACACGTCACGTGACTTAGACACTTTGGGGGTTGTTAAGTTGTTTACATATTAATTATATTTTTTTTGTTTTTGTTGTTGAGAATTTTAATTGTAATTTTTGTATTCGTTTATCAACAGTATTTGTTTTAATTTGTTTACTGGTTTGCGTGCACTTAAGATTTAAAAAAAAATAAAAACGATCGCCACCACAGCAGACCAGATGGCATTTTCATGCTTTGCAGCATCATTTATTCTTACAATAATCACACGGTTGCTGTAACAGTACATTCAACGGCTTCAGCTCTCCCGCTGGCAGCTGTACACATCACCACCACCAAACCTGCAGCGGCATCTCAGAACACGCCCTGCCACAAATCAAATCAAATCAAATCAAATCAAATCAAATCAAATCAAATCACTTTTATTGTCACATCACATGTGTAGGTACATTGGTACAGCACATGTGAGTGAAATTCTTGTGTGCGAGCTTCACAAGCAACAGAGTTGTGCAAAATACAATAATGTAAACAAGCAAAATACAAGAATGGCTACATCTGAAACTAATAAATATATGTACAATATATAATAGTATATGCATTTCTGGATGTGTATACTAAATAGTTTTTTCTACGTGTGTGTGTGTGTGTGTATGTGTGTGTACACATATTTTACAAATTAAATAGAGTAAACAATAAATAAAATATATAAAAATATACAGAGTTGAGACATGACACATACCCCCCTCGTCCGCTTCACCTCACCCCACGAGCAGGCAAGGGAATCGGCCCGGACCATCGGCGCCCCGTGCCCCTGCCCAGCGACGGGGAAGTGTCCACTCTGGTGGTTGCCCGCACCTCCAGCGGAAGCCCCGGAGCTGGCCTGATGGCCACCCATATGGCAAGCAGCAGCAGCGGCGCAGCAGGCGTGGAAGTGAGCTGGGGCTCATAGGCAGCTGGGCAGACGGCCGGCACGCAGGACCATGCAGCCTGCGTGCCGAAGTGGACAGCACGCCGCCCTCAGGCGTGGCAGGACCCCCGTGCACCTCGACCTTCGTCTCCAGCTTGACAGGTCCCGCTGGCGCGCCAGCTTCCGCCTCACCCCAAGCCGCGCGCTGTCCACATGGTTGCTGTAACAATAGCCTACATTCAATGGCTGCAGCCCTCCTGCTGCCAGCTGTACACATCAACACCAAAAACAACAACAGGACAAGCAGCGCACAGGTTTTAAGCCGGCGAGGCATCATTGTAGATGCAGTGAAGGTGAGTCCATCTCACCTGCAGCGGCATCGCAGGCCGCCACAATAATAAAACATTTTTTTATTTAATTATAAATAAATTATTTCTCCTAATTATGTCCTGGGTTTTAACTAATTAATAATACCAAAGGAAACATCACAAAAAACACTTAAGGTCATGAAAATTAATTGCGATTTAGCAATTCAATGAGACATCCACCTTATTTATTGAAAAGTATCGTATCGGTATTGGTATCGGCGATACTGGCCCGAATTTACTTGGTATCAGATCGATACCAAAATATGCAGTATCGCACACCACTAGTATCAGGAGTACCAAGCGCATCGAGTCTCACCACAGGCTCTAACTGCTCACCATCCAGAGCTGTTATAGCCGATCGTGGCTCAAGAGTTGGGACTTCGCCTTGTAATCGGAAGGTTGCCGGTTCGAGCCCCGGCTTGGACAGTCTCGGTCGTTGTGCCCTTGGGCAAGACACTTCACCCGTTGCCTACTGGTGGTGGTCAGAGGGCCCGGTGGCGCCAGTGTCCGGCAGCCTCGCCTCTGTCAGTGCGCCCCAGGGTGGCTGTGGCTACAATGTAGCTTGCTATCGCCAGTGTGTGAATGTGTGTGTGAATGGGTGGATGACTGGATATGTAAAGCGCTTTGGGGTCCTTAGGGACTAGTAAGGCGCTATATAAATACAGGCCATTTACCATTTACCATAGCCAGCACATAATCACAATCTGTTGCTAATCTTGGGAAAGCGTTTCATGTACTTTGATAATAGTTTTTGTTTGTTGTTCTAATACAGGTATTGTAGAAGAATAAAGGTGGTTGTGCCAAGTATTGACTTTCATGCTTGAAGGTATTGTTGAAGCTGTTTTTGGCTTCTATGCTTAATTTCCATGTATGTTTGCACGTTTCAGAAAATGACTGCAGCTATTTCCAAATTTTCTTTAATATAACGAAATGAGGACTGGCTCAAGATTTTTGCACAGTACTATGTATTTCTATCATTAGACTATGTTTTAGCATTGACATTCATGGTAATGGTGAAGTGGTGTACACAACTTGATTCAGATTTGCAATTGTGATCAAGGTCAACTTAAGTATAATGGGAAGGTACTTTGGATCTTAAAGGGAAAACTTTTTAAAAGTCTTTTTAAAATAGTTTTTTCTATTATCTCAGCTGTTTGCACATAGACCATCTTATCACATATCTTGTGATGTCTACAAATCAAAGTTCATGTTATCTTTCTCCCCACCCTGTTTTATTGGCCATGTACAGTTGGCCATGTGACATCCCTTATAGCTAGTGTGATGTGTTTTACCGTGTACAATTGTAATAACTTCTAAAGCTCCCTCCTTATTTATTAAGTAGATTTTCCACATTTCAGTTCTGGGATTAGAGTTTCGATATAATTTGATATGCACATATTCCTTACCCGACTAGTGATTAATGAATCTAGATCATGTATAGTTTTGAAAAGGGATTTTTAAGTTAGAATGAGGAAAGGTTTAATTTATAGTTATATATGGCCTAACCATAGAAGGAACCATGCAATTTCAAGTAAGCCTTAGATTTAAAGAACATTACTTAAAAACACTCTTACTTCAGAGAACTATGCAAAGTAAAGAGACTTAAAAAAATCAACATCTAAAAATGTGCGGCTAAACAAGAAAAGAGTGGTTAATGGTAATTTCCTTCTTCTTGAAATGTAAATATAAAGGCTTGGGATGGTTTTCATATTGCATTAGATCATTGCCACATTTTTTTTTACCAACTTTTAAATGATAACTGAAATACTCTATGTCATGGAAAATTGATAAATAGATAAATGGCTTGAAAAGTGAACCCTTAGGTTATCTTCTTTGGGTGGGACCTGTACTTTAGCACTGTCCAAAGGAGGAGGAGTGGCTAATGATGAAAACTGCCCGTGAAGGGAAATTGAATTCTAACCGTACAAAGATTTTGAGAACTAAGGACTTGAGCACTCCTAACCTTCATTGGACGTCTTTTCTGTGTTTACGCTGATTTTTTTTTTTTTTTTCCAATGGCTCAAAAATTCATACACCTGTCTATCCTTTGGGTACTTGTAGCCCTTTTGGGTAAGTAGTCTGTTCCTATTGCATAAACTTTAAAACCACACATTTTCAACTTGTGTTTTTTTATGTGAATCAGATTGAGCTGCAATTACAGCTAAACTGTTTAACACAGGTCAAGTCTTTAAATGCTTTTCATAAATAGTGATAAAACCATTATTTAGGTTAAGATTTTATATTTGTACTCATTCCTAATCCACTATTATCTTTGTAGTAGTAAAATGGAAAGCTACCGGTGATGTGCGTTAAATGTCAGGAGGGATATTATACCCCTTATGTCAAACAGAGTGATTTGTGGCCCCAATAAATGATTTGTGACCCTAGGACGTAATAAAGGAAGTAATAAAACATTTGGTAGCCATAGAATTATGATATTCATCAAAATATGCTAGTTCATAGCTCATTAATTTTTTCCGTCAAAATAAATTATTTGATTACTAAAAAAGTAAAGTTTTTATATCAAATAGCATTCTTTATTTTTAAGCCATTAAAAACTTTTTATTTTTTATGCTAAAAAAACGCCATCTGGTGGTGGGTCAGTGTGTCTGAGTCTGGGCCCGTGCTCGTCTGTGTGTGTGTGTGTGTGTGTGAAAATGTGTTAAACCAGAGTAAAAGTGCTTAGTTAAACTTGTGCTTTTGTAACGTTCAGTATGGCGAGACATACAGGTTGCATGCCTCGTTGGAAAACTTTATTTCAATTTATTTGCATTTGTTTAATCCGAACAAGGAAAATGAGAATCAAAGTCTGAGTCGCAAAAAACTCTCGCAATACTCCAAGCATAAGCTCACTTTGGCTTCCAGCAAAAACCCCTAGGCAAACAAGCAGGGAGACCTCCTGAAAAAAACCCTCTGTCTTTCTCCAAAAATGCACAACAAATCCCCCCTAGAATTACTAGATAGGGACCCCTCTATTCCCAAAATGTATATTCAATAACGGGCCAAAACCCCCTGAAAAAATCCTTAGTCATTTTTCTTCAAACCAGCCCTCTTTCTAGCTCCGTCTCAAATTCAGCGCACAGCCTAAGTTTTCCCTCGCTCCTACTCGCACCGAGCCGCAGCCAGCGCACAATTGTTTCCCTTGTTACTCTCGCTGTATCTGATCGCACCCCGGTTAGCCAATCGGATACAGGTCCGATTTTTATGATCTGCTGCTGAGGTTAAGACTGGCACAGCACTCCCAGAAGACGTCTGACTTCTATGGAGTTATTTTTTTTGCCACTATTCTGAGCGCACGGAAAAAAAACAAGTTTGCAGGTGCAAGTGTTGTAGTTTGTGGAGAAATTTATTTTGAGTGAAGAAAAGCTGAATTTGAGTGAACAAAATTCATTCCTGCGTGCAAAAAAATGTATTTCAGTGTTTGCTATTATCCACACACACACAATAGAAACCCCTCTCGCTCAGTTTTTGCATTGGCGCTCGCTAGCAATGTGTTGCTCGCGCTCTCAACATTTCTGCTGTACGCACTCAACTCTTTCTCTACACTGTTATATTTGTGCCACAAAACCAACCAATCACAGACTTGGATGCAAAAAAATCTGATTGGCTGTTCTGGTCTCCAATCGGCTTGAAATGACGAAATGCAATATCCCAGAATCCATTTCGTCCAAAACTCAATCGAGGCAGTGGCGGAGGAACACAGAGTGGCGGAATTTGAAATATTACTCTTTCTGAGTCACAAAATAAACTTTTAAGATATTTTCATGCGAGAATGTAGCTGTGTAAACTTCAAATACCTGCTCGATTTATCAAGAAATCACATATTTCCATAAGTGCTCTAACGTTTTTGGAGATGCCTGTTACCCACCAGCTGACCGCACAGCTGGACTGGAACCGGCCATTGGGCATACCAGGCATTAGCCCGGTGGGCCAATGGTGATTTTTCATTTTTATGTTTGTTTCTTTTTGTAACGGTATAAACAATGGAAGGTGGTGGATTAGCCAATTCATCATGATCAACTCTGGGCTGGACCAATTACAATACATCTGTATTGAGGGGAAAAGAAACGCGATTAGTCCCATACTTCAGCTAGAATGAAAAAAAGACACAAAGCTGGAGTTATTTTTTCTTTACGCTGCACAGCTGCCGCTTCTCCCCTCATTCTCTCTCCCTCTCTCTCCTGTTGCTACTTCAATCATGAAACTAATCAATGATCAGCTGATCGTCTCTCTTGTTTGTTTATCTCCCACTTTGCGCCAGAAACAGGAAACAAGCGGATGTTGCGCTAAACAACAACAGCAGCACGTTCAAGCTTGATAAGCTGTTGTTATAATTTATTTAAAATTAATTTCTAGTATCAGCTGATGTTTGCTGGAGCCACAGCTGTAAAAGCTGCTGCTCATGATATCGGTTTGGAAACATGAAGGTGATACAAATCATACATATATACCAACAAGACAGTGTACATCACTGTCACAACAGCGTTTGTTTTAGTTCAAAGGCTTTATGGTTTTTCCTATAATACCTGGTGGTGTAGTCTGTGATTTTTTTTGTCAGTTCAGCCTTATATATTATGTTTAACCCAAGTGACCACCCAGTCAGCTGGTGGGTAACAGGCATCTCCGAAAACGTTAGAGCACTTATGCAAATATGTGATGTCTTGATGAATCGAGCAGATATTTGAAGTTTACACAGCAGCATTCTTGCATGAAAATATCTTAAAAGTTTATTTTGTGACTCAGAAAGAGTAATATTTCAAACTCCGCCACTCTGTGTTCCTCCGCCACTGCCTCGATTGAGTTTTGGACGAAATGGATTCTGGGATATTGCATTTTGTCATTTCGAGCTGATTGGAGACCAGAACAGCCAATCAGATTTTTTTGCATCCAAGTCTGTGATTGGTTGGTTTTGTGGCACAAATATAACGGTGTAGAGAAAGAGTTGAGTGCGCACAGCAGAAATGTTGAGAGGGCAAGTATCACATTGCGAGCGAGCGTCAATGCAAAAACTGAGCGAGAGGGGTTTCTATTGTGTGTGTGTGGATAATAGCAAACACTGAAATACATTTTTTTGCACGCAGGAATGAATTTTGTTCACTCAAATTCAGCTTTTCTTCACTCAAAATAAATTTCTCGTCAAACTACAACACTTGCACCTGCAAACTTTTTTACGTGCGCTCAGAATAGTGGCACAAAAATAACTCAATAGAAGTCAGAAGTCTTCTGGGAGCGCTGTGCCAGTCTTAACCTCAGCGGGAGGTCATAAAAATGGGACCTGTATCCGATTGGCTAACCGGGGTGCGAGGGGAGCTGCCCCTTTGTTATGTGATTGGCACCGGGGCGAAGTTAGGCACGCCTCGGAAGCGGAGTTGGCCTCCGGCGCAAATTCCGAACGAAGAGCCCGAATCATTAAGGATCAGATACAGCGAGAGTAACAAGGGAAAAAAATTGTGCGCTGGCTGTGGCTCGGTGCGAGTAGGAGCGAGGGAAAACTTAGGCTGTGCACTGAATTTGAGACGGAGCTAGTACGAGGGCTGGTTTGAAGAAAAAAGACTAAGGATTTTTTCAGGAGTTTTTCCCCTGTTATCGAATATACGTTTTGGGAATAGAGGGTTCCCTAACAAGTTATTCTAGGGTTTTTTTGTTGCGCGTGTTTTGGATAAAAATACGGAGGTTTTTTTCAGGAGGTTTCCTGCTTGATTGCCTAAGGGTTGGGTGGGAGCCGTGGGGTGCTGAATTTGCAAAAAAAGACTAAGGATTTTTTCAGGGATTTTTGCACTGTTATCGAATATAAGTTTTGGGAATAGAGGGGTCCCTATGAAGTAATGCTAGGGGGGATTTGTTGTGCGTTTTTGGAGAAAGACGGAGGGTTTTTTTCAGGAGGTCTCCCTGCTTGTTTACCTAGGGGTTTTTGCTGCCGCATTGAGCTTATGCTTGGGGGATCGCGAGAGTTTTTTGCGACTCGTACTTTTGATTCTCATTTTCCTTTTTCGGATTGAAAATTGAAATAAAGTTTTCCAATGAGGCATGCAACCTGTATGTCTTGCCATACTGACCGTTACAAAAGCACAAGTTTAACTAAGCACTTTTACTCTGGTTTAACACATTTTCACACACACACACACAGACGAGCATGGGCCCAAACTCAGGCGCGCGCACAAGCTCGCACAGGCGCGGGGGTGCGCGCACGCACACACACGCACTGGCCCACCACCAGATGGCGTTTTTTAAGCATAAAAAGTAAAAACTTTTTAATGGCTTAAAAATAAAGAATGCTATTTGATATAAAAACTTTATTTTTTAATAATCAAGTAATTTATTTTGGGGGGAAAAATAAAAAGTGTGTATTATGTGTTAATAATAAAGGTATAACTTGCACACCTGCTTCAGGTTTTCCCTTGCAACCATTTTTCACACGCACAAGCAGATCTAAGTATTTGACTAGTGCTTTCTGTCAACAGTCTAACCTTATCTTATGACCCTGTTGCTACACTACATTCCCTTGCCAATGCACTCTGCAGCCAGGTTACTTCTTTTTATGTGTGAAAGCTAAATTAAGGAAATTGTATGGTGTCAGTGCAGAATCTGTGTCAATCCTGGGGCTTTTTTTACGTTCTTTTCTTCATTACAAAATTAGTTTTGATTTTTATTATTTAATTTTTATTAGTTTTTACATTTTACAAATACAAAACAAAAAAGTCATTCTTTTAATTTGATACTTAAATACAAATACTTCAATAAACTGACTTTTAAAACCTTTTTCCATGAAACACTTAATGTGTCAAAGCAGGTTCGTTGCACAGTGTAGACAGTGTGATAGTCACAAGTTCGTGTGAAACCAGTGGATTGGCTGTTGTGTGGTTGCAGCTTCTCTGAAAACAAAACATACAATCAAACACTTTTTACAGTGAACAGTTGGACTTCGCTTTGTTTTATTCAATCAGTATATACTGTGCCAGAGCAATCCGAAAATATTTGTTGGTAGGGACTTCTTTACCTTTGGGTACATGAAATATGCTGGATGTAAAACAAATTAATGATATAAAACTTCATAAAATTTCATTTAAAATATACACATATTTTTGGTTGTTGTTATTTTTTTTATTGTGCTTTTGTTTATAATAATACTTATAACTTCCACCTTGCAGCTTCACCAAATAGGTCTAAACACTTACACGTTATCATATACTAATAATTGCATTTACACCTCATCCTACACCTGCAGTAACAGACGCCCCAGCTACTTCACCAGATGCTACAGCTGCAGTAACAGACGCCCCAGCTACTTCACCAGATCATACAGCTGCAGTAACAGACGCCCCAGCTACTTCACCAGATCATACAGCTGCAGTAACAGACGCCCCAGCTACTTCACCAGATGCTACAGCTGCAGTAACAGACGCCCCAGCTACTTCACCAGATCATACAGCTGCAGTAACAGACGCCCCAGCTACTTCACCAGACCATACAGCTGCAGTAACAGACGCTACAGCTGCAGTAACAGACGCCCCAGCTACTTCACCAGATCATACAGCTGCAGTAACAGACGCCCCAGCTACTTCACCAGATCATACAGCTGCAGTAACAGACACCCCAGCTACTTCACCAGATCATACAGCTGCAGTAACGGACGCCCCAGCTACTTCACCAGATGCTACAGCTGCAGTAACAGACACCCCAGCTACTTCACCAGATCATACAGCTGCAGTAACAGATGCCCCAGCTACTTCACCAGACCATACAGCTGCAGTAACAGACGCTACAGCTGCAGTAACAGACGCCCCAGCTACTTCACCAGATGCTACAGCTGCAGTAACAGACGCCCCAGCTACTTCACCAGATCATACAGCTGCAGTAACAGACGCCCCAGCTACTTCACCAGATGCTACAGCTGCAGTAACAGACGCCCCAGCTACTTCACCAGATGCTACAGCTGCAGTAACAGACGCCCCAGCTACTTCACCAGATCATACAGCTGCAGTAACAGACGCCCCAGCTACTTCACCAGATCATACAGCTGCAGTAACAGACGCCCCAGCTACTTCACCAGATCATACAGCTGCAGTAACAGACGCCCCAGCTACTTCACCAGACCATACAGCTGTAGTAACAGACGCTACAGCTGCAGTAACAGACGCCCCAGCTACTTCACCAGATCATACAGCTGCAGTAACAGACGCCCCAGCTACTTCACCAGATCATACAGCTGCAGTAACAGACGCCCCAGCTACTTCACCAGATCATACAGCTGCAGTAACAGACGCCCCAGCTACTTCACCAGACCATACAGCTGCAGTAACAGACGCTACAGCTGCAGTAACAGACGCCCCAGCTACTTCACCAGACCATACAGCTGCAGTAACAGACGCTACAGCTGCAGTAACAGACGCCCCAGCTACTTCACCAGATGCTACAGCTGCAGTAACAGACGCCCCAGCTACTTCACCAGATCATACAGCTGCAGTAACAGACGCCCCAGCTACTTCACCAGATCATACAGCTGCAGTAACAGACGCCCCAGCTACTTCACCAGATGCTACAGCTGCAGTAACAGACGCCCCAGCTACTTCACCAGATGCTACAGCTGTAGTAACAGACGTCCCAGCAACTTCACCAGATGCTACAGCTGCAGTAACAGACGCCCCAGCTACTTCACCAGATCATACAGCTGCAGTAACAGACGCCCCAGCTACTTCACCAGACCATACAGCTGCAGTAACAGACGCTACAGCTGCAGTAACAGACGCCCCAGCTACTTCACCAGATGCTACAGCTGCAGTAACAGACGCCCCAGCTACTTCACCAGATCATACAGCTGCAGTAACAGACGCCCCAGCTACTTCACCAGATGCTACAGCTGCAGTAACAGACGCCCCAGCTACTTCACCAGATGCTACAGCTGCAGTAACAGACGCCCCAGCTACTTCACCAGATGCTACAGCTGCAGTAACAGACGCCCCAGCTACTTCACCAGATGCTACAGCTGCAGTAACAGACGCCCCATCTACTTCACCAGATGCTACAGCTGCAGTAACAGACGCCCCAGCTACTTCACCAGATCATACAGCTGCAGTAACAGACGCCCCAGGAACTTCACCAGACCATACAGCTGCAGTAACGGACGCCCAAGCTACTTCACCAGAAGCTACAGCTGCAGTAACAGACGCCCCAGCTACTTCACCAGATCATACAGCTGCAGTAACAGACGCCCCAGCTACTTCACCAGACCATACAGCTGCAGTAACAGACGCTACAGCTGCAGTAACAGACGCCCCAGCTACTTCACCAGATGCTACAGCTGCAGTAACAGACGCCCCATCTACTTCACCAGATGCTACAGCTGCAGTAACAGACGCCCCAGCTACTTCACCAGATGCTACAGCTGCAGTAACAGACGCCCCTGCTACTTCACCAGATCATACAGCTGCAGTAACAGACGCCCCAGCTACTTCACCAGATGCTACAGCTGCAGTAACAGACGCCCCAGCTACTTCACCAGACCATACAGCTGCAGTAACAGACGCCCAAGCTACTTCACCAGAAGCTACAGCTGCAGTAACAGACGCCCCAGCTACTTCACCAGATCATACAGCTGCAGTAACAGACGCCCCAGCTACTTCACCAGACCATACAGCTGCAGTAACAGACGCTACAGCTGCAGTAACGGACGCCCCAGCTACTTCACCAGATCATACCGCTGCAGTAACAGACGCCCCAGCTACTTCACCAGATCATACAGCTGCAGTAACAGACGCCCCAGCTACTTCACCAGATCATACAGCTGCAGTAACAGACGCCCCAGCTACTTCACCAGATGCTACAGCTGCAGTAACAGACACTACAGCTGCAGTAACAGACGCCCCAGCTACTTCACCAGACGCTACAGCTGCAGTAACAGACGCCCCAGCTACTTCACCAGACGCTACAGCTGCAGTAACAGACGCCCCAGCTACTTCACCAGATGCTACAGCTGCAGTAACAGACGCCCCAGCTACTTCACCAGATCATACAGCTGCAGTAACAGACGCCCCAGCTACTTCACCAGATGCTACAGCTGCAGTAACAGACGCCCCAGGAACTTCACCAGACCATACAGCTGCAGTAACAGACGCCCAAGCTACTTCACCAGAAGCTACAGCTGCAGTAACAGACGCCCCAGCTACTTCACCAGATCATACAGCTGCAGTAACAGACGCCCCAGCTACTTCACCAGACCATACATCTGCAGTAACAGACGCTACAACTGCAGTAACAGACGCCCCAGCTACTTCACCAGATCATACCGCTGCAGTAACAGACGCCCCAGCTACTTCACCAGATGCTACAGCTGCAGTAACAGACGCCCCAGCTACTTCACCAGATGCTACAGCTGCAGTAACAGACGCCCCAGCTACGTCACCAGATCATACAGCTGCAGTAACAGACGCCCCAGCTACTTCACCAGATGCTACAGCTGCAGTAACAGACGCCCCAGCTACTTCACCAGATCATACAGCTGCAGTAACAGACGCCCCAGCTACTTCACCAGACCATACAGCTGCAGTAACAGACGCTACAGCTGCAGTAACAGACGCCCCAGCTACTTCACCAGATGCTACAGCTGCAGTAACAGACGCCCCAGCTACTTCACCAGATCATACAGCTGCAGTAACAGACGCCCCAGCTACTTCACCAGACCATACAGCTGCAGTAACAGACGCTACAGCTGCAGTAACAGACGCCCCAGCTACTTCACCAGATGCTACAGCTGCAGTAACAGACGCCCCATCTACTTCACCAGATGCTACAGCTGCAGTAACAGACGCCCCATCTACTTCACCAGATGCTACAGCTGCAGTAACAGACGCCCCATCTACTTCACCAGATGCTACAGCTGCAGTAACAGACGCCCCAGCTACTTCACCAGATCATACAGCTGCAGTAACAGACGCCCCAGCTACTTCACCAGATGCTACAGCTTCAGTAACAGACGCCCCAGCTACTTCACCAGATGCAACAGCTGCAGTAACAGACGCCCCAGCTACTTCACCAGATGCTACAGCTGCAGTAACAGACGCCCCAGCTACTTCACCAGATGCTACAGCTGCAGTAACAGACGCCCCAGCTACTTCACCAGATCATACAGCTGCAGTAACAGACGCCCCAGCTACTTCACCAGATGCTACAGCTGCAGTAACAGACGCCCCAGCTACTTCACCAGATGCTACAGCTGCAGTAACAGACGCTACAGCTGCAGTAACCGCCGCCCCAGCTACTTCACCAGACGCTACAGTTGCAGTAACAGACGCCCCAGCTACTTCACCAGATGCTACAGCTGCAGTAACAGACGCCCCAGCTACTTCACCAGATGCTACAGCTGCAGTAACAGACGCCCCAGCTACTTCACCAGATCATACAGCTGCAGTAACAGACGCCCCAGCTACTTCACCAGACCATACAGCTACAGTAACAGACGCTACAGCTGCAGTAACAGACGCCCCAGCTACTTCACCAGATCATACAGCTGCAGTAACAGACGCCCCAGCTACTTCACCACATGCTACAGCTGCAGTAACAGACGCCCCAGCTACTTCACCAGATCATACAGCTGCAGTAACAGACGCCCCAGGAACTTCACCAGACCATACAGCTGCAGTAACAGACGCCCAAGCTACTTCACCAGAAGCTACAGCTGCAGTAACAGACGCCCCAGCTACTTCACCAGATCATACAGCTGCAGTAACAGACGCCCCAGCTACTTCACCAGACCATACAGCTGCAGTAACAGACGCTACAGCTGCAGTAACAGACGCCCCAGCTACTTCACCAGATCATACCGCTGCAGTAACAGACGCCCCAGCTACGTCACCAGATCATACAGCTGCAGTAACAGACGCCCCAGCTACTTCACCAGATGCTACAGCTGCAGTAACAGACGCCCCAGCTACTTCACCAGATCATACAGCTGCAGTAACAGACGCCCCAGCTACTTCACCAGACCATACAGCTGCAGTAACAGACGCTACAGCTGCAGTAACAGACGCCCCAGCTACTTCACCAGATGCTACAGCTGCAGTAACAGACGCCCCAGCTACTTCACCAGATCATACAGCTGCAGTAACAGACGCCCCAGCTACTTCACCAGACCATACAGCTGCAGTAACAGACGCTACAGCTGCAGTAACAGACGCCCCAGCTACTTCACCAGATGCTACAGCTGCAGTAACAGACGCCCCATCTACTTCACCAGATGCTACAGCTGCAGTAACAGACGCCCCATCTACTTCACCAGATGCTACAGCTGCAGTAACAGACGCCCCATCTACTTCACCAGATGCTACAGCTGCAGTAACAGACGCCCCAGCTACTTCACCAGATCATACAGCTGCAGTAACAGACGCCCCAGCTACTTCACCAGATGCTACAGCTTCAGTAACAGACGCCCCAGCTACTTCACCAGATGCAACAGCTGCAGTAACAGACGCCCCAGCTACTTCACCAGATGCTACAGCTGCAGTAACAGACGCCCCAGCTACTTCACCAGATGCTACAGCTGCAGTAACAGACGCCCCAGCTACTTCACCAGATCATACAGCTGCAGTAACAGACGCCCCAGCTACTTCACCAGATGCTACAGCTGCAGTAACAGACGCCCCAGCTACTTCACCAGATGCTACAGCTGCAGTAACAGACGCTACAGCTGCAGTAACCGCCGCCCCAGCTACTTCACCAGACGCTACAGTTGCAGTAACAGACGCCCCAGCTACTTCACCAGATGCTACAGCTGCAGTAACAGACGCCCCAGCTACTTCACCAGATGCTACAGCTGCAGTAACAGACGCCCCAGCTACTTCACCAGATCATACAGCTGCAGTAACAGACGCCCCAGCTACTTCACCAGACCATACAGCTACAGTAACAGACGCTACAGCTGCAGTAACAGACGCCCCAGCTACTTCACCAGATCATACAGCTGCAGTAACAGACGCCCCAGCTACTTCACCAGATCATACAGCTGCAGTAACAGACGCCCCAGCTACTTCACCAGATCATACAGCTGCAGTAACAGACGCCCCAGCTACTTCACCACATGCTACAGCTGCAGTAACAGACGCCCCAGCTACTTCACCAGATGCTACAGCTGCAGTAACAGACGCCCCAGCTACTTCACCAGATGCTACAGCTGCAGTAACAGACGCCCCAGCTTCTTCACCAGATTCTACAGCTGCAGTAACAGACGCCCCAGCTACTTCACCAGACCATACAGCTGCAGTAACAGACGCTACAGCTGCAGTAACAGACGCCCCAGCTACTTCACCAGATGCTACAGCTGCAGTAACAGACGCCCCAGCTACTTCACCAGATCATACAGCTGCAGTAACAGACGCCCCAGCTACTTCACCAGATGCTACAGCTGCAGTAACAGAAGCCCCAGCTACTTCACCAGATCATACAGCTGCAGTAACAGACGCTACAGCTGCAGTAACAGACGCCCCAGCTACTTCACCAGATCATACCGCTGCAGTAACAGATGCCCCAGCTACTTCACCAGATCATACAGCTGCAGTAACAGACGCCCCAGCTACTTCACCAGATGCTACAGCTGCAGTAACAGACGCTACAGCTGCAGTAACAGACGCCCCAGCTACTTCACCAGATGCTACAGCTGCAGTAACAGACGCCCCAGCTACTTCACCAGATGCTACAGCTGCAGTAACAGACGCCCCAGCTACTTCACCAGATCATACAGCTGCAGTAACAGACGCCCCAGCTACTTCACCAGATGCTACAGCTGCAGTAACAGACGCCCCAGCTACTTCACCAGATCATACAGCTGCAGTAACAGACGCCCCAGCTACTTCACCAGACCATACAGCTGCAGTAACAGATGCTACAGCTGCAGTAACAGACGCCCCAGCTACTTCACCAGATGCTACAGCTGCAGTAACAGACGCCCCAGCTACTTCACCAGATCATACAGCTGCAGTAACAGACGCCCCAGCTACTTCACCAGATGCTACAGCTGCAGTAACAGACGCCCCAGCTACTTCACCAGATGCTACAGCTGCAGTAACAGATGCCCAAGCTTCTTCACCAGATGCTACAGCTGCAGTAACAGACGCCCCAGCTACTTCACCAGATCATACAGCTGCAGTAACAGACGCCCCAGCTACTTCACCAGATGCTACAGCTGCAGTAACAGACGCCCCAGCTACTTCACCAGATCATACAGCTGCAGTAACAGACGCCCCAGCTACTTCACCAGACCATACAGCTGCAGTAACAGACGCTACAGCTGCAGTAACAGACGCCCCAGCTACTTCACCAGATGCTACAGCTGCAGTAACAGACGCCCCATCTACTTCACCAGATGCTACAGCTGCAGTAACAGACGCCCCATCTACTTCACCAGATGCTACAGCTGCAGTAACAGACGCCCCATCTACTTCACCAGATGCTACAGCTGCAGTAACAGACGCCCCAGCTACTTCACCAGATCATACAGCTGCAGTAACAGACGCCCCAGCTACTTCACCAGATGCTACAGCTTCAGTAACAGACGCCCCAGCTACTTCACCAGATGCAACAGCTGCAGTAACAGACGCCCCAGCTACTTCACCAGATGCTACAGCTGCAGTAACAGACGCCCCAGCTACTTCACCAGATGCTACAGCTGCAGTAACAGACGCCCCAGCTACTTCACCAGATGCTACAGCTGCAGTAACAGACGCCCCAGCTACTTCACCAGATGCTACAGCTGCAGTAACAGACGCTACAGCTGCAGTAACCGCCGCCCCAGCTACTTCACCAGACGCTACAGTTGCAGTAACAGACGCCCCAGCTACTTCACCAGATGCTACAGCTGCAGTAACAGACGCCCCAGCTACTTCACCAGATCATACAGCTGCAGTAACAGACGCCCCAGCTACTTCACCAGATGCTACAGCTGCAGTAACAGACGCCCCAGCTACTTCACCAGATCATACAGCTGCAGTAACAGACGCCCCAGCTACTTCACCAGACCATACAGCTGCAGTAACAGATGCTACAGCTGCAGTAACAGACGCCCCAGCTACTTCACCAGATCATACAGCTGCAGTAACAGACGCCCCAGCTACTTCACCAGATCATACAGCTGCAGTAACAGACGCCCCAGCTACTTCACCAGAAGCTACAGCTGCAGTAACAGACGCCCCAGCTACTTCACCAGATCATACAGCTGCAGTAACAGACGCCCCAGCTACTTCACCAGATGCTACAGCTGCAGTAACAGACGCCCCAGCTACTTCACCAGATGCTACAGCTGCAGTAACAGACGCCCCAGCTTCTTCACCAGATTCTACAGCTGCAGTAACAGACGCCCCAGCTACTTCACCAGACCATACAGCTGCAGTAACAGACGCTACAGCTGCAGTAACAGACGCCCCAGCTACTTCACCAGATCATACAGCTGCAGTAACAGACGCCCCAGCTACTTCACCAGATCATACAGCTGCAGTAACAGACGCCCCAGCTACTTCACCAGATGCTACAGCTGCAGTAACAGACGCCCCAGCTACTTCACCAGATCATACAGCTGCAGTAACAGACGCCCCAGCTACTTCAACAGAAGCTACAGCTGCAGTAACAGACGCCCCAGCTACTTCACCAGATCATACAGCTGCAGTAACAGACGCCCCAGCTACTTCACCAGATCATACAGCTGCAGTAACAGACGCTACAGCTGCAGTAACAGACGCCCCAGCTACTTCACCAGATCATACCGCTGCAGTAACAGACGCCCCAGCTACTTCACCAGATCATACAGCTGCAGTAACAGACGCCCCAGCTACTTCACCAGATGCTACAGCTGCAGTAACAGACGCCCCAGCTACTTCACCAGATGCTACAGCTGCAGTAACAGACGTCCCAGCTACTTCACCAGATCATACACCTGCAGTAACAGACGCTACAGCTGCAGTAACAGACGCCCCAGCTACTTCACCAGACGCTACAGCTGCAGTAACAGACGCCCCAGCTACTTCACCAGACCATACAGCTGCAGTAACAGACGCTACAGCTGCAGTAACAGACGCCCCAGCTACTTCACCAGACGCTACAGCTGCAGTAACAGACGCCCCAGCTACTTCACCAGACGCTACAGCTGCAGTAACAGACGCCCCAGCTACTTCACCAGACCATACAGCTGCAGTAACAGACGCCCCAGCTACTTCACCAGATGCTACAGCTGCAGTAACAGACGCCCCAGCTACTTCACCAGACGCTACAGCTGCAGTAACAGACGCCCCAGCTACTTCACCAGATGCTACAGCTGCAGTAACAGACGCCCCAGCTACTTCACCAGATGCTACAGCTGCAGTAACAGACGCCCCAGCTACTTCACCAGATCATACAGCTGCAGTAACAGACGCCCCAGCTACTTCACCAGATCATACATCTGCAGTAACAGTCGCCCCAGCTACTTCACCAGATCATACAGCTGCAGTAACAGACGCCCCAGCTACTTCACCAGATGCTACAGCTGCAGTAACAGACGCCCCAGCTACTTCACCAGATCATACAGCTGCAGTAACAGACGCTACAGCTGCAGTAACAGACGCCCCAGCTACTTCACCAGATCATACAGCTGCAGTAACAGACGCCCCAGCTACTTCACCAGACCATACAGCTGCAGTAACAGACGCTACAGCTGCAGTAACAGACGCCCCAGCTACTTCACCAGATGCTACAGCTGCAGTAACAGACTCCCCAGCTACTTCACCAGATCATACAGCTGCAGTAACAGACGCCCCAGCTACTTCACCAGACCATACAGCTGCAGTAACAGACGCCCCATCTACTTCACCAGATGCTACAGCTGCAGTAACAGACGTCCCAGCTACTTCACCAGATGCTACAGCTGCAGTAACAGACGCCCCATCTACTTCACCAGATGCTACAGCTGCAGTAACAGACGCCCCAGCTACTTCACCAGATCATACAGCTGCAGTAACAGACGCCCCAGCTACTTCACCAGATGCTACAGCTGCAGTAACAGACGCCCCAGCTACTTCACCAGATGCTACAGCTGCAGTAACAGACGCCCCAGCTACTTCACCAGATGCTACAGCTGCAGTAACAGACGACCCAGCTACTTCACCAGATGCTACAGCTGCAGTAACAGACTTCCCAGCTACTTCACCAGATGCTACAGCTGCAGTAACAGACGCCCCAGCTACTTCACCAGATCATACAGCTGCAGTAACAGACGCCCCAGCTACTTCACCAGATCATACAGCTGCAGTAACAGACGCCCCAGCTACTTCACCAGATCATACAGCTGCAGTAACAGACGCCCCAGCTACTTCACCAGATCATACAGCTGCAGTAACAGACGCCCCAGCTACTTCATCAGATCCTACACCTGCAGTAACAGATGCCCCAGCCACTTCATCGGATCCATCAAGTTCAGCAACAGGGGTTCCACCTACTTCAGCATCTCCGGGTAATGTGGCCAGTAGCCTGTATAAAATGTATAATGTTATCTGTATCCAGTCCAAGTATTTACATAATGCTTCAAAGGCTTATATTATTTTTTCTTTTGTTTCCACTTTGAAGATCCCTGTCTTTCAAATCCATGTGGTGTTGGAAGCACCTGTGAAGCCCGTGCCAACCACACATTTGTATGCAAGTGTCTGCCTGGTGATTCTTACAATAATATCACCCTGAGATGTGAAAATGGTAATTATTTGTTTGTCTACAACAGCTGTCAACTTCTTACAAGTCTTACCTAGTGTTAGTGAAGAATGGGTGATTCAAAACCATAAGCACCTTTTGAACTAAACAGGTGCTTATTTTTTAATTTTTTCTCCCTTGTCATAAAATGTCCCATGTACTTGGATTTCTTTCTGTGTGAAAACAAACCAAACCAAGGGAAAAATCTCCAAGTTTACAAACGTATTAACCAATTTGTACCAGAGTAAACATACTATAGATATGAAAATGCCCTTAACCATTTCCCAGCATAAACACTAAGTAAGGTTAGTAAACTGTTAGCCTAGCTTAGTGACAAAATTATTAAATCTGACAAACAGCTAGTTCACTAATTAATATTTTCGATTTGGTCTACTTATTCCATGCAAAAAACAAAAAAAAAAGTAGGAAAGGCAGATTATGTTTTGTTTCATCTTTTATTTGTCTGGGATTAATTTTGGGCCGGAGCAGTGACATCTTGAACTATATTCTTGTTGCCTTGTATTTGCCAGGCAAGCAGAGAAGATTTTATGTTAGCTATCAGTTCCTGTCATAATGCTAAGTATCTGCTAGTTGTAGCGTCATATTTAACAGAGATACTGTATGACACTGGGATAAATCTTCCTCCTGTCAGCAAGTTAATGACAGGATAAAGTATAATTTTATTCGATTTTGAGTTTCTTCTGATGATGCTTTATTGTTTTCAGCCAAAGTTTTCCCTGGAAAACTTTCCCTGAGAAAACCATTTAATGAAAAAATGAAAGATACCACATCAAAGGAATTTAAAGAAACTGCAGATGAAATTGTTGCTGCGGTAAGTAATCAGTTAGTACTCTCTATCAATAAATGTGTCTTTATGGACATTTTTTGACATTTTTACAAGCTAAATTTAAGCTTAAGTTAAAAAATAATTATATCTTATTCATCTTGACCAAAACATATTTTCTTTTGAAAACACAGCTGGATGAAGTTTATAAAGGGCAGGACGGTTACTCTGGCTCTGTAGTGCTGAAACTCTTGTAAGTCTCAGACTGACAACAGCTTTTACCTTACAATTTTTCAGCCTATTTCGAATCACTGTACACTAACATGGTGTTATCCTGAAAAAATAAAGGATGCAATCATCACTAAATGTGATTTCTGTCTTAACAGGCCAAGCGCCAGTCGTATGCTGAGGGCACCCCCAGGGATCATTGCTGTACTACAGATCATCTTCAAAGCCAGTTCTGAAATCAAAGAAGATGATGTTATAAAGGAGTTAGAAAACAATACTTGTGATAACTGTGTGCTGAGTGGGGCAACATTTGAGCGTAAGTTTATTACCTGTATTCTAGCACAATGTGTTTTTCCAGTAACTTCTATGTTGATATGTTTCTAAAACAAGACTCACACAAGATAAAGATTTGTTTTCAGAAAGAATATAATTGACAAGATGTGTTTCAGAATCCTTTATACTATATCTACGTTTCGGTCTGAATCGAACCGTTTCCACCAAAGCCCTTTATAAATAGTTTTGGATCTTTGCCAAATTCTTGCTCATGGTTGCTTCTACTCTGAACTTTGAACTGAAACTATAATTTAGATAAACTTTTATGAAGTCCTAATGATAATGGTATAACTAAACTGCAGACTGTATATTCCAATCCACAGTTCACATCATGACATGTTAGTTACTGACTTATGTAACTGCTGAGGACATTTTGTATTCAGTCTTTAAGCTGTATGAGCTAAAGCTTTTTTCCACTCTCTCCTTTATTTAAAGCAACAGACCTGTGTGCTGAAAACCCTTGTGATGTAAAAACTTCAAACTGCACATCACAGGATGGAGCTTACAGCTGTACCTGTTTGGAAAAACATTTTCAAACAGACTTCAGTGACAGAATGTGCACTGGTAAGATATCTTGGTGAACAAGCAAACATCTCTCCGTGTGTGTGTTTTTCTTTGAATAGTTATTTATCTACTTCTTTAACTGTCTCATCATTTTCACAGCTTGTCCTAGTGGGTCCAGATTTAAAGATAATACATGTGTGAAGTAAGTGCTCCTCCTTCTGTATGTTCAGCATTGATGTAAGTTTGGGTAAATGAAATCCTAAAATAAACATTTTTTTTTTGTCTTGTAGATGTTCGTTTGGTTATTCTGGTTTGGAATGCAGTGAAAGTGAGTATAGTGTATGTTTTTAAAAGTGAAAACTGAAACATAATTTTTGAAAAAAAAAAAAACCCTAACGAGTATTGACAACAAATACTAAAATTGATTTTCAACCAAAGGGAATTCAGTTAAGGACTTAAATTAGTTAAGGACTTAAATCTTTGTTGTTTTTTATTAGACTGGCAGCTCATTCTGGTAATTGTGGGCTCTGTTCTTGGGGGACTGCTGCTCATAGCCCTCATCCTTCTACCAATAATCCCTACCATGTAAGTTTCCCACCAACCCATCCACTCACTTTAAACATTTATCCACATCTTTATTACAAATTTTAAATGTAAGAGTTTGCAAATGCCTGATGAACACTGTAATAGTAAACTGTAATACTTTTTTACCATTTTGTTATCAGATCCTCAAAGAAAATCTCCAAAACTGGCAAAGATGGAGATATAGAAAACCCATACATGAACCAGGATTCGTTCACATTTAAAGGGTTCACTACCCTGCCAATTTTTTCCAATGGTGCGCCCAAACTCCCACGAGCCACCAACTCCACCACCACCATCAGCATAACCAACCTGGAGATAACTTCAAACAGTCGACAAAGCCCTGTCTTTGTGGACAACAGCTCGGTGAGTATGTGTCATGTTTCAGCTGTGTGCAGGCAAGAGAAGGATCCAAACGCAAAACTCACCGAGACAAAAGTGAACTCAAAACACTGCTTTATTGCAGGCTTGGAAAGGAAACAAAGAACAAAACTAAACTGGGAAAACTACAAATAAATCATACATGAAACCACATGGCAACTCATACAGCTATGAGGGAGACTACGACACTGACAAAGAGAAACACAGGGCTTAAATACACTGAGGGATAACGAGGAACTGAGACACAGAAGGAGAGCACAGCTGGGAGTAATCAGACTGGACAAGACAAGGGAAGCAAAACTAGAAACACTGACATGAGACCTTCAAAATAAAACAGGAAACACACTGACTGAACTCTAAACATGTAAACTTAACAGCAACTGGGGAGACAGAACATAGGAACCTGAAACATGGTACAGAAAGGCACAGTAGACACAACATGGAACACAGTGAAGCCATATTACAAGAACTAAGCCTAAGGGAAATAATAACTATAAAGATCAAAACAGCACAACCCACATGCACATAATGAACTCGCAGGAAAAGAGTAAAACTAAACGCGATGAACACAGGAACACAAGATCTCTTCAAAATAAAAAAAGAAACATAAGTCGCAGACATCACAACCTGAACTTGACAACGTAAGACACAGACATGAAACACATGAAGGGCAAGGGAGACTTAACAGGGGTGGAAGACACAAGGGGAATCTAATAACAAACTATAACAACCTAGGCATGATAAAAAATGAACTAGAAAACCTGAAGGGCTTAAACATAAACCATAAACTAAAACTCAAAACGCTGGGTCAAAAGACCCAGGATTGTGACAGTATGTCTCTGTGTGTCCATAGAGATGTAGGCTTCGATTTGCATTTCTCCCTGATTTTATGAAGCTTTTCGTTTTTATGTCGTTTGTTGTTCATTTCACTGTGAAAGTAATTGTATTGTTTTCCCTCTGCAGGAGTTATATAGTGACCAAAATAACACAAACTCCCAGGCTCAACATCAGAACAACCTCTACGCTGTGAAACGACCCCAGATCAAACCACACGCTCAGAGCCAAGGCTACGATAACCCTTACTACCAGTACGACAGTGAAAGCGACTTCAGTTAGTAAAAACTCACACAGAGTTGACCATACAATGGCAATGACTTGTTTTTTGTTTTGTGTTTTTTTGGAATTGTATTCCAGTTACTGCACACAACGAAACTTAATGAGCGATCTGGCTTTTCACCATTTTTTACAGGAATTGTTTTCTGTGCATAAACTGTTCTTGATTATATCACATGGAATTTGAAAAAAGTATTCATTGTTTTTCCTTTGTTGTTTGTTTTTTTTATTTCCTGAAAAATGGCTTATGAATTATTTATTGGACATGAACCAGAAACCTGGACATCCATGTTAAACTGATGAGGAGCTTCTTGATGTTGCTTTCTTTTCCCATTAATGCTTCACTTGTTCACTTGACTATGTTTGATTTTTGTAATTAGTCACAGCTTGATATTTACCTAGTTTTTGTATTTGTTTAGGGCTCGTTCTAAGCGAGCAAAGACACAGCAATTTGTGGCTCCAAGAGATTCCATATCACTTAAAACAATTAATAAAAACACTATTCCATTTATATTATTAAGTCACAGTCCAACTTATTGGATCTTAGAGTCACCTGTATATTTTATTATAATTTGTAAAAAACAAAAAGGCTAAGTACTTGTTGACTCCTTAATGCTTCAAACAGTTTGATAAGTATCTATTTGTTTTATTTCTGGCCTTCCTTACTGAAACATTGTGTTATTCAACATGATATTATTATTTGAATGTCTTTGATCACTTTCATTTTGCATCACTTTTTTGTCACTTGTATATTTATTATAGTATGATATTTATTTAATGATTAATTCATGTTTATATTATATAGTAGTTAAATACACAAAACCCCACTTTGAAATAAAGAGCTTTTAAATACTCATATTCTTTGTCAGACTCTTCCTGAGATGAAATAATTGAGAAGATGCATTAGGCTGTTGTTCTTGTTTTTAAAATGTTACATGAACGATTACATAATTTGTAACCCTAATTTGTTTAACTTATCCATAATATTCATCCATCTCTGTTAATGAGATTGATTTTTCTTTGTAGTACAGAAAAGTTTTGCTGACAAACATTTGTGAAGCTGGCATGCAGTAGAGTAATGTCATGCTTGGCACATTTTGCTCCTACCCAGGTTACTGTCATAAAGAAGGGAGAAACTGTTCGGCACACACTGCTGAATTTCTTCAAACTCTACCATTGTATATTACTTTTTGACCAATGTTTTCTTCTCGGTTTTATATCAGTAGAAATTAAAAATTTATGCAAAAAGAATTCCACTGTAGGTCTTGCTAGAATTTAGTACAGAAAACCAGTGACTACATGCACAGCAGATGTACCAATGAGAAAAAATGTTATATAACCGTACACACAATATAAAAAGTATTTCTAAATAAAGTTTAGAAAATTAACAAAAGTTTAAATGGAAAAGGAATTGGCAGAAATAGCACTGAACACTGAATAAAAATCGAATTTAAAATAAAGCAGTTTCTTAATTCAGAGTAAAAAAAAATTCAAAATAATTTTAAAAATGTAAATAATAAAAATAAGTTTTAGAAGAATGAAACCCATTCTGGCTGCCAGAGAGGAGTAAGATAAAGATAAAGTAATATTATTATTATTATTATTATTATTATTATTATTGTTGTTGTTGTTGTTGTTGTTGTTATTATAATTATTTGTAAAAATAAAACAATTATAATAGCAAAAGAATCTTAGCTGCTTATTTAGCAGGCACCAAACAACACCCTTTTCCAGTTGTCCTGCTGTTACTTTCAGCTTTTATATGTACTAGTAATACTGGCTAGAGATTATAAACAGTCATTTAAGTGTACTCTTTTCATTTGATGAATTATACACAACGTTTTCAAAGAACGATAAATCTTTTATTGTTTCTGGAAATTGTACAGTTAGATTTCACAGTGTAGCTACTTCTGCAGCAAAGGGCACAGGACAGGTAACAGAAGAGGACATGAACTCTGTCTGCCACAGGTCTCTACCGCCCTCTTCAGACTACCTCAAATTAAGGTGTGTATTTTTTTTTAATAATATCTGTTCTGCTTGTTTCAGCTACAGCTGCAAAAAGATTTCTTTTTGGTGGCTCTTAATGATCAGCCATAAATCTCTAATTGTTGGATGAAGCATGTAGCATCTAAATAAAGCACAGAGGTTTCTCTCCTTGTCAAAAATAGCAATAACTGGAATCTAAATTATATTGTTTTTAATTTCAACAGATAGGATTTAAAATAGAATAGAAAATAGAATACGCTAAATATTAGATCTAGGGCAGGTAATGTTTGTCGTACTGTTTCACACACAGCACGCTCGTAGTCAACGTCATCATGTGATTGATGCAAGCCAGATCCTTTTATTTAGAAAAACTGAGATTAATAGTTATGTTATTGTTGAGGGGCACAGGCAAGACACCCCCCCCCCCCCCACACACACACACACACACACATGAAAAACATTTTAATAAAATAAAATAAAAAAGGCTCAAGAAAAGGGCACTTGGAGCGCCCAGCAGGAAAGGGGAAGGTGCCCAAGCCCCTTCTGCCCCCTGCCCTCCTCTGCATGTGCCTGGCTCAGGCTTAAGTTTTCTTTGGCTGGAAACTACATCACGTCTCTTCCCGATGTTTTGTTCCCCTTTCAGTCTTATCTCTGTGCTTGTTTACGTTTCTGTTCTTGCTCGTCTCAGTGTTAGTTTCCTGTGTCATTTTGACAGTCCCTTTTCCTGTGCATGTTCCTTGTATCCTTCCTGTGATTAGTGTCAGCTGTGCTCCCACCAGTTTCCTTCTCCCTCGTTACTGGTGCTGTGCCAAGATAGGTATCCCCAACAGAATTGTTCCCCCTGCGTCGAGAGCGTGCACTGGGCAGGGAGGGCGTATCCCAGGGGTCGGCAACCCTAGGCACGCATGCCACAGTTGGCACACAAAGGGTTAACTGATGGCACGGCCATAGCTGAACTGGCCATCGGGCATACCGGGCATTTGCTCGGTGGCCCGATGATTTTTTATTTATTTTTTTTGTAACGGTATAAACAATGAAAGGTGTTGGATTGGCCAGATGCTGGCCAGTGTGTAAAAATAACTCAGTTGTTTGGTGGTGGCATCGCAGAGCTTCCACATATTCAGTAAAATTAACAAGTGGTGGAGGCCAGCACGTGGATGAGGGAGATCGGAGGCAGGACGAGGAGAGACTCGAGGCGGCCGCAGGTCCGAGTGTCAGGTGAACTGAACTTCAGGTAAGAAGTTATAACCTGTAGTCTATCTGGGTCAGATATAAACCAAGTTTAGGTGTAGTTTATTTTCGTTGTGCTGACTTTTTGCAGTCAGTTACAAAAACTCGTACTAGTGGTGGGCGGATTGATCCAAATATCGATAGTATTGATCCCAAGTCGGAATCGATATCGGATCGATACTAGCCTGGCTAGATCCGATATCGATTCGGTTCTTAATGTCTTCTATCCCCTGTTTATTTGATAATAAACTATTATCAAATCTCCATATCTTTGTTGTGTGATTGAACCTGAGGGCTAGTTGCAAAAGGAGGGGGCTGTGATCCGACAACATTATTGTGCCATATTCACAGTGCTTTACTGGTGGTAGAAATTTAGAATCGATTAAAAAAAAGTCTATCCTGGTATGTCTGGTGGACCGGCGAATAGAATGAATATTGTCGCACATTAGGATTCTGAACTCTCCACGGATCAATTATTCCATAATTTCCCATAAATTCCTGGATGGCCTTTGCCGATTTAGATATTTTGGCAGGTTTGCTCGATGATCTATCAAGGTTAGTATTTAACACAAAGTTAAAATCACCTCCTATGATTAATTGATGAGTATCAATATCCGGAAGCTTTGATATTATCGACCGTATAAATTGCTCATCATCCACATTCGGAGCGTAAATATTTACTAACATAACTAAATGACCATAAAGTTTGCCAGTTACAATAACATACCTACCCTGAGTGTCTGGTAGTATTTTTGCTGCTGTAAATGGTACTGATTTTTTGATCAGTATGGCTGTGCCTCTGCTTCCAGCATTAAACGTAGAGTGAAATATTTGTTCTATCCATTTGCATCGTAATCTGTTGTGATCTTGTACTTTTAGATGCGTTTCTTGCAAAAAGATTATATCCGCGTTTACTTTTTTTAAGTGAGCTAAAATGTTTCCTCGTTTCACTGGTCCCCTGAGTCCCCTACAGTTCCATGTTACAAAGTTGACAAGATTTTGTGGTGCTCTCTCAGTAGAGGTACCAATAGTTATTAACTGTTACTGAGTGGTTGATGGATCTTACTCTGAGCTTTCTAAAAGTGATCCTCTGAAATTCACAACTTTCTTGAACCAAACTAAAGAACAACCTCATGAACTCAAACCGGAACCCTTTCTTCATTTGCAAAGAAAAGAAAAGAAAAACAATTTTTGTCCAGCTTTTTACAGGCTGTAGACATCAGACTCACCACTAAACTCCTTAAGATTGTCTATTATTATATGCTATTCCCTCCTGGGTCATGTTTGTAAAGATGTGGCTAAGCGGTAGATGTGGCTGGGCTCTGGACGTGGGTACTGACGAACTTCTCTGCTTCGCGCGGATCTGTGAATGAGTGCTTAGCGTTGTTCACCGTTATAGTCAGCTTCGCGGGGTAGTACAGACTGTACGGGACGCCAGCATTCCGCAGTTTCCCTTTCACGGGGTTGAATGACGCTCGAAGTTTGCTGACCTCAGGATTCATGTGTACAGGTGATCCTTTGTAGAAGAGGCGGCCTTTTTCCCTGGACAATCGTAAAATCTTCTCTCTGTCGGTGTAGTAGTGCAGGCGGACTATCATGGCTCTTGGGCGCTCCCCTGTCCGTGGTTTCAGGGCGAGGGTTCTGTTCGGTCTCGGTCTATCATGATAAGCGAATCATCATTTTCTTTCCCGAGCACTTCTGAGAAAAATTCTGCCATGAAACGGCTGGGGTTTCCCCCCTCTGCGTCCTCATTAATGCCCACCACAAGCAGATTGTTTCTGCGGCTTCTATTTTCTAAATCCAGGCATTTGTCGTGTAGCTTGTTGTAATCTTTCTTTAGGGTTTCGTGATCTTTCTCCAAGGCTGTTAACCTGTCTGTAGTGTCGCAGAGGGCCCGCTCCATGTCCTTCTGTATACTTGTTGTTTCTGCATGAGTTTCATGCAGTGCCTCTATTTTCTGTGATAGCTCATGTCGAAGCTTATTGGTTTTTGGTGTCTGCTTTAGCTTCTTCTCTTAGCGAGGAAATGTCCTCACGTAAGTTTTCATGCATATTATCTATCTGCGTCTTAATATAAGGGTGGCTGTAGCTCAGGTGGCAGAGCAGGTCAGCCACTAATCAGAAGGTCGGTGGTTCGATCCCAGGCTGCCTCCTGGCTGCATGCCAAATATCCTTGGGCAAGATACTAACCCCATGTTTGCCTACTGGTGGTGGTCAGAGGGCCCGGTGGCGCCAGTGTCCGGCAGCATCGCCTCTGTCAGTGCGCCCCAGGGCAGCTGTGGCTACAATGTAGCTTGCCATCGCCAGTGTGTGAATGTGTGTGTGAATGGGTGAATGACTGAATGTAGTGTGAAGCGCTTTGGGGTCCTTAGGGACTAGAAAAGCGCTATACAAATGCAGGCCATTTACCATTTTACCATTTAATATCGTTCATCATACCGTCTCGGTAGGCTTGCAATTCGCTCCGAAGGATCCTCACGGAGATTGGCGAGTTCTCGTCCGCCATGTCGTGTTGTGGCTCTTCTCCGCCAGATGTAGCAGAAGCTGACGACAAAGTTTTTTGCGTGTATTTCCGACTACTCTTCATGACTCGCTTTGGTCAGGAGGAGTTTGTACAGTTGAATCTTGGTCCGAATCAAAGTCTTTGTTTTTTTTGTTTTTTTTGTTTTTTTTTTGGCCTGTCCCGTTTGGCTCTTTTGCCATCAGAATTGTTGTCTAAAGGCAAAGAAAGATGCCCAACGGATTTACTTTACCAAACTGACCATCCCAGCCTTGCCGTAATGGTCCATTTGATTCACCTTTTATTGTTTATTTTATTTTCACTTACTGAATACGGGACAGACTTGACTGGGGGAAAAAAGGGGAGAAAGAAAGAGGGAAAGAGAAACAGCTGAGAAGAGGGACGGGGGAGAAGGGCAAAAGACAAAAACCAACAGAACGGGCAGAGAAAAAAAATGCATATATCAATCACCTGGATCACCTGCTGAGAAAGAAAAAAGAAAGCAAGCAGAAGAGAACAAGAGTAATAGAATAAACAACATCATAATGATATATAGGAATATGACAGTAAATACTAAATGTTAAACATTATTGTGCAGCACATAAGATCAACAGAACACAGTGTGCTTTGAGGTAGGAGCCAAAAAGGGTGTAGTTTGTGGGTGTGATCACCCGTGTGTACACCTGTGAGCATGGACGCGCTTGTTTTTTGTTTTTTAAAAGGTTCCTTCATGTAATAATCTGCTAGAGGGTGTGGGGGGGCCACAGCCCCGTCCTCCAGGGCGTGAAGCAGGTGTGGAGGAGATCAAAACTCCAGACATCCAGATGCCCCCAGAACACAAGAGACCAAGGAAGACCAACAGAGGGGCAGCTGCGCCACTGTCCCGGAAAGAGCTGGGGAGAGTCCCTGATGAGGGCTCACTCAGCAGCCGCGGAGCAGAAGCCAGTGGGAGTTGCAGTGACGCGCCCGTGAGCTCCGCCGGCGGCCAGCTGCGCCTGAGTGACCGAGCCCCAGGCCGAGAGGCCGGGGGCACCCCACCTCCGAAGTGGCCCGAGCGAGCCCCAGGCTCCAGGCCCCGATAAGCGGCCGCCAAGGAGTGAGCCGGTGTGTACCTGGACGCCCATCCCCGGACACAAAGAACCACCAACGCACCGATGTCTGAGGGGGTCCGCCACTGGCAGGGGAAGTGGTGGTAGGGGGAGATAGGCCTCCAAACCTTGGAGGGCCTGAGATGTCCCCAGAGAGGTGGCGCCTGACACCCAACCTGACATATAGACACAGACATACAGGCACACACAGATACAAACATCCATTCCCACCCTCATGCTCTCATATGCACTTACTCCACACTCAACCAACGTGGAGACAGACATAAAGAGACGTTGTACACACGATCACACTCCCCAAGCGTACTCTACAAACCGGGTCTAGGTGCCCTCGCCCCTGGAGGGGGAACTGCACCCAGACCCAGGTGGTGTTTCCCTTTTCCCTGCGGTGGGGGGAGGCAGACCGCCCCGACTCCGCAGCAGCAGGAAGGCTCCACACTCCAGACCGCAGTCGGACGGCCAACTCCTCCTCCTAGCCCCCCTGCTCCAGCAGGTCGCAGAGAACGGGGGTGAGAGAAGACTCCAAACCTCCCTCCACCCGCTCATTGTAATGTTGATGCATGTGTGTTCTAAGGTGCATTTAAAACCCAGGAGGGCATGGAGCTACCTGCCAGAGAGCAGCAGGTAAGCGCATGGTCCCTCCTGCTAGCCCTCAATGTCTACGTGTATTTAAAATTGAGAGGTGGGCAACGATGCCAGGGGTGGGGTGTACACCCTGATGGTACTTTGGACTCCGTGTATCGTGCCCACCCCCAAGATCCTATATGTATGTGTAATGAGAGTGTGAGTAATGTGAATGTCTAAGTTGTGGGATAAAATTGAGGCAGAGGCAGCCAGAAGGGGACAGAGGGGGGGTAGCCTCCTCTGCACCCTGGTGACATACCCCTACTCCAAGGCCCTGCATGTGTGGGTGGTTGTGGTGGAGCGGGAAGAGGGAGGCAGCTGGAGATGGGGAGGGAAGGAAGGGAGGGGCAAGTGACCCCTCCCTGGGGCCAGCTCCCCCGCTGACCCCAGTAGGCACCCCCATACTCCGCGACCCGCCAGGGAAAGGGGGCCCAGGCCCATCCAGACCGGGCCCAGTGCAGCAGCGCCGCCCGGCCCCACAGAGCCCGGGACAGTCCACCCAACCCCACCACAGAGAAAACTGCACCCACCCCACCATCTACTCATCTTCCAGACTACATAAGACAATAAACACCCAGGCTGAGATCTTCCTCCACCTCTCCTGTATCTCCCCCTCCTGCAGAGGGAGCTCCTGAGGAGAGGAAAGCTCCTGCAAGATGTGACAATCTCCCCCACCAGTTGAAGAGCCCCCCAGGTGGCTCGACGCACCGGCGGCACCCTGCTCCAGGGCTGGGCCCCCATGCACCCACCCGCCCACAACCCCGGCAACACACCAACCAGGACCCAAGCCCCCGAGGCCCAGTCTGGGTCCCAGCCAAGAGACGGAGCGCCCCCAGAACCTCACGCCCATCCCGGACCCACCCAGGGCCAGCCAGGCTACCAGGTCAGTAACCCATGTCCGTCAGCACAGACCCTCCCCTAGCCCCGCTGCACGCAGCCGCGAGGAAACAGTCACCGGAGAGTCAACAGAGCCCCTAACCGGACATGACCGCTACCCCGGGTTGAGCCCCCCAATGAAGATGCCTCCGGGGAACCCCCCGACGCCCTAAGCCTGTCCCTACCCCCACACCAATCACAACAGTGAAGGCGGGACCAAACTATGACCCCCCACCCCCACTAGGTGATGGAGCTGATCAAAGGAGCCCAGAGCAATTGATCTGATGTGGTGGCAGAGGCTGTATCAAGACTAATGTAATCTAATAGATAATTTCTATATTGGTTAGAATTAAGATTATTTTTATTTTTCCAGTTCATGAGGACTGTTTTCTTGGCTATGCATAGGGCAGTGAAAACCATATGGGCGATATTCTTTTCTGAAGTGACATTATCTAAGCTGCCCAACAAACACACTAAGGGGGAAGTTGGAATGTTACATTTCAGACACTTCGATAAGTCTTCACATATCTCGCGCCAAAACTTCTGAACTGGTGGACAGAACCAAAGAGCGTGGATATAATTGTCCGGTGAATTGGTTTGGCAGTGTGAGCAGTTGTTGGTAGACGTAAAGCCCATCTTGAACATCCGATGACCTGTATAGTGTACTCTATGTAATATTTTGTATTGAATTAATTGAAGACTGGGATTTCTAATTAGATGAAAGGTTTTTAAGCAAATCTGAGACCAGAAGTTTAGGTCTAAGTTAACTGATAAATCCGCTTCCCATTTTGCAATAGGAAGTGATATTGATTCATCTGTTTTAGAAAGCATTCTGTATATTTTGGATAGTAATTTGGGGGGTTTAAGAGTAAGAAATTGAACCACACTTGGTGGTGTTTGTAGTTCAACTTGACCCGGTTTAAATTTCTTTTTTACTATGGATTTAATTTGTTGATATTCTAAAAATCTTTTCTTGTTGATCCCATATTGTGTAACTAGTCCGTCAAATGAAATAAATTCTGTTCCTTCTAGTATATGTTCTAAATATTTGATTCCTTTATCACTCCAATGTGAAAAGTTTATCATATTATTGTTTTGTAATATGTCAGGGTTGTTCCAGATAGGTGTACGTTTGCATGGGATTAATGAAGACGCCGTCAATTTTAGAAACTCCCACCATGCTGTCAGAGAAGAGCTGATGTTGATGCTTTTAAAGCATTCATGTCGTTGGATGTTTGAGCTGATAAATGGTAGGTCTGAGATCTCTAGATTATTGCAGAGTGCTTGTTCTACATCTAGCCAAGGTTCATCTAAGAGGGTGTGTTTTAGTCCGAATCAAAGTCAATATGTGTCCCAGGAGGTTTGGATAATCAAAAATCTTAGCGGAGCTGCCTTTCGCTGCTACTTACTCCATCGGCCGGAAGCGGAAGCCCCGTTGTTGAGAATTTTAATTGTAATTTTTGTATTATAGTTTATCAACAGTATTTGTTTTAATTTGTTTACTGGTTTGCGTGCACTTAAGATTAAAAAAAAAAAAAAAAAAAAAAGATCACCACCACGGCAGACCCGATGGCATTTTCATGCTTCGCAGCATCATTTATTCTTACAATAATCACACGGTTGCTGTAACAGTACATTCAACGGCTTCAGCTCTCCCGCTGGCAGCCGTGCACATCACCACCACCAAACCTGCAGCGGCATCGCAGAACACGCCCTACCACATACCCCCATTGCTCGCTTCACCTCACCCTGCGAGCAGGCGAGGGAATCGGCCTGGACCATCGGCATCCCATGGCCCAGCCCAGCGACGGGGAAGTGTCCACTCTGGCGGTTGCCCGCGCCTCCAGCGGAAGCCCAGGAGCTGGCCTGATGGCCACCCGTATGGCATGCAGAGTGGAAGTGAGCCGGGGCTCAGAGGCAGCTGGGCAGACGGCCGGCATGCAGGCTGCATGGTCCTGCGTGCCGAAGTGGACAGCACGCCGCCCTCAGGCAGGACCCCCGCGCACCTCGACCTCCATCTCCAGCTTGGCAGGTCTCGCTGGCGCGCCAGCCTCCAGCTCACCCCGAGCTGCGCACTGTCCACTCTTACAGTGATCACCCGGTTTCTGTAACAGTAGCCTACATTCAATGGCTGCAGCCCTCCTGCTGCCAGCTGTACACATCAACACCAAAAACAACAACAGCACAAGCAGCGCACAGGTTTTAAGCCGGTGAGGCATGATTGTAGATGCAGTGAAGGTGAGTCCATCTCACCTGCAGCAGCATTGCAGACCACGGCCCACCACAATAATGAAATATTTTTTTATTTAATTATAAATAAATTATTTCTCCTAATTATGTCCTGGGTTTTAACTATGTTAAGGAATTTTTATTGTTTTATTTGATTATGCTTCAAAAGTTATGTTACACATATTTCACCAGACACAGTTTTCTGTTGAAACAGGAAGCTGTCCCTGCGACACTGACAAGAGACCAGTACAGAAATATATATCCGCAGAAGTTGACTTGTATTATATTATTCTTAGAAATTGACTTGCAACACACATACTCTGTGACACACACACACACAGCTTGCATGCAGACAGACATCAGGACCTGCGTGACAGGAAATGTGATTATATTTGCATATTGACGATGTAACCTATAAAAATAAACGAATACTGCATTTCGGTGTGTTTTGCTCTGAGCTTTTCACCCGTGCAGCACGTTAACCTACACAAGTGTCTCATTGTTGTTTATTCACCTGACTGTTTGTTAACTGTAAATCTCTGACAAACTAATTAATAATACCTAAGGAAACATCACAAAAAACACTTAAGGTGGTGAAAATTAATTGCGATTTAGCAATTCAATGAGCCATCCACCTTATTTATTGAAAAGTATCGTATCGGTATTGGTATCGGCGATACTGGCCCGAATTTACTTGGTATCAGATCGATACCAAAATATGCAGTATCGCATACCACTAACTCGTACTGCGTGCTAGCTAGCATGATGCAGTTTCTATACAGCTGGGTGGATGCTTTGATGTTACTGATGTTGAACTTTATTTAATTCATAAGGTTAGTTAGTAGAGTTGCCAACCGTCCCGTAAAAAGACGGAATTGTCCTGCATTCAGAGAAATTATTAATAAATAATATTAATTATTTCGTGTTGAGCTGAGAGGGGACGCAGTTTGTCCCGGATTTCAGCTAGAATGAAAAAGACACAAAGGTGGAGTTATTCTTTGTCTTTGCTGCACAGCTGCCTCTTCTTCTCTCATTCTCTCCCCTCTCTCTCCTGTTTCTACTTCAATCATGAAACTGATCAATGATCAGCTAATCGGCTTTTCTCTCTTGTTTGTTTATCGCCCACTTTGCGCCAGAAACAGGAAACCAGCGGATGTCGCACTAAACAACAGCAGCACGTTTAAGCTTGATCAGCTGTTGTTAGAATTTATTTAACATTAATTTCTAGTATCAGCTGGTGTTTACTGGAGCCACAGCTGTAAAAGCTGCTGGTCATGATGTGAGGGCACATATTTACAACCCTTAGAAAACGGTCACGGGGTTGTTTACAGCCTGAAGCAGCCAAGAGGGAGTGACGTAGCGTGAAGAAGACGGACATGCGCAGTGGGAGAGAAGACGAGTGGAACAAAAAAAGCACACGTGTCCGGATGAGAAGAGACGCTAGGAAAGGGCCGCGGTCAGGAGGAGACCCGAACAAAGTATAAACGGGAGGTTAGCGAGACAGTATACGGTACCGCAGCGAGTCTAGGCTGGGTTTCCGTCCGTGTATGCACTCTGACTCCGGCTACAGCGGCCTTACGGGTGTAACGTCGGGGCGAAGTGTCGGCGGAGATAGCGCTAGCAGAGGGGCTAATCGAGAGCTAAGGCTAGCGGCCGCTCCCCTCCAATCGGCCTCAGTTTCCCGGCGTTGCCAGTAGAGTTTGGCGACAAGAACGTTTAGAAAGCGAGGCAGCACGGCTGGCTGTCTGGCGAAGGACCAGCGAGTTTCCGGGAGAGGAATTGGGCGGCCTCACTTCGCACGGCCTGGGGACTGCCGTAGCTCCGTTAGCCCGCGGGACCGCCATCTTGGGCCCCGATGTCGGCGGTGTTTGGAGTACCCTGCCACCCAGACGACGCTCCGGTTGTTCACCCTGCTTCAGCTGGCTGTGTGTAAAAGTTTCACCTACCCGTGGGTTCATTACGCTCCATTTCAGGAGGGGCAAAGGTACAGTTCCTGTGTTTTATTTCCTTGCTTTGATGTGGACCAGAGAATGAACATTCTATTCCGGCTGTGGAAGTTCTGGACAGCCTAACAGACTGCAACTCCGGTTAATGACACATACCCCTAGAACTATCTGTCCGTCCCACCCCAGAGACAATTTACTGGAGTGAACTGTAAAGACTGAAAATGTTCCTTTGGTGTGTCGGACATTGTAAATGATGTGATGAGACTGTGTCGACCATTTTAGACAGAATATTTGCTGTGTTAACTTTTACTGTTCTGCTGTGTTGTGAGTGTTTTTCCTGTGACTAGGGTGGGTTGTGTGGAGTCGAGGACTCCCAACTCTGGGTCTCACCAGTCTGTTTTGATTTATTTTACCTCATTTTATTTCTTTCATTTCTTTGGTCCTGGGGAGGCTCCTTGCTGTTTTCCCTTTGCTCTCCAGGGCCCTGTGGACATTGTTAACCAAGTTTGGTTTTTTTGAGGGCTCCCCAGATAAATAAAGAGAGCCACGTGGTTTAAAAAGTCGTTGTTGAATGCTTTTGTCCGACCCAGGTTGCCTTGGAGTAGGGGCACCCGAGTTATTTGGTTAGGCACAGGACGACGGAGTTAAGTGGGACCGTGCTAGTATTCCGTGTGCAGGCGCTGCTGTCATTGCAGGTCCGGGCCTGGAGTCCTCCTTTTGTGCCTACTGTTGCCAGGTAACTAACCCCATTCTTACTGAAGTAAGTGTCCGGGTCAATCGCGCTAGAGGGGGGTACGGACTTAGATCCCACCACCCGCTAGTCGTTCAAGGCAGCCTGTGCGCCCTTCTACCCCTACATAGCAGGGTTAGTATCCCCTCACAATTGGCGTCACGAACAGGATTCACCCATTGGCTCGGGGTCGTTATAGAGGAGGAATAGAGTTAAGGCAAACATGTCTGAACTAGAAGATTTGAAAAGGAGCTTTGATGAACTACAAGGGAGGCTCGCGGAGCAGGCGGGTGCCTTACAGCAGGCACGAGAAGAACAGAGAGAAGCTCTTTCTCTCGCAAGGGCAGTGATTGATCAACAGGCCCAAGCTTTAAAAGCCCCGGCGGCAATCTATGTCCACCGAGACCGCAAACTGGCAGATTTTAGTGGTTGCCCTGGAAAGAGTGGAGATGATTGTGTGGAAGAGTGGATCGCGGCAATGCGGTCTGCGTTCCAAGTCATGAAGGTGCCGGAGGCGGACCGTGTAGAGCTGGTCAAGCAACACATAAAAGATGAAGCCAGGGCAACTGTTAAGTTCATGTTGGATGGGGCAGTAGAGTCTGTTGAGGGCATATTTGAGGTTCTCCTTCAAACCTATGGAGACAAGGTCCCCATAGGTACTAGGTTGAAGGAGTTCTATGAGAGAAGGCAGATGTCCAGCGAGACGGTCAGAACTTATGCCTATGACCTACAGGAGAAGCTGACTTTGATTAAGAGGCGAGAACCCAACCGCGTTCCCGACTCAGAGACGGTGTTGAAAGAACAGCTAGTGCTGGGTTTGCGAGATGACCTTTTGAGGCGAGAGATGAAAAGGAGGGTCAAAGAGGAGAAAGGCCTAACCTTCATCGGGCTGCTGCAAGCCGCAGTTGACTGGTCCGAGGAAGAAGAAGCCCAGTCCTCTCTCGCCTCCCAAAGTAGGCTCAGAACTAGAGGTGCGGTGAACGCTGCAGTACCGGCCGAAGATAAACCATCCCCCCTCACCCTGGAGATGCTCCACGAGGAGGTTAGGAAACTAGCTGCTCGTCAAGAAGAGCTATACTTAGCACTACAGAGCAGGGAAAGAGGGAGCAGCCAGCAGAGTGCACAGCGCAGGCGAACACCCCTGAGGGACAGCGAAGGGCGATATATTTGCTACAGCTGTGGAGAGCCTGGCCACACTAGCCGGCATTGTACCAAAAAGCTAGACGCAGGGGCTCTGGCCCCTATCCCCATAGACCTGGCGCAGGTGGCATTTTCTGGCAATCCAAACGCCAAGGGTGGGGCCAAGAAACACCCCACCACACCGGCCATAGGCCGCCAAGCAGCCGAGTGTCTTCTGACAGAGGTGGAGGAGAGCCTCCAAAGGAGTGCTCTTGGGAGGTGTCGCACCGTCCACCTTAAGATAGGGGGGGTAGACACCACCTGCCTCTGGGACACGGGGTCAAATGTGACAGCTATTACGGAGTCCCATTTCCGTAGGTGTTTTGGGCCACAGGAGTTGAAGTCAGCAGACTGGATTGAGCTCACAGCCGCAAACGGGCTCGATATTCCTGTCTTGGGCTGCTTGGAGGCCGAGGTTGAATGCGCCGGGAGAGTGGTTGGTAAGAAGTGCATTTTTGTACTCACCGATACTCACCCCCAGGTAGACAAAGCTAATGGGCTCCCAGGGATTGTGGGGATGAATGTTATAGAAGACCTCGAAGCGCTCTTTATCGCAGATGGGGGTCGCGTCCACATGGACCCCCACGCTCCAGACGAGACAGAGGCCACCATCCGTCGGTTGATAGCCCGAGCGAGGAAGGAGTTCCCGCGCACGGGTCCGGGTGGTAAAATCGGGTTCGTCAAGGTGGCTGGCAGGGAACCCGTCATCATCCCCCCGAGGAGCGAGAAAGTGGTGGAGGGTCGTTGCGGGGTCTCACCTAGGGTTGAGTGCCAAGTGCTGGCAGAGGCGGCAAAAGAGATAGAGCTGCCGCGGGGACTGTTAGTTGCCAACACTATTGCGACAACCAGTGGTGGAAGAATCCCTCTCAGAGTGATGAACACAAGCGAGAGGGCTGTCAAGCTGATGCCAAGAGCCAGGCTTGCCGTTGTAAGCAAACCACGAGCTGTGCTCCCCAAAGAGGTTGTATGGGTAGAGGAGAGAGAGGGGGCACTCGTGGTTAAGCCGCTGGGTCAGGGTGAGAGTATAGCGACAGGGGGCGAGGTTGGGCAGTTGCCGGTCCCTGTACAGGCTAACACCCGGGACCTCACTGAGCTACAGCGTCAAAAGCTTTGTCGGCTGTTAGCCCAACACCAAGACGTATTCTCGGCAAGCGAAGTTGATTACGGCTACACCACCACGGTGACACACAGTATCCCCACCGAGGCACCCCCAATCAAACAGAGGCACCGAAGGGTCCCACCCCATGTCTTTCAAGAGTTTAAGAGGCACGTTCAGGAGCTCGTTAGCCAGGGGATCCTTAAAGAGAGCTCCAGTCCTTGGGCCTCACCTGCGGTGGTGGTTATTAAGAAAGATGGAAGTGTTCGATTCTGCTGCGATTACAGGCGGCTGAACGAAGTGACGTGCAAAGATGCCTACCCACTTCCCCGCATCGAAGAGTCGTTGGATGCGCTCGGCAATGCGCTGTTATTCTCGACCCTGGACCTGACCGCAGGCTACTTCCAAGTGGCCATGAGCGAAACGGACAGGGGAAAAACGGCGGTTACAACACCATTTGGCCTGTTTGAATGGACTCGGATGCCATTTGGCTTGTGCAACGCCCCAGCCACTTTTCAGCGGCTGATGGGTATGGTACTGGGGGACCTCAGTTTTGATATACTCCTTGTCTACCTGGATGACATTATAGTCTTCTCCCGGGACTTTGATAGTCACTGCGAGAGGCTTGAGACGGTGTTCGAACATTTGAAGCAGCACGGGTTGAAGTTGAAGCCGACCAAATGCTTCCTTCTGCGGCCGGAGGTTAAATTCCTTGGCCACGTGATTTCTGCTAAAGGCGTCCAGGTAGATCTAGAAAAGGTCAAGGCCCTGGAGGCATGGCCGGCTCCAAGGAGCGTGCGAGAGGTGAGGCAGGTGCTTGGATTCATGAGCTACTACAGGCGGTTTGTGCCAAGGTTTGCACAGTTGGCCAAGCCTCTGCATGCCCTGGTTGGGAAAGGGTTGAAAAACACGTCGAGGGGCACCCAGGCGTTTGTTTGGACCGGCGAGTGCCAGGAGGCCCTGGACGAGCTGAAACGATGCCTGGTGTCCCCTCCAATCCTGGCATATCCCAACTTTGGCCTACCCTTTATATTGACCACAGATGGGAGTCTGCACGGACTCGGGGCTGTGCTCAGTCAAAAACAGGAGGGCGTAGAGCGTGTGGTAGCCTACGCGAGTCGGGGGCTGAGAGGCTCCGAGAAGAATGACAAGAATTACAGCGCATTTAAACTGGAACTTCTGGCGCTTAAATGGGCTGTCACAGAGAAATTCAGGGACTACCTGATGTACGCCAGATTCACGGTAGTCACGGACCATAACCCGCTGCGCTACCTGGCAACGGCTAACCTGGGGGCTGTCGAACAGCGGTGGGTAGCACAACTCGCTGAGTATGACTTTGAGGTGTGTTACAAGCCTGGGCGACAAAACACGAATGCAGACGTCCTCTCCAGAATCCCCGACCAAGAGGAACCCGAGCAGGAGGACACAGGCAAGGACTTTATCAAAGTGGGCCCGGAAGAAGTGCGTGCGTGTCTGTGGCCCGCTAGGTTGGAGAAGGATGGTAGGGCTGATCTGAAAGCCAGAGTACAAGCGACTGCTGGGAAAGCTCTCGGTGGGCACAACTGGGAGGAGGTCGAAGGGGCTCAGAAAAGCGACCCGGTCGTCGGGCCCGTGTATCGGGTGGTTGAGAGGGGCACGGAGATGAGCCATGCCGAGCTCCACGCGTTAACACCGGACGCGAGGCGGCTTCACCAACAGCTCGACCGCCTTAGGCTTTATAAGGGTGTGCTGTATAGGCATGTCAGTGACCCTCGTGATGGGGAGGAGATCAGGCAGCTCATTGTCCCAGAGACCTTACAACGTAAGGTATACGAGAACCAGCATGAGCATGGGGGGCATTTCAGTGCAAAGAGCACCCTCGCGGTGATGAGAAGGAGCTATTACTGGCCTACCATGAGTAGAGATGTTCAAGATTGGGTTCAGCAATGCAGGAGGTGCGCATTGGCAAAGGATGTCTTCCCCAACCACAGGGCCCCCATGACCTGCAGCAATGTCACCGCACCCCTGGAGGTCCTCGCTATGGACTATACAGTGCTAGAAAAGTCTTGTGGGGGTTACGAAAATGTCCTTGTCCTTACAGACATGTTCACCAGGTTCACCGTTGCCGTCCCCACCAGAAACCAAACTGCTGAGACGACAGCAAATGCTTTGCTGAAACATTGGTTTACCTATTACGGGTGCCCGGCCCGGTTGCACTCCGATCAGGGGAGGAGCTTCGAGGCTAGTGTGATAAAAGAGCTGTGCAGGGCCTACGGGATTGCCAAGAGTCGCACCAGCCCTTACCATCCGCAGGGGAACGCGCAGTGTGAGAGGTTTAATAGGACCATGCACGACATGCTCAGGACACTGCCACCAGAGAAGAAACGGGATTGGAAAACATACTTGCCAGAGTTGGTTATGGCTTATAACTCTCGTGAGCACTCCTCCACGGGTTATGCGCCCTTCTACCTCCTGTTCGGGAGGGATGCCAGAATGCCCTTGGACCTCCTGGGAGGGAAAGACATGGGGGAACCAGAGGCGGACAATCTGGACGACTGGGTCCGGGACCACCATGAGAGGCTTAGGACCGCGGTGGAGGTAGCAAGCTCGGCTACTCAGGAGGCCTCTAGGAGGAGGAAGAGGATCTACGACCGGAAGTCCCGCGGCGCCCTGCTTCAGTCTGGTGATCGGGTGCTGTTGCGCAACCACAAGCCCAGAGGCAGGAATAAGATCCAGGACAAGTGGGAACCCAACCCTTATTTGGTGGTGAAACAAAACCACCCCGACATTCCTGTGTTCACGGTCAAGCCAGAGAAGGGTGGCTCGACGAGGGTCGTGCATAGGGATCAGCTCAAATTGTGCACCTTTCAAGCGCCGACATGGCAGCCGAAGCAGGCCAACAGGTTGCCAGCCGAAGTGGAGTCCGATACTGACTTCACGGAGGGGGTTTGTGTTCTACCACTCCCATGTGAGTCGGACCCGAGCGCTCTCGTTGCCCCAGGGGCGGACGAGATCGGCGACTATGTCGCCCAGGGGTTAGAGCCGGATTTAGCGGGGGAGGTACAACCAGTTATGGCCCTAAGTGAGCCAGAGGACAGCGATGGGGCCTCAGAGGCGAGTGATGAGGTGCACGAGGAGCGAGGGGAGGTTTTGCAGTCTGAACGCCCTTTGAGGCGAACCCGAGGGGTACCTCCTGCGAGGTATAGAGATTATGTTACGAAATGAAGCCATGGATTACTGTTATGCTCATTTGCAATGTAATGCGAGTCATATGTGAATGGTATAGAGTGTTACTGAACATGTGAGTTAATATGTGTTATTCTGTGTTTGTTACAGGGATGAACTGCTTGAGTCGTCGCTGGTGTGGCAGGGTTTAGCTGGGGGGAAATGTGAGGGCACATATTTACAACCCTTAGAAAACGGTCACGGGGTTGTTTACAGCCTGAAGCAGCCAAGAGGGAGTGACGTAGCGTGAAGAAGACGGACATGCGCAGTGGGAGAGAAGACGAGCGGAACAAAAAAAGCACACGTGTCCGGATGAGAAGAGACGCTAGGAAAGGGCCGCGGTCAGGAGGAGACCCGAACAAAGTATAAACGGGAGGTTAGCGAGACAGTATACGGTACCGCAGCGAGTCTAGGCTGGGTTTCCGTCCGTGTATGCACTCTGACTCCGGCTACAGCGGCCTTACGGGTGTAACGTCGGGGCGAAGTGTCGGCGGAGATAGCGCTAGCAGAGGGGCTAATCGAGAGCTAAGGCTAGCGGCCGCTCCCCTCCAATCGGCCTCAGTTTCCCGGCGTTGCCAGTAGAGTTTGGCGACAAGAACGTTTAGAAAGCGAGGCAGCACGGCTGGCTGTCTGGCGAAGGACCAGCGAGTTTCCGGGAGAGGAATTGGGCGGCCTCACTTCGCACGGCCTGGGGACTGCCGTAGCTCCGTTAGCCCGCGGGACCGCCATCTTGGGCCCCGATGTCGGCGGTGTTTGGAGTACCCTGCCACCCAGACGACGCTCCGGTTGTTCACCCTGCTTCAGCTGGCTGTGTGTAAAAGTTTCACCTACCCGTGGGTTCATTACGCTCCATTTCAGGAGGGGCAAAGGTACAGTTCCTGTGTTTTATTTCCTTGCTTTGATGTGGACCAGAGAATGAACATTCTATTCCGGCTGTGGAAGTTCTGGACAGCCTAACAGACTGCAACTCCGGTTAATGACACATACCCCTAGAACTATCTGTCCGTCCCACCCCAGAGACAATTTACTGGAGTGAACTGTAAAGACTGAAAATGTTCCTTTGGTGTGTCGGACATTGTAAATGATGTGATGAGACTGTGTCGACCATTTTAGACAGAATATTTGCTGTGTTAACTTTTACTGTTCTGCTGTGTTGTGAGTGTTTTTCCTGTGACTAGGGTGGGTTGTGTGGAGTCGAGGACTCCCAACTCTGGGTCTCACCAGTCTGTTTTGATTTATTTTACCTCATTTTATTTCTTTCATTTCTTTGGTCCTGGGGAGGCTCCTTGCTGTTTTCCCTTTGCTCTCCAGGGCCCTGTGGACATTGTTAACCAAGTTTGGTTTTTTTGAGGGCTCCCCAGATAAATAAAGAGAGCCACGTGGTTTAAAAAGTCGTTGTTGAATGCTTTTGTCCGACCCAGGTTGCCTTGGAGTAGGGGCACCCGAGTTATTTGGTTAGGCACAGGACGACGGAGTTAAGTGGGACCGTGCTAGTATTCCGTGTGCAGGCGCTGCTGTCATTGCAGGTCCGGGCCTGGAGTCCTCCTTTTGTGCCTACTGTTGCCAGGTAACTAACCCCATTCTTACTGAAGTAAGTGTCCGGGTCAATCGCGCTAGAGGGGGGTACGGACTTAGATCCCACCACCCGCTAGTCGTTCAAGGCAGCCTGTGCGCCCTTCTACCCCTACATAGCAGGGTTAGTAGCCCCTCACAATGATATCGGTTTAGATATGTGGTGAGTGGGAAACATGAAGATGAAACCAGGAGATGTCCTTACTGAATCATCAGAGCTGAACAGGTGATGGAGAAACAGGTTTACCTTTTAGGTGACATGAATGAGTTGAAGGGAAGTTATGAACTGTTTCTGAGGGACAAATAACACCAGGATCCTTTTCTAAGTAGCTGACAGCTGGTAACTTTGCAGGGGTGGATCTTGCAAAGTTTTGCCAGGGGGGCCAGGTGGGGCATTAACAGGGAGAGATGATCACAAAGAAATACTTTCTTATTTTCATTTAAAATGTCTGGCTGTTATTAAATAATTATCTGATGTCATGGTCCTGGGTCGTTGACCCAGGGTTTTTGGTTTGTGATTATTTTCCTCTGTTCTAGTTATTCTGTGTCCTCCCCCCTTGTGTCCGGTTCGGGTTCTAGATTTCCTGTTCTGTTCTGAAGGTCTCTGTCTGTCTGTCATTGTGTTCAGCTTGTCTCCTCCGCTCATCATGTGTATTGGGTTCAGCTGTTCTTCCCTCCTGTGTGTGATTACCCATTTACCTTGTGTGTGTATATTTATTGGGTGTCGGTCTGTGTTCGTTGTCGGCTCGTCTGCGTTCTATGGTGTTTCGTTCCTGTCTCTGCGTCGCTCTGACCCACACCCCTTTTGTATGCTCTCAGGTTTGTCATTTAGTTCTCCCAGTTTAGGTTTCTTCAGTTGTTTTCTCATGCTTCGTTGTCTGTTTCTGCCACTGTCACCTGTAAATAAACCCGTGACATCTGAAGCTTACAACCAAAGTTTTTATCTGATGTAAAATGCATAGAAATCATACATATACCAACCAGACTGTACATCACTGTCACAACAGCGTTTGTGACAGAAGGTCGGTGGTTCGATCCCAGGCTGCTTCCTGGCTGCATGCCAAATATCCTTGGGCAAGATACTAACCCCATGTTTGCCTACTGGTGGTGGTCAGAGGGCCCGGTGGCGCCAGTGTCCGGCAGCATCGCCTCTGTCAGTGCGCCCCAGGGCAGCTGTGGCTACAATGTAGCTTGCCATTGCCAGTGTGTGAATGTGTGTGTGAATGGGTGAATGACTGAATGTAGTGTGAAGCGCTTTGGGGTCCTTAGGGACTAGAAAAGCGCTATACAAATGCAGGCCAGACAGGCCATTTGTTTTCATTCAAAGGCTTTATGGGTTTAATACCTGGTGGGCCGGTCTTTAGTCAAAATGCCGGGGCTGTTTTTTTTTTTTGTCCCAGTCCAGTCCTGGGTACGACACGCTGTGTACTAATCTGAGAAGGTGCATCAAAAAATAAATGGCCGCGCCAGCGGTGCACATCGCAAATCAGCTCGCATAGACACATTAGTTGTTCCTCTTCTTAATGACGGTATCTTAACTAACAACCCCAAGTACCAGATTCAACTTGTAATTGGCTAAAAATAACTTAGCCTACTGGTGAGAGGGACATTGTTAGCTTTCCACAGTCCGACACTTCAAAAGCTTCAGGAGCTGTCTGCTCAGCACAGCATCAGCACCACGGAGATACACGGATACATCCGTAGACTCGAGACACAATGCATTTTTGGGACCCACAGCTGTGTGTGGACCAAATGTTTTATTTTCTGATCAAACCAGAAATCTTTAATGAGCAGCTAGATTTGTCTTGCATTAACTGACTGAGTTAATGCAACATCGAAGCAGCTGGAATCCACAGCTGTGTGTGTTCATGGCGCTTGCATTTTCACCTGCTGGACATCACTACCTGACAAGTTTAACTGTCTTCAGAACATTGCAGAGGCCTTACTGACAGTATTTGGCTCTACATATCTGTGTGAGCAGATTTTCTCTCATATGAGTGTCCTCAGGTAGCCATTATGGAGTTCTTGTTATGGATAAAGAGTGTCTTTTTTTTGTTTCAAAATAGCTCATAACTATTCACTTATAGCTGCCAACATCTGTGAACAAATATAATTCTATAAAGTGGTTCTATATAGTGTGTAACTGTTAATATAGAGCGTTATTAAATTTATTACTAATGCAATCATATGGCACACTGACCTCTGAGGAAATTTTAAATGGCACTCGCCATTAGAAAGGTTGCCTACCCTTGGCGTATCCAGTAAACTCCTCCTCCTTTACAACCAGGTAGACATGGAAGCAGTGATGTTTTACTTTTGTAAAATAGTAAAAGAGTGTTGTCACATTACCGTTCAGTTTGTGGGTTACAACAGAAAATTATACATTACATTATTGTTTTCATGTGTTATGTGGTATTATTTCCACAAACCGAGAACATTTTGACTGACTCATAATTATTTGTATTCTCCTGTAACTTTGCTGTACAAACAGCTAAAACCTCCAAAATTTCAAGAGTAATAAGTTATTATAAGAACTGTTTTTGAACTAAAAATCAAGAATGTGGGATACTATTTGTCCGTGATTTGGACAGGCTGCTCCTGATGCAGAGGTAACATTCTGTCGGGATAACTACTGCATGTTTATGTTGTTGTAGTTTCCCTTTGTCTTTTGTCACATCCTCCATGATGCTGTGTGTCTCTCTCGTGTCATCTCTGTGTTGCTGAGTAATTTCATTTCGAGTTCTGATGTTCTATAGTTTGCATTTTATTCAAGTTTTCCCTAGAGTTCCAGTAAGAAAGCTGGGATTAGATTTTAGATCTGCATTTCAGTCCTTCACTTGGGTCCACACTCTGCCTGCAAGGTAAATTACTGCCCTAGCTAACTAGTGCTGCTCTGACATAATAGTTTTGCCAGCTAACAACCAAAAATTAATCTCTGAAAGACTGTGACCTTTATATTGTGGAAGCTTCCATTTCAGCAAATGTGGAAGTGGATGGGGCAAGAATAGATGCATCTTGCTTGGACAACAAACAATATGAAAGCTAATTATATTCGCTCAAACTGTCTGTTTGCATATCTAGTTTATAGTCATATGATCCCTGCAAGGAAATTAGTGTTTTCGTCACTTATTTCCTTTTCGTCCAAGTGAAGAAGTCACTCATCCAAGTGACTTCTTCACTTGGATGAGTGACGAAACGTTTCTCCCACAAAACGCTACTTCCAGATGAACAGAATCAACTTTTTTGGACACAAGATTGTTAGTTAGTAATTTAGAAATGAATATTGTCTGTATGGACTGCAATAAAGTTAGGCACACCGGTGCGTCCACGGCAAAAAGTTAGTCTAGAGCCCTGGTTTTTATTACAGTATTGCTGTGCAAGAGGCTCTGCTACCAGAAGATGGAGTTCTTCTCTACCAAATAAACCAGAATCTCTGGGAAGCTCTCCATCACAGCTCATAGATTTTTATCATGACAAAGTGGAATGTAATGTCAACAATGTCTGTGGTTTTCACATTGACTTCAGACACAATTGATTGCTCTGAAAAGCCTGTGTATCCTAGATACTAAACATGCGCTAGAGTGGGCCCTGATTCTGTATCTTCTGTATGGTACATATCAACAACTCTAAGTGTTTTGTTTTGTGTGGAAGGGGCTAGTTTCTGTCAAATAAAGGTAGTAGATTTTGTATAATTTAATATAAGACTCAGCCCAAACATCACTACCAGTTCTAACCAGAACATAATCACATTTCCTGACCTCAAACATAACTTAATGGTAGATTTTGCCAGTTTACTCGTTTTTGATGGTAGCCAAATGCAGGTAAAGAACAACAACCAGATAATTCGTAAAAAACAAAACAAAACAAACAACAACAAAAAACAAACAAAAAAACGTAAAAACACATGCACATACATACATACATATATCCCTGGATATATACATGCACATATAAAAATCATTATGAATTGTTAATCATGTTAATAGCAGTTGAGATTAATTATTTTGTGAAAATGTGTGCAGGAACCATCTACTGTAGCGCCAGAGTTGGAATGAGTTGTGCTGCAGATTTGACAAACCATGCATAATGGTGTGGGCTTTACCACCTGCACTTTGATCTCCACTGGTTGAAACAGTATGTGAAACGCATTATCAGGTGTCACTCTCCAACAGCAGCACAGCTTTTTGGTAATAGAAACATTCAGCTCCAAGGAGCTTTCATTTATGAGAGTGATGAGTAAATCTACTTGCTGATGATATGCTGCCAGGCTATTAGCGTCAGTCAGATGCGTGACCATGTCGTCTGCATATTTCAGAAGTGTCATATTGTTGAGATTACAGGTTATATTATTTATGTAAAGAGAGAATAAAATGGGAGATACAACACCCTGTGTTTACAACACTGTTTGAGGATTTTTCCTGTAAGAAATATCTGATCCATTTAACCAATAGACAAGAGTTTATCTATTATTTTGTGAGACAGTTAAGCTGGAGTGGCCATGGGTCATAGTTTTTGTGATTTATGGTCTCGGTATGATGGTGGATTCCTTTCATGCATGTGGGACAAAGCCAGAAGCAGCTAGAATAGTTGGGTCATGACACCTTCAAGTGGGCTTATCCGAGAAATGTAGCATTTCTGTATGCAGACCAGTTTACTGGCCTCTGCTTTCTGCTCATCATGGTGTCGAGTCCTTACCAGTCCTCCCTCACATTCCCGGTTGTAAACTTTTCCTCCACTTTGTTCTTGTAGTGGATTTTGGCCAACTGCTTTCCTAGCTCATTTAATTTTTGTGAATCACCACTTAAAAAATGCCCATATTTTTTTTAATTTCAGATACATCTTCAGGTCTTTTGTGACCCAAGGCCTGTTATTTTGGTACAACCTGCTTAGATAAAATAAAAGAATCAGTACACAATATCAGGTGGGAAGAAACTGAGTCAGTTAGCAGGTTAAGATCAGAATCATTGTTTTTGAAAAACACATTCCAGTCAGTCAGTTCTTAGTTTCTCAACCAACTCATTGTCCCATATCTTGATGGTTTCTGTTTGGATTTGGTTTGGTTTGTGTTTTTGTCTGAGGAAGTAAGAGAAGGAATTAAGAGAATAATATTGTAGTCTGAGCAACCAAGGGGAGGGCAGGCTTTAGAGATACAAGCTCCAGGTACATTTCCATAACAGTGGTCTGCCTTTTGTTCAGTATTGTTCCAATACTAATATATCGAAATCAGGTCCAGGATCACACCAATATCCCAGTGATTGTGTGAAATAAGTTTATAATCCAAGATTGTTAAAGAATAATATTCTTGTCTTGCCAAACAAAACCCCACATCCAATAGGGCTTCTGTAATCAATGATCCATGTACCCAGAAGGGTGACTTTATGTCTTAGTGCAGGGCTGTCCAACCCCAGGCCTCAAGAGCCCGTGTGCTGCAGGTTTTTAGATGTGTCCGTGATCCAAAACAGCTGGTTTAAATGGCTAAATTACCTCCTCAACATGTCTTGAAGTTCTCTAGAGGTCTGGTAATGAACAATAAAATCATTTGATTCGGGTGCGTTGACGCAGGGTGATATCTAAAACCTGCAGGACACCAGGCCTGGAGCTGTACACCCCTGTCTTAGTGTCAGAATGTGAATAACTTTAGCACATTTGTGTAAAACAGCATTTACTTGACAAATTAACAGAAAAACCTAATTTACTAGCTGAAGATCCTTCGATAGAGTATATGATGGATCACTTATAAACAGTGTTGGGACTAACGCGTTATTAAGTAACGCGTTACAGTAACTACGTTATTATTGTGGTAACGAGCACGGTAACTAGTTATTATGCCAAAATCAGGAACGCATTACTCGTTACTGGGATTTAGATAGGCTCGTTATTCGTTACTTCGTGTGGTGGCTATCGCGGAGCTTCCACAGATTCAGTAACATTAGCAAGTGGTGGAGGCCAGCAGGTGGATGAGAGAAAGGGGAGGCAGGAGGAGAGACCCAAAGCGGCCGCCTGTCCAAGTGTCAGGTGAACTGAACTTCAGGTAAGAAGTTATGACCTGCAGTCTATCTGGGTCAGATATAAACCAAGTTTAGGTGTAGTTTATTTTCGTTGTGTTGACTTTTTCGTACTGCGTGCTAGCTAGCATGACGGGGTTTCTATACAGCTGGGTGGTGCTATGTTACTGATGTTGAACTTTACTTTGTTCATACGGTTAATTATTAGAGTTGCCAACCGTCCTGTAAAAAACGGAATCGTCTCATATTCAGAGAAATTATTACGCGTTTCGTATTTAGGTGAAAAGGAACAGTTTGTCCTGTACTTCAGCTACAATGAAAAAGACACAAAGCTGGAGTTATTCTGTCTTTGCTGCACAGCTGCCTCTTCTTCTCTCATTCTCTCCCCTCACTCTCCTGTTGCTACTTTAATCATGAAACTGATCAATGATCAGCTGATTGGCTTTTCCCTCTTGTTTATTTATCGTCCGCTTTGCACCAGAAAGAGGAAACCATCGGATGTCACGTTAAACAACAGCAGCACGTTTGATCAGCTGTTGTTAGAATTTATTTAATATTACTTTCTAGTATCAGCTGATGTTTGCTGGAGCCACAGCTGTAAAGCTGGATATGTGGTGGTTTTGTCCCAGTCCAGTCCTGTATGCAACTCATATGCAGTCTGGTGTTACCTACATCTTCCTATTCAGAAGGCAGAATTTCTGAGTTCTGAGTACAATCAAAAGCACCACGACTGCAGTTTTTGTGTTGGATGTAAAAAGCGCACATGACACTGTAACGAGGGCTTGAATCATGGTGGTGGTCAACGACGGTCCAGGCGTGGGATTTCTCTCGTGGAAATATGGACATTATTTTTTCCTTTGGTAGGTGGCACAGTGTACTTGTGGCAAGTAAGCAAGCTAGAAGACTGGCACTCTTGCTGGGTATCCAGTTAGCAACACATTAACAAGAGAAGTCTGAGTAAAACCAAAGTTACTTTCCCTAGTAACTAGTTACTTTAAAAGTAACGAGTAACTTGAAGTAACTGAGTTACTTTTGATGGAAGTAACTAGTAATGTAACTAAGTTACTAATTTAAAGTAACTTACCCAACACTGCTTATAAAGCATGTATTTTGGATCTTCACCTAATCACAACTATATGAGATTATAGAACAATATATTAAGGCTCTCCATTAGCATAATTTAAATAATAATAATAATAATAATAATAATAATAAAAAGACAGACACAGCTGACATGTTTGGGATTAGAAATTATTATATTTGGAAAATAAGTGCCGAGCTATTAACCAGTCGGTAAACTGCATTACACAGACCCAGATATTTGCTAATAAGTCCTTATATGAAAATAAAACTCTAGAATTTAAAGCCTGAGAACAGATTTCTTGAATGATTTAGAACAATTAACTTCATTACAAACCAAATAGTTTCATTTGTAACTGGTAAAAAAAGTGTCATAAACTTAGTGACATTAATTAGCTGAGGTCCAGCTTAACAGACAAACAGGACATTTAGCAGCTTAATCCATGCATAAAATTCTAACACTGCTCTCCTAAAAAAGCCTGACTTTTACGTTTTGACACAATATAAACATTTTAATGGCTCAATTTAAAAAAAAAAGCCCCATAAATATTAGCTATAGCTTATTTACTTATTTAGAAATAGTCGCTAATTAAGTTGATTTATGTGCCAAAATTTGAGCATTTCTCTTTTTGCTGATTGACTCACTTTTATAGCCATGCAGTTTCCTGTGATGTTTGATGCTCTCATCTAGGTCACATTTTTTTTGGTTTAATTTCAGTGGAAACTTTGGAAGAAGTCGTTTCAGGTTCCTTTGGATAAATACAAGAACTGTACTATTTTTGTTTTTTACAAAGTTGTTATCATTCTCAATCGGTCCCTTTAAAAAAAAACTGTGTGCTTAATTACAGTTGTTATGTGCAGGCAATGCATCACTGCCAGGAACAAGAAGTTGGATGAGGTCTTTGGACTTTGACAGCAGTCAGTTATTGCTCTGTGATCATGCCTCTATTGACCCTTCTCAAGACAACATATTCATAAATCCTGCTAACAAAATATTCCAAGAGAAGGTCATTCAGTTGCTCCATAAACAACTGTGACAATAATCCAAACTGCAGGCAGAAAGTTAAAAATTAAACCATTGCTTTGTAGAATTTGGTTGCTGAGGTGCAGCTCTGATGAACCATCAAAAATAATCCTTTATCACAGGAGACATTGTGATGATGATCAGGGGTGCTGTAAGGGGGAGAGAAGTGATGACGTTTCTAATGGGGGCCTAGAAAAAAAAATAGAACAGGCAATTAGTCCTTTTTTAAACAAAATTATTAACCTTTCACTATAAAATAATAGGTTTTCATACTTACATACTTATAAACTCATATACATATTTGTTTCCTAGTATTAGGTTTGTTTTGTCAACTTACTATCAGCTTTTTTCATGATTTAGTTTGCTCCATGATCATGCTCTCCTAGGATGTAGGATACACAGACACACAGACACACACACACACACACACACACACACACACACACACACACACACACACACACATATATAATGGCTTGCATATATCAGTCTTGTACAAAATTGATGTATTAATCTAAATAAAGGCAGAAAGTCTGCTTGAATGTCTGTGTAGGCTTCAATTTTGGGGTTAGCAGGGTTTGCAATAATAAAGTGGTGGGGCCACAAGTGAAATTTTTTTCACTGGGCCTCAAATCCCTGGCAGCACCCCTGTTTGTGATAGCAGGAGGAAAAAAAACTCTAACCTAAGGGTATCAAACATAAGGCACCGTGGCCAGAATCAGCCCAGTAAAAACTCCAATCCAGCCAAAAAGACAGCTTCGAAAAACATGAAGGACCGTGTGAATTTTGGAATCTTAAAAATAGATTTTAATAGATTTTATAGCTTATCCTACTGATAAAGACCTCGTGGCTCATGGCAGTTCGTCTTGTAATTGGAAGGTTGCCGGTTCGAGCCCCGGCATGGAAAGTCTCGGTCGTTGTGTCCTTGGGCAAGACACTTCACCCGTTGCTTACTGGTGGTGGTCAGAAGGCCCGGTGGTGCCAGTATCGGCAGCCTCGCCTATGTCAGTGTGCCCCAGGGCAGCTGTGGCTACAATGTAGCTGGCCATCACCAGTGTGTGAATGTGTGTGTGAATGACTGAATGTTGTGTAAAGCGCTTTGGGATTCTTAGGGACTAAATAAAGCGCTATACAAATACAGGCCATTTACCATTTACCCAGGGCAGTTCATACTACACTTATGTAATTAATAATTGATAGAATAGAATAATTGATAGAATAAGAGGTAAATGAGAGAAAAAGTTTCCTGCTTTTTCACTAATATATACTATAGACATTTCTGTGTGTGTGGGAAGTGTGTTGTTCACAATGTGTTCCCAGTAAAAAAAGAAGAAAAACATTTTCTTTGAATTAACAAAAACTGCATGTGGCCCACGACATAAAAATGAGTGTCATCCCTACTCTAACCTGATTTGTTATAATTTTATATTTGGCAATTAGACAAAGTCATTTTTGCTTTATAGATTTATTTTGTCATAGCAAATCTCATTTCTTAACACCAAAAGTACCAGTCACTATGGGAAAACAGTACTTTATTGTTAAATAATGCACTGGGTGTTAAAGTGTCCACCCCCTGCCTCTCGACCCACCTTTGTGATAAGGAAACACTTCCAGTGTCAGTTCATGTCTTTTTCTGGACCAGGGGCGGATCTACTGTGATTGCACTGGGTGGCATTGAAATGGCTTAAGTTTTGTTAGTAGCAACAAACAGTGCAGTTTTCTGACATTTTGTTTAAATTTATGAATGCAACAATTGTATATCTAATTGACCACCTCATGTTGTGCAGCTTTCTGGATTTTATACTTATTGGGCTACATGTTTATTTATTATACAGGGTGGGCCATTTATATGCATACACCGTAATAACATGGGAATGGTTGGTGATATTAAAGTCCTGATTGTGGCACATTAGTATATGTGAGGGGACAAACTCCTCAAGTTGGGTGGTGACCATGGTGGCCATTTAGAAGTCGGCCATCTTGGATACAACTTTTGTTTTTTTCAATAGGAAGAGGGACATGTGACACATCAAACTTATTGGTAATGTCACAAGAAAAACAATGGTGTGCTTGGTTTCAACGTAACTTTATTCTTTCATGAGTTATTTACAAGTTTCTCTTTGTTCACAGCCATTGACATGTCGAAGAGGTTAACACGTGAGGAGCGGATCGAAATCGTGTTGATATCTGGTGAACGCAGTAACTGGGTCATTGCAGCAGATTTCAATGCAAGATACTCTACGAGACCACCCATTTCCCATGCTACAGTCAGCAAACTGCTTGCTAAGTTCCATGAAACTGGTTCAGTGTTGGATTTGCCAAAATCTGGACGCAAGAAAACTGTCACTAATGAAGAAACATCAGTGGCTGTCCTAGCTTCATTCAGCAAGAGCCCACAGCGTAGCACTCGCTGCATGTCACTGGAGAGTGGCATTAGTCGAACATCCCTTTGGCGGATATTAGCTACTCACAAATGGCACCCTTACAAACTCCAGCTACTGCAGCATCTCAACGAGGATGACCCAGATCGGCGCACAGAATTTGCAGAATGGGCAAAACAAAAATTGGAACAGGACCCTCAGTTCACGCAGAAGTTTTTGTTCAGTGATGAGTCAAACTTTTATGTGAATGGTGAAGTTAACAAACAAAACCACCGCTATTGGTCTGACACTAACCCACATTGGATGGATCCCTCCAAGACTGTTGGAACAACAAAAGTGATGGTTTGGTGTGGTATATGGGGTACAATGATAGTGGGTCCATTCTTCATCAATGGAAACCTCAATGCCACTGGATATTTGAAATTGCTACATGATGATGTGTTTCCCTCTTTATGCACTGAAGCTGGCACGTTCCCTGAGTTTTTCCAGCAAGATGGTGCACCACCACATTATGGGTGCCAGGTCCGAGCATTCCTAGATGAACAGTTTCCTGGAAAGTGGATTGGTGGTCATGGGACAGTTGAATGTGTTGCATTGACAATCCAACACAATGGGCAGCACATTGAACACAAGTGGTCAGAAACTTGTAAATAACTCATGAAAAAATAAAGTTACGTTGAAACCAAGCACACCATTGTTTTTCTTGTGACATTACCAATACGTTTGATATGTCACATTTCCCTCTTCCTATTGAAAAAACAAAAGTTGTATCCAAGATGGCCGACTTCTAAATGGCCACCATGGTCACCACCCAACTTGAGGAGTTTGTCCCCTCACATATACTAATGTGCCACAAACAGGACTTTAATATCACCAACCATTCCCATGTTATTACGGTGTATGCATATAAATGGCCCACCCTGTATAGGCTATACAGTACTTCAAAATAAAATTCACTTTTTTTTAATGTAACTAAAATGCTTTATTTGGGCCAAAGCCAAAAAGAAAGTTCGAGAGGATGTTAATATGAAATGTGTGTATACTTGCTGCATTTGATGTATTTTAACCACATATAGTTCACATTACAGAAAGTAACACCTGTATTCGTGTAAAGAAATGGCTTTGATATTGCCACCACGTGTAATTTCCATGCCACCCTAAGAAAATGTGTCTAGATGCTCCTCTGTTTAGCACTTGTAATTCAGTTAAAAAAATGATAAGTTGTTTGATATGCTACTATAATAATAATAATAAGAAGGAGAAGGAGAAGAATTCTTCTTATTGCTATTTTCATTCCTATTATTATTATTATGAATTTTGGTTAAAACGATTTTTGGGTTTGTTTTGCATTGGTGCCCATGATGACAGTGATGTTGTGTAAAACTATAATATGTGTTCAAGGTTAACTTGGCAATAATGTAATATCATGGGTGGTGATGGGATGATAGCTCTCATTAAACTTTAAAACTTTAGAATCTTCTGTTCAAGTCTTTTCAACCTCGTATAATTTTAGTTGTTTAGTAATTTACACCGACTGTTATCTCACATCATATGACATCTAGAAATCAAAGGTCACTTTAGCCTTCTCGCCACTGTTTTACGACCCGTCTAGTTTCCAGGACACCTTAAAAGTGTAACGAACCATAATCTTTAGTTATATAGCCCTTAGTTTAAAAATAACTATCAAATCTATCTCTAAATAAGGTACAACCATAGAAAAATACACCATTTTCTACAAAAATATAAGAATATTGGGTCAACTTTTTCCAAGAAGTCTTCTTTCTCTGCTTCACTTTGTTTGGTTTTAACTAACAAGCAATGAGGAAGAGCTAAGGGTAATTTTAATATTGTTTTTGATGATCCAATAAGATGCTAACCAGAAGTCAAAATTTTTAAATTGTAACTCAAAGCTATAATTTAGCTCTGCCAGGTAATTTTCTTTCTTTTTTCAGTAGTAAAAACAACCACACGTTTTCTTTTGCTAGACTCACAACTTAAAAAAAAAAGCAAGAAAACTTAAAAACAATAACAAATGATTGGCTCTTTTGAAGGCCAAGAAGAACATTTCTCTCTGCACTCTCTTGGAATTCATAGGTCAATATTTTGGGTCACAATCTCAAAAATGTGAGTTATTACATTTTGACTAAGCTCTACCTGGAAATGTATTTATTTCAATGTTGGAAAGAAGCTTCCATACTTTCACATGTTAGGATTACATTTCAACAGTGAAAAATGGTCTCCACAATTATAAGTACAAGCAAAAAAATACATTTGAATTTTTAAAATCTATTACACTATTATAGCACCTGATTTAACCATAAAAGTGATTTATCTTCACTGTTTATGGGATTAGTTTTGATATATGATGTAAATTAGGCATAACCATAGAAAATAAAAGGTTTGGGGCCACTTTTCATGAAAGTCTTGTTTCTCTTCTTCAGTTTGTTTGGTTTTAACTGCCAATCGATCCAGATGGTTCTGGATCGATTGGAGCTCATCGTGGACTACAGGAGGAATGCTGACCCACATCCACCCATCCACATTAAGGGGACGGCTGTGGAGCGTGTGAGCAGCCTCAAGTTCCTGGGAGTCCACATCTCCGAGGATCTCACCTGGACGACCAACTGCTCCAAGCTGGTCAAGAAGGCTCACCAGCGCCTCTTCTTCTTGAGGACTCTGAGGAAGAACCACCTGTCCTCAGACATCCTGGTGAACTTCTATCGCTGCACCATTGAGAGCATCCTGACCAACTGTATAACAGTCTGGTACGGGAACTGCTCTGCCTCGGACCGGAAGGTGTTGCAGAGGGTCGTGAAAACTGCCCAGCGCATCGCCGGAGCACCACTTCCTGCCATAAAAGACATCTACAGGAAGCAGTGTCTGAAAAGGGCTGGGAAAATCATCAGAGACCCCAGTCACCCATCACATGGACTCTTCACCCTCCTGCCCTCTGGGAGGCGCTACAGGAGCCTCCGGACTAAGACCACCAGGTACCGGAACAGCTTCTTCCCCACAGCTGTCAGACTCCTGAACTCTGCCTCCTGACATCTGACCCACATTAAACTCATGGACTGAACATACACACACCCACAATGGACAACCGTACCCTCAAACACACAATAATAACATGGACTGAACCACCACTCACAACCACTAGCACTTTATATAGCCTCTGTAGGAATTATATCTCACTTATCTTAACTGCACTACTGTATAGCTCTGTGTAAATAATCATTCTGTACATTCGATAATTTTTAACCCTACAACTGTTTACAACTTGCATAGTTCCCATTTCTGTATAACTGTATATCTCAGATTTCTGTAAAGTTATTTATTTCATATTCTGTATAGTTTTTCATATTTATATCCTGTTCATATCCTGTACATAGCTTGTACTCACTACAAGCTCTGTACATACTTATAGTTATAGAATATTCACAACATACTTCATACCGTGTACATTATAACATACCATAATAGACCCATTTCTGTAATATACTCACATATCTATATTATTGCTAATATATATTGTAATATATCTATATTACTAAAGCACTTCTGGATGGATGCAAACTGCATTTCGTTGCCCTGTACCTGTGCATGTGCAATGACAATAAAGTTGAATTCTATTCTATTCTATTCTATTCTATTCTATTCTATTCTATTCTATGGTTCACAGTAATTTTAATGTTGTTTTTGCACAACCTAACAGAATCCTTTTTCTCTGCACTTCATAGAGCTCATATGGTAAAGTAATAGCGTGTGAATTGTATGTTTGTGATCAGCACCACGCTGGTCTGGACTGGCCTTTAAAATATCCACTAGATAACCAAGCTGGCAAAAAAAGTAGTGGAAAATTGATAGGTGGACGAAAGGCTTGAAAAGTGGGCTTCCTGGTCTGGGCGTGACCTGCACTTAGCACACTGCCTAAATGAGGAGTGGCTATTCATTAAAACCGCCAGTGGAGGAGTATTATCAGTTTTAAACCCAAAGATTTAGAGAACTACAGACGTGGCCACTTCTAACCTTCACTGACTTTTTTTCCTGTGGTAAAGTTGCTTTTAATTTTTCCAATGGCTCAAAAATTCATCCTCCTGTTTGTCCTTTGGCTTGTTGTAGCCATTTTCAGTAAGTAGCCTGATTTTATTGTATCAACTTTAAAATCCTCTTTTTTTCAGTTTAAGAGTGATGATGATGATAGAGTAACAGGGTAGAGCACATGTTAACAAATTAACACATCAGAAGTGAAATATTAATTTTAATATAGTAGTTTTTTTCTACTTAATTAAGCTTAGATTTTAATTCAATCTAAACTGTTATCCACTGGCGGGGTTTTAATAGGGTTTACATAATTAGTAGATAAATGGATTTTTTTTTAAGACTTTGAGGTCATGCCTGAGCCAAGATTACGGCTGTAACAGCAAAAGGGAGAGCTACCTATGACGTAAGAGTACCTGGATAAATGTCTTCTAATCAAAATATCTCAAATTAGGTTGAATATGAGAATATTATTTTCATGATTAACAGTTACTAGTTCCTTTCCCGTTTTGTTTTGCTTCCATACAAATTCTATAGACTTGTTCAGGACTCATATGTTTGCAATAATTGTGTAACTTGAACAACTTTCTTTTGCAACCATTGTGTATCTGGGCTGGTTTAGCACATACATAAGTAAATTTGACCAGTGTGTCCGTGTCAACAGTCTGACATTAATTACCATTTTATTATTTTATGACCCTGTTGTTATACCATGGTCTTTTTGGTCGGCCACGATTAAGGAAGTCTCTTAGTTCCTTTCAGATCCTGCAAACTGTTTGATGCTTTACATGTCTGAATCCTAAATGATGGTTGAGTGAACTTTATGTTCTCTATGCAGAGCCTTTGTCACTGCTGATGCTCTCTTAATGAGACTGAGAAATGACCCTACTTAGCTCTTTGTTTGATGTCTTGCATCTTTTGTGTTTTAGTTAGAGTTACTTAGTTTTTTATTATCCATATAAATGTGAAATGGCGTTTTTTTCAGAAAAAAAAAAGTCTGGCACTGACACCTACATGAACAATTTCTTCTTTTCTTTTTCAATCAATCAAAGCTTTATTCGTCACATGCAGGTTGCCCTGCAGTGAAATGGGACCACCACCCCCCCCCCCCCCCCCCCCCCGACCTTACACATATAGCACAAACATTACATGGGGATACAGGTCGGAGATTGGTAGAATCAGAGAAAAAAAACATTGAAATGTACACTACAGTGGGGAAAGTGCAAGAGGAAAAAAGAGACCCCTACTCATGTTGTGCTTCCATGGTAGGACAGCATGAGAACAGGAAACAAAAAAACTCCTTTGCACAAAAAGCACATAAATGTCCACAGCACAACATTGTGAAGACATGACAAGCCACAGGGGTGGGTGGGGGGTGAGGAGTAATCCGAAGCGAACACAGCAGCCACCCTGCACAGCGCTACCATTCCAGCGCGGCACACAGCCCGCCGCGTTCCCTCGCAGGAAACAAGCATCGAAGGCGTTGGAAGGGGAGGGGGGATGAGTGAGTGCCTATCAGTGTAAGTGTATGTGTGTGCGTGTCCATAGTTCAGCTGAGACAGTGTCCTTCAGCCTATCAGGCTAAGTAAACAGTCCTCCAGCCAATCCAGGTGTCCTTGCATGGGATGGGAAGAATAGCCGTAACACAGTCGTTATCAGGGAGTGATTGTTCGGCTCCAGCCTTGGGCCTGCAGCTGGCACGTTATGGGGGTCCGCAATGTTCATGTTGATTTTGTTAATTTCCATGCGAGCAGCCCAGGATAATTTTCAGGCTGCTCTTTAACACTCCGACACTGGCCTCTCGATCTCCCTTTGGAGAGTCGCGAGCCTCCCCATGATGGTATCAAACTTCTGTTCCATGGTGTTATCATTCTTTTGATTCTGAGACCTCACAACTGCAGTGATCGGTTCCGCGATGTTTTCCAACTGTCGGTCAAGGGTCTCATTTTGAGCAGGCCTCTCTCTGATGTTTCCCCTCATATGCTCAATGGTGTTGTTTTGAGCCTTCACAGCAGCTGCAAGCGTCTCCAAGGTGTTGACCATATTACGTTCGTTGTGAGAGGTCGCGCCTCGTTCCATTTCGATTCCAGCGGGCAGCCTTGGGGGGGTTTGAACAGCCGGTTCCGCTCTCTTATTTCTCCGATAAAGCAGGGCTAAGCCAACTCCAATCAGCATGAACCCTGTTATCATGGTTCCGAATAGATAGATATCTTCAGCGTCCTCGATCGACAGTCCCGTCAGGCACATGATTCTCCAGTTCTGCCACCCGTCCATTGTGTATCCGGCAGGGAAAGTCCCTCCAGGGCACTCAGGATCTCCCGAGCCCAGATTTCTCGTTGAGAAAAGGGTGTCAATAGCATTCAGAGACCAGTTGATCAAATCCATAGTTCTCTTTTAGGTTTTAGAGAACGACAGTGGGAGGCTATTCCAGGGAAAGTAATGCACACAAGACAAGACAAGGACATAGAGGCTAAGCAGGGAAGAGAAGGGTGAGGAGGAGAGGAGAAAAGTGCGACCGCCTTCGCTGAGAGCTCCTGCGTTTCATGCTTAAACATAGACTATATGATCCTGCTTTAATAACTTTGATATAATTTTTTTTCTCTGGCTTGTTTCCTGGGTATCAAATTTCAAAGTTGTGAACAAAGGTTATCATATACTAACTACTGCATTTTAACACAACTCTTAGCCTCTTCAACAAGAGCAGAAGATCCTGAAATTTCAGGTTCAGGAGACGATGCAACTACTGCAAAACCAGACGATGCAACTACTGCAACACCAACGACTTTATTTAAAGGTAATTTGATACCTCTGGATCCAAATGTTCACATGATATATTGCTCATACAGTGATTCAGATGTGTGTGTGTGTGTGTGTGTGTGTGTGTGTGTGTGTGTGTGTGTGTGTGTACTCGCACTTGTTTTGTTTCTCACTTTGAAGATCCCTGCAACACAAATCCCTGTGGCACTGGAAGCACCTGTGAGGTCCGTTATAACGACACATATGTATGCTTGTGCCTCGCTGGTGATTCCTACAACAATGTTTCAAAGAATTGTGAACGTTGTAAGTATTTGTTTGTGTGCCGCTATGGAGATTTTACTTTATTTAACAGTGACATGAATGAAGATTATATAGCAGTATATAACACTACGTGGGCTGGAGGAAGATTAGTAGATCACTGAAGGACAGGTCATTCAAAACAATATGTACCTCTTGAACTAGCTATCTCCCAATCAGTTTAGTGGGACATAAACAGTAAGTGAGTAATGTTGACCGTTAGCCTGGCTTAGCCAACTTAATGCAATCTGTGAAATACATTTTAATGTTAACATTTTAGATTTGGTTTACTTTATCTTCGCAAAAATAAAGTGTAAGAATGACAAATTGGATTTTGTTTTTTTTTGTTTTTCTGGGGTTTATGTCTGGGACTAACCCAGCTAGCCTCCTGTCTTAACCTTAGTTAAATACCTGCTAGTTGTAGCTTGATATTTAACAGACAGACATTGTATGAGACTGGCATCAATCTCCCTCCTTTCAGCAAGAAAATGAGAGATATAAAATATCATTTTATTAGATTTTCGCTTTCTTCTGATATTTTCTTGTTTTCAGCCAAAGTCTTCCCTGGAAATCTTCAAGTGAAAAAAACATTTAAAGATGAAATGACAGACACCACATCAAAGGAATTTATAGAAACTGCTAATGAAATCATTGCTGAGGTAAGTAATTTGGTAGTATTCTCTATCAATAAATGTGTCTTTATGGACATTTTTTGAAAATGCACTTGACATTACAAGTTATACTAAAAACAATTTCATCAGTTATTTAATCAATCTTAATAGTCATACTGAGCAAAACATATTTTCTTTTGAAAACACAGCTGGATGAAGTTTATAACGAGATGAACGGTTACTCCAAATCTATAGTGCTGAAACTCCTGTAAGTCTCAGACTGACAACAGCTTTTACTATAAAATCTTTCAGCCTGTTTCACATCAATGTACATTAACATGTTATTATACTGCACAAATAAATGATGCAATCATTGCTAAATGTGATTTCTGTCTTTACAGTCCAAGAACCACTCGTGTGTCAAGGGCAAGCTCAGAGGTCATTGCATCAGTACAGATCATCTTCAAGGCCAGTTCTAAAATCACAGATGATCAAGTTGTAAAAACATTAACAGAGTGTACGGGCTGTAACGTGATTGAGAAGACCTTTAACAGTAAGTTTGTTACCTGTATTCTAGCACTGTCACGGTTCTGAGTCATTTTGACCCAGCTTTTTCTGTTTCTTATATTTTGGTGTTTTTCTAGATTATGTTCATTATATTTATGTTCAGAATCTTGAGTTGTGCTGGTCTGATTGTGTATTATGGGTTATATTTTCTGTCAAGTCCTTGTCTTAGTAAATTGTTTCTTGTTTCATGTTTCATGTTCATGTCTAATGTCAGTGTGTTCAGTTTTAATTCTCCCCTGTCTCGTTAGCCTAATTTCTCCCAGCTGTGTCTCCCTCCTGTTTCCCATTCCCTGATTACTCCCCTGTGTATATAATCCCTGTGTTTTCCTTTGCTCTCTCGCGTGTTGTACCTTCAACATGCTGTGTGTTTGTCATGGTTAGTCCTCTAGCGCCTCTGTTGTGAGTCTTGTTTTGCCATCAATAAAGCTGCATTTTGATTTCCAGTCCTGTTTTGAGAGTCCTGCATTTTGGGGTTTTTTTCCTGCCTTCCTGCCACACAGCACAGCCATGACAAGCACATTGTGTTGTTTCAGTCACTTTTATGTCGAAATGTATCTAGAATAAAACTCACAGTAGGAATAGATTTGTTTTCAGAAAGAATATAATTGACAAGATGTGTTTCAGAATCCTTTGTACTAAATCTACACTTCTGTCTAAATGAAACTATTTCCACCATCTGTCAAAGATAATTTAGTTGTAATAAAAATATAATGGATGTCTCAATCAGGGCAGCTGCTGCCATTGCATGTATTGTAATCTTTATTTATAATTCGGTGATTTATGATGTTCTGATGATCATGATATTTTGAAGATGAAGTCATGCTGTTAATTTCAGTCCAGGGTTCATTTCATGGCATATTAGTGATTCGTTTATTTTACTGTTGTACTTGTTGCGAAACATGTCCTTGAGTACTGAGGCTCTTTTTCTCTCCGTCATTTAAAGTTACGAACCTGTGTGATGACACTCCCTGTGATGAACACTCCACAAACTGCAAATCAGGCGATGGAGCTTTCAGCTGTATTTGTAACAAAGGCTACATGCAAACAGACTACAGTAACAGAATGTGCATTGGTAAGACAATTTCCTGAGCAAAGTAAGTGGTGTGTGTGTCTGTGTGTTTTATGTAAGCAAACGACAGACTGTCTCAATTTTTGTTTTTTACAGCTTGTCCCCTTGGGGAAAAATTGAAGGATAATAAGTGCGTGAAGTAAGTACTCCTTCCCCTCCTGTATGTCCTCTGTTGATGTAAGGTTGCTTTTAAATAGAAATCATAAAATCAACCTTCTTCTTGTCTTGCAGATGCTCGTTTGGTTATTCTGGTTTTGACTGCTCAGAAAGTGAGTATACTGCATGTTTTTAAAGTGAAAGCAGAAGCATGGTTACTTAATGACAGCTATTTAAAGAAAAAACTCACAAGATGAAATATAACACATGATACAATAGGTAGAAAGGTTATTCAAAAGCTGGAAAATGCGATAAAAGTTTATGTCCTATTCATTGTGTTTTATTAGACTGGCAGCTCATTCTGGTAATCGTGGGCTCTGTGCTTGGAGGACTGCTGCTCATAGCCCTCATCCTTCTACCATTAGTAGCTACCCAGTAAGTTTCTTACTAATTCATTCATTCACTTTTGTGTCATTCTAACAGTTATAAATGTGAGAAAATGTTTTTCTCACTTTAATTTAGGCTTTATTGTAGATGCAAATGCATTTAAAATCAAGAGAATTTGTTCATGTCTGACAGCAGAGGTGTGGACTCGAGTCACATGACTTGGACTCGAGTCAGACTCGAGTCATTAATTTTATGACTTTAGACTTGACTTGAAATAATGTTCTAAGACTTGTGACTTGACTTGGACTTTTACACCAATGACTTGGGACTTGAATTGGACTTGAACCGGTTTACTTGAAAAGACTTGATATTTTACCCCAAATATAAAATTTAACATGCATATTATATAGAGATTGAAAATGTGACGTCATTCACGGGTAGAACCGCAAAGGATTCTGGGAACTCGTGGCAAGCGGTCAAGCGGTACTAGCGCACGCAGGCTTTCAATTAAAATCAGTTATACAGCGATAAAAAGAAACACAAAAATGTCAAGAAGCCGTTGTATTATTAACTGCAATAGCCGGTCGCATGACAGCCACGGGAAGCCGACGGGTAAAGAGATCGGTTGTTATCGGATTACGTCGTTGAAGAGAAATTGTTCGAGCCATGTTTCCGAAGTAACAAAGAGGCGACTGGATTGCAGCCATTCAAAGACCAATTATAACGTCCCAGAACACTCCAGCTCACAGGTTAGTCTGCTCCAAGCATTTACACGAAGGTCAGTGTTTTTTAGTAGTTAATACGTCATTTTCATAACATAATTAGTGATATAGGTTACAAGCAAGTCTGGCGCTGAACAGAAATTGTCGCGCTATGCTCCTTTATTTATTGTGCATAAATAGTGAATTGTCCTGACACAATATTGCGTTTCTCCTCTGTTATTATGGTACATTGACAAAAACATATACTTTTATTCACAGGATAAAACTGTTGTTTTGTATCACTAATTGCCCAGTACGATTACAGCATACAATATTATTGTCGCTGCTACATTTCTGTGATGGGTACCAGAAATTATTTCCACTGCTAATTAATTACCATTGAGCTCAAAGGTCCTATTAATAAACGGTTAACGAATGTGTATTTATGACGACGATTTGTGAGACTGGTAAACTTATGATACGTACGATGGTCTTTCGTTCTACACGGTGCGTTTCAAGGTCCTGCACCCATCCGTCGGTAAACTGTACCTGGACTTGTTGCAGTGACCGGAAGTTACTAAACTTCATGAGTGTATGCACTCACACCAAGAAGCGTATAATTATAAATATGCATATAAATATGCTACGATGAGATAGCTGACTTCATCTAACTAGCAAATGTTGTCCAGGCTACGTTGGTGATGCAGTTTTTTTTAATGTGTATGATATTTTTGTCATGCGATTTTAAAGTCGGTCCTACAACCGCATCCAAGAATAACATGCAGCTTATCTCAGAACTGTCGGTGAAAATTATTCTTGGAGCTAGGTTTAATTGAGCTGCATTTTAAAGAGGTGCAATTTCACAATTTGTGTATATTTTCTAAGTTCACTATTTTGTCATGTGTTGAGAAAAACACAGATTTAAAAATTACATGGTCTAATATTTACATTTAGCATATAACTGCAACATTATTATTATTTTTTTTTTTTAAAAGACTCGAAAGGACTTGAAATTCAAAGTTTCAGACTTGTGACTTGACTCGGACTTTTACACCAGTGACTTGAGACTCGACTCTGACTTGCCTGACATTACTTGAGACTTGACTTGAGACTTGAGGATAAAGACTTGAGACTTACTTGAGACTTGCAAAACAATGACTTGGTCCCACCTCTGTCTGACAGAGTCAATAGTGAATTACAATATTTTTTACTGCTGTGATTTCAGAAAATCAAACAAAATCTCGAAGAAGAGCAAAAGTGCAGAAATGGAAAAACCCTACACTAACCTGAGTTCTGCCGCACAACCAGTGGCTAGCAATAAGTTTGGCCACAGCCAGGGAGTCTCATTTAATGGGTCAGCCAATGGCAATTCAGGTTTTCAGAATGGTGGGGTACCCATGTTCCCACGAGCTGGCAACCCCACCAACAGCATGGACAACAGGACCAACCTGGAGATGAAACCAAGCAACAGCCGACAAAACTTTGGACATATGAACAGTGGCTCAGAGTATTCCTCTGTGTGTATAAAGAAGAGATATGTTCATCAGATTTTTGGTTTTTTTAGTGTTTGCTGTTAAATTTACTCTCATTCTTTTTTTCTCTGTAGCGGCTATATGATGAACCAGAGGACATACGCCCATACGCGCAGACTCAACCTCGGAACTACCCTTATGCCCAGAATCAACCCAGGATGAACCCGTATACTCAGAACCAAGGCCACAGCAACCCGCACTACACACACGATGATGGAAGACGCTACTATTAGTACAACATCAGAAAGGCTCACTATACAATGATAGGTTTATGTTTTTAAATTTGTTTTATAATTCCTGTATGTAATGAATCGTATTGAATCTTATGTGACTGACTACAGTACAAGCTGTCATAAACCAATCTTGTCTGATCGTGACTACTTTATTTCAAGTTGGAGACATGATTTCGAGGATTGGTCTCATTTTTTATCGGTTTTGGTTATATGAATTATGAGTTATTAAAGAGTTGTCTATTTTAAATTGAAAAACCTGGACACTCATGTCCAAATATATTGCGATAATGAGGTGCTACTTATGATTGTTCCTTTGTCTGATAAATGCTTCATTCGTCTGTGAATTCACAAATTTTTTGCATGTAAATATGTTAATTTTTTGTGATGAACTAAAATTTGATGTTTAATTCAGTTTTTGTGAATGAGAGGAGTTTATTCTAATAAAATTATAAGAACCTGTGTGTAGTATATATTAGCATCAAGCGGTGAGGTTGCACATGTGTGTGTGTGTGTGTGTGTGTGTGTGTGTGTGTGTGTGTGTGTGTGTGTGTGTGTGTGTGTGTGTCTGTCTAGAAAAAGGAAACTCAAAGATGTAGCCTTGATGTCAAACCCAAATACTCAAATAATCAAGGAGCTAAACAGAGAATATAACTAAAGACTACTAAAGAACCAAGACATAACCCAAAATACAGAAATATCACAAGGAAACACAAAATGCTGGGTCAGAAGGACCCAGAACCCTGACAATGCATGGCACATGTACCAATGAGGAAACCACATGATTTCCTCATGAAACTTCAGACTGGTAACTTAGAAACACATCATTTGTGTTGCAATAATTCAGAACCTGATGTTTCTACAGCTGGTAAATTTAGTTGATTGGACATGATTTGGAAAGGCACATATATAATGTCACAGAGTTAACAATGCAGATCAGAGCACAAACCAAGCCATGGTCCAAGGAAATGTCTGCAGACCTCTGAGACAGAATTTTATTGAGGCAGAGATTTGGGAAAGGAAACAGAAAAAATTGTAGCACTGAAGGTCCCAAAGAACACAGTTGCTTCCAACATGTATAAATGGAACCATCAGGACTAGAGCTGGCTATATATATATATAAATATATATATATATATAAAAAACACCCAGCACGCCCCTGCGGGCGGTTTATCCTTCAAGCTCGGGTCCTCGGAGCTTGAGGGTCCTGCGCAGTATCTTAGCTGTTCCCAGGACTGCGCTCTTCTGGACAGAGATCTCGGATGTTCTTCATGGGATCTGCTGGAGTCACTCACCTAGCTTGGGAGTCACTGCACCTAGTGCTCTGATTACCACTGGGACCACCGTTACCTTCACCCTCCACATCTTCTCAAGATCTTCTCTGAGCCCTTGGTAATTCTGCAGCTTCTTGTGTTACTTCTTCCTGATGTTGCTGTCATTCAGTAGCGCTATGTCAATCACTATAGCCATCTTCCTCTGCTTGTCCAACACTACTATGTCCAGCTGGATAGCCATCACCATTTTGTCCATCTGTATCTGGAAGTCCCACAGGATCTTAGCTCGGTCATTCTTGGCCACCCTAGTGAGTTTCTCCCATTTTGACCTCAGGACTTCGAAGCCATACTCGGCACAGATGTTTCTGTATACTATTCTGGCCACTTGGTTATGGCGTTCCATGTATGCCTTGACTGCTAGCATCTTGCACCCTGCTGTTATGTGCTGCATTGTCTCAGGGGCATCTTTACACAGCCTGCACCTGGGGTCTTACCTGGTGTGATAGACCCCAGCCTCTATGGATCTTGTGTTCTGATGACTGCTCCATTCCAAAGTCGGTATCCGTAGACAGTCTTTTTGATGATATCACTGAGGGGGCTCAGGCCTTCTCAGAACAGTAGTGGGGACAGTGCATCTCCTTGGTAGATCCCACACTTGATGGTGACTTATGAAGAAATATAACAGAAATATAAAGAACTGCTAAAAAAGCAAGCAGAAAAGAATAATGAGAAGAACTCACAAAAAGAACTAACAAAAAAAAAAAAACACCCAGCACGCCCCTGCGGGCGGTTTATCCTTCAAGCTCGGGTCCTCTACCAGAGGCCTGGGAGCTTGAGGGTCCTGCGCAGTATCTTAGCTGTTCCCAGGATTGCGCTCTTCTGGACAGAGATCTCCGATGTTATTCCCGGGATCTGCTGAAGCCACTCGCCTACCTTGGGAGTCACCGCACCTAGTGCTCCGATTACCACGGGGACCACCGTTACCTTCACCCTCCACATCCTCTTGAGCTCTTCTCTGAGCCCTTGGTATTTCTCCAGCTTCTCGTGTTCCTTCTTCCTGATATTGCTGTCATTCGGAACCGCTACATCGATCACTACGGCCGTCTTCTTCTGTTTGTCTACCACCACTATGTCTGGTTGGTTAGCCACCACCATTTTGTCCGTCTGTATCTGGAAGTCCCACAGGATCTTAGCTCGGTCATTCTTGGCCACCCTTGGGGGCATCTCCCATTTTGACCTCGGGACTTCCAGGTTATACTCGGCACAGATGTTCCTGTACACTATGCCAGCCACTTGGTTATGGCGTTCCATGTATACCTTGCCTGCTAGCATCTTGCACCCTGCTGTTATGTGCTGGATTGTCTCTGGGGCATCTTTACACAGCCTGCACCTGGGGTCTTGCCTGGTGTGATAGACCCTAGCCTCTATGGATCTTGTGCTCAGAGCTTGTTCTTGTGCTGCCATGATTAGTGCCTCTGTGCTGTCTTTCAGTCCAGCTTTGTCCAGCCACTGGTAGGATTTCTGGATATCAGCCACCTCCTCTATCTGCCGGTGGTACATACCGTGCAGGGGCCTGTCCTTCCATGATGGTTCCTCATCTCCCTCCTCTTTCTTGGGTTTCTGCTGCCTGAGGTAGTCACTGAGCACTCGGTCAGTTGGGGCCATCTTCCCAATGTATTCTTGGATGTTCGTTGTCTCATCCTGGACTGTGGTGCTGACACTCACCAGTCCCCGGCCCCCTTCCTTCCGCTTAGCGTACAGCCTCAGGGTGCTGGACTTGGGGTGAAACCCTCCATGCATGGTAAGGAGCTTTCTTGTCTTTATGTCAGTGGCTTCTATCTCCTCCTTTGGCCAGCCTATTACCCCAGCAGGGTACCTGATCACGGGCAGGGCGTACGTGTTGATGGCCCGGATCTTGTTCTTACCATTCAGCTGACTCCTCAGGACTTGCGTGACCCTCTGCAGGTACTTGGTGGTTGCAGCCTTTCTAGCGGCCTCTTCATTGTTCCCATTTGCCTGCGGGATTCCCAGGTACTTGTAACTGTCCTCTATGTCTGCAATGTTGCCTTCTGGTAGTTCAATTCCCTCAGTTCTGACTACCTTCCCTCTCTTTGTTACCATCCGACTACACTTCTCCAGTCCGAACGACATTCCAATGTCATTGCTGTATATCCTGGTGGTGTGGATCAGTGAATCGATTTCTCGTTCACTCTTGGCATACAGCTTGATGTCATCCATGTGCAGGAGGTGGCTGACAACTGCTCCATTCCGTAGTCGGTATCCGTAGCCAGTTTTGTCAATTATCTCACTGAGGGGGTTAAGGCCTATGCAGAATAGCTGTGGGGACAGAGCATCTCCTTGGTAGATCCCGCACTTGATGGTGACTTGTGCTATGGGTTGGGTTGGCCTCCAGTGTTGTCCGCCACATCCCCATTGAGTTCCTGATGAAGGCTCTCAGGGTCCTGTTGATCTTGTATAGTTCTAGGCATTCCAGGATCCAGGTGTGGGGCACTGAGTCATAGGCCTTGCACTGCCTGGATTGATTACAAATCAATCCAGGCAGTGCACAGGTTGGTCAGTCTGGTTCTGCAGTCTCGGATGACTGCTTGGTCTGCCAGTAGCTGGTGTTTTGCGCCTCTGGTATTCTTGCCCATCCCTTTCTGTGCCCCGCTCATGTATTGACCCATGTGCCTGTTCATCTTAGCCGCTATGATGCCTGACAGGAGCTTCCACGTGGTGCTGAGGCAGGTTATTGGTCGGTAGTTGGCCTTCGGTTAGCCATTCCGGGTGTCTCTCTTCAACTAGCAGCTGGTTCATTTGTGCTGCCAGGCGCTCGTAGAGTGCAGTCAGCTTCTTCAGCCAGTAGGCGTGAACCATGTCAGGGCCTGGTGCTGTCCAACTCTTCATGCTGGAGACCATTTCTTGGATATCTGCCACTGTGATGGTTACTGGACCCTGTTCGGGGAAGTCGCTGTGGTCTGACCTCAGATCCACTAGCCACTGAGCATTGCCGTTATGGGTTGCGTCCTTCTCCCATATGCTCTTCCAGTATTGCTCCGTCTCCAGCCTTGGTGGTGCCTTGGTCATATTGTTCCCCTGCCACTGAGAGTACACCTTGGCTGGTTCCGTGGAGAAGAGCTGGTTTATTCTCTTGCCTTCTATCTCTCTGGTTTATCTCTTCAAGCGGCTGGCCAAGGCTGTGAGTCGTTGCTTGGCAGTTTCCAAGGCCTCAGGTGTGGACAGCTTCCTATATATATATATATATATATATATATACATATATATATATATATATATGCAGAATTATTAGGCAAGTTGTATTTTTGAGGAATAATTGTATTATTGAACAACAACCATGTTCTCAATGAACCCAAAAAACTCATTAATATCAAAGCTGAATGTTTTTGGAAGTAGTTTTTAGTTTGTTTTTAGTTTTAGCTATTTTAGGGGGATATCTGTGTGTGCAGGTGACTATTACTGTGCATAATTATTAGGCAACTTAACAAAAAACAAATATATACCCATTTCAATTATTTATTTTTACCAGTGACACCAATAAAACATCTCCACATTCACAAATATACATTTCTGACATTCAAAAACAAAACAACCAATATAGCCACCTTTCTTTGCAAGGACACTCAAAAGCCTGCCATCCATGGATTCTGTCAGTGTTTTGATCTGTTCACCATCAACATTGCGTGAAGCAGCAACCACAGCCTCCCAGACACTGTTCAGAGAGGTGTACTGTTTTCCCTCCTTGTAAATCTCACATTTGATGATGGACCACAGGTTCTCAATGGGGTTCAGATCAGGTGACCAAGGAGGCCATGTCATTAGTTTTTCTTCTTTTATACCCTTTCTTGCCAGCCACGCTGTGGAGTACTTGGACGCGTGTGATGGAGCATTGTCCTGCATGAAAATCATGTTTTTCTTGAAGGATGCAGACTTCTTCCTGTACCACTGCTTGAAGAAGGTGTCTTCCAGAAACTGGCAGTAGGACTGGGAGTTGAGCTTGACTCCATCCTCAACCCGAAAAGGCCCCACAAGCTCATCTTTGATGATACCAGCCCAAACCAGTACTCCACCTCCACCTTGCTGGCTTCTGAGTCGGACTGGAGCTCTCTGCCCTTTACCAATCCAGCCACGGGCCCATCCATCTGGCCCATCAAGACTCACTCTCATTTCATCAGTCCATAAAACCTTAGAAAAATCAGTCTTGAGATATTTCTTGGCCTAGTCTTGACGTTTCCGCTTGTGTGTCTTGTTTAGTGGTGGTCGTCTTTCAGCCTTTCTTACCTTGGCCATGTCTCTGAGTATTGCACACCTTGTGCTTTTGGGCACTCCAGTGATGTTGCAGCTCTGAAATATGGCCAAACTGGTGGCAAGTGGCATCTTGGCGGCTGCACGCTTGACTTTTCTCAGTTCATGGGCAGTTATTTTGCGCCTTGGTTTTTCCACACGCTTTTTGCGACCCTGTTGATTATTTTGAATGAAACGCTTGATTGTTCGATGATCACGCTTCAGAAGCTTTGCAATTTTGAGACTGCTGCATCCCTCTGCAAGATATCTCACTATTTTTGACTTTTCTGAGCCTGTCAAGTTCTTCTTTTGACCCATTTTGCCAAAGGAAAGGACGTTGCCTAATAATTATGCACACCTGATATAGGGTGTTGATGTCATTAGACCACACCCCTTCTCATTACAGAGATGAACATCACCTAATATGCTTAATTGGTAGTAGGCTTTCGAGCCTATACAGCTTGGAGTAAGACAACATGCATGAAGAGGATGATGTGGACAAAATACTCATTTGCCTAATAATTCTGCACTCCCTGTATATATATATATATATATATATATATATACATATATATATATATATATATATATTAGGGGTGCAACGATACACAAAATTCACGGTTCGGTTCGATACTTTGGTGTCACGGTTCGATATTTTTTTGATACAAAAAACATGTTCATGCCTTTTTAATTTGTCATTTATTAAAATTATAAATATATATTTTAACTCAAAAGTACAGTTTTTAAATTTAACCCTAACCCTTGTGCGTGTTTTTTATTTTGACAGCGAATGCGCACCTGCGGACCACTTATGTGCAGCCCTGGTTATTTAGCTCGTCATATTGCAGCCACAGAAATTCTTTTGTCCATTAAACCATAAAGCTGCACTTTCTTTTTGCCTTATAGTCTGATTTGTCATAACTTCTCCGTTTTGTGGTAAGCTTTTCTTTGGCTGTCACTTCTTCACCCTGACCTGTCTTATTTGGCTCAGCAGAACTAAAATATATATCCTGCTACTTTTACACACGCACTCACATAAGCTCAGCGATTCTCTGCGCGATCAACCTCACATGTTTAAGCTTGCTGCAGGAGATTTCACTTGTCATGTTTGCATAGTAAGCTAACGATTAATAAGACTATGTCAGAGGAATTGGTGCACAAATTATCATCACTCACAGATCAGTGCTGTGCTTTCATGCACCTTTATGGACAACATTTTACACTTCCATCATAGCTAAATGAGCCATCATTAATTTGATCATATTTGATTCATGTCCTGGGATTCATCTATTCCTGGAATAGATGACAGTGTGAAGGAATTCCCAAACCTGGGCGCATAACTTTGGGTAACCTGCATCAAAAACAAAAAATGCTTTGAAGCAGCCATCAACAGATCTTAAATTGCTGCAAAAAGCAGAAACAAATCTATCTTCTAGTATCAGGCAAGATGAACATTTTCTTGGGTTTCCTTTGATGCTGAATTCTTCTCCCTGATAGAACGAAGCCTTTTCCTGACATTTGGTAGACACTCCTCCAGAAATCCAGTTGCTGGCCTATGAGTTCTGCAAGGGCTGAACCATGCATCCTGAAACAAAATAAAAGGGTCAATAAAGTAAGATTTAAAAGATTATTTGCAGTTTTTTGGTTAATGTCAAGTTGTCTCTAATCCTGGAGCAGTGGGCTCCAACACTATGCATGACATTTGCTCAGAGAGATCAAAACAACAATGAAGCAGACCAGTCTGTGGTTGTGAATGCTCGCAATTAATTTCTAGCAGATGGACTACACCAACATCAAGTATCATGTTTCACACACTTTATACTGTCACAAGGTTGTACAAACCTTTTTGCCAACTTCTCAATACATTTACAACAATGTTATTATTTACGCATCTATAATTTGCATATGACTGAAGAAATCACTTGGATGAGTGCCATATAATGTGCAAACATCTTTTAAAGATATAGAAATTGAGTACATACACACTGTATATTTATTTATCAATATATGGGTGTATGAGTGTACCAGCTAGTCCAACTTCAGTAACCCTACAAACGTCGCTGATGTTTCCTTTCCTGTCTTCATTTATGTCGGACGTGATAGCGGAGCTGTACGTCTCAATTTGTTTCAGAAATCCCTCAGTCAGGACATGCTATGTTATATGTAGATGGAAACTAGGATCTAACTCTCTGCTAACCTCTAACTCCGTTGAATTTAATAAATTCCATTTTAATGGATGCCTGTATGTTAAACTTAATTGTTACACCTGGTAGGGCAGCCACACTGATCATTTTATTACAGATGAAAGAATATAGACAGTTTTTCAACTCTCAGTGATGCCACAGTAATCGTTTGATTTATGGACCTGCAGCCGAGTTTGGGCACAGACACGGCTAATGACGTCAGACCTAAATACCGGATAAAACACCTTTCACTTAAGAAATTGTTTTTTCTGTGTATGGTTTTGGGGACCAGGGCGGGGTCACTTCCTTTTTAAACCTTATGCTACGTTCCTGTACCCTTAGGCTGGGCCGTAACATATGTTACTTTTAGTTGGGTTTTGTGTGTTCTACACCTTTTTGTGTTTTTGTTGGCTGATCAGACACTGTTTAAGTTTCCCCTTTGTCTTGTTTAGGTAGGTTAGTTTGTTTGAGTTAGTAGTATTGTTTGTTACCAGCTTTTGAGACGAGTTTTGTTACTTTGACCTATTTTTGAAGAATCCAAGATTTTGAATTTTCTGTATAATTTAACCATGTTTGTTTTAGGGTCAAATAAAAAAAAAACCTTTTTTTGCACTTTAGCTTGTGCCTGACTAAGAACCGAAAAGCTTAATACAAATGATATTTAGAATGCATTAAATTAGCGTTTTTATATTTTACACGTAAACTTCAGAGTGGCAGACCTTAAAGCTACTGAGGTCTAAGAGTGAGGATGGAAGATGTTGGCTAAATATTGGTGGTGGCAGTATAAATACTCATGTATGATGCTATTGCCATCACGTTTTCATTAATAGTAAGCGAGCTAAGCACAGGAATGCGCATGGCCTTTGCGCCATCTAGTGAACGAGGGAAAAAAGGGGTCAAAGTATTAGCGCAATGTATCTTTTGTTTTTTATATATAAATGAGAGGAATTATCATTGCCTTTAAATTTTAAAATGAAAAGATGTTATCAACATACATAATTTAGGATAAATTAAATAATTAAAATTAATTAAATAGTTTAGATAGACTGTGTTCCTTTTTTTTTTTTAACTTTTTCCCACAAATGCAACACCCAATCTCATACTTTCATTGTTCTGTATACAGTGATCTCTAAATAGTTTGTCAAACAGAACAACCTCATCCTCATTTCAAATAATAACTTTAAAAGAGCATTTTTAAGTAGAAATAACTCTCTTCATCACAAGCTGTTATCTGTTAAGACAGGGGTGCCCAATCCCGGTCCTCGAGAGCTACCGTCCTGCAGCTTTTAGATGCATCCTTGTTCCCACACACCCGAATCAAATGAATGGCTTGTTATCAGGCCTTTGCCAAACATGATGGCATGCTGAAGAGGTAATCAAACCATTTGATTCAGCTGTGTTGGAGTAGGGATGCATCTAAAAGCTGCAGGACGGTAGCTCTCGAGGACCGGGATTGGGCACCCCTGTGTTAAGAGGACCCGAGGGAAGCTCGGAAAGCTAAGCAGAAGTTATTTGAAGAGGAGAGTGACTGCTGTTGGTTGAAAAGAGAAACACACTTTGCCGATCCGATCAGCTGTTCGTAACACTTCCCACAGTGAAACAGACGTCAGCGCGAACTGTCGCATGTCCGCCATTTCCTGGCCGAAACCGGAAGTGACGTCATTTTCGCGGAAATGTAGTTTTTTACTTGTAGGCCTTAAAAACCTATACTGGTCATGTTTGACTTTTCTGAATAGTTTCTGGGATGCTTAGAACTCAAATTGCACTGCTGAAAATAGTTTATTTTGATGCACCTGCTGTTTTCTTTGCAAATTTGCATCATAGGATTGTTTTTTTGTTTTTCCTGCAGTATATAAAAATTGGTGTATCTCCAAAATAAAACTATGAAGACACTCAAAATAAATTTCCTGTTGTTGTAAACTATGTTTTGCAACTTTTTTGTATTTAAAGTTTTGAGGGATAAGCCTCTTAAATTTCTCCAAGTAGAAATATATGTAAAAAAACAAAAACGATTTTCAATTTTCTTGTAGTTTATTGCACTTTTTTGCAATTAATGTAGTTACTATGGACTTAATGCATACATATTATTAAAATATGGGCTATAACAGTTGTATAGCAACTTGAAATGCTCCCACAAATGGCACTACAACATGTAAAAAAAATAATATAAGCTCCGGCGGACTTGGTTCTATAGTAGGTCTTAAAGGGTTAAATAAATATCGTCAAATAATCGAGATCTCAATTTCAGTGAAAATAATCGTGATTATCATTTTTGCCATAATCGAGCAGCCCTAGTGCAGCATTACTGGATCACCTCTGTTTGAAGTGATATAATGTGATATACAACTATCACTGTGTTTAACTACCATAATAATTCTTAGGGTACTGAGTGCATGCTTAATTATTATTATTATTATTATAAACATACTGCTCCATTAATATGTTTGACAGGCTGAAGTTGTCGGGTCACCTCCTAAATCGACCATCTTTTACAGGTGTTTTGTGCTAGAAATGGAGTCTCCACTGAAGACTGAAGATACTGAATCTCTACGCCTTGCCATTGATCCCTATTGTGCCTTCATCTAGACAAGAGACATTAACTTAACCACTCTCATATGCTCTGTACCTACATCACCTTCCCTGACAGTCGTAGCTTGGCTCATCTGAGGGTGAAATTATAAGAATGTGTTATTTTGCAAAGTGCTCTCTCGGGTTCCTAAATAAAATATGGCATTGAGGTCATTTCTTTTGAATTAATCCCTTCTTCTGAAATATAAGAACATCTCCTGGTTTTAATGGCACTTTGGATTTCTTTACTTTCTGTTCCACTTCCAAACCCAAATAGATGCTGACAAGCTGACACAGTAACATGGAAGAGAGAAAGACGTTGGAAAGGACTACTACAAATAAACCTAATGCCTAACAATGAAAAGTGTAAAATAAGAACAATAATAATAATAATAAAGATAAAAGATGAAGCAACAAGTTTTTAGTTTTTTGTTTATTCCAAATGATCATCCAGATGTCTGTGACATGTGATGACAAACACCATAATGGAAGGCCTTAGTCATCACATGCTTAAACTCATCATATATTTTTGCATATGCTGAACAGGCAGTCAGACATGCTGTAACTGTGTGTTAGAAAACAGCATGAACACCATACGGCAGGGGTCTCAAACTCTAGTCCTCGAGGGCATGGAAAAGTTGCATGACACCGGCCCTCAAGGACTGGAGTTTGAGACCCCTGTCATACGGAATATGACGGGTGTGGTTGAACTAAATGAAGACTGAAGTTTCTCTTCTCTTCTGGCAGGACAAGAATGGGATGCTGTGTAATACATAAATAAAGCTAAAATACAAAGGTTTGGACACTGTTTTGCATGTTTCCCTACTGTAGGGGTCTCTGCAAGCATACAGAGGGGGTACTCTGAGAGGGTACAACATGACAACATGACAACGTCCACGTAGAGCCGTGGACCGGCTCTACGTGGACGGACAGCTCTACCGCGACCCCGGCACCACACCGTGGTTATATTGACTGCACTCCAGATAAGAACCCGCTACACTCTTTTCTTATTCATTCACACTTTCTCTTTTAGCATGGGTTTAAACTAGTAATATCAATATGATGTCATAGCAGATATAACACCGTCACCCTCCGTCATTGCTTTAATTGGAATGTTTCCGTTTCGTTTCTTTTTTGTTGTTGTTGCTCACAGTTCATGTGGTTTCTTTCTTTCTCTTGTCTTTCACTGCTGTGGTCACCTACTTCCCCACTCACCTACAAACAACACCCTCTATTTCTCCATATTTTCACACCACGATCACGCAAACACATCAGCTCAACGGCAGCACATTCACAACAGCCTCACAGCACGCACAGACTTGCAGGACACATAAGCAAGCCACGCTTGTTCATATTAGTGAATATTCACACACATAGTCAGACTTATGGAGCCTCTCACCACACTTCTTTTTCTCTTTCTATTTACAAACAAGGGATGTTTCCACATTCTCTCCACCTGTCTAAACGAAACACCCAGCATACATCATTAGACATACACACACAATTATGGGCATGCTGAGGTTTGTCACATGGAATATAAATGGAGCTGGCTCCAGAGGAAAGAGGTTAAAGATATTTAACCAGCTTAAAAAACTACAGGCAGATGTTGTTTTATTACAAGAAACTCATAAACCTGTCACAGGTTTAAACGAACTTAAAACACCTGAGTTTCCTAACGTGTTTGCAGCCTGTTATAATTCTAGACAACGGGGAGTAGCAATTTTAATACATAAAAATGTTAATTTTACAGTACTCGATACAGTTATAGATCCAGAGGGTAGATTTCTAATTATTAAACTATCAATATTGAACAAAAAACTATGTATTGTAAGTATATATGGTCCAAATGTTGATGAACCCTCATTCTTCCACGGATTTTTCAGTGCACTCTCTGAACACCTTGATTGCACACTCATTCTTGGCGGTGACCTCAACCTTGGACTAAATGAAGACATGGATAGGCTCAACACAACAGGAACTCAGCGGAATTGGCAGTCCACAAATATAATCAAACAGTATATGAGCGACTTTGGTCTTTGCGATGCATGGCGCTCTCTTCACCCCACCAGTAAGGAATATACTTTTTTCTCGCATGTTCATCACTCCTACTCTCGTCTGGATTATTTTTTGGTCAGCAGCTCACTGCTGTGTGACATTTCAGACACTGAGATTCACCCTATAGCTGTCAGCGATCATGCTCCTGTATCTTTAACACTAATGCACAAGAATAACACTACGCCAAGAAAAAACTGGAGATTTAATATATCACTACTTAAAGATGAAGACTTTATTAAATATTTTAAAAAGGAATGGACTTCATATTTAGACTTTAATGACACTCCCGGAATATCTGCTTCTGTTCTATGGGAAGCAGGGAAAGCTGTGATGAGAGGTACAATAATTTCTTTCTCATCACACAAAAAGAAAGAAGAAAACAAAAATATTCAGGAATTAGAAAAAAACATCAAATCACTAGAAGAAGCCTACGCGTGCAACCAAGATCAGGAAACATTGAACAAAATATGCAAAACAAAACTAGAATTAAATGAAATTATTAATAAAAAAACACAATTCCTTATACAAAGACTATGCTTGCAGAATTTTGAACACAGTAACAAATCAGGTCGATTTCTAGCTAACCAGCTAAAAATAAATAAAGAAAAAACAACTATATGTGCTGCTAAAGATTTATCGGGGAACACAACATATGATCCTGGAAGAATAAACAACATTTTTAGGGATTTCTATGAAACTTTATACTCACCACAAATAAACCCATCTAAAAATGAAATTGATCTGTTTCTTGACAACGTAACTCTTCCAAAATTACTAGACAGTCAAGCAATGGAACTGGATTCGCCACTGACGCCAAGTGAACTCCAGGAAGCCCTGATAAGTATGCCCAATAATAAGGCTCCAGGTCTAGACGGCTTCCCTGCAGAATTCTACAAAGAATTCTGGACAATTTTGGCACCAGTATTCCACGGCATGTTGCAGGAAATCGAGGAAAATGGCAGACTACCACCAAATATGAATTCTGCCAACATTAGTCTCCTGCTAAAACCAGGCAAAGACCCTTTATTTCCCTCAAGCTATCGTCCAATTTCTCTTTTAAATGTAGACCTTAAAATAATCTGCAAAGCTCTTTCAAAGAGATTAGAGAAAATGACCCCCCTCTTAATTCATCCTGACCAAACTGGTTTCATAAAAGGTCGGCACTCCTCAACAAACACTCGTAGATTACTTAATTTAATAGACTACTCATACGATAAAAATATCGAAACCATAATATTATCTCTAGATGCAGAAAAAGCATTTGACAGAGTTAACTGGAAATTTTTATTCGCAACTTTACACAAATTTGGTTTTGGAAACTCTTTCATAAACTGGATAAGAATATTATACAATTCCCCAACAGCTCGTATCAGAACAAATGACCAGACATCCTCCAGCTTCTGTCTCCTGAGGGGCACCAGACAGGGATGCCCACTCTCCCCTTCACTTTTTGCAATTTTTATCGAACCTCTAGCAGCAGCATTTAGACAGGCTACAACAATTAAGGGCATAAAATGTAAGAACATAGAACATAAAATCAGTCTCTATGCGGATGATGTGTTGCTTTTTCTGCAAAACACACAAACCAACCTCTCTGAGGTAATTACTTTAATAAACTGGTTTTCAAGAGTTTCAGATTATTCAATTAACTGGCCAAAATCTACAGTTCTCCCCATTAACTGCTCCTTCCATAATTCTTCCTCTGCCCCACTGCAATCTGGAAATATTAAATATTTAGGTATTAATGTCTCTCCTAAGCTTTCAGACTTAATTAAATTAAACCACATCCCACTTCTAAAGAAAGTAGAAGGCGATCTGACTAGATGGAAATCTTTACCCATATCACTCATGGGAAGGGTCGCCACTATAAAAATGATGATCTTGCCAAAAATAAATTACTTATTTTTGATGATCCCTAACAAACCATCACAAGATTGGTTCAGATCTCTGGATTCATATATTTCCAAATTCCTTTGGAAAGATAAACCCCCGCGTATCAGCTTAAAAACGCTACAGAGAACGAAGGATAGAGGAGGATTAGATCTGCCTAATTTTCACCAATACTTCTTAGCCAACAGGCTTCAGTTCATCTCAGAATGGTTAAAACATACCTTCTTAGTTGAGCCCTGGCTAGATGTAGAACAGGCACTATGCAAGGATCTAGAGATCTCAGACCTACCATTTATTAGCTCAAACATCAAAAGACATGAATGCTTTAAAAGTATCAACATCAGCTTTTCTCTGACAGCATGGTGGGAGTTTCTAAAAATAACGGAGTCTTCATTAATCCCATGCAAACGTACACCTATCTGGAATAACCCTGCCATATTACAAAACAATAATATGATTAATTTCCCAGAATGGAGTTGTAAAGGAATTAAATACTTAGAACATATATTAGAGGGAACAGAATTTATTCAATTTGACAGACTAGTTGCACAATATGGGATCAACAAGACAAGATTTTTAGAATATCAACAAATTAAATCCATAGTAAAAAAAAAATTTAACCTCAGTCAAGTTGAATTACAAACACCACTAGGTGCGGGACATTTTCTTACTCTTAAATCCCCCAAATTATTATCTAAAATATACAGAACACTTTCTAAATTAGATGAATCAATATCCCTTCCTATTGCAAAGTGGGAAGCAGATTTATCAGTCAGCTTAGACCAAAACTTCTGGTCTCAGATTTGCTTAAAAACCTTTAAATTAATTAAAAATCCCAGTCTGCAATTAATACAATACAAAATACTACATAGAGTGCACTATACAGGTCATCGGATGTTCAAGATGGGCTTTACATCTTCCAACAACTGCTCACACTGTCAAGGCAATACACCAGACAATTACATCCACGCTCTTTGGTTCTGTCCACCAGTGCAAAAGTTTTGGCGCGAGATATGTGAAGACTTATCAAAGTGTCTGAAATGTAACATTCCAACTTCCCCCTTAGTGTGTTTACTGGGCAGCTTAGATAATGTCACTTCAGAAAAGAATATAGCCCATATGATTTTCACTGCCCTATGCATAGCCAAGAAAACAGTCCTCATGAACTGGAAAAATAAAAATAATCTTAATTCTAACCAATATAGAAATTATCTATTAGATTACAATAGTCTTGACACAGCCTCTGCCACCACATCAGATCAATTGCTCTGGGCTCCTTTTATCAGCTCCATCACCTAGTGGGGGTGGGGGGGTCATAGTTTGGTCCCGCCTTCACTGTTGTGATTGGTGTGGGGGTAGGGACAGGCTTAGGGTGTCGGGGGGTTCCCCGGAGGCATCTTCCTTGGGGGAAGATGCCATCTCAACCCGTGGTAGCGGTCATGTCCGGTTGGGGGCTCTTTTGGCTCTCAGGTGACTGTTTCCTCGCGGCTGCGTGCAGCGGGGCTAGGGGAGGGTCTGTGCTGACGGACGTGGGTTACTGACCTGGTAGCCTGGCTGGCCCTGGGTGGGTCCGGGATGGGCGTGAGGTTCTGGGGGTGCTCCGTCTCTGGGCTGGGGCCCGGGCCGGGCCTTGGGGGCTTGGGTCCTGGTTGGTGTGTTGCCGGGGTTGTGGGCGGGTGGGTGCATGGGGGCCCAGCCCTGGAGCAGGGTGCCGCCGGTGCGTCGAGCCACCTGGGGGGCTCTTCAACTGGTGGGGGAGATGGTCACATCTTGCAGGAGCTTTCCTCTCTTCAGGAACTCTCTCTGCAGGAGGGGGAGATACAGGAGAGGTGGAGGAAGATCTCAGCCTGGGCGTTTACTGTCTTATGTAGTCTGGAAGATGAGTGGATGGTGGGGTGGGTGCAGTTTTCTCTGTGGTGGGGTTGGGTGGACTGTCCCGGGCTCTGTGGGGCCGGGGGGCGCTGCTGCACTGGGCCCCGGTCTGGATGGGCCTGGGCCCCCTTTCCCTGGCGGGTCGCGGAGTATGGGAGTGCCTACTGGGGTCAGCGGGGGAGCTGGCCCCAGGGAGGGGTTACCTGCCCCTCCCTTCCTTCCCTCCCCATCTCCAGCTGCCTCCCTCTTCCCGCTCCACCACAACCACCCACGCATGCAGGGCCTTGGAGTAGGGGTATGTCACCAGGGTGCAGAGGAGGCTACCCCCCCCCCCCTCTGTCCCCTTCTGGCTGCCTCTGCCTCAATTTTATCCCACAACTTAGACATTCACATTATTCACACTCTCATTACACATACATATAGGATCTTGGGGGTGGGCACAATCACGGAGTCCAAATTACCATCAGGGTGTACACCTCACCCCTGGCGTCGTTGCCCACCTCTCAATTTTAAATACACTTAGACATTGAGGGCTATCAGGAGGGACTATGCGCTTACCTGCATTGTAGTGCATCAACACTACAATGAGCGGGTGGAGGGAGGTTTGGAGTCTTCTCTCACCCCCATTCTCTGCGACCTGCTGGAGCGGGGGGGCTAGGAGGAGTTGGCCGTCCGACTGCGGTCTGGGGTGTGGGGCCTCCCTGCTGCTACGGAGTCGGGGTGGTCTGCCTCTCCCCACCGCAGGGAAAAGGGTAACACCACCTGGGTCTGGGTGCAGTTCCCCCCTCCAGGGGCAAGGGTACCTAGACCCGGTTTGTAGAGTACGCTTGGGGAGTGGGATCGTGTGTACAGCGTCTCTTTATGTCTGTCTCCACGTTGGTTGAGTGTGGAGTGAGTGCATATGAGAGCATGGGGGTGGGAATGGATGTTTGTGTCTGTGTGTGCCTGTATGTCTGTGTCTATATGTCAGGTTGGGTATCAGACGCCACCTCTCTGGGGACACCTCAGGTCCTCCAAGGTTTGGAGGCCTATCTCCACCCACCACCACTTCCCCTGCCAGTGGCAGACTCCCTCAGGTGTCGGTGCGTTGGTGGTTCTTTGTGTATGGGGGTGGGCGTCCAGGTACACACCGGCTCACTCCTTGGCGGCCGCTTATCGGGGCCTAGAGCCTGGGGCCTGGGGCCTGGGGCTCGGTCACTCAGGCACAGCTGGGGGCCGGCGGAGCTCATGGGCGCGTCACTGCAACTCCCCCTGGCTTCTGCTCCGCGGCTGCTGAGTGAACCCTCATCTGGGACTCTCCTCAGCTCTTACTGGAACAGTGGCGCGGCTGCCCCTCTGTTGGTCTTCCATGGTCTCTTGTGTTCTGGGGGCCTCTGGATGTCTGGAGTTTTGATCTCCTCCATACCCGCTTCACACCCCGGAGGACGGGGCTGTGGCCCCCCCACACTCCCTAGCAGATTGTTACATGGAGAAACCTTTGGAATACAAGCGCGCTGATCCACACAGGTATGCACACGGGTGTTCACTGCTCGTAGACCCAAATTACACCTTTCTTGGCTGCTACTTCGAAGCACATCTGTCCTGCATGCTGCACAACAACATTGAATATTTAGTATTTACTGCTGTTTACACTTAGCTAGATTAATGCGATGGTGTTGTGTTTAGTATGTTGCTTTGTTTTTTTTGCTTGTTTTCTATTCTTCTCTCAACAGGTGATCCAGGAGATTTTTTTTTCTCCCCCCCTTTCTCACTGTCCCTCTCCCCTTCTGTTTTTCCTTTCCTTCCTCTTTCTTTCTCCCTTTCCTATCCCTCACTCATGTCTGTCCCATCTGTAACATCTGAAAATAAAATATAATAAATAATAAAAACAAAGATCGACTAAATGGACCAATACGGCAATGTCACGATGATCCATTTGGCAAAGTAAATCCATTGGGTATCCTTGTTGGTCTTCAGACAACAATTCTGATGGCTAAAGAACCAAAAAAAAAAAGAAACAGTCAGTAACACTTTCGGTCCGCTAGTAAAACGTAGTTCTATTAATCTGCGCTTGAACCGGAACCGGATGTAAGTTCCAAAAAACTGAATTTTGGAACTGAAATTGAATTGTAGAACTGAAACTGAATGCTGAGAAGTGAAACTGAAATTATTCGAGAGCTGAGTTTTTAAAGGATAAAATGCAGTTTCAAAGCAAATCAATTCATTTTCAAAGTATAAATTCAATTTCAATTTAGACTAATTCAAATTCAGTTTTCAAAAGCATTTATTCAAGTTACAATTCAGATTCAACCTGAGCAATTCAAATTCAAATTGAACTTATTCAAATTCAGTTTTTGATGGCACAGATTTCTGCCCATAGTCTTCGTTCTCTTCTTCACTTTGTTGGGTTTTAACTGCCAATCAATCCAGATGGTTCACAATAATTTTAGTGTTGTTTTGCACTTTTTCTCTGTGTTAGGTTTTGTATTGTTGATTGTCATTTATGCTTAGAAATATCTACTTATATATGCTTAGAGTTTTATAATTAGTTTTAGATTGGTAGAGGTTTGATCCTTAATAGTCTGCAAACTTTGTAGGCATTCCAGAGCACTCTGGGAGCATGGGAGAGGTCGTACCTTCTCTTATTGTTTTACGGTAGGATAAACGTAGCTATATCTGTTTTAGGCTAAGTGCCTTTTGTTTAGATGAACTGCTGGACTTCCAGACCAGCAGGTTTAGGGAAGTCATTTATGGGGTCACACTCTGACCCCCCCCCCCCCCCCCCCCACACACACACACACACACACACACACACACACAGGTGAGGTACTCTTTGTTTGTATGTAGACATCATATGTTAATGAACCTATGTATATTCATGTAACCTCAATAAAAGAGCAGTGTTATGGGGGAGCGGACGAGAGCAACTGGGGTCAAGCGAAGGAACGGCGTTTGTCCGGTTCTCTCCCGTGCACGAGAAACATGAAGAACTTTGCCTACTTTGTGTCTTGCTTGCTGTGTACTTATATTGTCTTCAACGTTCCAGCGAATAAGTTCAAGCTACAAACCTATCACTCTGCACTTCATAGAGCTCATATGTCAAACAAAAAGTGTGGGAATTTTATGTTTCTTCGTTTGTGATCAGCACCATGTTGGTCTGGACTGGCCTTTAAAATATCCATTAGATAAACCAGCTGGCAAAAAAGTCGTGGAAAATTGATTAGTAGACAAAAAGCTTAAAAAGTGGGCTTCCTGGTCATCATCTCTGGGCGTGACCTGCACTTAGCACACTGCCTATATGAGGGGTGGTTACTGATTAAAACCACCAGTGGAGGGCAATTGGCAGTTTTAAGCTCAAAGATTTAGAGAACTACAGACTCGGCCACTTCTGGCCTTCACTAACTTTTTTCCCCCCTGTGTTAAAGTTGTTTTTGATTCATCCAATGGCTCAAAAATTCATCCTCCTGTCTGTCCTTTGGCTTGTTGTAGCCATTTTTGGTAAGTAGCCTGATTTTATTGCATCAAATTTAAAATACTAATTTTTTTTCAGTTTAATAGTGTATGATAAAGTGATAAACAAATTAACACATCAGAAAAACCTTAGAGGTGAAATATTCATTTTAATATAGTTGTTTTTTAATTTCATTAGGCTTCATTTTAATTCAATCTAAACTGTTATGTACACAGGTGGAGCTTTAATAGGCTTTATATAAATAGCAGATAAATAAATTATTTTATTTAAGAATTTGCAGTCATTCCTGATCCAAGATTACAGCTGTAACACTAAAACGGAGAGCTAGCCATGACGTAAGACTGCCTGGATAAATGTCCTCCAATCGAAATATCTCAAATTAGTTTGAATATGAGAATATCATTTTCATGATCAAATCAAATCAAATCACTTTTATTGTCACATCACATGTGCAGGTACATTGGTACAGCACATGTGAGTGAAATTCTTGTGTGCGAGCTTCACAAGCAACAGAGTTGTGCAACAGAGTTGTGTTGATTAACAGTTACTAGTTCCTTTCCCCTTTTGTTTTGCTTCTATCCAAATTCTATACACTTGCCCAGGACGTTTGTAATAATTGTGTAACTTGCACAGCTTTCTTTTGCAGCCATTGTGTATCTGGGCTGGTTTAGCACATACATAAGTAAATTTGACCAGTGTGTCCGTGTCAACAGTCTGACAATATTTCATTTTATTATTTTATGAACCTGTTGTTATACCACATCCTTTTCGGAGGCCAATATCAAGGAAGTCTGTTCACTTCAGATCCTGCAAACTGTTTAATGCTTTACATCAGCAGTCTCCAACCATTTTTGCGCCACGGACCGGTTTATGCCCAACAATATTTTCACGGACCGGCCTTTAAGGTGTCGCGGATAAATACAACAAAATAAAACTAGTACCAGTACCGAAAAAAAGAAGATTTATTCACAACACACGTGAAAAGACCCAGGAAAACCGAGTTAACGATAAAAACGATAAAAACGATAACAAAATAACGCTGAAAACCGATAATAACCCTGAAAACCATACATTTCACACCTGAGCCTCTACTCTCACGGCCCGGTACCAAATGACTCACGGACCGGTATGGGTCCGAGGCCCGGGGGTTGGGGACCGCTGCTTTACATGTCTGAAACCTAAATGATGGTTGAGTGAACTTTATATTCTCCATGCAGAGTCTGTGTCACTTCTGGTGCTCTCTTACTGAGAGTGTGTTGCCTAATTAAAAATAAAATCAGTAAATAATTAATGTATCTTCATGTAGTTAGAGTTAGTTTTGTATTATCCATATAAATGTGAAATGGCATTTTTATCAGAAAAAAAATTTTTTTTTCAATGAGTTTGACACTGACACCCCCACAAATTACCTTTCATTGTTTCATGCCTGCTCATACACTTTATGATCCTGCTTTAATAACTTTGATTGATATTTTTTTTTCTGGCTTGTTTCCTGGATATCGAATTTCAAAGTTATGAACAAAGGTTATCATGTACTAACTACTGCATTTTAACACAACTCTTAGCAACTTCAGCAACCGCAACAGGCGATTCAACTACTGCAGCAACAGGCGATTCAACTACTGCAGCAACGGATGATTCAACTACTGCAGCAAAAATAACTCCATTTAAAGGTAATTCAATGCTCTAGATCCAAATGTTCACAGGTTATACTATTCACACAGTGTTTCAAATTTTGTGTGTGTGTGTGCACACACACCTGTTTTTTTTTTCTCACTTTAAAGATCCCTGCAACCCAAATCCCTGTGGCACTGGAAGCACCTGTGAGGTCCGTTATAACAACATATATGTATGCTTGTGCCTCGCTGGTGATTCCTACAACAATGTTTCAAACAGTTGTGAGCGCTGTAAGTATTTGTTTGTGTGCCGCTATGGAGATTTTACTGTATTTAACAGTGACATAATGAAGACAGCAATATATAATTCTACACGGGATGGACAAAGATTAGTAGATCACTGAAGGACAGGTCATTCAAAACAATATGTACCTTTTGAACTAGCTATCTCCGAATCAGACATAAACAGTGGGTGAGTTCGGTAAACTGTTGGTAAACTGTTAGCCTGCCTTAACCAATTTAATACAATTTGTGAAACAACAAACTTTAATGTCAGTAATTAACATTTTAGATTTGGTTTACTTTATCCATGCAAACCTAAGTGCAAGAAAGACAAGTTGGAGTTTTTTATTCTTTAGACAGGTGAGGTAGACATCCTCAAATATTCTTTTTGCCATGTGTTAGCAGGTAAGATTTTATGTTAGCTACCCAGCTAGCTTTCTGTCTCAATCTTAGTTAAGTACCTGCTAGTTGTAGGTTCATATGTAACAGACAGACACTGTACGACACTGGGACTTCCTCCAATCAGAAAGTAAATTATACATATAAAGTGTAATTTTATTAGATTTCAAGTTTCTTCTGATGATGCTTTCTTGTTTTTAGCCAAAGTTTTTCCTGGAAAACTTCAACTAAATAAAGAATTTAATGGAAAAAATGAGAGACTGCAGATCAAAGGAATTTAAAGAAACTGCAGATATAATTATTGCTGATGTAAGTAATCAGTTGCTACTCTCTATCAATAAAATGCACTTGACATTACAAGCTAAATTTAAGGTAAAGTTAAAAATAATGATATCTTATTCATCTTGACCAAAACGTATTTTCTTTTGAAAACACAGCTGGATAAGGTTTATAGAGGGAAGGACGGTTACTTTGGATGTATAGTGCTGAAACTCCTGTAAGTCTCAGGCTCACAACAAATTCTACCGTACCATTTTTTTCAGCCTACTTCACATCACAGAACACTAACATGGTATTTTCATGAGTAAATCGAGATACAGTTGTCACTAAATGTGATTTTGCCTTTACAGGCCAAGAACCACTTCTAGGTCAAGGAATACGGCTTTGAAGGTCAATGCATTAGTAGACATCACCTTCAAAGCCAGTTCTGAGATCAAAGAAGATGAAGTTGTTGAAGAGAATTTGTTCAGAATTTGTTCATTGTGTCTGTCATAACTGACAGACACAATGGTAAATTATAATATTATTTTACTGTTGTGATTTCAGAAAATCAAACAAAATCTCCAAGAATAGCAAAAGTGCAGAAATGGAAAAACCCTACACTAACCTGAGTTCTGCCTCACAACTGATGGCTAGCAATAAGTTTGGCTACAGCCAGGGAGTCTCATTTAACAGGTCAGCCAATGGCAATTCAGGTTTTCAGAATGGTGGGGTGCCTGTGTTCCCACGAGCTGCCACCACCACCAACAGCTGGGACAACAGGACCAACCTGGAGATGAAACCAAGCAATGGCCGACAAAACTTTGGACATATGAACAGTGGTTCGGTGAGTATGCCTCTGTCTGTCCTAAGAAGTGATACACTCATCAGAATTTTTGGTTTCTTAAATTTACTCTCATTCTTTTTTTTTTCTGTAGCAAATATATGATGAACAAGAGGACATAAGCCCATACGCTCAGGCTCGACATTAGAACAACCCTTATGCCCAGAATCAACCCATGATGAACCTGTATATTCAGAACCAAGGCAACAGCAACCGGCACTACACACATGATGATGGAAGACAATATTAATAGTATAAAATCAGAAAGGCTCACTATGCAATGACAGGTTTGTGTTTTTAAATGTATTTTATAATTTAAAATTATATGTAATGAATCTTATGCAACTGGCTACAGTACAAGCTGTCATAAACCAATCATGTCTGATTGTGACTGCTTTATATCAAGTTGGTGGCATGATTTCGAGGACTGTCCTTATTTTTTTTTTTTCTGTTTTGTTTAATTGACGTATGAGTTATTGAAGAGTTGTCTATTCAAACTGAACGAGAAACCTGGACACTCATGTCCAAATATAATGCAATAATTAGGAGCTGCTTAATATTGTTTGTTGTCTGATTAATGCTTCATTCATCTATGAATTGACAGTTTTAGTGTAAATGTCTTAAAGTTTTGTAATGAACTTACATTTGATGTTTAATTCAGTTGTTATGAATGAGATGAGTTTCTTCTCATAAAATTATAAGAACCTGTATGTAGGATATATTAGCATCAAGCGATGAGGTTGCACAAGGGTGTGTGTGTGTGTGTGTGTGTGTGTGTGCGTGTGTGTGTGTGTGTGTGTGTGTGTGTGTGTGTGTGTGTGTGCGTGTGTGTGTGTGTGTGTGTGTTTGAGTGACCTGGTCAGTTTGATTCCTGACCAAAGCATCTGTATTGAGTAAGGGTCCCTAGACACCCCATGCTAACTAAGCTTACCTTGGATATGAGTGAGAGATGGATAACTGAAGCCATACTGGCTGGTTGAGATCTCTGTCCAGAAAAAGTGCATTTCAAACAACAACAAAGACACAGCAAAGGACCCTCAAGCTCCGAGCTTAAAGAATAGACCGTCCACCGGGGTGAGAGGGGAATTTTTGAAAAATATATATAAATAAACAAGCCCCTATTTTTAAAGATCATTCACACTGGTCCTTTAAATTCTCTTGCTTCTCTATCTATAAGTTGCAGATTGGATGATATCCTGTTTTGTATATACAGAGAGTATTTTACTTTGACTTCAATAACTGACTAAAGTCAGTAATTTATAAGCAAAATAAATATATATTTTCCCAGTTTTGTGTTGTATCTTTTTATTAGCACTCATATAATAAATATAAGTATATTAGTGTTTAGGTTTTTTTATACATTATATAGTAGCTAAATACACTAACCTGGTTTTGAAATAAAGGCGTTTTGTTTTTTTTCAATGATTCACCTGAGAAGGCACACCTGACTCCTCTTATAGCATGGATGCTTTAGAAAGAGTCGAATAATTTTAATCCATGTTTATTTAATTACACACAGATAAAGCATAATAGCACACAATCCTCCCGCAGAATTCAGCATCAATCTCTGAGAAGCTATTTGTAGTTTGTGTTTGTTTTTTTTAACCACTGGAGGGCACCAGAGTGTAACAGTCACAATGGTGTGGTGTCTTTTTAATGTAACATAAGTCGAGGGTTTATGGTCATTTATGTCATTAGTGTGCGCCACTGCCATCTCTGTGATTTATGGGAGCAACGTGCTTGCACGCGAATACATGGGTATGTTTTAACCCTCCAGAAACCCTTTGCAACACTACAGGTTGTATGAACACTGTCTGTCATGTTTGATAAGCAGCAGCCATTCAACCAGGCCTTGCATGGTCGATGAAGAGAAGGTGCATTAAAGGATACGCTGTGGAATTCCCAGTACCAGTGTGATCGTGTTTTTTTCCTACTATCCTGCTAAGGTTTCTACCGCCTCCTCTCGACTACTGAACACAACCCAACGTTACAAGAGTTTTGCTGACAAACATTTTTGGAGCATCCGTGCTACTCAGGAGTAAAGAAGTGTCATGCTTTGTGCAGCAACAGTATGTCAGCTTTCCTTTCCAGGCATGTTATCTATTTGAAATTGTCAAAAAATGTAAAAATCAGAAATCTTTGGATAGTAATGATATTGATATGATAGTGGTTAAAAGAGTCATTGAGGCTATTATAAAACCATTTACATACATCTGTAATTTATCATTTCAAACTGGTCGATTTCCAGACAGAATGAAAGTAGCAAAAGTTATACCTCTATACAAATCTGGAAACAAACACCATTTCACAAATGGTAAATGGCCTGTATTTATATAGTGCTTTACTAGTCCCTAAGGGCCCCAAAGCGCTTTACATATCCAGTCATCCAGCCATTCACACACTGGTGATGGCAAGCCCTGGGGCGCACTGACAGAGGCGAGGCTGCCAGACACTGGCACCACCGGGCCCTCTGACCACCACCAGTAGGCAACGGGTGAAGTGTCTTGCCAAAGGACATAATGACCGAGACTGTCCAAGCCGGGGCTCGAACCGGCAACCTTCCGATTACAAGGCAAACTCCCAACTCTTTAGCCACGATCGCCCCACAAACTACAGGCCTGTCTCTTTACTACCTCAATTCTCAAAAGTTCTTGAAAAACTTTTTAAAAACCGACTGGAAAAATTTATAGATAAAACATAAACTGCTCACTGAGAGTCAGTACGGATTCAGATCAAGCAGATCATCATCATTGGCACTATTAGATTCAATAGAATACATCACAAATTCCATAGACAAAAAGCAATATGTGGCTGGGTTACTCATAGACTTGACAAAGGCATTTGACACTATAGATCATGATATATTAATAAGAAAACTGGAACGTTGTGGTGTCAGAGGGGTAGCTTTAGATTGGGTACGGAGTTATTTAGGTGGCAGGAAGCAGTTTGTGAAATTAAATGGTGGTTGCTCCTTATGTATGGACATTGCTTGTGGTGTACCCCAAGGGTCAGTTTTGGGTCCAGAATTCTTCAACTTGTACATTAACGACATCTGTAAAGTGTCCAAAGTATTGAAAATGGTTCTCTTTGCTGCCGATACAAATATTTTTTGCTCTGGTGATGATCTGCAGAATTTATTGGATGACATGACTAATGAAATAAGTAAAGTGAAGTTCTGGCTTGATAAAAATAAATTATCATTAAATTTGAATAAATCTAAACATATGTTATTTGGAAATAGTAGTTTAAATAGAAATGCAAAGATTCAAATAAATGGTGTTGATATTGAAAGAGTCAGTGAAAATAAATTTCTGGGGGTAATAATAGATGAAAAACTTAACTGGAGAGCTCACGTAAGATATATTCATTCCAAAGTATCACGAAGCATTGCAGTACTAAACAAGGCAAAACAGGTATTCGACAGAACATCACTTCATATTCTATACTGTTCACTGGTTTCACCATACTTAAGCTATTGTGCAGAGGTCTGGGGCAATAACTATAAAACCACATTACATTCACTTTTTACTCTTCAAATAAAAAGCAATTCGAATCATCCACAATGCAGGTTATAGGGAACATAACTCACTATTTTTGCAGTCTGAAATGTTGAAATTCTAAACAGCACAAATTCTATTCAAAGCAAAAACTAAAGTACTGCCAGGTAATATTCAGAGTATGTTTTTTTTGAAAGAAGGAAATTAAAATTTAAGGGGTTTTTGTAACTTCAAAACAGGGAAGGTACGTACTACAAGAAAAGGCTTTTGTGTTTCTGTTCATGGAGTGAAACTATGGAACAGTCTGAATATGGAATTAAAGCAATGTCCAAACATAAAACTGTTCAAAAACAGTTATAAAAATATGATCTTCTCAAACTATGAAGAAAAGGAAAATATTGAAATTAAGTGAATGTCTCTATTTAAAAAAAAACAAAAAGAACAACTCATGATGTGATATTATAGTATATTGTATATCAGAAATATGTTCACTATTTTTTTTATTACAAATTATATCAGTAAGGAAGCTGACTAAATATTAACTGATAATTTATGGCAAAGGGGTGGGATTAAATAAGTGTTTACTTCTTCCCTTCAACATGGAAATTAATCAGAACGTTTTTTTGTATGTATTTTGTATAGTATTTTTTTTTTCTATCTTATTTTCTTTTCTAAATGTACCTGTATATTGTTCACATGTTGAAAAAATAAATTACCAATCAACATGTATAAATGGAACCATCAGGACTCTTACTAAAGCTGGCTTCCCTGCCAATCTGAACAAGTGTGGTAGAATTGCCTTAGTCACATCATAAAAAAAAAAGAATTTATGATGTGATTGATTGATTGATTGATTGAATCTTTATTTTGAACATGTTGAAAAAGTATAAAAAAAATAGAATTAAAAGAGACAAATGAACAAAGCAAACAAAAGGAAAACGAGCAACCACAACTCCAAATAACGTCCATGTTCAAAAAGGAGCAGGAAGAAGCATAAGCTTATTTAATCCCACCCCTTTTCCACTATCTAGTATCAATAGACTACAGAAATACCTCCTTGCAATTACATTATATGTTATGTGTAATTTTTTTTAATTTTTTTTTTTATTTTAATATATACACATATATGTTTCTATCTATCCATACCTACGTATATACACACATACGCACATATACACATTTTCAATAACCCCATTAACACCTGAAGGATACACAACCTACAATTTTATATATATTTAATATATATATATATATATATATATATATATACCCATACCAACAAACCCGTGCATGCGCACACACATGAAAATATTAGACAAGAACACCCTATCAAATCTCTACCTTTTCCCTGTACCCTGTAAAAACCATATCCTTAAACCGCTTTTTAAACTGCGCCATGCTTGGACATTGCTTCATATCTTTACTTAGTCTGTTCCACAGCTTCACTCCACACACAGAGATGCAAAAACTTCTTAATGTTGTACGGATACGAGGATGTTTTAAATTTAATTCCCCCCTCAAATTGTATCCCCGTTCCCTTTTAGAAAACATTTTTAGAATATTGTCAGGAAGCAGGTTATTTATTGCTTTATATATAATTTGTGCTGTGAGAAAATGAACCGGATCTGTGAATTTTAGAATTTTTGATTTTAAGAATAGTGGATTTGTATGATCTCTGTAACCAGTTTTATGGATTATCCTTATGGCCCTTTTTTGTAATATAAAGATTGATGATAGCGAACATTTGTAAGTATTGCCCCAAACCTCTGCACAGTAATTCAAATACGGTGCAATCAGGGAACAATAGAGAATGTGGAGTGATTTGTGGTCCAGAATGTGTTTTACTTTACTCAAGATTGAGACACTTCTTGAAATTTTGTTATGTATATGATTTATATGAGACTTCCAGTTTAATTTATCATCTATAATCACACCAAGAAACTTATGTTCAAGTACTCGTTCAATTTCCACACCATCTACATGAATCTGCACTTGTGCATTTCTAAGGGAATTCCCAAATAAGATAATTTTAGTTTTACTTAGATTTAGCGATAGTTTGTTCCTGTTAAACCATTTTTAAATTTTGCACATTTCTGAAGTAATTGTATCCAGCAGCTCCTTTAGATTCCCCCCAGAACAAAAAATATTTGTGTCATCTGCAAATAATACTGATTTTAATATATCAGATGCCTTACAAATATCATTTATATAAATAATAAATAATTTTGGACCCAGTACAGAGCCTTGTGGAACACCACAAGCAATGTCCAAGCATGATGAGGAATGGACACCCAGCTTCACAAATTGTTTCCGGTCACTTAAATAATTTTTCACCCATTGCAGTACAACCCCCCTAATCCCATACCGTTCCAGTTTATTAATTAATATGTCATGATTGATTGTGTCGAATGCTTTCTTGAGATCCAGAAATACTCCAGCTGCATACTGTTTCTGATCTATAGCATTCGTAATCTCCTCAATTGATTCGATTAATGCCAGAGATGTTGATCTTTTTGATCTGAATCCATATTGACTGTCAGAGAGTAATTTATATTTATCTAAGAATTTGTCTAATCGTTTATTAAACAGGTTTTCTAGGATTTTGGAGAATTGTGGTAGTAAAGAAACAGGCCTGTAATTTGTGAAGTGGCGTCTATCCCCGGTTTTATACAGCGGCACAACTTTAGCTATTTTCATTTTGTTTGGCACTTTTCCCGTCTGAAATGATAAGTTGCAAATATATGTTAGAGGTCCTACAATTCCTTCAATGACCTTCTTGACGATTTTCATGTCAATATCATTACAATCAGTAGATGTTTTATATTTACACATGTGTACAATGTCAATTATTTCTTTTTCCTCCACTGATGTGAGGAACATTGAGTTAGGGTTCCAATCAATCAGGTTTTCACTACATTCTACTGATGGCAGTGACTCAGGAATTTGTTCTGCCAGTTTTGGTCCAATATTTACAAAATAATGATTAAAGCTGTTGACCTTATCAGCAGTGTTTTCCATAATATTGCCATTATCGATAAAGTATTGTGGATAACTTTGTTGTCCAGAATTATTTTTAATGATACCGTTTAAAACATCCCATATTCCTTTCATATTATGTTTATTGTTGTTCAATATTTTACTATAATACTCCTTTCTACATACACGTATAATATTGGTCAACTTATTTTTGTATTTTTTATATTTATTTTCAGCTTCTTTTGTTCTTTGTTTTAGGTATTCCCTATAGAGTGTATTTTTCTTTTTACATGCATTTTGTAAACCCTTAGTGAGCCATGGTCTATCTGAATATTTGTGCTTTCTGTTGTATTTTATTGTTGGACAGTTTTTATCGTACAACTCCATGAATATTCTTAAAAATATGCCATATGCAATATCAATATCAGCTTCTTTGTACACCTTGTCCCAGTCCTGATTTAATAGATCGTTCTTAAATGCAGTCATAGTTTCTTCTGTCCTTACACGTCTGTATCTCAGTTGTTCTTCATGCTGATTTTTCTTATAATTAGTGTCATAAACTGCAAAAACTGGTAGGTGATCACTGATGTCATTAATTAATATTCCTCTCACAATGTTGTTTTCCATATTGTTAGTGAAAATATTGTCAAGTAAGGTGGCACAATGTGGTGTAATTCTGCTAGGCCTGGTTATTTTAGGATGTAAACTCAAACTGTACATAGTGTTTAGGAATTCGTCGGTCATTTTATGCTTTTTTGGATTCAACAGGTCAATATTAAAATCACCACATGTGCTTACTGAATGCCTCAGGCAGCAGACCCAAGAAAAAAGGGGAGCAAAAAGAGGAACCGTCATGGAAGACAGGCTCCTGCCCGGCATATACCACCGACAGATAGAAGAAGTAGCTGATATCAAGAAATCCTACCAGTGGCTTGACAAAGCTGGAGCAAAAGACAGCACAAAGGCACTTATCCTGGCAGAACAGGAACTATTTCTAAGCACAGGATTGGTAGAAGCACTTGTCTACTACACCAGGCGAGACCCGATATGCAGACTGTGCAGAAATGCCCCAGAGACAATTCAGTATCAGTGGAATATGCCTAATAGGTTGGTTGTGAATGATCGAGCTAAGTTGCTGTGGGACTTTCAAATACAGACGAACAAACTGGTGATGGCTAATCAACAGGACTTAGTCATGGTGGACAAGCAGAAGAAGACGGCTGTAGTAATAGATGTGGCGATACTGAGTGATATCAACGTCAGGAAGAAGAAACACAAGAAGCTGGAGAAGTACCAAGGGCTGAGATAGGAGCATGAGAAGATGTGAGGAGGTGAAGGGAACAGTGGCAACAATGGTCACCATGGGGACTCGACAGTGGCTCCAGCCGATCCAATATGGACTGTAAAACTCCGTTGTTGTGAATAAAAAATAAACCAGTATGCTAACTAATCTGGGTCTTTACTGGGGTAAAGACAACTATATTATGTCAATATCTGTTATTTTGCCTTTTTTGCAACATGTGAGCGAGGCTTGAATCTTATACGTGGAATAAACTTAATTTGAAGAATACATTTGACGGAAAAGTTTTTCATACAGAGCCTTAAACTGTGCAGCATTTGTCATGAGGTTTTTAAGCTCTAGTTTATTCTAGAAGAACATTGATCATTTTATGTTTCTCCCGCAATGTAATCCTCATTTGTGAAATAAAGCATTTGAGCAAAATTGTAGACATCAAGGCTGTATCTTTGAATTATTGTTGTTTGTGTGTGCTGGAGGGGAGGGGGATTTAGCAAAGATGCTCTATTGAACTGAGATCTGGTGGAGCCCATTTGAGTCATGTTCAAGACACAAGTTTGAGGTGATTTGAGCTTCATGAGATGGTGCATCATCCTGCTGGAAGCAGCCATCAGTAGATGGGCACAGTGTGTTCATAAAAGAATGGACAAGGACATCAAGAAGTCAGAGTATAAAGTAAAAAATTAAAAGTAAGAAGACTTTAAAACAAAAACAAATTATTGGTTGCTTTGAAGACCAAGAAGAGCATTTTTCTGCACTGCATCTCAGGCTTTTGCATCCATAGGTCAAAACATGGGAGTGTAAATTTATTTATTTATTTATGTATTTCAGTGGTGGAGACAAGCTTCCATAGTTTCATATACGAGATTTTGCCACCCTGTCTGATTTGCCACCCTAAGAAAGTTTCTCTCAATCCAACCCTGTTTAGGACTTTTAATTCAATTCAAGAAATGAATAGTTGGCTGATATGTTACTATAATAATTAGTAGTAGTAGTACTGACTTTGGTTAAAACTATTTTTGTTTTACATTGGTACCCATGGTGAAAGTGATGTGATGTAACGCTATAATAATGATGGCTCTTAATAAATTTTAAAACTTCAGAATCTTCTGTTCAAGTCTTTTTAACCTCTTGTAATCTTTGTTGTTTAGCCCCGACTGTGTTATCTCACATCACATGACATCTAAAAATCAAAGGTCACTTTAGCCTTCACTGTTTTACAACCCGCCTAGTTTCCCACACACCTTATAAGTGGGGTGAACCATCTAATCAAGCAACGATTTCAAATGTTTTTTAGTAATCACATTGGATTTCATGGGCATAGTTTCTTTTGTAGTGTTGTGTAAATGTACCTGTGTTTTATTGGGGATTGTGAAGACGCTTAAAGAGGGTTAAATAAAACACTGACCAAAGTGTCATAAATTTATAAAATGACTGGGCAGGGATCTTATCTTTGTTCCTCAAGTTCGTTATTGCCCCTATAAATAACAGATAAAGCCTGAAATTGAGATTTACTAGAAAATGAGGTGAACTGTCATGCCATGTTGGCCCAGCATTCTTAGTTTCATGTATTTTTGTATTTTGTTCCTTATTTGACTTCCCCTTGTGACTTTTACCCCCTGTGTGCCCCTCTGTGTATCTGTGAGCCCCCGTTTCCCCTCGTGTTTTATTCCATGTTTTCCCCAGCCCGTTATGTCTGTGCTCTCCCCGTGCTCCCTCTCTCCTCCTGTCTGCGCCTTTGTGTACTTCCTGTTTTACTTTGACAGTCTCCCGTCAGTATGTGTCATGTTGTGTTGCTCCTGCCCTGTCTCGTTACGATTATCTGTGTCAACTGTGTCCCCCTTGTGCTCCCACCTCCCTCGTTAAACCTCTGTGTATTTATGTCTGCGTCTCCCTCTGTTCAGTGTCGCCTTCTCCCTCATTCATGGCTTTGTGTTTCTCTGTATGCTAGTGTATTGCTTCACAGTGTAGCTTCTTATCAGTTTGTTTCGCCGTTTCCCTCCAGCAATAAAGCTGTGTTTTGAGTTCATTCCTGCCTCTGTGAGCTTGCGTTTGGGTCCACTTCCTGCCTGCCACACAGCCGAATCCTGACACTGAACATTGCAGTGCCACATAAATACTGAAGCATTATTTTTGTCTTTTGGTTTTTTCGCACATATTTGAAAGCATCAGCTATATGGAGATAAGTTCAGCAAGAAAAAAAGCAGCATGTGGGGCGTCGCTCAGAGCAACTGTGACATGTTTTATATTGCACAATGATAATAACCTCCATGGGTAGCTGTTCCACTGTAAATCAAACTCTATTAGCGGGTACAAAGGACACAAGCTCAAGTTTGCATTTGATCTTTGATAAGATTTCATGTGTATGTGTACTTCTTCCCTATAGGGAAGAAGTACACATACACATAAAAAGGAAAGGAAACTATAGTTTCCTTTCCTTTTTAAATCTCTTCAGTCTTTCCCTGCATAATGTAATATAACCATAACAATGATCCACCTAAGTTAAATGTTTTTACGAAAAATAACACCAAAATAAAACCATCCATTAAGGATAAGTGATCCTTCCAGAATTTAAGAAACAAATAATCTTATAAATAAGCTTTACTCTTTAGTTATATAGCCCTTAGTTTAACTTTAACTATGAAATCTGCTCCAAATAAGGTATAAACATAGAAAAATAGAACATTTTCTACAAAGATATAACCAGGCTGAATTTTGGGGCAGCTTTTTTCAGGAACTCTTCTTTCTCTGCTTCACTTTCTTTGGTTTTAACTAACATACAATGAGGAATAGCAAAGGGTAATTTTAATAATGTTTTTGATGATCCAATAAGATGCCATCCAGAAGTCAAAATTTTGAAATAGTAACTCAAAACCTTGATTAAACTCTGCCTGGTAATTTGTTTTTCTTTTTTTCAGTGGTAGAAACAAGCTCACATGTTTTCTTGTGCTAGGCTCACAACTTAATAAAAACAAAATTAATCTCAAGTTTTGGTATTCATAGGTCAGGGGTTGGTGGTCAGTGTTGGAAAGAAGCTTCCATAATTTGGTATGCTAGGATCAAACTTTACTTGAAAAGAGATCCCCCCGGTTATAAGTACAAACAAAAAATATATATATTTGAATTTCATTAATCTTTAGTATTGTAGCACCTAATTTAACCATAACTGTGATTTATCTTCATTCTGTATGGGTTTAATTATGATATAAGCTGTAAATAAGGCATACGCATAGAAAAATACAAATAAAAATTCTGAAAATAAAAGGTTTGGGGCAATGTTTTGTGAATTTCTTCCTTCTCTTCACTTTCTTTGGTTTTAACTGCCAATAAATCCAAATGGTCCACAGTAATTTTAATTCTAAAAGAATCATTTTTCTCTGCACTTCATAGAGCACATATGTTTGTGATCAGCACCATGTTGGTCTGGACCAGCCTTTAAAATATCCATTAGATAACCCAGCTGGTAAAGTCATGGAAAATTGATTAGTAGATAAAAGGCTTGAAAAGTGGGCTTCCTGGTCATCGTCTCTGGGTGTGACCTGCACTTAGCACACTAAAGGAGGAGTGGCTGCTGATTAAAACCGCCAGTGGAGAACAATTGGCAGTTTCAAGCTCAAAGATTAAGAGAACTACAGACTCGGCCACTTCTGGCCTTCACTAACTTTTTTCCACCCTGTGGTAAAGTTGTTTTTGATTCATCCAATGGCTCAAAAATTCATCCTCCTGTCTGTCATTTGGCTTGTTGTAGCCATTTTTGGTAAGTAGCCTGATTTTATTGCAACAACTTTAAAATCCTTATTTTTGTCAGTTTGATAGTGTATGATAGAGTGACAGGGTAGAGCACATGTTAACAAATTAAAACATCAGATAAACTTTAGAGGTGAAATATTCATTTTAATATAGTTGTTTTTTTAATTTATTTAATTAAGCTTTCAGTTTAATTCAGTCTAAACTGTTATGCACACAGGTGGAGCTTTAATAGGCTTTATGTAAATAGTAGATAAATGGATTATGTTATTTAAGACTTTGCAGTCATTCCTGATCCAAGATTACAGCTGTAACAGCAAAATGGAGAGCTAGCCATGACGTAAGACTGCCTGGATAAATGTCCTCCAATCAAAATATCTCAAATTAGCTTGAATATGAGAATATCATTTTCATGATTAACAGTTACTAGTTCCTTTCCCCTTTTGTTTTGCTTCCATACAAATTCTATACACTTGTCCAGTACTCATATGTTTTTAATAATGGTCTAACTTGCACATCTTCCTTTGCAACCATTGTGTATCTGGGCTGGTTTAGCACATATATAAGCAAATTTGACCAGTGTGTTCATGTCAACAGTCTGACATTAATTGCCATTTTATTATTTTATGACCCTGTTGTTATACCACATCCTTCTGGCAAGGCCACGATCAAGGAAGTCTCTTTGTTCACTTCAGATCCTGCAAACTGTTTAATGCTTTACATGTCTGAATCCTAAATGATGGTTGAGTGAACTTTATGTTTTCCATGCAGAGTCTGTGTCACTGCTGGTGCTCTCTTACTGAGACTGAGAAATGACCCTACTTAGCTCTTTGTTTGATGTCTTGCATCATTAAACATAGACTATATGATCCTGCTTTAATAACTTTGATATAATTTTTTTCTCTGGCTTGCTTCCTGGGTATCAAATTTCAAAGTTGTGAACAAAGGTAATCATATACTAACTACTGCGTTTTAACACAACTATTAGCCTCTTCAACAAGAGCAGAAGATCCTGAAATTTCAGGTTCAGGAGACGATGCAACTACTGCAAAACCAGACGATGCAACTACTGCAACACCAACGACTTTATTTAAAGGTAATTTGATACCTCTGGATCCAAATGTTCACATGATATATTGCTCATACAGTGATTCAGATGTGTGTGTGTGTGTGTGTGTGTGTGTGTGTGTGTGTGTGTGTGTGTGTGTGTGTGTGTGCTCGCACTTGTTTTGTTTCTCACTTTGAAGATCCCTGCAACCCAAATCCCTGTGGCACTGGAAGCACCTGTGAGGTCCGTTATAACAACATATATGTATGCTTGTGCCTGGCTGGTGATTCCTACAACAATGATTCAAACAGTTGTGAACGTTGTAAGTATTTGTTTGTGTGCCGCTATGAAGATTTTACTTTATTTAACAGTGACATGAATGAAGATTATATAGCAGTATATAACACTACGTGGGCTGGAGGAAGATTAGTAGATCACTGAAGGACAGGTCATTCAAAACAATATGTACCTCTTGAACTAGCTATCTCCTAATCAGTTTAGTCCAGGGGTGCCCAATCCCAGTCCTCGAGAGCTACCGTCCTGCAGCTTTTAGATGCATCCCTACTCCAACACAGCTGAATCAAATGGTTTGATTACCTCTTCAGCATGCCATCGTGTTTGCCAAACACTGTTTGGCAAAGGCCTGATAACAAGCCATTCATTTGATTCAGCTGTGTTGGAGTAGGGATGCATCTAAAAGCTGCAGGATAGTAGCTCTCGAGGACTGGGATTGGGCAGCCCTGATTTAGTCGGACATAAACAGTAAGTGAGTAATGTTGACTGTTAGCCTGGCTTAGCCAACTTAATGCAATCTGTGAAATACATTTTAATGTTAACATTTTAGATTTGGTTTACTTTATCCATGCAAAAATAAAGTGTAAGAATGACAAATTGGATTTTGTTTTTTTTGTTTTTCTGGGGTTTATGTCTGGGACTAACCCAGCTAGCCTCCTGTCTTAATCTTAGTTAAATACCTGCTAGTTGTAGCTTGATATTTAACAGACAGACACTGTATGAGACTGGCATCAATCTCCCTCCTTTCAGCAAGAAAATGAGAGATATAAAATATCATTTTATTAGATTTTCACTTTCTTCTGATATTTTCTTGTTTTCAGCCAAAGTCTTCCCTGGAAATCTTCAAGTGAAAAAACCATTTAAAGATGAAATGACAAACACCACATCAAAGGAATTTATAGAAACTGCTAATGAAATCATTGCTGAGGTAAGTAATTAGGTAGTATTCTCTATCAATAAATGTGTCTTTATGGACATTTTTTGAAAATGCACTTGACATTACAAGTTATACTAAAAACAATTTCATCAGTTATTTAATCAATCTTAATAGTCATACTGAGCAAAACATATTTTCTTTTGAAAACACAGCTGGATGAAGTTTATAACGAGATGAACGGTTACTCCAAATCTATAGTGCTGAAACTCCTGTAAGTCTCAGACTGACAACAGCTTTTACTATAAAATCTTTCAGCCTGTTTCACATCAATGTACATTAACATGTTATTATACTGCACAAATAAATGATGCAATCATCACTAAATGTGATTTCTGTCTTTACAGTCCAAGAACCACTCGTGTGTCAAGGGCAAGCTCAGAGGTCATTGCATCATTCATTGCATCAGTACAGATCATCTTCGAGGCCAGTTCTGAAATCACAGATGATCAAGTTGTACAAACTTTAAAAGCGTGTATGAACTGTAGCGTGATTGACACCACATTTAACAGTAAGTTTGTTACCTGTACTCTAGCACTGTCACGGTTCTGAATCATTTTGACCCAGCTTTTTCTGTTTCTTATATTTTGGTGTTTTTCTAGATTATGTTCATTATATTTATGTTCTGAATCTTGAGTTGTGCTGGTCTGATTTTGTATTACGGGTTATATTTTCTGTCAAGTCCGTGTCTTAGTAAAGTATTTCTTGTTTCCTGTTTTACATGTTCATGTCTGATGTCAGTGTGCTCAGTTTTACTTCTCCTCTGTCTCGTTAGCCTAATTTCTCGCAGCTGTGTCCCCCTCCTGTTTCCCATTCCCTGATTACTCCCCTGTGTATACAAGCCCTGTGTTGGCCTTTGCTCTCTCGCGTGTTGTACCCTCAACATGCTGTGTGTTTGTCATGGTCAGTCCTCTAGCGCCTCTGTTGTGAGTCTTGGTTTTGTTTTGCTTTTTTGAGTATTACTTTATGAGGAACTTTTGCCAGCAATAAAGCTGCGTTTTGAGTTCCAGTCCCGTTTTGAGAGTCCTGCATTTTGGGTCCTTTTTCCTGCCTGCCTGCCACACAACACAGCCATGACAAGCACATTGTTTTATGTCGATATGTATCTAGAATAAAACGCACAGTAGGAATAGATTTGTTTTCAGAAAGAATATAATTGACAAGATGTGTTTCAGAATCCTTTGTACTAAATCTACACTTCTGTCTAAATGAAACTATTTCCACCATCTGTCAAAGATAATTTAGTTGTAATAAAAATATAATGGATGTCACAATCAGGGCAGCTGCTGCCATTGCATGTATTGTAATCTTTATTTATAATTCGGTGATTTATGATGTTCTGATGATATGATATTTTGAAGATGAAGTCATGCTGTTAATTTCAGTCCAGGGTTCATTTCATGGCATATTAGTGATTCATTTATTTTACTGTTGTACATGTTGCGAAACATGTCCTTGAGTACTGAGGCTTTTTTTCTCTCCGTCATTTAAAGTTACAAACCTGTGTGATGACACTCCCTGTGATGAACACTCCACAAACTGCAAATCAGGCGATGGAACTTTCAGCTGTATTTGTAACAAAGGCTACATGCAAACAGACTACAGTAACAGAATGTGCATTGGTAAGACAATTTCCTGAGCAAAGTAAGTGGTGTGTGTGTCTGTGTGTGTCTTATGTAAGCAAACGACAAAGTGTCTCAATTTTTCTTTTTTACAGCTTGTCCCTTTGGGAAAGAATTGAAGGATAATGAGTGCGTGCCGTAAGTACTCCTTCCCCTCCTGTATGTCCTCTGTTGATGTAAGGTTGCTTTTAAATATAAATCTTAAAATCAACCTTCTTCTTGTCTTGCAGATGCTCGTTTGGTTATTCTGGTTTTAACTGCTCAGAAAGTGAGTATACTGCATGTTTTTAAAGTGAAAGCAGAAGCATGGTTACTTAATGACAGCTATTTAAAGAAAAAACTCACAAGATAAAATATAACACATGATACAATAGGTAGAAAGGTTATTCAAAAGCTGGAAAATGCGATAAAAGTTTGTCCTATTCATTGTGTTTTATTAGACTGGCAGCTCATTCTGGTAATTGTGGGCTCTGTGCTTGGAGGACTGCTGCTCATAGCCATCATCCTTCTACCAGTAGTAGCTACCCAGTAAGTTTCTTACCAATAACAATAACATCTTTCATTTGCCCCCATAAATGTGAGAAAGTGTTTTTCCTCATTTTGATTTAGGCTTTATTTTAGATGCAAATGCAATTAAAATCAAGAGAATTTGTTCATGTCTGACAGACACAATAGTGAATTCAAATATTATTTTACTGCTGTGATTTCAGAAAATTAAACATAAGCTTCAAGAAGAGCAAAAGTGCAGAAATGGAAAAACCCTACACTAACCCGAGTTCTGCCGCACAACCGATGGCTAGCAACAAGTTGGGCCACAGCCAGGGAGTCTCATTTAACAGGTCAGGCAATGGCAATTCAGGTTTTCAGAATGGTGGGGCGCCTGTGTTCCCACGAGCTGCCACCACCACCAACAGCTGGGACAACAGGACCAACCTGGAGATGAAACCAAGCAACGGCCGACAAAACTTTGGACATATGAACAGTGGTTCGGTGAGTATGTCTCTGTGTGTATAGAGAAGAAATACCCTCATCAGGCTTTTTGGTTTCTTAGTGTTTGGCATTAAATTCACTCTCTCTTTTTTTCCTCTATAGCGGTTATATGATGAATCATACGATCAGGCTCAATCTCAGAACAACTCTTATGCCCAGAATCAACCTACAATGAACCCGTATACTCAGAACCAAGGCCAGAGCAACCCGTACTACACACACGATGATGGAAGACGCTACTAGTAGTACAAAATCAGAAAGGCTCACTATACAATGACAGGTTTATGTTTTTAAATGTATTTTATAATTACTGTATGTAATGAACCTTATTGAATCTTATGTATCTGACTACAGTACAAACAGTCATAAACCAGTCATGTCTGATCGTGACTACTTTATATCAAGTTGGTGGCATGATTTTGAGGATTAGTCTCATTTTTTTTTTAATCTGTTTTGGTTCATTGAAGTATGAATTACTGAAGAGTTGTCTATTCAAACTGAATGAGAAACCTGGACGTTCATGTCCAAATATAATGCGATAATGAGGAGCTGCTTAATATTGTTGTGTTATACGATTAATGCTTCCTTCATGTATGAATTCACAATTTCTTTTTTTCATGTAAAAATTTTTTGTAATGAACTGAAATTTGATGTTTAATTCAGTTTTTGTGAATGACACAAGTTTCTTCTAATAAAATTATAAGAACCTGTTGCACATGTGTGTGCGTGTGTGTCAAAGATGTAGCCTTTTTGTCAAATCTGGTCACTTCCAATTACAACAAGGATATCGGTATCCAGTAAGGGTCAATCCCAGGAAGAGCAAAGATACTGCGAAGGGCCCTCAAGCTCTGAGCCTAAAGAATAGACTGTCCACAGTGTGAAAGGGGAATTTATTTAAATATTAAATTAAATATTTCTTTAAATATTTAATATTTATTAAAATTACATGCATACATGTACATTTCATACATACACACACACACACACACACACATACATATATATATATATATATATATGTGTGTGTGTATATATTAGGGGTGCAACTATATTCGTATCGATATTGAACCGTTCGATACAGTGCTTTCGGTTCGGTACGCATATGTATCGAACAATACAACATTTGTAATTTATTTTATCAATTTTCCTTCTGACGATGCTGTCTGTGTTGAGCGCTCAGTGAATCTGTGTTCGACTACTCCGCCTAGGCTGCACTGTCGAGCGCAGATCCACTGAGCGCTCAACACAGACAGCATAGTCAGAAGGAAGAGCGCAGGGCAAGCTAGCGAGACAGAAGTTAAGCTATCCTTGCAACAGGCAAATTGAACCTCATTCAGATCTGGCGTTTGGAATTATTTTGGTTTTCATGTGACGTATGACCCTGAAGGTAAGCGAGTCATGGACTAAAGTAAAACAGTATGTTGGATGTGCCATGCAATGCTCAATTACATTGGTGTGAACTAGTGTGTTAGCGCAGTTAGCTTGTTAACGTGTTGGCCGTCTAGCCCCATGCACGGAGCGATCGGCGGTAGCTCGTTAACGGAGATTTGCCGTGTTGTGGCGTTAAGGTCATTTCAACGAGATTAACCTGAAAGCACTAGTGGGAACACAACGAATATGACTGCACATTTACGCCGACATCATCCTAGTGCAAAGACAAGTGGAAGCAGACAAAAAAAAGCAAGCATGCTACTAACTTTAGCCGAGTCATTTAGACAGCTGTTAGCACATGATTCTCCTTATGCTGCTGAGAATATAGCCCAGAAGAAGCGGATAGTATAGCTTTTATTTTGGAAAGAGACATTTCTCTGTAATAAACTCTCTTTTCCAAAGATGAGTGATTCCTCAATCAGATACAGGGCTTGCAATATCGCTAGCCCGACGTCCCGGAGCTAGCGATTTTTTCAGTCGGGCTACCAAAATCTATCTCTTCCCTGCCCGTCGGGCTATTGTAGGAAAAATATATGTCAATGCTTTTGCATTCTTTCGGAAATGTAGCTGGGTAATTATGTCATTGGCATCGGTGAGCCACTGTCAATATGTGACATATTGAAGTCGCGTTTGAATTTGCGCTTGTTTTTTTGCTTTCACTTTGCAATCGTGCGAACTGTGTATAGAGAGCGACAGCACTGATCTGTGAGTGATGATAATTTGTGCACCAATTCCTCTGACATCGTCTTATTAATCGTTAGCTTACTATGCAAACATGACAAGTGAAATCTCCCGCAGCTTAAACATGTGAGAGGTTGATCGCGCAGAGAATCGCTGAGCTTATGTGAGTGCGTGTGTAAAAGCATTTCAGTTCTGCTGAGCCAAATAAGACAGGTCAGGGTGAAGAAGTGACAGCCAAAGAAAAGCTTACCACAAAACGGAGAAGTTATGACAAATCAGACTATAAGGCAAAAAGAAAGTGCAGCTTCATGGTTTCATGGACAAAAGAATTTCTGTGGCTGCAATATGACGAGCTAAATAACCAGGGCTGCACATAAGTGGTCCGCAGGTGCGCATTCGCTGTCAAAATAAAAAACACGCACAAGGGTTAGGGTTAAATTTAAAAACTGTACTTTTGAGTTAAAATATATATTTATAATTTTAATAAATGACAAATTAAAAATGCATGAACGTTTTTTTGTATCGAAAAAATATCGAACCGTGACACCAAAGTATCGAACCGAACCGTGAATTTTGTGTATCGTTGCACCCCTAATATATATGTATATATGTATATATATGTAAGAACAAGATCTGGGCCATCATCACGCCCGTGATCAGGTATCCTGCTGGGGTAATAGGCTGGCCAAAGGAGGAGATAGAAGCCACTGACATAAAGACAAGAAAGCTCCTTACCATGCATGGAGGGTTTCACCCCAAGTCCAGCACCCTGAGGCTGTACGCTAAGCGGAAGGAAGGGGGCCGGGGACTGGTGAGTGTCAGCACCACAGTCCAGGATGAGACAACGAACATCCAAGAATACATTGGGAAGATGGCCCCAACTGACCGAGTGCTCAGTGAATACCTCAGGCAGCGGAAACCCAAGAAAGAGGAGGGAGACGAGGAACCATCGTGGAAGGACAGGCCCCTGCACGGTATGTACCACCGGCAGATAGAGGAGGTGGCTGATATCCAGAAATCCTACCAGTGGCTGGACAAAGCTGGACTGAAAGACAGCACAGAGGCACTAATCATGGCAGCACAAGAACAAGCTCTGAGCACAAGATCCATAGAGGCTAGGGTCTATCACACCAGGCAAGACCCCAGGTGCAGGCTGTGTAAAGATGCCCCAGAGACAATCCAGCACATAACAGCAGGGTGCAAGATGCTAGCAGGCAAGGCATACATGGAACGCCATAACCAAGTGGCCGGCATAGTGTACAGGAACATCTGTGCCAAGTATAATCTGGAAGTCCCGAGGTCAAAATGGGAGATGCCCCCAAGGGTGGTGGAGAATGACCGAGCTAAGATCCTGTGGGACTTCCAGATACAGACGGACAAAATGGTGGTGGCTAACCAACCGGACATAGTGGTGGTAGACAAACAGAAGAAGACGGCCGTAGTGATCGATGTAGCGGTTCCGAATGACAGCAATATCAGGAAGAAGGAACACGAGAAGCTGGAGAAATACCAAGGGTTCAGAGAAGAGCTCGAGAGGATGTGGAGGGTGAAGGTAACGGTGGTCCCCGTGGTAATCGGAGCACTAGGTGCGGTGACTCCCAAGCTAGCCGAGTGGCTCCAGCAGATCCCGGGAATAACATCGGAGATCTCTGTCCAGAAGAGCGCAGTCCTGGGAACAGCTAAGATACTGCGCAGGACCCTCAAGCTCCCAGGCCAAGGATAAACTGCCCGCAGGGGCGTGCTGGGTGTTATTATGTATATATATATATATATATATATATATATATATATATATATATATATATATATATATATATATATAGATATATATATATATCAGAATCAGAATACTTTATTGATCCCTGGGGGAAATTATTTTATATATATATATATATATATATATATATATGTGTGTATATATATATATATATATATATATATATGTATATATATATATATATAATTAACGATAATATAAAGTTATGCACAAAAGGAATTACTAATGTAAAAAAAAAAGTGGTTTTCTTTATAAATGTTTATATATAAATATATTTTATGCCCCCTTGAGACAAAGCACGTACAAACACCAAAAAACATTTCTAGCGTTAACTGAACTTCCAAAACAGAGCTCCCTACATCACTTAAATTACACAATTGAAAGCATATGTGTATTGTTTGTGTATTTATACACAAGCACTCATATATATTCAAATAATTTTTTTTTTAAAAGTTCATTTACCTGTTACTACCACACACCAAATCCGGTCGTTGGTACTTCCTGGCTTGTGTGCCACTAGGTAACAAAAGCTCAACACTGCGCCCAGCATCCTGGAGCACCATAAATATACTTTATTTATTCATTCCACATAAAATTTTATAAATAAATCATATAATTCAAAAAACATTTATTCACATTTCAACTTTTAGCTATTTAAATTTTCAGCATTTTACTTTTAAACAATTTTAAAGTGAAACAACACAAAACACTGCAAACCACAACACAATTAAATATAAATTACAATATGAAAACAAAAAGAACATGCATATTCTCTGTCATATGGGCCTGCATAAATAAAATTCTGAATCCTTTATCAACTGAAAATAGTTGTGGATGATCACTATACCTTTCTAATGTGACGTTGTTGTCCCGGCTCTCTTTCTCTTTCTCTCCCTCCCACTCTGTTTCTGTGCTACTGCGAGTGTAACTACCGCCCCTACCCCCTCTTTCAGGTCCCCTCTTTAGGTCAAAGGGGCAGATCCAGCCAAAGCCCTTCATTCTTCAATGGAGGGAAGGCTAATCAACGGCGTAGCAAACAACCCGGAGCTGTACGACCCCAGCTGCTTTCTGTACCGAGACAGGAATATAAAGGACCGAGCTTGGAGGAAGATATGTGAAGAGATCGGGCAACCTGGAAAGTTCATTCATTTCTCTTTTTAAATTTTTGACTGACCGTTGAAGGAAATTTCCGTCCCCGGTTTCCTCCAAGGCGTGAGCGATAAGCAGAGTTTTGTCCTTTCCTTATAAGACTCCTAATTATTCAAAGTAACACTCAGGTATGCCGTTCAGCTGGGTTAGTTACGATATCGGGAGCAGTTAGGAGAACAAAGTGATACAGAGACTGTTCACATTGCTTTCCCAGAATCAACTCAAAGGTTTATTTGGTACACAGCAGTTTATATAGAGAAAAAAAGGTTCGTGTGTCAGCTTTCCCAGTTCAAACCGGTACAGACTAAATAAGGAAACGTCTTCCTGCCTTCTGAGCAAAGTATCCCTTGTGTAGTTTATCAGTTCAGCTACAATTTATGATCATCCCAGCAAAATACACTCCTAAACATAGAATACAGAGTTCTTTCATTAGTGAATTCTGAAACAAACCACCTGGCCTTTAACGAGCCTTTTCCAGGAGATAAAGAAAAAGGGAGGATGGGAGTAAGGAAGTGGTCTCGTCTCTGTGGTGTTTTCGACCTTGGGGTACCAGCCTGTGAGTCTTACACATTAATTCTTGGGTCAGAGAGAAAGAGAAAAACAACTAGTAAATGGGCCTTATTGAGTAACAGTTTTCACTACAAAGCAATATCCTGTAAATGCTACCGTGGTATCAAAATATCACAACAACCGTAATAAATAAATCTGTAATAAACTCTCTTTTCCAAAGATGAGTGATTTCTTGATCAGATAGATTTATTTTTTTTTATTATTTTGTTGTTTCAGCAACATTAAATTTAAAAACTGTACTTTTGAGTTAAAATATATATTTATAATTTTAATGAATGAAAAATTAAAAAAGGCATGAACATTTTTTTGTATCGAAAAAATATCGAACCGTGACACCAAAGTATTGAACCGAACCGAACCGTGAATTTTATCGTTGCACCCCTAGTGGTTATGTGGTGGTTATATCTTTTACTAGAGCAATGTTATTCTCTCAGTGTAATGGAACATTTTGTATTCCTTTACTTTGTACAGTTTTACAAAAAAGAAAGAGAGAGAGACTTTATTTTCATCATTAAATCCTGCCAAACACAACAAGTAGCCTGTTTCTTGGAGGATGAGGTGCTGTGAATAAAGAATGTTAAGCTAGCTGTATAGCTGAAATTATGTTGCCTGCAACAAACTTTAGTGAGAACAGCATATAGAGTAATTAACCATTTAGCTTTGACACCACACCCGTGCAGTCAATTGGCTTCCTAACAACATTCAATCAGCATAAAAATACTCAAAGGAACAGGGCACTTGAAAACATGAGAGGAACTACTATTACTCACTAGCGGTTATTGATAGGGCCACATGGGCGGTTGCCCAGGGCGACATCGTGGTGGGGGTGGCATCACAGGCATCTCCAAAAAAAAAGTTGCTGGTACTCATACTGCCCCGACATCAGCGAGCGTTTTGGAGATGGCATAGGCACCGGTCGGTTTTCTGCCGCCCATTTGCTGGGAGTAAGGGCGCCCTCCATTTGCGAGGTGCGCCTGCTGCTTGCGGCACAGGGAGGAGAGGGTGGGGTGGCAGGGGATTCGCTGGCTGGAACAACATCTAATAACCAACTCGCAAAATAAAACAAAATAAAAACAAACAAACAAACACCAAAGCAGCAGACATTATGATACAGATTTTTATGATACACTTTTTTTTTTTTCGAAATTCGATAAAGAGAGCACGAGAGCCCTCGGTACGCCTGCTTGCTGCTGTGCTGAAGTCAAAGTAAACTTTATTGTGACCTCTGCTATATACAGGCGAGGCCCAAGTTACATCAGTGCAAGTAAACAAACAATAAATATAAGAAGAGTAAGAAAATAAATATATACTTTAGGACTAGGAGTAAAGGGATCAATAACAATTTAAAATTTATAATTTACAGCAGAGATGTGCAGTAACGCAGTAACTTGTAATGTGTTAGTGTAATGCGATTACTTTTTTCAAGTAATGAGTAAAGTAAGGGATTACTATTGCAAAAACGGTAATCAGATTACCGTCACTTTCCCGCAGGAACGCTGCGTTACTGCGTTACTAAAACCGTGATTTTAGTAGAATGTCTCATGACAGTGACGTTCGCAAGTGCGACGTTCGTGACAACAGCTGTGTGCAGATCAACAATGGATAATATATCGAGTGCGGGAGAGAGTATGAGCGTGCAGCGTTTAAAGCGTGGAAGTACTGACCTTACTTTGAGTTTGATTCCATAAAAAGTGACAAAAACATTAGTGTCCGTTGTGCGTGGGAAGAAAACTTCTTTTTACAGTGAAAAAAAAACCCCTAAACTTCCAAGCAAGCACCGAGTGCGCTACGACGTAATGGGAAACTTACAGAGAAACTCGCGGATTCTTCCACTGACCGCTGCTGCACACCTGCACCAGGGTAAACCTCCGCCTACCCTACTCCTGCTTTACAGGTGATAATAGAGCAACAGGACCGCTGAGTCTTTGACTTTATTTATTTTCTGCTGTGTTTTACTTGCATCTATTTGAAAGAGTGAGTGTAAACAAAAAAAATTCTTTTATGTGCTGGAATGTGCAGAAAATAGGTTTAAATATTAAACAAATTTCTTCCAGTCAGAGAATGTTGCATATAATAAAATTTTTGCTTGATGCATGAAGTTAAAAGATTAAAACTAATAAAACAAGTTTTAAAAAGAGACTTTTTCATTTGTTTACATTTTGTATGATGGATTATGTAGAAAAAGTAGAATTGGGCTGAAAGATCTATCGCTTTATCACCTATTCAGGTTGTAAATCGTGTTTTTAAAAAGTAACTAAGTAATTAATTACTTTTGAAAATAAGTAATCAGTAAAGTAACGGGATTACTTTTGGGGGGAAGTAATCAGTAATTAGTTACTGTAGTCATGATTTGAATCCTGGGTTGTGTGATTATATGGTCCACTATTGTAGCTCTGATATCATCAGCAATTCTATTTCTTACTCTTCCTACCCTTCGTCACCCCCCTCCTCATCTTCCTCTCCCCCTCCTCGTCTTCCTCTTGCTCCTCCTTGTCCTTGTCGTCCTCTTCATCCTACTTCTTCACCTCCACGTCCTCTTCCTCGGCCTCCTCTACTTCTCACTCTTTCTGCTCCCTCCATTGTACTCCGCACACACAGCTTACCTGTATTATAGTGCTTAGGCGGTAATATTTTTTTATTGCTTTTATCGTTAACTCGGTTTCCCTGGGTCTTTTCCCGCATGTTATGAATAAATCTTCTTTTATTTTGGTACATGTACAGATTTAATTTTGTTGTATTTCTACGCGACACCTTAAAATATTGGGGGTTCACTGGTATAAATATAAAGGTGGTTTGTTTTTTTTTCAGTGATTTGGCTGAAAAGACACATCTGAATCCTTTTATAGGATGGATGCTTTAGGAAGAGTTTAATCATTTTAAGTCATATTTATTTAATTTACATACAGATAAAGCATAAGGGCACACACAATATTCCCACACAATTCATCATCAATCTGTGACAATTCTATTTGTAATTTGTGTTTGTTTTAACCACTGGAGGGCACCAGAGTTTTACTGACAAACATTTTTGAAACATCCGTGCTACTCATGAAGTAAAGAAGTGTCATGCTTTGTGCATCCACGGGATGTCAGCTTTCCTTTCCAGGCATGTTGTCTGTAGATGATAATAATAACAAGAAGAAGCACTTGTTTCTTATATCCTGTAAACACTGGGGTGGTTAGGATTATCCATGTTAATTCTCTCAACCAGCTCCAAGCAGACCAAAGCAAAGTACACACCACTAACCTTACCTGACTGATAAAAATTCTCCATAATTTTTGCTGCACATACAGTGGCTTACAAAAGTATTCGGCCCCCTTGAACTTTTCCACCTTTTGTCACATAACAGCCACAAACATGAACCAATTTAATTGGAATTCCACGTGAAAGACCAATACAAAGTGGTGTACACGTGGGAAGTGGAACGAAAATCATACATGATTCCAAACATTGTTTTTACAAATAAATAACTGAAAAGTGGGGTGTGTGTAATTATTCAGCCCCCTGAGTCAATACTTTGTAGAACCACCTTTTGCTGCAATTACAGCTGCCAGTATTTTAGGCTATGTCTCTACCAGCTTTGCACATCTAGAGACTGAAATCCTTGCCCATTCTTCTTTGTAAAACAGCTCCAGCTCAGTCAGATTAGATGGACAGCATCTGTGAACAGCAGTTTTCAGATCTTGCCACAGATTCTCGATTGGATTTAGATCTGAGCTTTGACTGGGCCACTCTAACACATGGATGTGTTTTGTTTTAAACCATTCCATTGTTGCCCTGGCTTTATGTTTAGGGTCTTTGTGAACCTCCCCCCCAGTCTCGAGTCTTTTGCAGACTCCAAGAGGTTTTCTTCCAAGATTGCCCTGTATTTGGTTCCATCCATCTTCCCATCAACTCTGACCAGCTTCCCTGTCCCTGCTGAAGAGAAGCACCCCCAGAGCATGATGCTGCCACCACCATATTTCAAGGTTCAAGGTTCTTTATTTGTCACATGCATAGTTATACAAGTATAACACACAGTGAAATGTAGCCTGACACGCTCCTCGACATGTGCAAACATTGGGGGGGGAGGGGGGGGGGGTGTAGAGGAAGAACATATATATATATATATATATATATATATATATATATATATATATATATATATATATATATATATTTGACAGTGGGGATGGTGTGTTCAGAGTGATGTGCAGTGTTATTTTTCCGCCACAGCGTTTTGCATTTTGGCCAAAAAGTTCCATTCTGGTCTCATCTGACCAGAGCACCTTCTTCCACATGTTTGCTGTGTCCCCCACATGGCTTGTGGCAAACTGCAAACGGGACTTCTTATGGTTTTCTGTTAACAATGGCTTTCTTCTTGCCACTCTTCCATAAAGGCCAACTTTGTGCAGTGCACGACTAATAGTTGTCCTATGGACAGATTCCCCCACCTGAGCTGTAGATCTCTGCAGCTCGTTCAGAGTCACCATGGGCCTCTTGGCTGCATTTCTGATCAGCGCTCTCCTTGTTCGGCCTGTGAGTTTAGGTGGTGCCACAGTTGTGCCATACTCCTTCCATTTCTGAATGATCGCTTGAACAGTGCTCCGTGGGATGTTCAAGGCTTGGGAAATCTTTTTGTAGCCTAAGCCTGCTTTAAATTTCTCAATAACTTTATCCCTGACCTGTCTGGTGTGTTCTTTGGACTTCATGGTGTTGTTGCTCCCAATATTCTCTTAGACAACCTCTGAGGTCATCACAGAGCAGCTGTATTTGTACTGACATTAGATTACACAGGTGCACTCTATTTAATCATTAGCACTCATCAGGCAATGTCTATGGGCAACTGACTGCACTCAGACCAAAGGGGGCTGAATAATTACGCACAGCCCACTTTATAGTTATGTATTTGTAGAAAATGTTTGGAATCATGTATGATTTTCGTTCCACTTCTCACGTGAACACCACTTTGTGTTGGTCTTTCACGTGGAATTCCAACAAAACTGATTCATTTTTGCGGCTGTAATGTGACAAAATGTGGGAAAGTTCAAGGGGCCAAATACTTTTGCAAGCCAGTGGCTACTAAGGAATCTCTGCTTCCTGTGGAAATTGAGCCTGTTCCCTGTCTTGGTATTCGAGTTCAGTCTGTTGTTGGTGTGGAAGCTCAGATACTTATATTTCTCTACCACATCAACATCTTCATCCAGCATGTACATGGGTCATGTCACCACTCTCTTCCTTCTGAAGATGATGTTTTTCACACTCAGAGGCTTTGGATGCCTCCCAGACCACTCCACAAAATCATCCACTAGTGATGTGGACTCCTCCTCCTGCCCATCACTAATACATCCAACCACTGTAGAATCAGAATTAGAGTATTTCTGCAGCTGTACTAAAAGTTAACAACAAACACTGTAATATAATTTATAACAGCAACGTACAACAACAGAAAAACAGTAACTTTATGCACAGCAGATGTACCAATTGGAAAACCACATGATTTCCTCATTTGTCTTGAAATAATTCAGAACCTGATATTTCGAGCGCTGGTAAATTCAGTTGATTGGACATGATTTGGAAAGGTCCTGCATATGTACATATGGCATTGACAATGCAGATCAGAGCACAAACCAAGCAATTAGGTCCAAAGAAATGTCTGCAGACATTGTATTGAGGCACAGATTTGGGGAAGGGTACAGAAAAAACAAATTGCAGCATTGAAGGTCCCAATGAGCAGAGTTGCCTCCATCATGTGTAAATGGAAGTAGTTTGGAACCCCCAGGACTTTTCCTAGAGCTGGCTGCCCGGGCAATCTGAACATTCGGGGTAGAAGGGCATTAGTCAAGGATATGCCCAAGAACCACTGGGTTCTTGCTCCTATTTGTGTAACATTATAAACATTTGTGTTTATTTGTGTAACATTATATTTGTGTAACATTATAAAACCAAACAAGGTAAAGCAAGTCCTGAGAAGTCTGCTGAATGTGAAGAACAAAATCTGGTCAATCAGCACCCATGCCCTGCCGGTGTTCAGATACCCTGCTGGGATAATCAGCTGGTCAAAGAAGGCGATAGAAGCCACTGATATCAAGACAAGGAAGCTCCTTACCATGCACGGAGGGTTTCACCCTAAGAGTGTACATCAAGCAGAAGTGAAGCAGGTTGAGGACTAGAGTGTCAGAACTATGATCTATGAGTACATCATGAAGATCCCCACAACTGATGATGTGCTTAGTGAATACCTCCGTCAGCAGACCCGAGAAAAAACAGGAGCAAGAAGAGGAACCGTTATAGAAAGGTGTGTGTGTGTGTGTGTGTGTGTGTGTGTGTGTGTGTGTGTGTGTGTGTGTGTGTGTGTGTGTGTGTGGACAGAGAAAGAGTTAATTATAATTCCAAAATACTAAATTATGTCAATTTCTGTTATTTTTTCTTTTTAGGGGTAGGCTTCAATCTTAAATGTGGGATTGACATAATTTTAACAATTTCAGAGAGAAGCTTTTCTCACAGACCTCTCACTCATGCAGTATTGTTCACTAGGCTTAGTTTCATTTATTCTGGAAGAACATTGATCATTATATATTTCTCCTGCAAGGAGACATCCATTTGTGCTATAAAGCAATTGAGCAGAGTTGCTTTGACAAGGTCATACACTGTAGTAATAAAGTGCAATAAAGAAGTTGGCAGAAACTGTCAGAAAATGTGATGATGTTTCAGTGATGTGGCACCATTTGACACTAAGGCAGCATCTTTGACTTATTGTTGTTTGTGTGTGCTGGAAGGGAGGGGATTTAGGGACATGAAAGACCTGTGTGAAAAATTGTTAGCTTGTTTTGATTGTGCAAAAATTGCTGACAATATTTAATAGTGTATATTGTGCAAAAAATACAACTGTCAAAATGCAACAGCATTAACTATGATTAATACTGATGCTGTGTGATGTTGTATCTTGCATGATTAAATCTCATGCAAATCACAATTTTTTTATATACACTTAGACACTTTACTAATTAGATCTTGGTAGTACTAAGCTAAACCCCCCTTTTCCGTCATTCTTTGTGGCATACACTACTGGTCAAAAGTTTTAGAACACCCCAATTTTTCCAGCTATTCTTTCCAATTTAAGTTGTTCAAGTCCAGTGAATAGCTGGAAATGGTACAAAGGTAAGTGGTGAACTGCCAGAGGTAAGGTAAGGTTTCCCAAAACTGAAGAAACGTGTACAAATCAGAATTTGTTATGTGAAGGCTGTATGCAGGCAGGAAAAGGACCTAAAATGCAGACAGTCTGAGACAAAAGGTGAACTTAAATACAGCTTTAAGTAGTGATGGGACGTTCTGTATCGAGGCTTCGGAGCGTGTGTCGAGTAATGGAGGGGGCGTTTCCACGAAGCGCGTATCGAGGCTTGCTTCATTTATGGGAGGAGCTGAAAATGATGACGTCCGAAGCCTCGCTGCCCGGCTGTACCACGTGACTGGTTCATGAAGCGGTTCGAATTTTTTCCGCGAGCTATGACAGCGATATAAACCCCTCAGACTTCATTCAAAATGTGGGTGTTTGATGGAGAGTTGCGGTTAGTGAGAGTTTGGAGACAGTTTGGAGGTTTATGAGAGTGAAGAGAGAAAGTCAGGAGAGAATGGAGCCAGCTAAGAAGAGGAGGATGTCCTCCCCTGTGTGGGAACATTTTGAGCTTATATCTCCCAACAAGGTATGTGAATTTCCACAGAAGATGTATTTTCATAATACTGATGGTGCAATAAAACCTATGTTAGGCTGTCTGTACTTTTGTACAAGGTGAGGTGTTTGCTATGTGCCAGGGAGCTGGGATATAACAACAACACCTCATCCATGCTTAGGCACTACAGAGCTTTGCATGAGAATAAGGGGAACACCGATTGTGGAGCAAGACCAGGTGAGCCATCAAATGCAATGATAATATAGCATGCTGTAATGTTACTAAATGATATAACAATATCATACAATGCAATAAGTGATGTGTGTGATATTTATATTTGTGCTTTGTTTTTATTGTCTTTCCATACTGCCAGCATAAATATACACAGTATACTGCCATCACTACAATATAGATATTTTACACACTCCTTTTGTTGTTGACATTTACAGGCTGTGTGCAAAATGCCACACTCTTCAAATTCATGCCAGCTATTATTTTTACGTCCAGTAGGTGTCCTACTAGAGCAAATGAAGCTTCATGAAGCTTCGCGTTGGGGTGAACCAATTGGATGAAAAGCTTCAGTGCTTCATGGGGCTTCATCTGCCCATCACTAGCTTTAAGGCTGAACTCCAAAAGTAACAAAACTGAGACTCTAAGGTAAACTTATGCAGACAGAGAAACACAGGGCTTAAATACACAGAGGGAGCAATCAGGGAATGGGTAACAGGAGGGAAACACAGCTGGGGCAAATCAGGCCTAACGAGACAAAGGAAGCAAAACCAGACGCATTTACATGAGACATGGACTTTCAAAGTAAAACAGGAAACCTAACACAGAGACGCGAACTTGACAAAGGGATACAGCTGACAGGGGAGACAGAGCAACTAGAGAACACAGAGACATAAACCATAAGATAGAACTCTAACAAAGAAACCAAAGACTAGAAAGGATAAATAATATAATAAACTCAAAACCCTGGGTCAACGACCCAGGCATCCTAACAGAATTATACAAAAAGGCCCTTTTCAGGGAACAGAAACCAGGCCATTTTACCATTTTACCTTCCTATCAGCTCAAAGCAGTCTGGTCATTCTCCTCTGACATCAGTAAGACATTCTGACCCAGAGAACTGCTGCTCACTGGATATTTTCTCTTTTTTAGATCTTTGAAAAAAAATCCCAGTAGATCAGCAGTTTCTGACATACTAATTTCAACCTGCCTGGCAGCATCAACCATGCCTCAATCATAGTCATTACATTTCCAACAAAATTTAAAATGTATAAATTCCTAATGTTTTATATAGAACTAAAAAATAACTACTTCCAGCTACTTAAAAGGAACCAATAATCGATGCTTTAACTTAGTTAACCTTTTTTTTTTTATAATCTTACACAAATATGACAAGTTGCTTTTTCTTGCTGACATAGACAACATTCCAACAATTAAAAGTTAATCTTAGATCAAGTTTATGTAAAATAGCTGGCCATAAAAAGCTGTATAACTCCATCTCAGATCACTCCTTCCTTGATTGGTCTGAGCCATACATCTACTATCTGAAGTCATTCTCTTTTGGGTTTGGGAGAGTAAGGGCACAGATTTAACATGAGCATACATACTTTGTCAAACTAACGCCAGACCTGAGGAAGACAAGATCACTCCAAAAGAAAATAGAGCTTTAAATTATGGACCTTAAAGGTCTTCATCTTCTAATTCTTTTGCTGCTGTTCCAGGGATTTAAACTTGTTCAAGGTAGGTGTGCACTCTTCATTTCAAGAAAGCATACTTTTAGGTAAGTAATACACTAGTAGTACAATAAAAAGGGGAAAACTGTGTTATACCAGTGATTTTTTTCACCAAAATGTGTAATTTCTGTAAGTGATTTGAGTTCTAAAATCTGAAAAAAGTTAATACTTTTAACCACTACCTAAAATAAATGCTATAATTTAATGTAAAAATCTCAGTTAACTGAACTTAAACAAAAAGTACATTTTTAAAAATCTGAAAACATGTTGTGTACTTACAAAACTAAAATAATATTTTTTAAAAAACAAGAAACTACTGTATGTTTTTGGTTTTAATTTTTAGCAGTTTGGTTTAATCCAGTCTAATAACTTCAGTTCCTATTTATTTATAAATCACCAAATCACAACAACAGTTCCCTCAAGGTGCTTTATATCATGAGCTTAAGACCACATATTAATACAAAGAGAAAAAAAAAAAAGAAAAGATGTGGCAAAATCATATCACCCTCTCATGAGCAAGAGGTTTGGTGTTGGTGGAAAAGAAAAACTCTCTTTTAACAGGAAGAAACCTCTGGGAGAACCAGGCTCAGGGAAGGATGGCCATCTACTGCAACCTGTTGGTGTGAGGGGAGAAAGAGAGCCACAGATTAATAATAACTAATAGTTAAATGCAGAGAGGTGTGTAAACACACAGTGAGTGAGAAAGGTGACTGAAGAAGAAACACACAATGCATCATGGGAAGCCCCGAGCAGCCTACACCTATTGCAGCACAACTAAGGGAGAATCACCTTATCCAGCTTTAACTATATGCTTTATCAAACAGGAAAGTTTTAACCATAATCTTGAAAGTAGAGAGGGTGTCTGTCTGTCAAATCCAAACAGGAAGCTGGTTCCACAGAAGAGGGGCCTGAAAACTGAAGGCTCCGCTTCCCATTCTGCTTTTAAATACTCTGGGAACAACAAGTAAGCCTTCAGTCTAAGAGCGAAGTGATCCAGGGTGATCTAATAAATTTTAACATTTTTAAACAACAACAGAGCAAACTCATTCTTAACTAAAACCAAACTGCAATCAAAACTAAATGATTAACCACAAATTTCATTTAGAAAAATGAAGCAGAATTAAAATAGCTAGCTTTTCTACTAAGTACACGAATTCAGTTAACGTTGTGCTAAATTAAAGTTTGATAATGAGTTTAAAATGATGGTCTCATAATCTCCTGGGTCATAAGTTGGACTGCTGAGGTGTTAATTAGTCATGTTTAAAACGCCGACTCACATGTTTAAAGTTCAGAAGCTGCACACGGAGGAAGTAGCTCTCATAAACATAGTAACTCATTTGTGAAGAAAACTATAAAACATGTTCATCTTACTTAAGAAACGTGGACTTCAAGCAATTAAATATCAGCTAGCTGCCTGATTTCCACCTATTTTTTATATGTATATTTTGTAAACGATTTCTAACCAAATCTGTGCATGTGAAGCACACATGCTGGCCATTAAAAAAAGAAAGAAAGATATTTTATCTCTCTACAGGAAGTTGTGGAAGTGATCAGTTTCAGTGCAACAATGGACAATGCATCGACATAGGCTGGAGGTGTGACGGAACGAAAGACTGCACAGATGATTCAGATGAGCTGAACTGTCGTAAGCATCGCAAACAATCACAGAAAAAAATCCCTTTAAGAAGTCAGACATATGTTGGTACATGTGCTCTTGCTAATGTAACAAAAATAAAACAAAGAGAAGAAATGTGAAGCCAAGCATAAACTGTATGACTTACATTTCTTTTGTATCCTAAACAACTGTTTTGCTCCTTTTGTTGCAGCACCTCCGTCGTGCACCTCACAGGAATTTAAATGTGTGACAAGCGGTGAATGCATCCCATCAGGATTTGTCTGCGATGGGGAGGAGGACTGCATCGACGGCTCAGATGAGCAAAGAACCTGTGGTATGCAGAATGAATGCTTGAACGTGGCATCAAAGAACAGAGAAATGAACAAACACTTTTGTTTGTCCTGAAAACTGTCATAATCACAAGACAAAAAAAATGTGTACTTATAATGAAGTAATGAAGACTTAAACTAGGTGGCCTCTAAAGGTATTGTTCATAATTTCAAAAGGAACAGAAACTATACAAAATAAAAAAAAAGTTGATTCTTTAAATGATCTGTAAAAGAAGCTATCTAAACTAAGCATTTCAAGTATCTAATGTTAAAACTTAGGTCTTCCAATATTCATGAATTTAAAGTTAACACTGTGGTTTATTCATTACACAAACCCGTTATAACAGACAGTCTACATTATGAACCATTTCTTTTGTAAAGTCTATGTTTGGCTTTCAGTGTGGCAAAGACTTATTGAACCAAGAAGTAATTCTATAATCACATTACGCTCCTTGTTAGAAGTCTAATTCTCCCACAAAGTGGATTTTTGAAACAAGCCTAGCTTCATATTTTTGGTTCAGGTGGACGGACCTGCAGCCCAAACCAGTTCACCTGTCGGGAGGGCCAGTGTATCCCCAGCAAGTACAGATGTGACCACGTAAAGGACTGCGTGGACAACTCTGATGAGAATAACTGCAGTAAGAGTTTTAGATCTAGATGTAACCGGCCATGGTTACTTTACTAGATGATAGTATTCTAATTGTAATGGAGGAACTACTTGTTGTTTGCAGACTATCCACAATGCACTGAGAAAACCTGTGCCAACGGGGCCTGTTACAACAACTCACAGCACTGCAATGGACGAGAAGACTGCAGAGACGGCTCTGATGAATTCAACTGTAGTGAGTAGATAACGCTTCTTGTTTTCAACTCCACCAAAGTAGGAAAAAAAATTTTATTTATCTCAAAATTTCAAGTTATGTCTGAGCAAGTCAGACTTTCAACATACTGAACTCAAGATTTCCACCTACTATGTCAATCCAAACTTTGCGATATGTAACTTGAACTTTTGAGATTGACAACTTAAAATTCTGAGTTAGTGAGTCAGAATTTTAAGATACCAATCTGAAATTTGAACTCACCAACAGGAGAAAAACATTTTTCAGTTGTGGAAACTAGCTTCCATTGTCTTGTCTGCACCTTTAAAATTCAACACTTTTCTTACCTATCTTACCTTTACATGCCTTAAAGTGCCGAGCACAGCTAAGTCAACATGTTGAGTTACATGTCTCAAAAGTTCGACTCAAAACTTCAGGTTAATTGTGAGCAAGTCAAACTTTTGTCACACTAAACTCAGAATTTCAAGATACTTGAGATACCAACCTGATGTTGGGCCTCATGGACGGCAAAAAAATTCTTCAGTAGCAGAAATAGGCTTCTGTAGTCTCTTCTGCGTCTAATTTAACAAAAATTCTAATAAATTTATGTATATTTATACTTTTTCTATTAATTATATTTTTAAAATATGCTATTACCTAAATTTTATTAGTGTTCTCCTGTTGTATAAACATAGCAAAAAGCCATTTCCAGACACCATATTTGTTTGGCCTCTAATGGTAGGTCCTGCATGGGGTGTTAAGATGATGCATGAAATGATGTTGTGCAGCAACATTGCAGAATGTTTTCATCCCAGTTGCTTAAAGAACATATTCACAAAACGGTTGCCGTGTTTTAAAGCAACTAAAAGTTTTTAAAGTTCATTTTTATTATTTTCATATTATATATTTTGATAGTTATGCTTAACTCCTAATTAGCCAGTTTTATTCTGCATAATGGCTATGAAGTATTTTAATTTTATTTGGTTTACAGGTAATGATAGCCCAGCTATGCATTATTATAGTTTAGCAGTCTATGGTGCCAGAGAGCAGTAAAGTCTCAACCTTTGTACCTCTGGATCTTTATCAGTCTGGACTCCTCGTGATTTTGATGAACCTAAATTGAGATGTGTTCACTTGTTACTTTAGTTTTTGTGAGTCATAAATCATTTTAATAATTAACATATTGCTGGACCTCCTGTAAATCCAGTCTCTGTTTTATTTTCAGCAACTCAGCATTGCCCCATCCACCAGTTCCAATGTGCAAATGGCTTCTGTATCCCGATGTCATTTGTGTGTGACCACTGGGATGACTGTGGGGATGACAGTGATGAGCAAAACTGTGGTACGGGTGAATGAGACCGAACACACATGCTAGCTAATTATGAGCCTCTTTTACATTTTAAATTGTGTTCAATAAGCACAGGCTGCCATTTAACTTACTGGTTGTCTAGATTACCAGAGCTGCAGTGGCAACCAGTTCACTTGCGCCAGTGGCCGTTGCATTCCTCAGCAGTGGGTGTGTGACAAGTTCAACGACTGTGGGGACTACAGTGATGAGAGAGGATGTGGTGAGAAAACTTGACTGATTTACTAATATGTGACATTGTTTATGACTTTCAATAAAATAATTTTTAAAAAGTTCATGAAAATGTCAAGATTAGTTTAACTATTAGACGTATTAGAAGGTTCATTGAGTTTTGAAATCACTCTTCAAGAGTTAAAGCTCAAATTATACCATCATAACAAATCAAGAAAGATTTTTTCCTCACAACAACATGAAAGAATGTTTGCATATTTTTAACATAATTATACGTCTTTCAATGTTTTTCAGATAGTAACTCCCGAGACTGTTACCCCGGTGAGTGGGGATGCCCAGGCTCGACCATGTGCATACCAGTGGGAAACGTGTGTGATGACAAGCCTGACTGTCCTGGAGGCACAGATGAGACCAACACCACTGCACAGCAAACCTGCGGTAAGCCTGACGTGTACAAGTCCCGCACTAAGAATTCTACCATTTATGATAATATCATGTCACACCTGCCTTTAATCTAAAAAACAACAACAACAACAAATGAGATGAATCTGAAGGAATTGAAGTGATCGAGATCTTGTCGAGTGTAGAATGTCTCACGTTTTCAGAACCGCAATTTGATAAATTTGGGTGTAAGGGCTTTGGCTATAGTGTCGAGTAATCACAAATGTTTACCAGATGTCAGCTGCTCAGATACTATAATCATAACTTTTGCATTCCTTATCACTGCCTTAACACACACTTGGTTTAATATTAACTTTTTGCAGGTCATTTTCAGGCCTATAAAGCTTATTACGATACCAATAACGTCCTGGCATCCAAGCTTCTTAGAATAGGATTAATTTTACACTTTTACCGTTGTTTACATTTGTCCATGATGTTCATTTCTGTGATGTTGACTCACAGGCCTGGAAAGGTGCTCAGCCTTGAGCTGTGAGTTCTACTGCCACCCATCTCCTCAGGGTGGTGCATGCTACTGCCCTGATGGCTTCATTGTAGCCAATGACAGTCGGTCGTGTGTAGGTGAGTTCTTTTATATGTATTTTTTCCCTAAAAACATCGTCTCTATGTGTGGCAGTGTTAAAATTGAATCAGACATCGACAGCACACACAGTTTTAGCAACTTGTGTTTTGCGTCCTGGAAAAAGCACAGAGCTTTGAGGAAGCATAAACTGTGTAATTTCAGTGTGTTCTAGCTGCAAATCATTTGTGTAGACTCTTACTATAATGTCCCTCACATTATACATCCAAAACATGGCTGTTTGTTCTGTTGCCCAGACTACAATGACTGTCAGATCTGGGGCATCTGTGACCAGCTGTGTGAGGATCGTCCTGGCACACACCACTGCAGCTGTGCTGATGGATACGTCTTGGAGCAAGGTCATGTTTGCAGAGCAAATGTGTCAGGTACAGAGAGTGCACACATGTCATGGTACCTGTGTTTAATTTTGCTGTTTAAAAGATGAGACTGAAATCATTAAATTAAAAAGACATTATTGTTTACAGTCCAGCTGAGTGACAACGATCTTCAAATATCATTCTTTTCCTCATATTTTGTTTGCAATTACATCAATGGTTACATTTTCTCGTGTCTGTTATTTGTGTTTTTCAGCTGGGCTGCCACAGCTAATTTTCACCAATGGGGGTGATGTGATGATAGCTGATCTGCACGGGCGCATTGTCAGGATTCTGGTGCCATCCCAGGGAAAAGGTTTAGCAGTGGCAGTCGCCTACAGCTGGCACAATGACAAAGTCTTCTGGAGTGATACTTATACCAAAAAAGTCAGTTTGAATTTAATGTCTGATGAAGTTCTTGATTATGTTTTATTGTTATTTTTTATACAACAAACATTAATCCAAAACTTTGAAATTCTTTTGCCAGGTTTATTCCGCCAACTATTACGGAGGCGACATTAAGGCAATTCTGAATAATTCGGTTCACAGCGTCCAGAATATTGCAGTTGATTGGATCAACCTCAAACTTTATGTACTGGAGGCCAGGGTGGAGCGCATTGATGTGTGTGACTTTGATGGAGGAAATCGAGTGACGCTGGTGGCTGAAAACCTGCGGACTCCTCATGGCCTCGCCCTGGACCCAACAGTAGGGTGAGTTTAAATAAATGACGTGGTTTTATAATCACAAAAAGATTGAAATATGAGTTTAGGTTTGGACATTAGTTTTTGAATTACTGGCAATTTTTTCATCTACAAATTCAGTGTCAGGAAAAAAGTTTGATAAACATCATAATTTTGTGAGTTGAAGATAATTTGAGTGTAAAAGATTGGATGTCCAAGAGTCTTTGAGTTCACCTGAGTTTTGCTCATATAACTCATATAACATCCTTTTACATTTATTTTTTTTTGGTTTGTAGCTACATGTTCTTCACAGACATGGGTGGTAACAATGTGCAGTCTAAGCTCGAACGTGCCTTCATGGATGGCAGCAATCGTTTCGAGCTGGTAAAGAGCAGGCTCGGCACGCCAACAGGAATTACCCTTGATATCATCACCCAGAGGGTCTACTGGTCTGACAGCCACTTTGACACAGTGGAGACTGTCACGTACAGCGGTTTGGACAGGTAAAGGTTACATTAGAAATAAATTGTTGACCTCCTTCAGTTGTATCCTCCTTGATGTTCTTTCTAAGGCGTACTTGTTTCACATAGAAAATTAGTCCTCAATGGTGGAACACAGTCGCCACATCCTTTTGGAATTGCTTTATTTGAAAACCACGTATTCTTCACTGACTGGAGCAAGATGGGTGTGATCAGATCAAATCGCTTCAATGGCAGCAACCCAACCCTCCTCTATCGTGCCGCGAACCGGCCAGGCCATGTTGTCGTCTCCCACCCTCTCATGCAGCCTCTGGGTAAGGAGATTCAGTCACATTCAGTCTGAGGAAAACAACTTTAAAATGTCTGCTTTCCCTTGAATATAATGTAACAAGATGCCTCTTAATTTATGGTAAAAAATAAAATATTAAAAATGTATTTCTCCAGATATCGTGAACTGCTTACTCGACTAAAAAAATCTACCAACTGTGTTGTGAACAAATTTTTATCTTATCACAAAAAGAAAATTCTTTGTTATCTATAAGAGCTACATACTACACTGAGTGATGTCATAAAATGATGACATCTGTCTTGTAATGCAGTGAAGAACCCTTGTGGGAGAAACAATGGTGGCTGTGAGCAAATTTGTGTCTTAAGTCACCGCACTGACAATGATGGTTTGGGCTTCCGCTGTAAGTGTCGCCATGGCTATGACCTCCATTCGGACCTTCGGTCCTGCTTCAGTAAGTTTATCTAATTTGTAAAACGACCTTACCCTTCTCTTATACACGTGTTTATATACGTGTTTCTGTTCTGGGTTAAAAAAATAGTTAATGAAATGTATAATAATGTGCTGACAATTTAAAAAATTACAATCCTTTCTGGTAAGCTAGATCTGGGAATTTTAAGTTTTTTTTTAATATATCATTTAAACAGCAAGTTTATATGATAATAAGCCCTGGCACTAATTTTTTGTGCAGAGGTGAAGGACTACTTGCTGGTGGCCTCCTCACTGGCGGTGCGGGGAATCCCACTGAATCTGTCCACGCAGGAGGACATCACTCTGCCCCTCACAGGCCTCGGGGCGTCTTTTTCTGGCTCTGCAATGGAGTTTGACGGCAATGAGGGGACTGTTTTCTACAACGACAGGTCCAAAGGCCTCATCTATAAGTCGAACCTCAATGGCAGTGGTGAGTTTTTGACTTGGGTAAAAAAAAAAGAAAGTGGCACTTAGGGTGCTGAGTTTTATAACCTAACCTTGATATAGTTACAGTGTTTAATCAAAGCGATCTCACCTATTATATTTATCCAATCTCAGTTCAGCAGATTTTGACAGGCTACAGAGTGGGGATAGTTGATGCCATGGCATATGACTGGACCTCAAAAGTTTTGTTTTGGACCACAAGCACCTACAGCTCAGTGGTAGCCTTCAGAGTCACAGACAAGTCCAGACGAGACATTGTGACGGGATTAGGGAACCCAAAGGGAATTGCAGTGCATCCTAGTGCTGGGTGAGTTATCAGATTTATCACAAATAACTCCTGAAAGATACTTTGCCTGAGCAGGTTTTAGTTTGTAGAGACAGGAAGGAAATTAAACACAATAAATGGTAATGAATATTTTTTTATTCAGATTTTTCTGATCATAGAAAAATGCTGTCTATTCAAACCACTTTTACTATACTCACTACTCTACACTACTACTTCCTAAACCACAGCCATCACATGGGCCTCCACCCTTTATATTCAGGATAACAATTATCATTATTCACTGTAGTCTACTGCATTACTTCACCAAACATTTCTCCACAGCTACTTGTTCTGGTCTGACTGGTATCGTCCAGCAGTAATAATGAGAGGCTTCACTGATGGCAGCAATGCTGTCCCTCTTGTCAACACAACACTGGGATGGCCATTTGGGCTTGCTGTTGACTATATGTAAGTAGAGTGGTCAACTATGTCAGTTATGAGAATACCTGCTTGGCTCCATTTAAGGAATAATAAACAGTATATTGTATGACTCAGCTACACTTCTTCTTTGTGGATTTCTCTTTGACAGGAATAACAGGCTGTACTGGGTCGATACCCTTCTTGATCAGATTGGCCACATTGATGTTGAAGGAAGTGACAGACAGACATTTACCAACATCGGCCAGATCACTCAGCCCTACTCTTTGACAGTTTATACAGGTTAATTCAACTGTACACTCATTCAGAATACTGCACAAAACACAAACACACCATACTCACCATAAGCAAGCTCTTAAGGAAACCAAGGTTAGCCTTATTATTGTTCAATTCAATTCAATTCAATTTTATTTATATAGCGCCAAATCACAACAAAAGTCGCCTCAAGGCGCTTCATAGATACAGAGAAAAACCCAACAATCATATGACCCCCTATGAGCAAGCACTTTGGCGACAGTGGGAAGGAAAAACTCCCTTTTAACAGGAAGAAACCTCCGGCAGAACCAGGCTCAGGGAGGGGCGGCCATCTGCTGCGACCGGTTGGGGTGAGAGAAGGAAGACAGGATAAAGACATGCTGTGGAAGAGAGACAGAGGTTAATAACAGATATGATTCAATGCAGAGAGGTCTATTAATACATAGTGAGTGAGAAAGGTGACTGGAAAGGAAAAACTCAATGCATCATGGGAATCCCCCGGCAGCCTACATCTATTGCAGCATAACAAAGGGAGGATTCAGGGTCACCTGGTCCAGCCCTAACTATATGCTTTAGAAAAAAGGAAAGTTTTAAGCCTAATCTTAAAAGTAGAGATAGTGTCTGTCTCCCGAATCCAAACTGGAAGCTGGTTCCACAGAAGAGGGGCCTGAAAACTGAAGGCTCTCCCTCCCATTCTACTTTTAAATACTCTAGGAACAACAAGTAGGCCTGCAGAGCGAGAGCGGAGCGCTCTAATAGGGTGATATGGTACTACAAGGTCATTAAGATAAGATGGGGCCTGATTATTTAAGACCTTGTATGTGAGGAGCAGGATTTTGAATTCAATTCTGGATTTAACAGGAAGCCAATGAAGGGAAGCCAAAACAGGAGAAATATGCTCTCTCTTTCTAGTCCCTGTCAGGACTCTTGCTGCAGCATTTTGGATTAGCTGAAGGCTTTTCAGTGAGTTTTTTGGACATCCTGATAATAATGAATTACAGTAGTCCAGCCTGGAAGTAATAAATGCATGAACTAGTTTTTCAGCGTCACTCTGAGACAGGATATTTCTAATTTTAGAGATGTTGCGCAAATGGAAGAAAGCAGTCTTACATATTTGTTTAATATGTGCGTTGAAGGACATGTCCTGGTCAAAAATGACTCCAAGGTTCCTCACCGCGTTACTGGAGGCCAAGGTAATGCCATCCAGAGTAAGAATCTGATTAGATACCATATTTCTAAGATTTTCAGGGCCGAGTACAATAACCTCAGTTTTATCTGAATTAAGAAGCAGAAAGTTAGCGGCCATCCAGGTCTTTATGTCTTTAAGACATTCCTGCAGTTTAACTAATTGGTGTGTGTTATCTGGCTTCATGGACAGATAGAGCTGGGTGTCATCTGCATAGCAGTGAAAATGTATGCTATGTCTTCTAATGATACTGCCTAAGGGAAGCATGTATAATGTAAACAGAATTGGTCCTAGCACTGAACCCTGTGGAACTCCATAATTAACCTCAGTGTGTGAAGAGGACTCTCCATTTACATGCACGAATTGGAGTCTATTAGATAGATATGATACAAACCACTGCAGCGCAGTACTTGTAATACCTACAGCATGTTCTAATCGCTCTAATAGGATATTATGATCAACAGTATCGAACGCTGCACTGAGGTCTAGCAGGACAAGCACAGAGATGAGTCCACTGTCAGAGGCCATAAGAAGATCATTTGTAACCTTCACTAAAGCTGTTTCTGTGCTGTGCTGAGCTCTGAAACCTGACTGAAACTCTTCAAATAAACCATTCCTCTGCAGATGATCTGTTAGCTGTTTGACAACTACTCTTTCAAGGATTTTTGATATGAAAGGAAGGTTGGAGATTGGCCTATAATTAGCTAAGACTGCTGGGTCTAGAGATGGCTTTTTGAGTAAAGGTTTAACTACAGCCAGCTTGAAGGCCTGTGGTACATAGCCGATTATTAGAGATAGGTTGATCATATTTAAGATCGAAGAATTAATTAATGGCAGGACTTCTTTGAGCAGTTTTGTAGGAATGGGGTCTAAAAGACACGTTGATGGTTTGGAGGAAGTAATTATTGAAGTTAACTCAGAAAGATCAATTGGAGAAAAAGAGTCTAACTTAATATCAATGGTACTAAGAGTAGCTGTAGATAATATTACATCTGTGGGATGATTATTGGTAATTTTTTCTCTAATGATAAAAATTTTATTTGTGAAGAAGTTCATGAAGTCATTACTAGTTAACGTTAAAGGGATGGTTGGCTCAAAAGAGCTCTGACTTTTTGTCAGCCTGGCTACAGTGCTGAAGAGAAACCTAGGGTTGTTCTTATTTTCTTCAATCAGTGATGAATAGTAAGATGTTCTGGCTTTGCGGAGGGCTTTCTTATAAAGCAGCAAACTATTTCTCCAGGCTAAATGATGATCCTCTAGATTTGTGACACGCCATTTCCTCTCCAGATTACGAGTCATCTGCTTTAGGGTACGTGTTTCAGAATTATACCACGGAGTCAGGTACTTCTGATTTGAGGCCTTAGTTTTCACAGGAGCTACAGTATCCAGAGTCGTACGTAGTGAGGAGGTGAAATTATTAACAAGATAATCGACCTCTGTTGGGGTAGCGTTCAGATAGCTGCTTTGCTCTGTGTTGGTACAGGGCATTGGAGATGATAACAGTGGGTGGATTATATTCTTAAACTTAGTTACAGTGCTTTCAGAAAGACATCTACTTTGATAAAGTCTACTCTTCACCGCTGTGTAATCAATTATTGTAAAAGTAAATGTTATCAGGAAATGATCAGACAGGAGAGGGTTTTCAGGAAACACTGTTAAATGTTCAGGTTCGATGCCATATGTTAAAACAAGATCTAGAGTGTGATTAAAGTGGTGGGTGGGTTCTTTTACATTTTGAGAGAAACCAATTGAGTCTAATAACAGATTAAATGCCATGTTGAGGCTGTCATTTTTAGCATCTACATGGATGTTAAAATCACCCACAATAATTATTTTATCTGAGCTCAGAACTAAATTAGATATAAAGTCTGAGAAATCAGACAGAAACTCTGTGTAAGGCCCAGGTGGACGATAGATGATAACAAGTAAGACTGGTTTCTGAGTTTCACAGCTGGGGTGGACAATGTTAAGCATCAGGCTTTCAAATGAATTAAAAGTCTGTCTTGGCCTTTCATTAATTAATAGGCTGGTGTGAAAAATTGCTGCCACACCGCCCCCTCGGCCTGTGCTTCGAGATTTCTGGTAGTTAGAATGGCTCGGGGGTGTTGATTCATTTAAACTAACATAATCATCCTGCTGCAACCAGGTTTCTGTAAGGCAGAGTAAATCAATTTGTTGATCAATTATTAAGTCATGTACTAACAGAGACTTGGAGGAGAGAGACCTAATATTTAATAATCCACATTTCACTGTTTTACTCTTTGGTTCAGATGTGGATACTGTATTGTTCTTTCTTTGTGATTGTTTATGTTTAAGTTGTTTGTTGCTGGTTTTTAGTTTGTTTTTTGTCTTTTTGGAAGCTGACACAGTCTCTATGGAGATGGGTTTTTGGGGGGGTAGCAGGAGGAGAGAAGCTGCAGAGAAGCGTGTAAGACTGCAACTCTGCTTCCTGGTCCCAACTCTGGATAGTCATATTTTGGGGGGTTTAATAAATTTGTCCATATTTCTAGAAATGAGAGCTGCTCCATCCAAAGTGGGATGGATGCCGTCTCTCCTAACAAGACCAGGTTTCCTCCAGAAGGTTTGCCAATTATCTATGAAGCCCACATCGTTTCTGGGACACCACTCAGACAGCCAGCAATTTAAGGAGAACATGCGGCTAAACATGTCACTCCTGGTCTGATTGGGGAGGGGACCAGAGAAAACTACAGAGTCCGACATTGTTATTTGATTACCTTCTGGCTTCTACAGTATGCATCTATTCGATATTCCCCAATTCCAAAAATGGAATTGGTAAATGGACTGGAACTTACATAGCACTTTTCTACTCAATTTAGTATTCAAAGTACTTTCTACTGCAAATCTCACTTACCAAAACAAATACACAATCAAGCAGTGCTTTTATCTATGCCCAAGAGCACATGCATTTACACTCCAATGGATGCATCGGGACAAATCAGGTTTCAGTTTCTTGCTCAAGAATACTTTGACACATAGCTGGAGGCTACAGGAACTGATTGATCCACCGACCTTGTGATTGGTAGCTGACCCACTCTACCAGCTTGTAACAACCACTAAATCACATTTATAACATTTAATGTATTTTAGTTACATATGCAACTGCTTGTAACGCAGCAATATCTATCTTGTAGACTACCTGTATGTGTCTGATACAAGGACCAGTGCTATATTCGAGATGAGGAAGAGGGACGGTGGTGGGAACATTATGGTCAGACAAGGAATCACCGGCATCATGAATATCAAGGCCTATACAGCTGACCTCCACAGCAGTAAGTTTATCCAAAGAAAGACACTGGATTCTGGAAAGTGCTTAGAGGTGCAGTTTAGTGCTGTAGGACCAGGACTTTGGAGTTTTGAGTGGCGGTAGGAAGTAAATGATCTCCTGGGTCAAGACAACACATGAGCAGTGATAAAGCAATCGAGGACCCTACTGACTTCTTCTCTGTGATCTTTCTGACAGCCTTCAATAGCCGATGTAACATGCTGCCAAATGGACAATGCAGCCACTTCTGTTTTCCAACTCCCAACTTTGGTCGAGTGTGTGGCTGTCCATATGGTATGAAACTTCAGTCAAATCAGAGGGACTGCATCAAGGACGATTCCGTTCCTCCACCTGACAACATCTGCGGGGACTACTCTTTCGAGTGTGACGAAGGACGTTGCCGACCTAACTCTGACCGCTGTGATGGGATTGTTGACTGCATAGATCAGACTGATGAGGCCAACTGCACAGATTCAGGTGAATGAAAAAGAAAAACGCACATGCTTAGGAGTTAGTGTAAGAAGATATTTTTAAGTAATCCAACTGATCGCCTCATTTATCTTTATCAGGAGCGACCTGCTCTCCGTACGCCTTCACCTGCAACAACAAGCATTGCATCTATGCCAGTTGGCGCTGTGATGGCATGGACGACTGCGGAGACGGCTCAGATGAGATTAACTGTTCCACTCGTGTCCCTACCAGCTGTTCATCCGGCTACTTCACCTGCAACAACAACAGATGCATCTCTGCAAAATGGGTGTGCGACGGTGAAAATGACTGTGGGGATGGCTCTGATGAGCACAACTGCAGTAAGCACAGATCCCACAAGTCTTCTTGAATTGCTGCACATACAGCTATTATGTTATTACATATTAACATACATGTTTAAAAATAAATAAATAAATGAGCTCTGTTTGTGATTATCAGATTCAACCATCACCACATGCCCTCCAAACTACTTCTTGTGTCCCGATCATCGCTGCATCAGTAGCTTCTATGTTTGTGATGGAGACCAAGACTGCTTGGATGGCTCTGATGAGAAAGATTGTGGTACGTATCTGGAAAATCATCCATGTTTTAGTAATTTTTTTAGATCTTTGGAGCAATATCGTATATTTAATGCAACTAGTTTGATGGCAGCAAAAAGCTGCAAGCCACTGATTGTAGTTGGCATATTGAACATATGTTTGTTGTTGTGTCATAAAAGTTTACTCGTCTTTTCTTTGTTTTCTGTTTCCTTTGTGTTTTAAGAGTTTTCCTGTTCCTCCTTTGAGTTTGCCTGTGCCAGTGGGGACCAGTGTGTCTATTCAAGTTATCGGTGTGATGGAGTGTTTGACTGCAGGGATCATTCTGATGAACAAGGCTGCCGTATGTTACCTGCACAGAATAATGTTTTGTATAATTATAGATTGGGAATTCCACTCTCTGCTCAAATTTATCAGAGAAAGTCAATGAAGTTTTAGTTATTTATTTATTTATTTTCTTTGACAACTCCAGCCACCCGAGGTCCAGGCCTCTGCCACGATGATGAGTTTCAGTGCCAGAGCGACGGTTTCTGCGTACCAGATGAGTGGGAGTGTGATGGTCACTCAGATTGCGAGGATGGGTCTGATGAACACAACTCCTGCCCACCTGTCACCTGTAGATCCAACTACTTCCAATGCGCCAACAAGATATGCATTCCAATGAGTTGGTTGTGTGATGGCGAAAATGACTGCCGGGACATGAGTGATGAACTGAACTGCCCCACCCCTCCGTTTACTTGCCCCTCCGGACAGTGGCTGTGTCCGATCAGTGAGGTGTGCATCGACCAGGACAAGGTGTGTGACGGCCAAAGGGACTGTCCCAATGGAGCAGATGAGTCACCTATCTGCAGTGAGTTAAATGCATTGTGTATAACATTTAAATCTCTAAATGGACATAAAAAGAAAAGAAATTAAGGATAGCTAAAATGCTTTATATTACTTAAAAACTGGTATAAGTAAGACAAAATGACAAATGTACTAGAATTTAAGACACAAATGCATTATATTACTAATACATTATATTACTAACTCCTGTAGATGAAGATGACTGTTCACTCAGCAACGGGGGCTGCAGCGACAGTTGTATTCAAGGCCCATTTGGGGCTGAATGCACCTGTCCACCAGGATATCAGCTCCTCAATGACTCAAAGACCTGCGATGACATCAACGAGTGTGTGGTTCCTGGTTTCTGCAGCCAGCAGTGCTACAATGAAAGAGGAAGCTTCAGGTGCCACTGTTCTGATGGTTACCTCCTAGAGCCAGATGGACGGACCTGCAAAGCTACGAGTAAGCAACAAGCAACACAATACAGGAACTGTGTAACTTATATAGATACTTATAAAGATACTACAGTTCTTTCAGTGACCAACAAGCTCTTTTTCCATCTTTAGACCCAAGTGCAGCTGTGCTTTTGCTTGCCAAACGTAGCCAGATCATTGCCAACCGAGTCAACATAAGACCACCCCTGATGAGTCCAGTGATCACCGGTTTAAGTATTGTGACTGTAGACTTTGACAGTGTCACTTCCAAAATCTACTGGGCTGATACCAAAGAGAAAAAGATATGGAGTGCCTACCAGAACGGCACTGGCAAACAAGCGGTAAGGCTAACAACAGAGTTTCTTGCTTTATAATCTCAACATTTAAATGAACGGTTTAATTTTGTGAGTGCTCAATATGTCCCTGTTGTTTTAGGTGTTCTCATCTGGTCTGATGGTAACAGAGAGTATTGCTGTCGACTGGGTTGGTCGGAATCTGTATTGGACAGACTCTGTCATGGAGAACATTGAGGTTTCCACTCTGGATGGTCGTTATCGCAAGGTCCTCATGAGTAGAAATATTACCAACCCCCGTGGATTGGTTTTGGACCCCCGTAACCAGTAAGTACACTCAAGTTACATGGATGTTATGCTAGTATTACATTATTTAATTTAATAGTTAAGCAAAATGCCCTTTATAAATACATTTTCACCCTTTTTTACCATACTCAAGAAGTACATCATTGACCTCTCTGTCTTTCTCATTCATGCCAGTACCAACCTGATGTTCTGGTCAGACTGGGGCCAGAACCCCAGGATTGAGCAGGCCAGCATGGATGGAACCATGAGAAAAGTCATCGTCAGCACTAAGATCTACTGGCCCAATGGCTTGGCCCTGGACTACACCACACAAAGAGTCTACTTTGCAGATGCCTATCTCAGATATATTGACTACTGTGACTATAATGGAAACAACCGATATCAGGTTATGGCAAGCGATGTGGTAAGTTTAGTTTTTCCTGTTTTTCATTATAAGGAGGAAATATTTACTACTTGTTTAAAGTTTATACCCTTTTAATCATTTTTCAACACTGTTTAGAGAACTGAGACAATTTGGTGTCACTCCTCACCACATGCATTAAAGCCAGGGGTGTTATCATGTCTGTTATTGGAGGTTACTGGCATAAACCATTCAAATACAATGAGTGTTACGTTTAAAATATAATCATTGTTCACAAAAAGTTTTTATCCTTTGTGTGTCTAACACCAGGTTCTCCAGCACCCATATGGTATGACCATCTTTGAAGACACCATATACTGGTCAGAACATTATACCAGCAAGGTGATGAGTACCAACAAGTTCCATGGTGGCAACATCACTACTCACATGAACAATGTCTACCAGCCCATGGGCATTGTGATGGCTCATCCCATCAAACAACCCACAGGTAGTTTTCAAATAAAAAACAAATCTTACTTGGATACTTGTAGCTTTAAGAAGTGTATTAAAATGTGTTGATGTCTATAATAACTGAGTACATGAGTTTCACACACACACTACAGTGATGCTCTACTGTAATAGTTAAACAAAGTTTAACTCTTCACAGAGAATGTTCTTTTTTCCTTTCTATTGTGAACCCACTATAAAAGTAGAAATTTATATTGTAAATAGTGAATAAACAACAACTTTCTGTCATGTAAATGTTTATGTATTACTTGGTTACTTTGGGGTAGTATGAATGGATATGGAGGAGGTCCTTATCAGTTCTGGTCCCCTGGGGCACAATTTTGATACCCTAAAGAAAATAGGTGGATCAAATCATGCCAGCAAAATGCTCCCAGAGGCACCAGATCCCTTCACTGTGAGCGTGGAAGGCTCAGCTTGTTCCTTTCATTTGTCATCTGTTTGTTCACTAAATTCTTCTTTTAATGATACCAGTGTGATAGTTTAATGAATCCGATTTCAAGGCTGAAAGTGACTCTGCGCTTTTGTGTTTAGCCATCAACCCATGCAGCGAACACCTGTGCACTCAGCTGTGCCTGCTGTCAACACTGAGACCCAGGTACTACACCTGCCACTGCCAATCAGGTTGGAAGCTGGATGCTGACAAGCGCACCTGTGTTAAAGGTAATTTTGGTTTTACACCTTTCTCTGACTCACTGTTCGCAGAATTTAACAGTGCTGAATACAAATCAGTGTCAGTAATGAGTTTTCTGCTCGTGGTTAATATTCCTTTTGTAAATGTTTTGCTAAAAAAAAATCTCTCCTACAACTGTGCATCTCTTTGTTCTTCTCCATTCATTTCTAGATGAGACTCCCTTCTTAATGGTGGTTAGGGATACTGTGATTTTTGGCATTCCCCTGGATCCCACAGACCCTTCCAACAATGCAATGACCCCAGTGTCTGGCATCAGCCAGGGGCAGGATATTGACTTTGATGATCAGGAGCAGTTTGTCTATTGGGTGCAGAGCACTGTGAGTGGAGGTCTTAAACTGAAGAGGCGGAAAGAGTTTTATAACATGCAATAGATTTGAGTGTGAAACATGCATAGATTCTAAGATGTCTTATTACAATCAATTCATTATATTAGGAAGGAAATTGTATTTCATTTTAAATTTGAATAAGTTTAAAACAGAAGAAAAATGAGATCAGTGCACATCAATAGTACCTGCAGATTCTGAATAATTATTTTAAATTAATTGACTCTTTTGTTCTCATGCTAGGATTCGATTTGGAGAGTGAAAACCGACGGAACAAACAAAACTCAGTTTGCTCCAGCTGCTTTCATGGGCTCACCGGCCGGTCTGGCTTTTGACTGGATAGGCCGAATAATGTATTACACCAATCCCACTGCCAAAACCATTGAAGTAAGCATAGTGAGACACAGAATCATTTGATTATCAATTACTGATAAGATGCTGTCATGCCTAGGCTCACTTGTACCTGCAAACAAGTAAACAACACTTGAATTAGAAGAGATCAGAAAACACCGTGGCAAAAAAGATTAAATACAGATGTCGTCATGATGTTGTGTTTAATTACCAAAAATACCCCAAATCAAATATACTCATTTCCTTTTTTTTCCTTTTTTGTTGGATATTATTGTGGTATATTACTATTTTATTTTATTTTTATTATTATTATTTATTAAATTGATATATTTTCAAATTTTTGTTACTTGAAGAAGTTTAGTTTAGCAAATTATTACAACAACCTACAATTAAAAATGCTATGCATGGTTAACTCAGAGGTTTTGTATCTTTTTGATTGCAGGTTATGATTTGCCTTTTGTTCTTTTGCATTTATTATTTATTGGGGGATTTTTTTTTTTAGTAGACGTAAATAAAATACAATGTCGCACTTAGGTTATCCGTGTTGATGGAAGTGAGCATTACAGGAAGATCCTTATCACCTCTAACGGAAAACCAGAGGGAGTAGGAGAGCCCATTGGAATTGTGCTGGATCCAGCCCGAGGGTAAATCACATGTTCATAAAAATTAATAAATACATATAATTACCTTGATCAGCGCTATTTAGTTTGTATATATTATATGTAGATAGTACACAGCACACAGCACCCTCATTACCATTAAGAAGACAATAGTTGGCTGGTGAATATGTTGGCAATATATTCCCCTCACTTTTGCTTCCTGTGACATATATAACCCAATTAAAACAGTAACTTGGTCCAAGACGTCATTTAACTGAATGTCTACATGATTTTTTTATTTCATGATATTAGAATATTTTTCCATTTTAGTGAAACTAACCTAATGTAACTTTTTTAGCGTAAAATCTAAGAAATCTCTGTTTTTTGGACTTTAACATCCTGTTACCTATCAGCATTAGTGTGGCACCAGCAGCAAATCTTGCGCATAGGTGTGACGTTTGACTGAATGGGAGGAGAAGTTGGCGGTATGACTCGCTGAGATCACATCACTTGTCATGTTTAACCTTTCCATCCACAGAAAGTTATTTTGGTCAGACAAGGGGTCGGACAGTGGAGTTCCTCCAAAGGTCGCCAGCGCTGACATGGATGGCAGCAACCTTGTGAACCTCTACACAGGCAGCATGGCTAACATAGGGTTCATCACTGCTGACATCTCCACCATGAAACTGTACTGGGGCGTGGCTGGCACAGGGGTGGTGAGTACAAGTTACCTGTTTAATATGTAGACTTTAACTAGAAATGTGATCACTTTAATATTTTCAGTTCGTTCTTATTTTCCCAGATTGAGCGTGGCACTATGGACGGGGCAAGCCGTGTGACAGTGGTCAGCAGTCTGTCCCACCCATGGGGGCTGACTATTTACCAAAATTACCTCTACTACACTGACCTGGACTATGAGGTCATTGAGAGGGTGGAGAAGGACACTGGCGCCAATATGGTGGTGATGAGGAGCGGCATGTCTGGCCTCCATGGTCTCAAAGTGCATGCAAGAGACAGTATGTGAATCAAGTGTCTTTCAAATAACTACAGAAGTGTCCGTTCTTTGGGTTTTTGGTGTTCTCATGCAGACTGGTTAGATTATATAACAATTAATACCAGCCAGTGACTGAGGGAATGATATTTAGGGCTAATTTTATTTCTTTTTCTGAATCTAGCTTTTTGTGTTTTGCTCATAACATTTTCTTGTTTTTCACAAAAAGTAAATGATCTTTCATTTTGGGAGATTTCACTTGTGTGTGCATACTAGAATATACAATACTGTCTATGTTTGTGGGGTTTTTTTATTGAACATATCTGTACGTAGTACTATATTTTGGCCTTTTTTCTATTCTCTTACTCATTTTTTTTTCACTTTTCACTTTTTCTAATATATCTCTAATTCACTTTTTGTTCCTGTTCTTTGTGCTGCTGGAACAAGTGAATTTCCCCACTGTGTAAATCAAGTCTACATCTATGTCTTTGTCTATGTTAAGATGCATTTAAGTCTAGGACTCCTGACAAAAAAGGGTGCGTCACCTCTGTGTTTGAGATAGATCGCAGAATACGAAGAAGACAAGTATGTGAGGATATTGGGAAGCAGGTTTAATTAAAAGAAAAAAAAAGTCCAAACTTAGTTTATATGATCAAAGATTTTCTCTTGCTGAAAGTCACAGATTCGGCACAACACAAAAATTACTTGTATAATATCAGTCAAACCCTTTTCATGTCAGGAGATCTGGTATAAAGTCTTATTCTCCAGTCAAATATGGGCATCCAGTAACGCTGGCCTTCGCCACCCTGTCTTTTCCACCTCAGACTCAGCAGGAACCACTAATGCCTGCAGCTCCAACAACGGCGGCTGTCCGCACCTCTGTTTGCCCAAACCCGACAATAAGAAGACCTGTGCCTGCACTACAGGGTTTCACCCATCTCCAGATGGCTCCAGCTGCCAAGAGTATGAATCTTTCGCCGTTGTCTCCACTCGCTCATATATCCGTGGCTTCCACGTAAACAGCTCTGACCACTCTGAAGCTATGGTGCCTGTTGGCGGATGTATGTTGGCTTCTTATTGTTGTGAAATATGAAGTTCAAACCTGTTTTCATATTATATAGCATAGATTATAATCATCAACTTTCCGTTAACCCAAGTTCCTCTCTGATATTTTTCTCAGCATCATATGTCATTCATGATAAGGTGGATGCCCACATTAAATCTGGCTATGTGTACTGGACTGAGAACAGCACCTACTCCACATACAAGGGTATTTTCAAAGCCAGAACTGATGGAGGGCATTACACCAGAGTTCTCCCTTCAGGAGTTGGCGTAAGAGGCATTCAGGGTCTGGCTGTTGACTGGATTGCAAGTATGTGGCAACATCCACCAACAATTTTATCCATCCACCTCCACTAGCATTAATGTAAAATGTAAAGAATCTACAAAAATAATGTAGAATTTCTCTATTTACTTTTTCAGATAACTTGTATTTCACCAATGCTCATAAAACCGAAACCTACCTGGAGGTGATGGCCATCAACACGACCTTCCGAATGATTCTCATTAAGTCCTCTGAGGATCAGCCCCAGGATGTGGCTGTCAGCCCTAAACTTCGCTACCTCTTTTGGACTGATGCTGGTCAGACACCGAAGATTGAGCGGGCCTTGCTGGATGGCACAAACCGCACAGTGTTGGCATCAGAGAGCTTAGCGTCACCTCGTGGCCTAACAGTTGATTACAGTAATAACTTCCTCTACTGGACAGATGATGTTCTTGATATGATCTCACGCATGGCCATAGACGGCACAGAGAGGCAGATTATTCGGTATGGGAGCCGCTATCCATCTCCAATGGGACTAGCTATATTAGGAAACTACATTCTGTGGGTGGATAAAAGGCTTGGAAAGCTCTTCCAAGCCAGTAAGGACCCAGCCAATACCGACCAGCCAGAGGTGAACATTGAATTTGCCTAATTTAGCACACAGTTGTAGTTTTAGCTGTCATTCTCTCCAGTGATAGCTTACAATAATATAAAGTACAGGTAAACAGAAAATCCTCTTTTAAGAATCTGGAAATTAAATACATCTGATGTCAGTTTTTGGTTTACTTGCTTAATAGTTAAGCTATAATATAACATAATATAATAGTGCTCGTCAAATTTAGCTTGGGTACATAAGAACCGTTTTTCTGTCTGTAGTATTGTAAGAGAAAGTTTGAGCTAACAGCGAGCAAAAAATTGGCATACTTTTTGTGATAGCAGTTGGAATTAGTTGTGGGCATTTAACAATCATTCTTCACTTGTGCTATGCCTATGCTATCTGACAAAGAAATAACAACTTTTGGTGTTACCAGGTAATCCGAGACAATCTCGATGAGCTGATGGACGTCACCATCTTTGACGCACATGTCCAGCCTACATCTGCCAATCTGGTAGGATTTAACCCATGCCACGAAGACAACGGACGCTGCCAGCAGCTCTGCTTTGCCATTCCAGACAAGCAAGGACCTAAATGCGCTTGTGCCCACGGGACACTTCTTGGTAATGGAGTATCATGTGGTTATGAACCGGATGAGTTCTTAGTTTTCTCCACAGGCTACACGCTAAATAGCCAGAGGTTAGACCCAACGGATCATAGTCTACCCTATCCAACTGTGACCTTGGGCAATGGCGTAATGGGCCTGGATTATGACTTCCGAGAGAAACGAATTTTCTTCATGCAGTATGTCGGGATAGGTCGGAGCAGGATTGGCTACATCACCACAACATCTGTCACAAGCCCCCCTGTCACTATCATCTCAAGTGAGTTAAGCATTATCACTCTTCACATTCATCATTTCATTTTTCTCATTTGTGACTTTATTTAATTTCAAATCCTCTAAATGCTGCTTAGATTTGGACAATCCAGAGGGTTTGGCATTTGACTGGATAAACAAGCGTCTTTACTTCACCGACAACTTTAAACGTAATGTCCAGTCGATCGGAGTAGATGGAGGTAACCGGTCAATCATAGCCCCTGCAAACTGGCCCAAAGGCATCGTTGTTGATCCATGCTATGGGTAAAAGCAAACTAATATTCTCAAATGTCCAAAGATTGAAGATGACTTTCAGATATTAAACATGCTATCAAGTATAGCTTTGAGCTCCCTCTTATTACTCTGTCTGATGCTTCTCACTTTCCAGTTACTTATATTGGACTGACTGGGGATCTCCAGCTAAGATTGAGAGGGCAACACTGGGTGGAAGCTTCCGGACTGTCATCATCAGCACGGGTCTGACATCACCCAACGGACTGTCTATAGACTATGAGGAGAGGATGCTCTACTGGGTCGATGTTTCACAGTATGTCTAGTTATTCTCATATAAATTAAAAATTAGGAGAGAGACAGATTATGCAGCAGATTTTCTTTTCTTTTTTTAAATTTCTTTCTACAGAGACAAGATTGAGCGGTCGACCCTGACTGGTGAGAATCGAGAAGTGATCATGCAAGGGCTCAGCTATCCATTTGGTATAACTGTCTACAAGCAGGATATCTTCTGGACCGACTGGACTGAAAGAGGTGTCTTCAGGGCTAGTAAGAATGATGGCTCTGGCTTTACAGTGCTAGCCCAGAATCTGGAGTACCTACCAAAAGACATTCACGTTCATGCTGAATCAAAGCAGGAGATTTGCTCCAGCTTCTGTCAGCAGTTCAACGGTGGCTGCAGTCATGTCTGTGTTTCTGGTAAGAGCAGGCTTTTTGATGCACAAAAAGGCACCAAATCCCACCTTAAGTTGTGTAATAGACAACAGGAAAAAGACAGCAAATATACAAGGAATCTTACCTCAGGTATCTGTGTTACCTGTGGTTTTTCAGGTCCCGTCGGCCCTGAGTGCCAGTGTCCTCATGAGGGGAACTGGTATCTGGCAAACAATGGCAAAGACTGTATACAAGACACGGGGAAACGCTGTCAGGCAGATCAGTTTACCTGTCTCAATGGTAACTGTATCTTAGCACGCTGGAAGTGTGATGGCTACAATGACTGCCACGATAACAGTGATGAGCTCGAGAGAGTTTGTGGTGAGAAATCTGGACATTTTTTTTTCAAATTGTCTTATTTAAACAGACAAACTTAGCCAGCCAAGAAGCAAACAGCTATACCAACATCTGCAAAAGCCTTCATGTTTCTTTTAACCCTTCCCCAGCCTTTCACACCTGCTCAGCCACAGACTTCACCTGCGACAATGGGCGCTGCGTCCCACTCAGCTACACCTGTGACTACACAAATGACTGTGGTGACAACAGTGATGAACAGGGCTGCCCCTTCCCCACATGTAACCCTGCTACCGAGTTCACCTGCGCTAACGGACGCTGCATCAGCGCCAGCTTTGTCTGTGATGGCTACAACGACTGTCGGGACAACGCTACCTCCGACGAAATCAACTGCCGTGAGTAATGACGAGACTAATTGTTGGGCTTAAGATTTGATTATGTTAAACAATGAGATGGTTACTGCAAACACAGAAAAAAATAAAAAAAGATGAGATTGAAGTCACTGTTTTCTCCATCCGTTCCTCCCCAGAAACTAAAGTTGGACAATTTCAAGTCAAATACTGTGCCCGTACTCACACCTAAAATGATTCTATATTGCTAAATAATAATGTTATAAATAATGTTACGTATGTAGTGTCAAAGGGCTGCCAGTGGCCTTGGGTGAATGATCCGATCTGGTGTCTTTACAACATCTCTCCAGCTGATCGTACATGTCCCAATGGCCAGATCAAGTGTGACAACACCAACATCTGCATCTACCCTGGAAACCTATGTGACGGCTTTAACAACTGTGGAGACAACAGTGATGAGAATCCTCTCTTCTGTGGTGAGCTGAGTCAAAGAATGTAGCTTCAGCTGATTTGAACTGCACATCAATAAAGATGTAAATCTATGCAAACTTGCGCTTATGTGTGTTACAGCGGGGCGTACATGTGCTCCCGATCAGTTCCGTTGTGATGTAGGAAAGTGTATCCCTCAGACTTGGGTATGTGACTCCATCAAAGACTGCACTGATGGGACAGATGAACCTCCCTCTTGTGGTGAGTGCTCAACATTAGTGCAGCTAACTTAAATTCAAAGACTTTTATACTTTAGGTTTGATGTGAGTTTCCATAGTGACTCGTGTTTTGCATAAGGAAGACACACTTGTATGAAGCAAGCCAGCCCTTTTTTTCTCTTTCAGTTCACACTTCCCATCGTCATTAAAATGTGATTCTGTGTTTTCTACTGTGCAGAAGATATAATCAGAACATGCAGTCCAAACCATTTCACTTGTACCAATGGAAACTGCGTCCCTGAGTCACTGGTGTGCGATGGCAACAATGACTGCTGGGATAACAGTGACGAGGCTCCTGAGCTGGAGTGTGGTGAGACACCAGTTAGATATGTCGTCATTATTTGTGCAGCGTTAGGCTTCTCAATATTTTGATTCGTTTATATAATCTCAGGTTAGCATTCTCACACACTTTCATCAATTTTGCTTTTTAATATCATATTGTCACCTGGAGGCCAACGAACCTGTAGTTCTGACCAGTTCACCTGTCCGACCTGGTACCCGGGCCATCCACGCTGTGTGCCTTTAAGCTTTGTGTGTGATGGGGAGAAAGACTGTGCCAATGCAGCTGATGAGCTCCAGAACTGTCCCAACCGGACCTGCCACATGAATGAGTTTGCCTGCGCCAACGGGCTTTGCATCCTCATCCCCTTCCAGTAAGTGTGGCACATGTGTGATTGAATAAAAGTAGAGATGCGTTTACTGGTCTCGAGACAAATTCTATTGTCAGGCAAGTAATTAATCACTACTCTTCTGTAGCTGTGATCGCGTGAATGACTGCGGAGATGGCAGCGATGAGTTGCGCTGTACATATGATACCTGCAGCAGCAACCAGTTCACCTGCAGTAACGGAGCCTGCATCTACTCTTTCTACATCTGCGACGGACAGAACGACTGTTTGGATGGTTCGGACGAGGCGGACAGCTTGTGCCTCACGCCTCAGCCCACCTGCTCTCCTCAACAGTACATGTGCAAGTCGGGAGAGTGCATCGATTCCAATAAGGTGTGCAATGGACAGAAGGACTGTCAGGACGACAGTGATGAAAAAGGCTGCGGTAAGAGGCAAACAAATATGGAAAACTGTGGGACATTTTTGATAGAATTTATGAACTGTATTTCCTTGTCATACAGCATCTAAAAGAAACTTTGGTTGCACAAATCTTCACATGCATATGGTTAAAGTATATTTAATGAAAAAAGATAAGGTGTCACAAAAAGTATATTTGTCAATCAGACCAAGCCTATGTGCTTTCATATTTTATGAAAATGTTTGCTTTTATAAATATATGTATATTTATACAGGTTTCTTTGTGCTACATATTATAAATACTGATGATTTATTCTGAAAAGATGGAGTATGTAATGAGACGTATTTGTCTGTCTGTCTGTTTGTTTGTTAGCAGTCCAACATCCACAGTTTTCAAGATACACATTTGCAGATTTTGTGACAGTAGACACAAAAAACAGCTCAGGATGATTTAATTTTGGTGAAAATCAGAGGTCACGTCAAATATGAATATCTGTGAAAATGTTTTATGGATTGTCCTTAAACTTGACAATAATATAGAGGGCCTTGGGGGACGTGAGTACCTGGGTTGGCTAAGCAGGCCAATCTTGACCTTCAATGTTTGCACCAAAAGTCAATTTAAATTGAATCGAATTTTTTTTACAGTTTATAGAAACCAAAGATTTCAGTCAATCACCTCCAATCACCTCCAATCATGTGGGCAAAGATAATAAAATACACAATTTTAGTACACAATACTTTAAAGTCATGAGTCAAAGGTCAGGGTGACACAAATGAGGAAAAAGGCTCATTTGAGATTCCATTGGTTAATCTCCACATTTTAAAGCAATATATTAGTCAGTGGAAAACATAAGCACTGTCATTGTTTGAGCTCTTTTAAAACATTCTTGTTTCAATACAAAATTATACAATTTCACTATGATAAACCATCAGAGTTTTAGTATAGCTCTTGCCCTTCATGCAGAGTTGTGCTCTTTGAGTGCTCTTGTTACCTGTATTTTTGCTGCAGGTCTTAAAACCTCATCCATATTCTGTCTTTGCTCAGCTTCTCACTTTTTCTTTATTCTCTTTAGGAATTAATGAGTGTCTCAACCCAGCAGTCCACAAGTGCGCCCAAATCTGCACTGACACCCTCACCGGTTATTACTGTTCCTGCAACCCAGGCTACCAGCTCATGCCAGATGGCAAAGCCTGCGAGGACCTCGACGAGTGTGTCAGCACACCCGCCGTCTGCAGCCAGATCTGCGAGAACAGTTTTGGCTCATACCACTGCAAATGCGCCCCAGGGTACATCCGCGAACCGGATGGACGCACCTGCCGTCAGAACAGCGGCATCAACCCATACCTCTTGTATACCAATCGCTACTACATCCGCAATTTGACCACTGACGGGTTACAGTTGAGCATAGTCCTGCAGGGCCTGACAAATGTGGTGGCATTAGAATTTGATCACTATGAGAAGAGGCTGTACTGGCTGGATGTAGGGGCAGGAAAGATTGAGAGGATGCGCTTCGATGGGAGCGACAGGGAGACGCTGGTGAGCAACGATATAGGAGGAGCTGAAGGCCTGGCGCTGGACTGGGTTGGCAGGTTTGTAAAACAGGAGAAACCTAATAGATAATAATCTGTTACATATAAGTATTTAGGTCATTAAGTAACAAGAAGTGATTCGCACAATTGGAAAACAATTGTTTGCACATGTACTCCTATTTTATTTTTTATAACTAGCAAATCGCTCTCAGAGCACAAAATACATCCTGAGTAAACACACACACGCACACTTCCATATATAAAATAAAGAAAAAGAGAATATGAATGGGGTAATTTTTATTAACTTTGCATCTATGTGTTTCACAAACATCTTTTTAATTTATATATTTATTTAATTTTTCTCCTTCCTGTCTCCTGCAGGAAGTTGTACTGGGTGGACAGGTATTACAGCTCAGTTCATGTGATGGAGCTGGATGGGCGCTACCAGAAGAAACTGCTGTCGGGACACTTTACAGATAGAAATCACACCTACGTTATCACCAGACCTCGTGCTGTGGCTGTTAACCCTAAATATGGGTATTCACACACACACACACACAGACACACACACACGCACACACACATACAGAGAAAATCTATGATTGACTCTAAAACCAAACGTGTGCAGTTGTTTCTGCCTCCCGGTTTTTAGTTGTTCCCATTCCTTTGCTTCGACTTTTCCTCATCCCTCGTTCCTTCATTCCTGCCCTCTTTTGCCCAGATGGCTGTACTGGACCGACTGGGGTGACGCAGCATATATCGGCAGAGCTGGCATGGATGGAACAAATATCAGTGCAATTATCACAACCAAGCTGGAGTGGCCTAATGCTCTAACTATAGACTACACCAACAACAAGATCTTCTTTGCTGATTCCCACCTTAACTTTTTGGAGTGAGTTCATGAAGTATCCCACAGAACGTTTATTCTGTGTTGCACTGAATTATCTAAACATTGATTTCTCTTTATGTTTCTACATGTGAATTAATCACATTGTGTATAAACCTCCCTATTCTGTGCATCTTAGCTTTGCAGACATGGACGGCCAGAATCGGCACCGGGCCATCGCTGGCTCGCTTCCCCATGTATTTGCTGTTTCTCTATTTGAGGACTGGGTCTACTGGACAGACTGGAACACGCATACTGTGGAAAAAGCTCATAAGTACACTGGCGAGGAGCGTACAGTTATGGGCAACAACACCCATCGCCCCTATGACATTCACGTCTACCATCCCTACAGGCAGCCTCGAAGTAAGTATATGACAGCTGTGTGCTATTATATTCCCGGCATCACAATGGACGGCAGAAGATAATTTATATTTAATCGTCTTATTCCCCAGGTGAGAACCCTTGCTCGTCCCATGACCTGACCTGCAGTCATCTGTGTCTGATCGCGCCTGGAGGGCAGCGAGCTACCTGCGAGTGTCCCGATCACTTCATTGGTGTGGCTGTTGGATTTAAGATCCAGTGTGTTGCTGACTGCTCCAGTACCCAGTTCCGCTGTGGGGACAATGAGAAGTCAGTGTGACAGAAAGTCATGATACTTTACTGTACTGCTTATTAACCATCATTAGGGGTAAAAAAAATTTGTACATTTTCTTGTTCTTAGGTGCGTTCCGATATGGTGGAAGTGTGATGGTCAGTCGGACTGTGGTGATGGCTCGGATGAACCTCAGACCTGCCCACCTCGCTACTGTTCAGCTGGCCTGTTCCAGTGTCAAGATGGCAACTGCACCTACCCTGGCTTCCTCTGCGACGGCCACCAAAACTGCCCTGATGGCTCAGATGAGGATGCTGCTCTCTGCAGTATGACAGTTTCCTGAATCCTGAATACGAACTCTAAATAACTCAATCAAATAAAAATTGAACAGAAAAAAATACTTTACGTTTACCAGATTCAAGTTTTTAACTATGATTCTTTTAGGCCTTTATTTTTTCCTTTTTCTCTTTTTTTTTTTCTTTCTTTCTTTCTGCTGAAAATGAAAGCCTGTTTTCAGGAAGAGGGTTCAATGTTAAACCTGTTTCCTGTCCTCACAGGCGATCACCGCTGCGCTGGAAACCAGTTCCAGTGTAAAAACAAAAGGTGCATTCCTGTGTCCTGGCACTGCGATGGAATAGTTGACTGTACAGATGGCAGCGATGAGGATGCGGAGACTTGCTCCCAGAAGACCTGCAAACCGGGAGAGTTCACGTGTGCAAACGGCCGCTGTGTGCCGTCAATGTATGTGTGCGATGCCCAGGACGACTGTGGTGATGGATCTGATGAGCCGTATGAAGTCTGCAGTGAGTGTTACTGTCACGCGAATTAAATATGTGCCAACCATGATTTCCTTTTCTTTCCCCCATGTCTGTCTGTGATGAGCACAAAAGGAGCAGCTTAATTGATAATAGCCGTGCACTTTGCAGAACCGCACGACTGTTTAATCAAGCAACGACTTATCTGTTTCAGAGATATACAATCGATTCAGACACAGCGCAGGTGTAACCTGGGTGAATTAATGAAGCTGCACGTAGTGTTGATTTTTCTAAATTTAAGTTGCACAGTCAATCCCTCCTCCCCCTCTTCCGTCTGCTTCTAATTACTGTCTGTCTGGCTCTGTCTCAACTCATCCTCCCTCATTATTTCTCACCCTCTTGTCACCTTGCAGACTTTATTTTCGATCTTACTACTAATCTCACCACTTTCCTTCCATCCTTTGCCTGATGTCTCTGTCGCCTTGTCTCCACAGTGGGTCCAGACTACAAGTGCGATGAGGATACAGAGTTCTCCTGCAAGACAAACTACCGCTGTATTCCTCAGTGGGCCCGCTGCGACGGCTCAAACGACTGCATCGACAACAGCGACGAGGAAGGCTGCGGTCAGTGCTCATGTGTCAGCAGACGTGTCGGGGCTGTCAGACCAGCTGCATACTGCACATGTGTCAAAATCTTAAATTAGTTCCTAAAGATCTGATGATATTGTGGTGTACTTTAAAAGTTCAAGCTCTGCAATGCTTGTAGTTTCTAATCCAGAAAAAGAAATCTGAATACCTTTACAGATCATTTGCACCACTCAATCATTAAATAACATATTTATTCGTTTCAGCCTTGGCTGTAGACGACTTTAAAGCTCCGGTTCCAAAGATTAAATAATAATGGGTGTAATGCAGAACAGTAAAAACAAATAGCAAAGATGCATCATCCTATATAGACAGAAATTACACTGTAAGAAGGTGGTCACACACAATTAGTATTTATTAGTGAAAATGTATCAAGCTGTGTTAAAAAGGCTAAAAACCCATGAAGTTAAAGCTACAGTGTATAAGATATCACCACCAGATGTCAGTAGAATGCAGATTGCAGTCTACTGACAATGTCAGGAATAAATAAGCGTCCTTTTATTTATATTTCCATGTCTCAGAGCCCTGACCGCGATGACATCTTGGCCACTATTTGCAAGATTGTGGGGCTTCCACAAACTGGCGCCGACTTCTATGTATTTTTAATGGATTAATTCTAAGTTTATGAAAATGCATCAATCTGTTGGAAGCTGTAATAACACACTGATCAATTTATATTTATGAGTACAACCTTCTTTTATTCTATTAAGTAACCTAAAAATTGACACACTTTACCTTTAAGTCTTTGGTTTCAGCAGGTTAAAAATCTTATTTCCCAAAATGTTCTCATGACCACATGTTCAAACACCTTTTGTGCTGCTGCTTTATAACAGAGGAAGTGACCTGTGACCCTCTGGGAGATTTCCGTTGTGACAATCACCGCTGCATTCCCATCCGCTGGCAGTGCGATGGCTCTAATGACTGTGGCGACAGCTCAGACGAGAGAAACTGCCGTAAGTTTTTCAGTTCAATCTGTTTCAAAAAATGTCTTCTTATTAAAAATGTTTCTTCTGACTGCTTTTTACTCATGTAGTTTGAAGCCTCATATCACAGCGGCCACACATCTCATATTGAACACGTGTGTGTGTGTGTGTGTCTCTCTAGAGCCAAGGCCGTGCTCTGAAAGTGAGTTTCGATGTGACAACGAGCAGTGCATTCCCGGAAGCTGGACGTGTAACCATGTCAACGACTGTGGGGACAACTCGGACGAGCGAGACTGCGGTGAGCAGACGCCTCCTCCTCATGCTAACTCCTCGGCCTCCTTAAAATTACATCCAGCCGTAAACAAAACACACACGGGCGCAAACACACACATCAACATAACATCTTGGCTCTCTTCCAGAGTTGCAGACATGTCGTCCAGGTTCTTTCCAATGTGACTCAGGTCACTGTATCCCCGCTATTCTGCAGTGCGACAACCGACCCGACTGTCTGGATCTGTCAGATGAGACCAGCTGTCGTAAGTTTACAGCGTGAAAATTAATGGCACTCTGGGCCCCCGCAGTTTTATTTATTTATTTTTTCTGTTTATATGTGTGTGAGGTAATTATTCAGGCTTTAAGGCTTCAAAAGAATGAAAATGTGGCACAACAGTCTAACAGCAGACAGGGATACAGTTTTTGCTTAAAGCTTAAATGAGGTGAGAAACACAATAAGATGGTTTAAAACTGCATATTAGTTTACCCCAGTAATTAAACCACAGAGTAGCTATACAAGATTTATCCTTTTTTCACATTTGAACACACATTGAATAATTTGGTGTGGTTGAACTTTGCACCTGTAGGGCTCTGGTCATCCAGGAAGTGAGATCAAACCATCAACTGCAGTCATTTCCCTGCATTCTTTCCTTTTCTCTCCAGTCATTTTGTTAACTATTATCCAATAAAGCCATAACATGATTCCAAATTGATTGTAGACTGAAAACCAGTCTTTGTTATGTGCATCTTGTAATTGCCAATTTTCCCAGATATTAAGATTAAATCCAGAATACCTTAGATAAATTGTAACTGCTATTTGAATATATGAAAGTTGGACAATTATACAAGCATTCCATCCATCAGAACACCCTTTTGGGTGGAGCGTTAAGGTATTCTTTCAGCTAACAGTTTAAAGTCAGAGATATGTCTGTTGATATGTTCCTCCAAGGTAATGTAACCAGGGTGGCTTCATTTGCTGTTGATGAAAGCTGCAAGCCATCCGTGTCTTCACTTTCCACACTTGGATTTATTCCTGTTTGCCCAAAGCGCCTCTGAAATGGTAACACTGGGAATTCAGAGTAATTGCTGTATCCTTGTCTCTGTAAAATATGTAACCATACACTGAAAGAAAAAAAAGTCCCCTCAGCTCTTCTCGCATCCAGCAATCTCAGATTGTCTGTGATGATTGAAGAAAACTCTCTGCCGCTTGGACCCATCTGTTTTTGCCTCATCACTTGGTTCCCCTATGCTTTCTCTGCATGTCGTCCTTTGATTTCTGGGAACATGTCAGTTTTTGTTCTTCTGGTTGCCATGCAGCAGCAGCAGCAGCAGCAGGGCTGTGGAAGGAAAGTGGTAATAACATATTTGTAGAAAATAGAAAAATCTACCCACCAGCATGTCCAAAGACGGCACAAATCAGAGAAAAGTTACCAGCGATAATTCAAATAACTGTGGCATTAAAAAGAAAGTTAAAAGAAGTGGACCAACTTTGAAAAGGGGCAGCTTTAAGAGAAACAGTGACCAGAATGGTGTGCAGTGCTGGTTGGTTTTATTTCTCCACTGATATATCTCTTTAAGAAAGACAGTTTAAAACACGACCTTGGTAAAGAAAGGAAAATAAATCAACTGATTTTAGTAATAATGTGCAAACTATCTCTCTTATTTTCCCGATCTTTCCAGCTACTCGATACCCTGGAGGCCGTTACTGCCCTGAGCACCAGTTCCAGTGTGCGAACCACATCTGTGTGAACCAAGGCTGGGTGTGTGATGGCATTGATGACTGTGGGGACAGATCTGATGAGCAACTCAACTTATGCTGTGAGAAGCTTGTTATTTATTTTTATGTATATCTATATAGATAGGTAGATAGATGTGTGAGTGTGTATATATATGTGACTTTCTTTTAAATGAAAGTCACACACACACACATAGATATAGACATTGGGCTCAAGTCGCATTTGCTTGTGTTTAACCAGTGAACATCACCTGTGAGATGCCATCTCGGTTCCGCTGTGACAACGGCTACTGTGTCTATGCTGGAGTGCTGTGTAATAAGAAGGACGACTGTGGAGACGGCAGTGATGAGAAAGAAGACCTCTGTATGACTCCCACTCACACATTCCTGCAATCTGCATATTTTAGCATGACTAAAAATTTACATTTAAATGCACAAATCTGATCAGTTATTGGACGTAATTGGACGTAGAGTAATGGAAAAGGACAGCTGAACATTTGGCAATATAGAGGGATAAACATTGATGTTTTGTAGTTGCCCTCTGCATAAACTATGTTTAGTGTACTGTGTAAATATATGGTGCCGTGAAAAAGTATATGTCCCCTTCTCAGTTTTGTGTTTTTGCATATTTTTCACATTTACATCTTACAGACAATCAAATTCATTTTAACGTTAGACCAGCCAGAGGAAGTACAGAATGCAGTTTATACTATCCTGGCCCTTTTCCTGTCTTCCTCCCCAACCCCAGCTGATTATGGCAGATGGTTGCCTCTTCCTGAGCCTGGTTCAGCTGGAGGTTTCTTCTTGTTAAAAGGGAGTTTTTCCGTCCCACTGTACCACAGTGCTTGCTCATAGGGTCACATGATTGTTGGGGTTTTCTCTGTTTTCTTTGTGTTATTTTAGGGTCTTTAGCGTGCAATATGAAGCATCTTCAGACAACTATTATTGTGATTTGGCACAATATAAATAAAACTGAATTGAACTGAAACTCAAGAGTACTGGGGTTATGTAAACACTCCAGCATAAAGAACAAACAACAACAAAAGAATAACGTTTTGGAGTGACCCAGTCAAAGTCCAGACTTAAATCTAAAGAAGCAACTTGAAAAACATATTGCCGCTTATCAGAATTTATCTCTCACTGCCAAGGGAATAATCACTTATTAGGTTTAAAAGAAGGGACAGAAGGTCATTTTTTTTCCCTTAACTATCATTTGAAAATAGCATTTTGTATTTATTGTGTAGTGTTAACATTTTTTTGTGATCTGAAACATGTAAGTGTGACAAATATGCAGAAAAAACAACAAAATAAATCAGAAAGGGGGGAAATACTATATGTGTGTGTGTGTGTGTGTGTGTATATATATATATATATATATATATATATATATTAGGGGTGCAACGATACACAAAATTCACGGTTCGGTATTTTTTCGATACAAAAAAAAATGTTCATGCCTTTTTAATTTGTCATTTATTAAAATTATAAATATATATTTTAACACAAAAGTACAGTTTTTAAATTTAACCCTAACCCTTGTGCGTGTTGTTTTTTAGCTCGTCATATTGCAGCCACAGAAATTCTTTTGTCCATGAAACCATAAAGCTGCACTTTCTTTTTGCCTTATAGTCTGATTTGTCATAACTTCTCCGTTTTGTGGTAAGCTTTTCTTTGGCTGTCACGTCTTCACCCTGACCTGTCTTATTTGGCTCAGCAGAACTAAAATATATATCTGTCTGTGAAGGTTCTCAATCATCCAGGTCATCATAGTGAAATATATATCCTGCCGCACTCACATAAGCTCAGCGATTCTCTGCGCGATCAACCTCTCACATGTTTAAGCTGCGGGAGATTTCACTTGTCATGTTTGCATAGTAAGCTAACAATTAATAAGACTATGTCAGAGGAATTGGTGCACAAATTATCATCACTCACAGATCAGTGCTGTCGCTCTCTATACACAGTTCGCACGATTGCAAAGTGAAAGCAAAAAAACAAGCGCAAATTCAAACACGATTTCAATATGTCACATATTGACAGTGGCTCACCCAATGACATAATTACCCAGCTACATTTCTGAAAGAATGCAAAAGCATTGACATATATTTTTCCTTCCTACAATAGCCCGACAGGCAGGGGAGAGATAGCCCCGGGACGTCGGGCTAGCGATATTGCGAGCCCTGTATCTGATTGAGGAATCACTCATCTTTGGAAAAGAGAGTTTATTACAGAGAAATGTCTCTTTCCAAAATAAAAGCTATACTATCCGCTTCTTCTGGGCTATATTCTCAGCAGCATATTAAACATATCAGGTCTCCATAAGGAGAATCCTGTGCTAACAGCTGTCTAAATGACTCGGCTAAAGTTTGTAGCATGCATGCTTGTTGTTTTTGTCTTTGCACTAGGATGATGTCGGTGTAAATGTGCAGTCATATTCGTTGTGTTCCCACTAGTGCTTTCAGGTTAATCTCGTTGAAATAACCTTAACGCCACAACACGGCAAATCTCCGTTAACGAGCTACCCTATACAGAGGGGCTAGACGGCCAACACGTTAACGAGCTAACTGCGCTAACACACTAGCTCCCACCCATGTAATTGAGCATTGCATGGCACATCCAACATACTGTTTTACTTTAGTCCATGACTCGCTTACCTTCAGGGTCATACGTCACATGAAAACCAAAATAATTCCAAACGCCAGATCTGAATGAGGGTGGGGAGGTCCACTTCTGTCTCGCTAGGCTGCACTCTCGAGCCTAGGCGGAGTAGTCAAATGCAGATTCACTGAGCGCTCAACACAGACAGCATCGTCAGAAGGAAAGTTGATAAAATAAATTACAAATTTTGTATTGTTCTTTTTTTTTCTCCCCTTTGGTTTTCTTTCTTTCTCTCCCCCTCTTTCTTTCATTCTTTCCCCCTGTCCTATCCCACAGTCATGTCTGTCCCGTTTGCAACTGAAAATAAAATAAATTCATAATTATAATAAAGGTCAATCAAATGGACCAATATGATGATCCACTTAAAATAAATCCTCTTGGCATCTTTCTTGGCCTCAAGACAACAATTCTGATGGCTATAGATCCAAACGGGACACAAAAAAAAAAAAAAAAAAAATTTGAAAAAAAAAAAAAAATTGAAAAAAATTGTATTGTTCGATACATATGCGTACCGAACCGAAAGCACTGTATCGAACGGTTCAATATCGATACGAATATCGTTGCACCCCTAATATATATATATATATATATATATATATATATATATATATAGATATATAGATATATAGATATAGATATAGATATATATATCATTCCTTTTTGTATGTGAACATAATCAGATTGCATATTAGTTTCAGCAAATGCACCTCTTATCATGGGATTGTCAGGCATTAGTCCAAACAACAATGCTAATCCTGAACTTTCCTCTTTAAAGCCAGTCAAATGGGAAATCCCAAAATGACATCAGTGCCTGCACAGGACACAAAGCTGAAACATAACAAGGATAAGGAATAAGTCTGTTGTATGGAATTGTTACACAATCAGCTTAAACATCAATCAGAGCAAATTATTTTGAGAGGAGATTAAATAGTTTGGTTCAGAGCAGAGGTGGACATTGGCTTGCTCATCTAAATCCACTTGTTTGTTGGCAGGAGACAGTAAAGATGTGCAATTCTGTGATACACAAGCATGAGTGAAAGGCGTATATGTGCATCACGAAAGCATGTTTACGCTTTAATCTAGTGGGAGGAGTTGTGTTTGAAAATTTAGAAGTAAAGAGCTTCTAGAAAAAGCTCTGAATTTAATCTTAGATAAGTGGAGGTGACGCTTTCAGAGGTGGGCTGTATACCCACTCAACCATTTCTGAATACTTGTGCTGATGATTCATCTCGACTGTGTCCTTCACAGGCCGCGAGCCCACACTGGCCCCCTGCACACTGGAGGAGTTTAAATGCACCAACGGACACTGCGTGCCCCTGCAATACGTGTGTGACCACAATGACAACTGTGGAGACCGCACAGACGAAATGGGCTGCAGTAAGTGCCACAACAAAAGACTTCTTCAGCTTCCTGGCAGGAGGACAGCATCGTCTTTTCACTTTAACTCAATGGCTGGAATTAAATGTTCCTGGGAAAAAACAGCATGAATCCTTTAGGACGAGTGATGATGGTGTTTTCACGGAGCTTTAATAAAAGATTTACGGTGTTTTGGTTCAGGCAGAAAAACGAATCCAAGCATTATATTGACCAAAACAAAAACAAATGTATTGTGCAATCAGTAGGAAATATGGCATGGATCTATGTAAAATATTACATAATTGAGATTATGTGCTCTTCTACAGAAAGAGGAGATATATTCTCATAATCAGAGAGAATTATAGGATAACAGTATTATAACTGTTGTCAAATTAATGAGATTTTTGCACAGCACAAATATAGATAATTACTTCAATATTCTAATGAAATTTGCCACCCAGGACATAATAAAAATCATCTGGTCTTTACTGGGTCCTAAAATAACTTAAACATAACCAGACATGAACATCAACATGACATGGTCTCATTATTTATTTAGCAAAGGTTAAGCTAAAGAAGCAGTAAGAACTAAAGGCCATCATTTAACAGCTTTTAGACCCACTTTTATCAGCAATAGTAATCATTTTCTGTATGAGTTTATTAGTCTTTCACGCCACTGTGGAATTTTGTCCCACTCTTCGTTACAACATTGCTTCCCTTCATTGAGGTTTGTGGGCATTTGTTGATGCACAGCTATCTTAAGGTCCCACCACAGGATGTCAAACTGGCTGGACTTTGGAGTCTTTTCTTTTTCAGCCATTCTGTTGTAGATTTGCTTCATATCATTGTCCTGTTACACAACCCAATTTCAGCCAAGCTTTATCTGTCAGACAGAGGAGTTTGTGGCTCAATGACTGCAACATGCCCAGGTTGTGTGGCTGCAAAATGAGCCCAGATCATGACCTCTCCACCACCGTGTTTAACAGCTGATATGCTGTGTTTGTTTGTCCATGGAAAAACATCTTGTATGTCAAAAGGACATTGTTCCTGAAATCTTGTAGTTTATTCAGTTGTAACTTTGCAAACTTGCAATGTCCTTTTTGTAGAGGAGACTGTTTTTCGGGCACTTCCATAGAAGACATACTTGTTCAGTCTGTTTCTAATTGTGCTGTCATGAACTTTAATATTTAACGTGTTAACTGAGGCCTGGAAAGTCTGAGAGGAACCTCTTGGGTTCTTTTGTAGTTTCTCTGAGCACTGCAAAGTCTGACCTTGGGGTGAATTTCCTAGGATGTCACCCTTTTAAAACACTGGCAACTGTTTAGCTCTTTTAGTGCTTTTTTTAGATTGACGGGCAGCAGCAGTTCCTACTCTGAGCTGATGTCTTTCTTCCTAGCAGTGCTCCCAGCCAGTAAACTGTAAAAACATCTGCTTCTATCGAGGTGCTTACACATATGTTCAGTGATGGTGAATACATTTAACCAGATTACTGGGTTATATCTGAATTAATCTGCCTGTGTAAACTAAGCCTATAAGTAGCTCTTGCGTGTGGCTCAAAAGCTGTTTTTTGCACGTTGTCTGTCCTCCAGATTTTGGCCTCGATCGCAACTGTGACGAGAATCTGTGCCAGCATGAGTGCACGAACCTCGATGGCACAGGCTTCATCTGCTCCTGCAGGCCCGGATACACAGTGGACCCAGACAGCACCTACACCTGCCTGGGTACACACACTCATACATACATGTTTATGATAAATATACATGTCTAGTTAAATATCTGTTGGGTAAAACTCACACTCCTTCTGATCCTGGCTGGTGATTTTTTTCAGACATCAATGAGTGCGAGGTGTACAGCACCTGTCCTCAGGTCTGTAAGAACACCAAAGGCAGCTACGACTGTGAGTGTGCCCCCGGCTACAGGAAAGTGGGCAATGGCAAAATGTGCGAGGCTGTGGGTAAGAAACCGCTGGGTTTTCTTTGGAGCTGAGAAGACTTCACAGCTACTGAAATATATTTTTGGCCTCATTACAGTCTTCTTTCTCATCTAAGTGTGAAAAACAGATTCATCAATGATTTAATGGTGGGTCTAGTTAGCAGGCATGCCTTTTCTCTTGCTAGATTTGAAACAGCAAGAATGCTGTTGTAAGTAATAACTGTTGTTTCTATTGCTGTTAAAAACTACCTACATCATTTATACATTTCATATATTTTACAATGTATATTTTATAAAAAGACAAGTAGATGCAGGCCATACTGATTATTTTATTGGTGGAGAGACTCTTAGAAACTCTTAAAGACCTCAGAGACCAGCCTGTGCACCTTAATGAAATGTCTTTAAACAATAAGAATACACTTTTGATTGGTTTTTATATTTTTCAGTGACAAAAACATGTAAACATGTATGTGTGTGTCCAACAGGAGCAGCTCCCATGCTGCTTCTACCGGAGAACATTCGTATCCGGAGGTTCAACCTGCAGACAGAGGGCTACCATGACTTCATCGAAGAACAGGAGCACATCATGGCTCTGGACTACGACTGGGACCACAACAACACAGGATTCAGTAAGATATCCATTGATTAACATCAGTGCTGTGTGATACTATCGATCTGATACCAAGTAAATAAAGTGCCAGTATTGATGATATCAATACTTTTGACCTATAAAGACAACTTGTGTTGGTATTCAGGTCAGTATTAGCATTGGTATTGATAGTTTGACCATAATTAAGACTACCTACTATAAAAACCACATAGTACACCTGGGTGCACACAAATTACACCAACAACAAATGTGTTTTGTCAGGTATGGTGTATTTCACTGTTGCTGGTAAAGACGCTATGCCAGGCGCCATAAAGAGAGCATACATACCATCAGTGGACGATGGCAGTAATAACATCGGTGCTGCTGTTGATCTCGGCGTCAAATACATCACCAGCCCAGACGGCATCGCTGTGGATTGGGTCGCCAGGTGAGTTTACCTGATTACAGTAGTTCAGTGCTCTAATGCCTTAATCCTAATCCAAATTTATTAAAATATATTTTATTTACATTAAAGTTTTAGGGGGTTTGCCCATAAAGCACCAGAATGTTTTTCAGCTCTCTGATAATTTTGTTCCTTTTTTAAGAAACCTTTACTGGGCAGACTCCAAGCTGCAGAGGTTAGAAGTGGCCTTCTTGGATGGACGCTACAGGAAGCACCTTGTCAAGACTGACCTGGGTCACCCATCTGCTGTGGCTGTGAACCCACGACTGGGGTAAGATTGCACCTGTGTTTAGATTTTCTAAACACAGGCACACAGTCTGTTAATTTATATATCAAGCACAAAAACATAAGAGAGGAGCTCCCAGAAACACACATGAGTCAGTGCATATACAACAGAGTCACATAAAATCACAGAGTTCTCACCTCTTACACGCTAAATAACGACAGTATCTTTTATGCCAGAACCCAGTTTGCACTGGCCCATATTAGATGTTATTAGTGATTCAATGATATACCTTCAAGAGCAACATATGAAGACTGTACAAATATGAAACATCACAGGACTTCTGTGTTTGCCAAGATGACTGTGATTTTGTATTTGTGGACATAAGCAGAGATATCAGCTGAACATGCCGAGGTGGAGGGTCAACTTAGCATAGGGGGACTGGTTAGAAACCCTGCATCAGTATCAGTGTTGGCCAAGATTTTCAAAATACTTGTAGTTTCAGAATTTGTAGCTGTCCTGGGAAATCTCAATGAAACGGTCTTAATGAGCCGTTATTTCATGTCCGTCATGTTGCTGCAGGATGCTGTACTGGGCAGATCGTGGGACCACAGCCAAAATTGAGTGTTCCTGGCTTGATGGTCAGGAGAGAAAAGTTCTTGTGTCTGATGGTCTTGGGTGGCCCACTGGCTTGTCAGTCGACTTCACCAACAATGACAGAATCTACTGGTCAGACTCCAAGGAGAGCCGCATAGAGTCTATTCTGCCATCAGGAGAGCAGCGTAAAACGGCCGTGTACATAGGTGATCCTAATTTCCTAATCCATCGTTCATATTCCAAACGGTTGCTGTTACTGGAGCTGAGTAAAACTATTCAAACATTTCTGCATCTCTCCCAGATGTAAGGAACCCCTTCAGTGTGAGTGTATTCGAAGACCATGTTTACTGGAGCACTCAGGAAAAGGGCGAGGTGTTTCGACAGGACAAGTTTGGCCAGGGTGACAAGATCAAGCTGCTGACTGCTGGACCCTGGCTCACCCAGGTCTCTGTGTACCAGCAGCAGAGATACAACACCATAGCCAGTAAGCTGCACACTCTCTCACATGTCCACAAATTGTGCATGCAGGGTTTGTTTGTTTACAGTGTGCAAAGCCTCTTCATTTGTATCCATTTTATTTCTGTGTGATATTACGTTAATAGTCCATTAAACGTCGTGAACATTGAGTGCTTTGACCCAGAAGAGCTCTTTTATGTTTTTTTGTGTGTTCAGCATTAGCAGTAATGTGCAGGAAAGTGGAAGAAGGCAACCATGAATAACAGAGGAACACATTATTATTCTATTAGCCACAACTGTAAAGAGAGGAGATTGCCTGGACAATGATGGTGATGATGATGAAACATGAAATATATGTTATTTATTTGTTTTTGCAGTGAAGAATCCATGCAAGGGAACCTGCAGCCACCTGTGTTTGCTCCGACCGGGAGGGTACAGCTGTGCCTGCCCCGAGGGCACCAGCTTCATCCCAGGCAGTAAAACTGAATGTGATGCAGGTGAGAAGAGGAGTTTTTTTTAAATTTCCTCTGTCCTTTTTAATAAAATAGTAGGCATCATGTCTTAGCTGGGAGTGCCAGCAGCTCAAGAGACAGATCATCTGTCAGTCGGAAGGTTGGCGGTAAGACTCCTGCCTTTTTTTGTCGAAGTATCATAGGGCAAGGCACTGAGTCCTGAGTTAAAAGTTCTTAGGCATAGGAAAAAGAACTTGTGTGATTGGATGACTGAGTTCTTAGACTGCTCAAATTAAGTAGAAAAGGATTAGAAGTATTAATGCATCAATTCATCATCAGTTGTTTGTTTTTTTTATTCTGTGATCTTTCCTGCAGCAATATTGACAACCTTTTATCACTTTCACTGTTATCTACACAGCATCAAATTAACACAGAGTTCAGTGAAGCTGGTGGGACTAAATAGAATAGATTAAATAGATTTAGTAAACATGTGTACTGTCATAAAATCAAGGGCAGTGTTAACTGTCGAGCTCAACCTCATTCGCAGCAGATCAGCCAATTTCTGCTGGGGTTCACATCAGCTGGTAGCTAATAGTGAGGATAATATTATTTCACCATATTGATGTGACATTTTTACTGTAAATGTATTCAGACTTTTATTTTGTGACATTACTGTAACACGTCCTTCCACAGCATGTCTTTTATCCTGTCTTCCTTCTCACTTCCTGTTAAAAGGGAGTTTTTCCTTCCCACCGTTGCCAAAGTGCTTGCTCATAGGAGGTCGTATCCTTGTTGGGTTTTCTTTGTATGTATTATTGTAGAGTCCACCTTACAATATAAAGAGCCTTGATGTGAGTGTTGTTGTGATTCAGCACTGTATAAATAAATTTGATTTGAATTGAATTTTTATATTAGTGTTACATGAACTGAAATTTTGAGCAGGTGTGAGAGACCAACAGTAAATGGGAGAAAGGATAAAGGCCACTGTTCTGCCTGGTTCTGCTTGTAGTTTCTTCCCACTGTCACCAAGTGTTTGCTTAGAAGGGATTGTGGCTTGGGGCTTCTTTCTAATATTGTAGTCTTTACCTTACAATATAAAGCACCTTGAAGGGCCTGTTTTTTGAATTAGTGTTACATAAATAACTAAATAAAGTGACTAAATTAAGCTACACCGTATCATCAGTACTGATGTCTCAGTAATGATTGTTTTCCTGCCATAGCACAGTAAAAACCTCTCAATGTTATGATTGTTCAGGGTTTGATCCACCACCCACCATGCCGCCTCCCTGCCAGTGTCAAAACGGAGGCACCTGCTACTTTGATGACAACAAGGCTCTCTGCATGTAAGATTGTCTTTCCTTTTTTTTTCCCTGCCAGCTGTCAAAATAAAACATTGGATTAAATTGTTGTGTTAATGCTGGTGTTAATGTAATGTCAGTGAGATAAAGTTAAACCATTGGCAGTGTTGGAACTGTTATGTTAGTGGTTTGCTTTTTGTACAGATGTCCTTCAGAATGGAAAGGAGATTTCTGCGAGATAAGCGTGTTCCATGTGATTGCATCATCAGGTATGTTCGATTTTAATTAAAGAAAAATAAGATAATAACAAAATAAAAATGTCCTTCTAATTCTAACGAGCTTCTTCATACGTCACTTCTTGCCTGCTTGCCTGCCTCTGTCCCTCCCTGGCAGTTGGAATAGCCATCGGGGTAACGGTGGCGGTTGTGGCTCTGCTGGTTGCTCTGGTCTATGCTGCCAAGAAGAAGTCGAATCTGGCCGAGAGTTTGCGGAACAACTTGCCAAGCATGCCCAAAATGCCCAGTATGCCATCAATGGCTAATTTTCCAAACTTCAGGTAAGATCGGAAAAGTCAGAAATTAATGAAGTGTAACATTCAAACACTAAAACTGGTTTTGTGTTCAGGAATGAAAGTAAAAAAAACCCTCTAATCTGACAAAAATAATAATATGGTTTATAATTTTTTTCTGCTTTTTGGTGGGGAGAAACAATACAATTGAAAATTCACAGATAAAAACAAAACCTATTTTAGTATCATTTTAATCAGAACTTGTGCATACTGTTGGATTAACTGTTACAAAAACATTAAAAAAAATATTTGGTAATTACCGGTACTGTTAATTTTGAGCACCAGTTCCACAAACCTTACACTGCGTGATGGTCTAACAATGAGATTTAATAATGAAGAAATTCATAAGTAAACTTAAAATCAAATGGGAAAGTAAATAAACAGTAAAATCACAACAATGATAAATACGCACTTTTTTTTTACAAAATTTTATTACAAATATTAAAATAATAAGAATAAGAATTCATATTTCATTTTGATATATTTTAACATTTTTATTCAATATTCAATAGCACTCTGAATAAAAATGAATATAAAAGCAGATCCATTCATTGTATTTAAAGGTTGTTGACAGAGCATTATCAGAATATGCTAGTATGATATTTACATCCAAATAATAATACTTTGCAGGAATGGTTCAACCCAAAATGGCATGAAAAGAGAAGACAATGAAGGCCTGCAGAATGGAGAGGCGGTCAGTAGCAAAACAAAATATATTCGTTAACTGTTTAAAAATGCTTTGTGAGATTTAATACAGATTATACTTTCTTATCCTGTCTATGGTGATCCATAACGCTAATGTGTGCTGTGTGATGTCAGGTCCCCTGTACGTCCGTATTCACGGTGGAGACATCAGGGAAGAATTTTGAGAACCCAGCGTATGAAGGTGGAGAACCGCTACCCTCCAACAACTTGCCTAAAGCCACCTCCGCTCCTATGGCAACAAATGAGGTGAGTAAACAACAACACTGCTCTCCTGTGGACTTTGATTCCTCTCTATTCCTTTTTATTTCATGTCTGCGTCTAACAATTCCCCTATGAATTATGCTCTTGTGCTCAGACTTTGTGTATAAATTACATTTCAAGGCTTTAATATAAACGTAGTGCAAATCTTGTATGTGCTGTTTATTGTGTTACGTAACTGCATGAAAAAAGTAAAGTACCTTTCCTCAGCATCATATTCTTGTATTAAAACACTGCTCTGTGATCTGGTGGGTTTTATATTTTGATGAGCTCTGTCTCATGACCCTATTTTTTTCCTCCCTCAGGAGTTTGTTGAGAATCCCTTATATGGGAAAGAGGCTCAAGCTGTGATTGAACGCATAGGAAGTGATTCCAAGCCTGAAGTTTCCATCGAGGTTGCCATCACATTCATCACAAATCTTCGCAGATTAGTTTCATTTGAGCGAGTCGTAACACATTGAACCCTTACAAAAATTGCTTTCAAATCTCGCTCTGATAGTCTTATTTGTTTTATTATGTGGTGATCATTTATTTGTTTATTTAAATCTCTAAACTTCTTCTACTTCTTGCATTTTTTAGGAGGATTTTGGGATCCCAGCATATGGCTCTGGCGTACCAGCTGTTTCGAGCACGCAGGTATCCACAAAGACAGATGTCAGAATAGTATTCAAGCATTAGAAGCTGAAAGCAAATAATGACGGGATCTGAATCTGCAATCATCTGCATACACATGGGCCTGCTTTTAAAAAAAAAATCCTTTGCATATGTTTCAGCCAAATGGAGATGAGAGTTCTGCATCTTTCCAAAACCCTGCATACACGGTGAGCACAGGATGCACAAAGGGTGAATGTGGGCATTTTAGCTTTTATTTGATGGGACAGTTGAGAGAGATTAGACAGGATAGCACACAAACCCAGGACACTGCATCACCTTTAGTACTTAGTGGGAGCTATAATACTGTAATGGAAAACCAGTCGATCCAAGTCAACTTGATCCGAGTAGGTACTAATGGTAAACGGGCTTTAGTGAGCTGTATGTTTATGCTTCAATTAAAAAGCTGCAGTCTAAATGACAGACATTACGGGTTGTTTTTTTTTTTTGTTGCTGTTGTTTCTGTGATTAAAAATTGTGATTAAAAATTTGGGTACTTGAAATGTAATTTCTCCATTTAAAATAATCATTTTGATCTTCCAGGAGGACCCGTAACACATTACCGATTCTGAGACTAGACTGGACCTTGTTTCAGGACTAAAACCCTCACTTTCTTCTGTAAAACAGCGGCACCGTTTCAACAAACTCAACAAATCAGAGAAAGTCAAAAACTAACCGGCTTTAAATTCATGGTAGCTATTTGTGTAAAAAAATAAATAAATAAAAAAGCACTATTATAAACATGATTTAATATAACTGATAAGAAACTTGTTCAATGATTTTTAAGAAACTCAGTAAAAACTTATATTATATTAATAATTAAAAGTTTGTATTTCTTTTTGTAAATTGTGAGAAAGTTATGTAATAAAACTGCCATTATCATCAGTGTGTGTTTTCAGTACTCGCTCCATTCTGGATGCACAGTATGCTTTTCTCTGGCAATTATATCACAGGAGGATCCCGCTGGTGTTATCCGCTCCCTCATCTCCAACAGAACTCCGTTTCCCAGCTACTGTATCTGGCCCAGTGAACCAGGATGAAACGCTTTGTCATCTCTTTAATCAAAGAGACAGTTTTGAGAGTGATGACAGAGCAACTGTGATAACTCTGCTCGTCTTCTGCCCCACTGTCATGAGTGTCTGAACACATCAAGGTCTATGAGCTTGCAACAACTAGGCCGGCCACATGAGCACTGGGACAAAAGAAAAGTGAAAGAGAGGGGAAAACAAGTGGGCAGAAAGAGTGGAGAACAGAGAAAGCACAATGGGGAGGTACGAACAGAGAGCTGTGACCAGTGTGTTTGTGATGATTCACAATCCCTGTTTTCATAATACTGATTCCCCACAAGGCATCTGCCAGAGTCAGCCAAAGTGTGTAGTCTGTACTGCTCAGTGAGAGACGGAGGCACAGAGGGAGGGGATGAATAGCTATGGATGGAGGGGCAAACCAAAGGGGCATGCAGCTAACAGCATGTGTGCAAACAGTGCTGCCTTCATGGGCTGTCAGAAATAATAATCCCACTTGTGGTAAATAGCAAGAAAGAAGTTGGTGTGTAAAATTGAAACAAAAACCATTTAAAAGGGAGTTTGTTGATTTTGTCTGTTTTTCCTGTTGGACTGAGGTGAAAAAAAAAAATATATATACATATACATATATATATATACATATACACATATATATATACATATACACACACATATATATACATATACACACATATATATACACATATACATATACATATATATACACATATACATATATATATATACATACATATATATATATACATACATATATATATACATATATATACATACATATATATATACATATATATACATACATATATATATATATATACACATACATATATATATATATATGCCAGCTTTTTTACACTGGCATGATTCATAGTTCTGTGTTAAGTGTCTTAACAAATAACAAAAATATCCCTCTGAGAGTGGTCGAGTACAAGAACTAGACTGAAAATTAGTGAAAAAAGCAATTAATGTCAAAAGAAAACCTTTGAAAAAATATTTGAAAAGCCTGGAGAACTAATACTCAAGACCACTTTAAAAACACACACACACACACACACACACACACACACACACACACACACAATAAAGTCTGGCTACATTAATGATCACAGACCTCAGATTTATTGATCAGAGTGGCTTAGGGCGCGTACAGGTGGGTGAATCCCCTCATAGACACGTCAAATTAGTAGCTCAGCGTTTGAGTCTTTGCGAATAGCGGTGGAGTTTAGCGTTTACCAGGATCACCTGAAGGCAGCAGAGAGAGAGAGAGAAGAAAAGAGGGCTGATGAGAGCAAACTGACTGACAGAGGGGGAAGGGGAGGCTCACTGAGCGATATATTGGGTGTAGCAGAGAAATAAAAGCAAATGTGTGCCAGTCAGCTGGAGACGGAGTGAGCAGAGAGAAATACAGAGAGAGGGAGCAAGAGGGAAACAGGAAAGCGGGGCAGGCTGGTATTATAAGCGCTGTCGAGATAGAAGGAGGGGAGCTGTGCACGCTGAGGCTGTGAGGAGCCTCAAGCAGGTAAGAATGTTTTCTAATGTGGACTGACTTACCTCTGCGCGCGTGTGGAGCGACACAGACATCTGTAGCTCCAGGGATGGTTTATACAACTCTCTGCGTTAACCATCATTAAAACCTTAGCGCGTTTAGTGCCAAAAGCTCAGTGAAACTCGTGTTTGTTTGGGTTTCTTTCTTTGGTTTTTTTGTTTTTTTGTTAAAAAAAAAAAGAGCTTTGCAAGCACATGTCTGAGTAACACCATGTGGATTGCCTGGCTGTACCGCATGTTAATGAGGGGTGTGTATCACCTGTCATTGATTGACCGCTCCGCTTTTAGAGGAAAGTGGCCTGAAGTGCTTCCAGTCTCTCTTCAGACTAAATCACCTCCCAGATTTATTTATTAGTTTATTTTTCTCAAATTTGATTTAATTAAAAACGGGACGCGACGGCTCGGTGTGATTGGTGACCTCAGCCTTTATGCGTGGTCTGGTCACGCTTTGCTGCAGGGCAGGACAGAATCTATTGCGTGCCTTTATTGGCTTTCGGGACAAGCCGAAGCACCAGGAGACTTAATGAAGGTCGGAGTCATAGATGGTGGTTTTGGTAAACAAGGACTGAAGGGGGGAAACTGCGCATCAGTTTATGAAATCCATGTAGGGGCTTAAATGATTTCTTTTTCTGTTTACAGCGATGTTGCCATTCCTTCAGGTAAAAAAAAAAAATCATTTTTTAATATGAAAGACCTGAATTTATTGGTAAGGCTACCTTTTTAAAAAAAATAAAATAAAATAAAAATGTTGTAGGCGTACATGCTGCACTTGGTGTCCCCATGGAAGGATTACTGAACAGGATGATCCCTTGGGTCCCTTAAGCCTGAGCTGTTTGAAGTGAATGACTACACAAGACTACAAAGTGACACAATGTTATGCAAAAAGGCCACAAAATGAACAAAAATGAGCGAAACTTACACAAATCGAGGCCAAAGAGGTGTGACTTGCCTAAACCTTTTCCGCATATGCAACGACCACAGAGAGGGGGAAAAGATGAATACAGTGACAGGCTGTAAAATTACCACAATACAAAAAGGAGACCCAAAGGGATCACAAACGGGCCTTTTCAGGTGGTGTGTAGGTTGTGGTGGCTGTTATGGAGGGCTTTTTGCATGTTTGTGCCCAGAGGCCTATTGTCTTATAATCCGCTCATGTGTGTCCCCTTTCACAGCCTTCTATTCCACTGCATTTACACAAATCATTATGCTTCAGTCATCAGTCGCAACTCTCTGACTTTTTGCCTCCCCACCAAATAACCACATCATCGGGGTCCTGTGCTGCTCCCAGCACCCACTCTGCTGTTGAAACTGCTAAAGTGTCAAGTGTTGGGCTTCCCTGCTCGGGCGAGGAGCCAGATTTGCTCTCCTGTTGCTGCGAGGGCAGGACAGCCTGATCCTTGATCCTGCTGCGTCTCAGAGTGGGCGTGTTGAAGGTGTTTTGAGGTGATGTTCTTCTCATAAGCCTATTAAGAGCCGTCTGGCCGCTGACCTTCTCTACACTACGTTTTATTTTGTTTCCAGCATCTTCGCTTTTTTTTCCTGTACCAGCACAAGTAAAATCTAAACTAGATTTCGAGGTTAGTTGTGTAGTTAGGAAGGGAATAAGGAATCCCAGACTGCATTTACATTCTACAAATCGATATGGGGCAAAATAAAGCATTTTTATAGTGTGAATTAACCTTTTTAGGAATGCAGAACTATAATACTGTTTATCCACTTTAAAGCAACCATTAGAGACGGTTTAGTTGTTGCTGTTGGGAGTTATGAGATTTTTTTTCAAAATGTACAGCGGGGAACTTGTTTTCCTCAAATGGATATTGGAATGAAATCTGTCGAATCCAGACATGTCAGGTCAGCCGTGTGTGTGTGTGTGTGTGTGTGTGTGTGTGTGTGGTGTTGTAGGTGGTGGATGGGCTGCCCACACACAGAGGGGTGGGCAGATGGCATCAGCAGTGTACTGGTGACCTCACCCCCTCCACCAGCTCTCTCGAGACCCATCCAATGGCAAATGATTCTGGCAAGCAGGTGGCATGCATACATGTTTGTGTGTGAGTGGAGAGGACAGAGACATGAGGTTAAGCTCTCCTAGCACAATGGCAGCATAATGAAGTAACTCCACTACTCAGCTGGAGGTTGTTCTGGTGTTTTAGTTCAGTAGCAGCGTGAACCATCCATGTAAATACAAATCAGATGAGCAAGGACTCAACTGGTGTGGTTGGACAAAACTCACAAGCTAAACATTGACATTTTGGAAAACATTTGTATTCAATGTTTGATAGTTTAGTATCTGCTACAGTCGGGGTAAACAATGATTTGTTCTGACTCTGTGCAATGAACTTCCAATCTCACTCTCTTTCAAATGGTGTGTTAGAAAATGGAAATCAGGTCTGCGACCGCTCCCAGTCAGGAGGTGTTTTCAAAACAACTTTAGGGAGATAAAATGGCAATAAGATGTAGTTACTATTACATCAATCTGTGATTGAATGTGTCAACTTGGAAATTACATGCAATTTGTTTGTGATAAATCTGTGGAAATCTGTTGTCATCTGCTGCAAATGTGTTGCCATCTACATGCACAGAACTTCATATTATCTGTGTACGCTTATTCCAACCAGATTTTGTTAGATTTGAAGCAGAAATTCCAACATAAATAGTGACATAGTTGGTGCAGATTGGTGACTTAACTGCAAAATGACACAGGTGCTCGGCAACCTTTAAGTTTTTAAATGAAAGTAAAACCAGGGTTCAAGCAGTTTGCAACTAGTTAAGTCATCTGCTGCAAAAACAGGATTTCAATTTAGCCAAGATTGATTGCAGAGTGTTTGGAAGCCCCGTTTAGTCTGAAATTATTTGCAAACTTTCAGAAACCCATATGAGAGTGACTGCGTCAGTGTGAGTTGGACTGTGATTGTTTGGAGACTGGTTGCTGCCTACTGAGCAGGTGTGCAGTTGAAAGTCAGGGGGTTGAGTTAAGTTGAGGGTTTGCATGCTCAGTTTCTGGACAGTCTGTTTGCTGCAACTATTTACAATTCTGTCTCTGAAAGAATTCAGCGCAGTCACCTGTCTTTACTCAACTGTTACTGAGCAGGATGATTGGAAGACAGGAAAACTGCTTAGTCTAATGGCACTGATCACCAACAGTGCATGTATAGAGCCTTGAAGTGACTGTTGTTATGATGTGGTGCTGTATAAATATAATGGAATTGAATTGTATCATGTCTTGGTAGTTTATTGGTTTGAAGTTTGTGTTCAGCAAAGATGGCTGTTTATGTTAAGTTTCCAGGCTGCCAGGTGTTGATTCATATTGTTGCTGATCATCTTAAACCCCACTAAATAAATGTAGATATCAAAAATCTAACATAAAAAGGGCTTTTTGAGGCTTTTTCCCATTTATAACTTGACAGTTTCAAACCTTTATTATAAATTTAGCTAAAATTGACTTATGGCGAGGGGGTGGCCTAAAAAACAGAAACGCACCATCCTCAGCTCTGCTCCTCGGCCTGAAGGCTATTTGAATTAGCTCCTCTGGGTTTCACTTTTGTAAAGATAATTTTTGGGGCATTTTTCTTTTATTGGACACTGTAGCTGTGAAGATTAGACAGGAAGGAGGAGAAACCGAGCCAGAGAACCCAAGCCTCTGTATTTCAACCATGTGGCATATAGTCACCTGCTCAAAGGCATTTTTGTTTTAAACCTAATTTAATTTAAATCACAGAATTTGTTTCAGCAGCTTTTTGTTTGAAGTGTCAGAAAATAAGTGCAAATACATAGCATGTTGCTTCCAAGGGACTATTTTGAATAAAGAAGCCAAAGCTCTGTATGGAGAGACATAAAATGGAGTAAAACAGCTTTAGAAACTAGAACCCATCAAAATACTGTTAATTAATTTAGGTTAATTGTTTTGGGGTTTTTTTCCCTGAAACATCCCTGCTGCTGTTGAATTTTCCTTTTCAGTGCTTCATTGTATTCACCAAAATCCTCTGCGATGCACACAGCTGTCAGCACTGCCAACTTCAATCAAAGAGGCTAGATTATACCACCATATGGCCAGTGGGAACCCTTCGTATTTAGAAGACAGTCAGTGAATGAAAGGCACAGAAAGATGTCGGCTTTAAGCTCTCGCCAGCCTTTCATAACTGAAGAGAGAGAGAGTTCAGTGGAGCATAGGCCTGAAGAAAAGCGGGAAACCCCAGAGGAAGTGAGGTGATGTATTAAGGTTAATTATTAAGTTGGTCATCAAATTGAGCAGGACACTGTGTTTTGAACCATCAAACGACAGATGCATAGGACAGAGTTGGGCTGTGCAGGCATGTGAGTGTTCTGCAGTTTATTGATCCACAAAATGAACAGTTGTACATGAGCTGTGTCAGAGTACAGTGGTACAAAAACACTTAACCACAGTATAGGCGTATGGATGTTAACCTGGGAGGGAAGAAAGCTGCTGGTGGCACTGCTCAGTCCGGCAAACTAATCCGACGTTGTGTCCGTGCAGTTCGATGCACGGTGAGTGCCATTTAAAATGCAATTCTTGTTTTTGGGGAAAGTTTCAAATGCATCTTAAACACGGTCTACATTTTGTGCAGATAATGTTTTCCTTGTTCATTTTTTTTTTTTAAATCCCATCTAATTGACTTGGAAATTCCCATGTCAAGTTTCATTACGGGGAAAACAAACAATGACGGCCGATTAGGGTATCTGCCCAACTGCTCCAGTCTGCTGCCAACCTGCTATGGCTCAACCCTGAATGAGGGACAATCATAGGAGTGATCTAGGGGCATGTCAGGCTTGAGCAGTGCTTCAGCTTAGGTGCTGTGTATTTGCACTCTTCTGGATACTTGGAGATTTACTCAGATAGGGAGCGATATCACATCTCTTGTAAATGGGCCGGTACTTTAATATCTTTCTATTTGAGAACTTGGATCACTTTCTACTTTTACTAGGATTTAAAAAAAAAACAACCCAAATCCAGTTATCAGCAGTTGTCTGGGTGAAAATGTATCGTTGATGCTAGAGGACGGGGAAGAATGGGCAGACTGCTTTGAGCTGATGGCAACAGTAATTCAAATACTCACTTGTTAAAACCATGGTATGCAGAAGAGCATCTCTAAACACGTCAAACCTTGAAGCAGACAAATTACTGCAGCAGAAGACCACACCAGGGCCATCAAAGCTCGTCAAAATTAGGCAATGGTGATTGGACAACACTGCCTGGTCTGACAATGATTTCTGCTGCAACACTGAATTGGTCAGGGTCAGAATTTGGCATAAACATGAAAGCATGGATCCAGCCTGCCTTGGAGCAACAGTTAAGCACCCGCACATCATTTAAACATTGCTGACCATGCCATCTATTTGGGACCACAGTGTACGTGTCTTCTGATGGCTTCTGGATCATGAAATTGAGTTCAGTGCACTCAAATGGCCTCCACAGTCACCAAATCTGAACCAACAGATGTAGTAGAAGCGGTGATTCACGTCATAGATGTGTGTCCAACAAATTTGCAGCAGCTGTGTGATGTTATCTTGTCAATTCGGATCAGAATCTCAGAGGAATATTTCCAGCACCTATGAGGATTTCTGAAAGTGAAGGGGTTTCAGCCCAGTAATAGTAAGGTGTAACAAACAAAGTCTCCAGTGCGTTTATCTTTAGCCAGAGCTAGACCACCTCTCTCATATGAGCAATAATGACTTACTGTGGCCTATGTGGCAGATTAAAATATCCTTTTTTTTTTTTATTTTTTTATTTTATTTGTTTTGAGACATTAAACCTAAAGTTACTCCCAAACACAGGTGACCATTGTGTGATTGAGTGTGTTACTGTGGTAGAAAATGCACCGTGGTTACCATTAGTAATGCCATTCATTTTCAGCTGATCACAGCAAAATAAGAGGCTCACTTTACAATATTTACTAACGCTTTTCAAAGCAGATTGTTTTCAACAACACTCAGCAGTCCAATTAAATCTTATATTTTAAACACTTCAAATATAGCCCCAGCCTGGCTGCCTTGGGCACTTGTCACCAGCCAAATGAAGGATTGTTTGTGCTGTGGCGGTTCATTCTAATTGCCACTCTGGCATAGCGCCATCCTGTCTTCAATCAACATTTTCCAAAAAAGACATTTCCTTGGCAGTGAGTATGTTTTCATCAGCCTATCAGGGGGGAATGTGACAAAGAATTGACAGAACGTGACAAATAATGAACCCAAGACTATTGTTAATTTGTCAGAATATGAGACTCAAGATGACAAAAAACAATTGGTTATTGTTTTTAAAAACTCTACCAGAAGTAGAAATGATCCCCCAATAGCTGTAAGTGATTTGTGTAATTATAATCTGCAGTAACGAGGCAAATTCCCGAGCGTGATAGATCTCAGTCCTGCATCTTAACCGTAATGAAATTGGAGGAGAGCTTGATGGCTTGCTTCACTGTCATTGTGCTGATCAGGCGGTTCTGTCTTTTGTTGTCGAACGTCAGGGGTGTGTTTGTCAATGTGAGGCGGGTTGATTTGCCAGCCTTCAAAACCACAAGAAACTGCTGCAGGATTACTTTGTCATTTCCAACTTACAAAATATATATTAAAAAAATGGGTCTATTATAGGTATGAGGGTACAAAATATGGGTCTATGATGGGTATGTTATAATGTACATAGTATGAAGTTATGTTATGAATATGCTATAATTATAAGTATGTACAGGCTGTAGTGAGTGTACAAATTATGAACAGGATAGAAATATGAAACTATACAAGTTATAAACAGTTGTAGAACTATAATTATTATTTTACAGAATGATTGTCTGTACAGAATTTACAGTAGTGCAGTTTAGATCAGTGAGATATGTGACTAATTTCTACATAGGTTATATAAAGTGCTAGCAGTTGTGAGTGGTGGTTCGGTCTATCTTATTATTGTCTGTATGATGGTACAGTTGGCTGTGTGTGTGTGTGTGTGTGTGTGTGTGTGTGTGTGTGTGTGTTCAGTTATGGGTGGGTGTGTGTATGTTCAGTCCATGAGTTTAATGTGGGTCAGATGTCAGGAGGCAGAGTTCAGGAGTCTGACAGCTGTGGGGAAGAAGCTGTTCCGGTACCTGGTGGTCTTAGTCCAGAGGCTCCTGTAGCGCCTCCCAGAGGGCAGGAGGTTGAAGAGGCCATGTGATGGGTGACTGGGGTCTTTGATGATTTTCCGAGCTCTTTTCAGACACCGCTTCCTGTAGATGTCATTTATGGCAGGATGTGGTGCTCCGGCAATGCGCTGGGCGGTTTTCACGACCCTCTGCAACGCCTTCCGGTCCGAGGCAGAGCAGTTCCTGTACCAGACTGTTATACAGTTGGTCAGGATGCTCTCGATGGTGCAGTGGTAGAAGTTCACCAGGATGTCTGAGGACAGGTGGTTCTTCCTCAGAGTCCTCAAGAAGAAGAGGCGCTGGTGAGCCTTCTTGACCAGCTTGGAGCAGTTGGTCGTCCAGATGAGATCCTCGGAGATGTGGACTCCCAGGAACTTGAAGCTGCTCACACGCTCCACAGCCGTCCCCTTAATGTGGATGGGTGGATGTGGGTCAGCATTCCTCCTGTAGTCCACGATGAGCTCCTTGGTCTTCTCAGTGTTGAGCAGCAGGTTGTTGGTGTCGCAGCACTCAGCCAGACGATCCACCTCCTCTCTGTAGGCGGCCTCATCGTTGTCACTGATGAGGCCAATCACCGTGGTGTCATCTGCAAACTTAATGATTGTGTTGGAACCATCGGCAGGTCTGCTGTCATGGGTGAAGAGGGAGTAGAGGAAAGAGCTCATCACACAGCCTTGTGGTACAAAGGTGTTAATTGTGATGGTAGATGAGCAGCGGTTATCCAGCTGGACATGTTGGGGCCGGCTGGTCAGGAAGTCCAGTAACCATTTACACATCAGTTCCCACTGATGCCTAGGTTTGTCAGTTTCCTGATGAGTTGTGAGGGGAGGATTGTATTGAACGCTGAACTGAAGTCTATAAACGGTATCCTGGCGTAAGTGTTTTTATTGTCCAGGTGTGAGAGGACAGTGCAGTGCGATGGAGACTGCATCCCCTGTGCTCCTGTTTTGACGGTATGTGAATTGGTGGGGGTCCAGGGTGAGGGGGAGTCAGGATTTGAAGTGTGCTAGGACCAGCCGATTTAAGCACTTTGTAGTGATGGGGGTGAGGGCTACTGGGTGGTAGTCATGGAGGCTTGATGGTTTGGAGTGTTTGGGAATCGGGACGGAGGTGGAGGTAGATTTGAAACAGGCCGGTACTACAGCGTGGACCAAGGACAGGTTGAATATATCTGTCAGCGCTCCTGCAAGCTCCCCAGAACACGCTCTGAGAACACGCCTGGGGATGCCATCAGGACCTGCAGCCTTGTGGACATCAATCCTGCTCAGCACCGCTCCTACATCGGTGAGGGAGAGAGTCAGTGGTTGGTGGTCCGGAGTCCCTTCTGCTTTAGTTGCAGTTGTTGGATTCCCTTGCGCAAAACAAGCATAAAAGTTGAGCTCGTTGAGGAAGGAGACATCAGAGGATGTGGGGAAGGGTGCGATGGTCCTGTAGTCTGTAATGGTCTGGAGTCCTCTCCACATACGTTGGGGATTGAAGTCGGAGAAGTGTTCTTCTACCTTAAAAAAAATGATTCTTTTTGTTTTAAATGTGGCCCAATAGACTTCTGATGATGTTTTTCTAATGTTGCACAAAGTCATCGACTTGTTTTTCAGCTTCTGGAATAAGTAGTGGAATAGAAGTGAAGTAGAGCATAAATTTTAGACTTAACTGTATTTTCTAAAGTTGTACAGCTTTTCCTCCATTCATACTGCATCAAAGTAACAGGAAAGCAAATAAATAACAGAAACTATGCTACTTTTTCTTATATTAAGATAAGTGTGGCGTTAGGCTTCTTTATTAGCAGAAAAGGCAGTTTTTGTTCTGCTGGCTGTCATAAAGAAAGCAAGTTGAGCTTTGAATTAGCTTACTTTTCAGACCTGGGCCGCATGCCACAAAGCACATTCGACATAGCCAGGGTATCTTTCCATTATCTGGATTCACTTATACCAATGTAAACGGTCACACAAAGCTGCTTATCCACATGCTAAATTAACGCAGGGTTTCTCATTCTAGCTATGAGCAGGTTCATGTGAAAGGGAAGACATTGGCAGCAGTTAACCAATCACAGTGGCTGATTTTACACAAGAAGAAACGCATAACGCAGATTGAAAGCAACACAGATGCTCCAGACAAACAGTGTGTGTGAAAGGAAAAGGTACTGAACATTAGTTTAGAATCAAATCTCTGTATGAATGCTCGACCTTTAAGTGCTTTGGTCAGCAAGACTGGAAAAGACCTGCTGTATTACAGAATTTTAGTCTATTTGAAGCCTACAAGCAAAGCCAGATAAGCTAACTGTGAAAATAACAGGCGTATCAGAATCACAGCTGAATCATTAAGGGAAATCTGATGATAAGAGTATTTTATTAAGTTAATTGGTGTTTAACAGTCTGAGAGCAAGCAATGAGTATATTCTTTAAGAATATACTCAGAATTTAAATACAGGCTTGGTCTACATGTGAATTTAATTGAAGATCAGCAAGTAGAAACAGGTGCACTGTTTTTCAGATCCTGTATTAATCCTGTTGTGAAATTGTTTTTAGCAGTTCTGCTGTTGATTTCTAACATGACGGCTGCACATCAGAGCTCTGAAACTAAACTGGATCTATTTAGACATTTAATGTTATATTAAATGTTATAGATAAGGTAGGTGCAGGATCATATATTAATGTTTATATAATAATACAATGTTTTTGTTTGTTTTACTGGTGACAGGAGGGGGGGTTAAGGAATAAAGTTGCATCCAAGAATCTGTCCTATCCTGCTCATCAGGATAACATGAAGACTTTAGACACTACTGGAAAATTCCCTCCTATCCTCCGACAGAGGTCTCAGGAATCTTCTCAAGATGGTCACGCTGTTTCTGGAGAATCGATTGGTCAGTAGGCAGTGATTTCACACCTCTGATCTCTAATCTGAAACATAACCTGCTGCAGGGCAGGTTGAGTTCAGTGCATGAGTTACCATGGTGATTTACCGTGGTAAGAAGTGAACCACCTTTGTAGTACAGAAAACCCAGAGTTAGATTTAGACTTATCCAAAGGTTGACTTTGAAGTTTGGGCTCTGTCTCTTGTACGGTCTGTGGTGTAAAGTGATGCGGAGAGGTGAAAGTTTGTGTCGTGCTTGGTTGACATTTTTCTAAACACTGCTTTGGATGACTGGAATAAATTTTAGTCCAGTGTAGATGGGAAAATATGCATTATACAACAAAGAAATGTCTTTTATACAGAGATTCTTTCAAGCTGTGAAGAAAATGTGCAGAGATTTAAAAAAAGACAGCCCTTTGTTTAACTAACATCCTTATTCATCTCCATAGAGATGCTGATTTACTCATATACGTTTATGTGATGGGAATGAGTTGATTGTAACACAATCGGCTGCATGGCCTCTCAGCACTGTCGGTAATGAAGGAATGTGTGTAGGATGAGACTGTGAAGACTCTGCATACACACTGTGCGCTCTGCTCACCTGGTATTTTATGAGTCTCTCCCACAGCTGTGAGCTAAGCTCAGAGGGGAGATTTAGCCTCCCACCTACATAGCCAGCAATTCCAGGAGCAGTTATGAGGGTGAGCAGGTATGTAGCAGCTGGTCTGTGGGAATAGCTGCTCCACCTGCTGCACTAATATAGGGACTGTTAATTAAAATAAATAACAGATGCCAACAGCTCTAGAGGAAAAGGCATAGTCCAGTATTAAGAGACATACAGTTTTCTTCTTGTATTAAAGGTTTTACCAGCATGGTCGTGGTTGACCATCATTAGGTTTATATCGACAGTTTTTGCCCTTTTAAGTGACAAGAATGCGAGGGTTCGTGATTGGATGTGAGTCAGGTGAGATTGATTTTTAGATTAAGGGAGAGTTTTCTGGGTATCAAAGTCTGGTTTTTTAAAATAATCGATTTTTTATTTTTCCTTTTAAGGAAAACTAGAACATGACAGTGGTAATGAAAACTGCTTTCATTGTCAGAATTAATGACTGGACTTCCCCCCTGACTCTCTGCCGCAAACTCCTGGAAAACATCAAAAACAAAAAGGTCAGGATGCAGGTTGAAAAATGAAGTGGAAAAACTAAAAAGGAATGGTTGTTTCGCAGAACTATTGTTTTTCAAGTCTCTCAAAAGGATTACCTGTCAAGTCTGTAACCTCATCTGACTCAGCAGGATTCATCCCCCTGACGGTCAAGCTAAAGGCAGAATGTGCTCACAGCAAGCTGCATTAGGGATTGCATGGCCACTCTCTGGTCATTCATTACCAGTATTTATAACAGCCAGTAATTTAAAAGCAAAGAGAAACACCCTTCAGTCATGTCATCTGTGCCATTGCATAGTTTGTCCACCAGAGGGCACTATACAACCTCCTTATTGGCAACAACCAGCTGATCTGAGCAGGCTTGGGCAGAGTAAATGATGAAACACAACAAATTTTAGAGAAATCTGTTTGTTTTGTGTGTCAGAAAGAGGAAAAAACACATCTGCCAATATGTGTGTGTATTAATTTTGATCTTAAAAATCTGTTTTATTACCTACTGAACATTATGATTTACCTGGCCTGTGAAGTAACTGTCAAACTTAACTTGGGCATCTTGTTGGAAACAAACAGCCAGTTTGATCAGACTTGGTTAGAGTTTTTTCTCGGAATAAAACAATAAAAAATAACAACTCTGGGCCTATATCTTAAAAGTTCATCCTCTCCTACAGAGTCCTGTGATAAATTGGTCTGTCCAGGGTGCACTATGACAGCCTGGATAGGTTCTAGCACCCCACAATCCTGAACTGGATAAATGTGAGAAAAGAGGGATGCATTACAACTGAAATCTGGCACTTGAATGTCACATCTGCAATGCTATTTCAAATTGAATGCCCATAGCTTGCAGTTTCTCAGCTGTGTTGGTAACTGTCCTGTTGGAGGATGAACATTGGGCCAAATCTAAGCTACTGGGCTCTCTAAAACAAGATTCATTAATGACATCTTAACTCGTCTTAACTCTTTACTTACACTTCAAAATCAGTCAATGAGGACCAATCTAAACATTTAAACATAAGGCTTCATTCATTTTCTTCCACTTTATCCAGGACAGCAGGTGGCGTGGTTAGCACTATCACCTCACAACTAGAGGGTCCTGGGTTCGAATCTATCCATGTTCTGCCAGCGTTTGAGTGAGTTCTCTTGAGGTGCTTTAGCTTCATCCCCCATTCCAAAGACATGCATGTTAGATTATTCCACACTGGCTGTAGATGTGAATGTGAGTGCGGCTGGTTGATAGATTGGCAGCCTCCAGAGTGTGTTCTTTCTTGGCCTGTGACAGCCAGGATATTCAGCCCAAGGACAATTTTCTGAATGCCCTGCAAATAAAGTAGAAGCTCTCCATCTAAACACGTATTCTGTTTAGTCTGCAACCTTGATCAGGATTATCCAAAAATAGCTGGTTTTGCAGGTGAAGCTTGCACCACTTCAGCCACATGTGTTCATTGGCAGTTAATGAGGAGTGTGGTTAAAAATGTATCTGGCAGTGAGAAGGGAAGCCATGTATGATGATTGCACATGAATGATTGTGACAAAAGTATTCTAATATACAAAAGACCTGAATGCAACATTATTAAAGACTTTCATTACTCAATGTGAAACGGCTCTGTTTAACTGCAAAAAGCTTATCAGTCACTGATACTATAGTGTTGTCATGGTGACAAGGTAAAGAATCCTATTGGACAAAAGTGCCTGGTATCATTATCTGACCTTGCTTCTCTTCAAATGAGCAGTCGCACAGTTTGAAATGAAATTAATGCTTTATGCCTCGGTAATGAGAGCAAATATTAATTATACTGGAACTTGAGTGCAGTAATGGGTCCATTCATCACTGTCAAAGCAGGACTGCCCTTTGAAAAATGTATTCAGATTTGGGTATTGGTTTTAAATGACCAATTATGTGCTGCGTGGAGTTCGCTGTCCTCTCTGTAAGCTTCACAATCAACCAGACGTTTGTTGCCAGGGACGTTTTTTAAAAGAAGCATATCTGTTTGTTTTTGTTCTCTTGTTTAATCTTACAGTGAGTTAAAAATAATGACATTCTGATAATAACACAGTAAAAGATCCAGAACCAGTGCGTTTAGTCACATGCACATGACTGCCAAATATCAGGTGCTGGATGCAGAAATAGTACATGAAGTTGCAGTGCACAGAGACAAATCTCACAATGAGTCCTGGGTTTCTTAATGGCGCTCTGAGGCGTCCTCACTGATATGGCCGTATGTTGTGTTCTTTGTTTTCATCCCAGGTTGTTCTCTGTGATTCTGTCTCGGCCTCATGTGAGGAACAAAACAAAACAGAAGAGGGAATTATTTGAGAGAACTGTTTCCTCTCTCCCCCTCCAACCTCTCCGCAGCCTCCTGCCGTCTCTGAATGATTGAAGCCATGCCCATCGTATCTGCAAGCACAGGTATATGTGTTCAGGCTCGTTCATGGTCTGAAGCTTTTTATGTAGTTATGAATAAATTATGTGCTGGAATAAAGCATTATTACATTAATGTGGATAAACTGTTGGAATTTGAAAGGGGGGTGATATGGAAAAGCATATTATTATAAACATCGGTGAGCTAAAGAGAGAATCCATACAGTCTCTTTGTTGATGAAGGTGGTTATTATGTACGATGCATTTCTAGATAGAAATTGTTCTTTGACTCAGTCATAAATATACAGCATGATTTCTTTTTTTTAAATACTCAAGGGCTGCATGAGATCCTGGCTCTGCTCACGTCTCAGCTTCACCCTGATGCCAACCACAAAGAAGACCTGGTCTTCCTCAAAGATGTCTTCAGCGAGAAAAGCATTGGATACCTCATGAAGGTATAGTGGATACATCAGAGTAGAAGTGACTACTGTATTTGTGATTCAGACATTTTATTTTTATTTTTTTTCACACATGCTGGATTACTGTACATGCACATTAAGTTTAATTGCTACGGTGTAGATGACATCTACTCATGGGTCACCGCTGAACCATGAGTTGTTCCAAAACCGTCCATCTACAATTGGATGTTGGACACAAAGCACAGAAAAAAACTCTGAAAGTGTGTGAATAGGTGAATCAGACATGTTGTGTAAAGCACTTTGAGTGCTCAAGTATAGTCAAAAGAGAGCTATATAAAAACCGAACCATTAAATGAGTGGTTGCGTGACTTACTTTTTCCTTCCTGTCAGCTTGAAGCAGTTTGATTCTTCTCCTCTGACATCAACAAGTCATTTTCACCCAGTGAACTGCCTCTCAGTGGATATTTTCTCTTTTTCTGACTATTCCCTGTAAACCCTAGAGATGGTTGTGTGGGAAAATCCCGGTAGATCAGTAGAAATACTCAGACCAGCCTGTCTGACACAAACAATCATGCCCTGTTCAAAGTCACTTAAATCGCATTTCCTTCTCGATGTGATGCTCAGTTTGGACCTGAGCGGGTTGTCTTGACCTTGTCTACATGTCTGCATTGAGCTGCTGCTATGTGATTGGCTGATTGGATATTTGTGTTAACAAACAGTTGAACAACTTTACCTAACATAGTGGCTGGTTATAAAACGGTACACATCATATATGATGGTGGTTGTTGTTGTTGTTGTTGTTGTTGTTGTTGTTTTTCATTAAAAATTAATGATCTGCATTTGTGGTTTTGTTGCTTCTTGCTTTACATCCAGATCCATGAAAAACTGAAGCAGTATGAGAAACACAGCCCCACTCCAGTCCTGCACAGTGCCTCCTGTTTGGCAAAGGATGTAAGTGCAATTAGAAGTGAATATATATTTTCTCTGGTGACTAGAAGAATACTTTGAAATACTTAAAGCAGTAATTTTCTGATTTCAATCACCAGCTAGCAGAAGAGCTTCAGAATGGGCCTCTGGAGGATGATGAGCAAGAACTGTTGCTCCTCTTGAGCACTCCTCATCTCAAGGTGTACACGCGCACACACACACTCAGCCTTTTTCAGCCTGCGTAAAGAAGCTGTTAAATGCTAGACCATACCTCTCCCTTGCTCTCTTTCCTTCTGAGGTTTGATCTCTTTAATAATGCTGCTTCACAGTATTTTTGCCCTGCACACCTCTGATTTTTCCACATTTATTACATAACACCACCGTCAGAGCTGTCTGCACCCCTTCCCCATCCCCTAGACACACACAAGACTGCCTAATTACTCTGATCAAGTGATTATGCTCAGGTTATTGGCTGTCTGGGAAGCATTCTGGGAATTGATGATAGCTGTGGAATCAGAACGTTCATTTTATTCTCTCAGTTTTCTTTTCCCCAGAAATCGGGTATGTTTCCTACGTGCTGTAACCTACTTTTCTGGATCCTTTTATCTCTGTTGATCAAGCTCCTAAATCTTGGCTTGTGATTCAGGCAGTGCTATCGGCTCATGACACAGTGGCTCAAAAAAAATTTGACCCTGTGTTGCCACCACTCCCAGACGATCTGGACGATGACCTGGAGGAAGAGTCTGTGAAGATCGTTCGGCTGGTGAAGAACAAGGAGCCACTGGTAAGTGTCTAAGGGTGCAGTTTGGCTTTTCATTAAACTAGTACCTGCTTTTTGAAAACTACTGCTAATGAAATAAAAGAGAAATGAAACAGATTCAGTAAATCAGATTATAAGAAACGCGCACAAAAAAGCAAAGAAATATTCCTACTGAGTATCAAATATGTGCTGATGATTGATATTAGATTTTCCTATGAAGGTGAAATCAACATCTTTATTTGAACCTGTTCAATTGGAGTTTGAAACAACTTTATTAAGGGCATCGATAAAGAGGAGCAGTCATACTCGTATGTGGAAAAGATCAACCCCAACCTGCCGGCACCCACTGCTTCATTCACAAGTTAGAACCTGTGTACAGGAGGCTGTAGAAGACATTACAGAGCCGGGTCATTTTCAGATATTTATTGACTCTTAAACTGGTTGCCTCCTTCTCCGTCCAGAGGTTTTCAAACGTTGGTAAAAGAGGGCGATGTGCTGCAAATGACGCTCTGCAGTATAGCAGAAAAAAAATCATCAAAGCAGACTATTTTTAAGGAAGTTGTTGTAGTGGGGTATTAAACCAACAGCTGTCTCTTATATAAGTTGTATAACTTACTAATACTTTGATTTGTCGGTAAGAAGAACAAAGTGCTACGTAAATGCAAGAATGTTACACTGTACAACTTGAAAACCTCATCCTGTCCTCAAGAATTTTACTTTAATGAACTTCAATGAACAGTCTTGGATAAATCTGAAGTATGAATGAGTGTCTACGAAATCCACAGAAAAAATATATACGGCTAATGCGATCCTACTTTTTATATCAACAAGCAGCTAGCTGTAGATTAGACTTTGGCTGAGTGTAAAATATAACCTTCAGAAGTTTTGTCAAAGCCTCACAGACCACTTGGTCCATAGGGGAGGAACTGTTAGCTTGGCTGTTTCCAGATTTAAGACTGTTAAGCTAAGCTAACTGTCTGCTGACTGCACCTTCATGCTGTGAGTACACAGACATGAGATTAGTGTTTATCTCTTCATCCAGCTCTCAGTAGGAAAGGAAATAAGTACATCACATTTTCTAAAGTGTCAAACTAACACATGATTTACTTAAAGCTAAAAATGTAACCCAGAGTAGCAAACAGTGATTGAAGCTAAAGTGGGCTGCAAATTTTTTGCTTGATGCAGCAATTAGAAAACCTGTAATTACAGCATTTAAATGTCATTAAATTGCATGAACTTTAAGTAGAAGCACAAACAAGTAGGCAATATTGATGATGGGGTATCAGACTCTTCATTCACGTACCATTTTGACATTTAGCTTCAGTCAGTTATTGATCTTTCCAATTACAACTAGCTGCAAATTGGGAGCCTCTTCCTCCAGTCGGAGGATTAGGCCAGCTTAGTGACTTTGGGATGAGATTTGCTATGAATACATCTTATTTATTAATGTGCATGCTTGTATAAACAGGGAGCGACTATTCGGAGAGATGAAGCAACAGGAGCTGTAATTGTGGCCCGAATCATGAGGGGAGGCGCAGCTGACCGGAGTGGTGAGACTGAGTTTGCAAAACATTTCTACTGAACTTTAAATGCCAGATATTTTTTATGTGGAAAATCAAATGCGTAATGGAACAGCACTATTGTATTATAATATCTCTATTACAGTGGATGCTAACGCTACCCAGTGGGACCTTCTTAGCACTACTGATATACTGAGAGAGATGTCAGTAGATTACAGTTCACAGGGTTACGCAATGTAACAGAAATCAAATCCATGAGATTAGTGCCACGAGATTGCATATTTTGAGAATATAAACTAGGTTTGCGTCTGGATGTTGCCATAGTAATGTTATCGACATACTGGCAACACAAAATCGTCTTTTGTTCACATTTCAGGTTTGTATTCTAAGAATTGGGCATTTCTTTAGCTGTATTCCCCCTGCGTGCTGTGCTTGTGTTTCCAGGTCTGGTGCATGTAGGGGATGAGCTTCGAGAGGTCAACGGAAACCTGATAACCCACAAAAGGCCAGATGAAATTAGTCAGATACTGGTAATAAATGTGGAATCGGACTAGTTCAGATACTATGATATTTGTAGCTGGCAGCCGATCATTGTGGTGCTCTGTTGTTGTTGTTTTTTTTTAGTCCCAATCACAAGGCTCCATCACACTGAAAATCATCCCAGCTGTTGCAGATGACGATAAAATGAAAGAAAGCAAGGTTAGGAATGCTTGCTGCGTGAGTACGCAGGCTTTTCTTATGGACGGTCACAACCACTCAGCCCTTCATCAAGGTTTATTCACATGTATCCACTTTACTTTTCTTTACCTTGCCCTTTAGTGTTGCGTATGAGCAAATGTTTGATTGTGCAACTTGCAGAATTACAGAACTGTGGAAAAAAATAAAAATAAATGTCATGATCCACCCCTCATTTAAAAAATAAAATAAATACCCCAAACCATGACAGAGCCTCCACTCACTGTTGTATCTCTCCTGGTCTCTTTTGTGCAAACTGATAACGATTGGAATCAAAAATGTAATTAGGGTTCATTACTCCATATGACCTGTTGCCACAGATTTTCTTTTTCTCCAGTCCATTTTCAGCTTTCTTTCCTTGGAATAAAAGCCTGATGAGGCTTCAGCGACCAGTTGTTGCTTCAGCCTGTGTCAGATCTCAGCTGGATCTTGGATCTGTGTCAGGCTGATAGTAACAAAGTGTCTAAAGATACAGTTTAAAATTGTTATTGGCTTAGTCGTCTGTTAGGTGTAGACACACTGACAAGTGGCTCAAGACTTTTGCACAGCGCTATATGTGTATTCACCAAAGTATCTTACACTTTTCTGTATATAATGAATAAAGTTAAATAAATACAGAGATGATAAAGTTTTTAACAGAATATTCCTCCTTTTTAAAGGTCTACATCCGAGCTTTATTTGATTACACACCTTTTGAGGACAAAGCAACCCCGTGCCAAGAGGCAGGACTCCCCTTTAAACGGGGTGACGTTCTTCAGGTTGTTAGCCAGGAAGACCCCACCTGGTGGCAGGCCAAGAGGGTGGGCGACTGTAACCTGCGTGCTGCCCTCATCCCTTCAGTGCAGTTTCAGGAGAGGTAGCTTGCATCAAGTCTGTGTATCAGATGTTAAAAAGCTGCCTTTTTTTTTTTTTTTTTTTTTAAATCAGTAATACATTTTTGAAAATGTTTGTTTTTCTTCCCAGGCGACTGAGATACAGGATGAAAATGGGTTCCGTATCTGCTCCCATTTCCCCAAAAGCTCCCACATGTAAGCATTACTTACTATATACAAGCGCAAATGTTTTAGACTCTTAGATCTCAACACACATCTTCTGTTGTGGGTCTAATCTATCCAAGGAGGTCCTAAAAGAGAGATTATAAAGAGAAGGAGGGGATCAAAGATTAATCTCTGAGGGGGGGAAATGCATAATCCATCACTTTAATTTCCTAAATCCAATTTAAAAGATGAAATGATGCAAGTCCTTTTCTTGCATCTACAAAAAGATGCAGTAGTAAAATGGTTTCTCTCCTTTAAAAATCTGATTATCCAGTTATTCTTAATTTTAAAAAAAAAATTAAAGTCTTTCCAGTAGAGAAAGAAGATGGTTGAGGATCTCCAAGCATGGATACAGTGACAGTTATGAGACTGCATTGTGAATTTGAGAGAGCTGAATGTACACTAGGGGTCGCTGAATAGTCTATGTCACACTCTACAGTGATACTGTGTATTATTCCTTGCTTTGCTAACTTCAGATGAACGGGCCGATAGAGGTACGTAGAAAACCCCTCATTTTAGCAACCATCTCTCATCCCCAGTTTGGACTGGCTCCATGTTTTTCTTGCCTGAATTTCTGTATGAAATTCTCATCGACCCATCTGAAACACAAATTTTGGTCACTTTCCTCCTCCCCATCCACACTGTGTCATGTTTTGCCTTTACAGTTTCTTTAATTGCCACAAATCCTCTCCTAACCTGCTGTGTTCTCACGTTAAAGTACCCCCAACACCTCCTCCCTCCTCTTACCCTGTCTTCTCTTCCCGATTGCCATCCAACAGAAGACTGTGACAATAAGAGTGCTGTGAATGGAAAGGACATAGGTGAGCAAGCACAATCAGTGAGTTTATGTTAATCACTGCAACATCACATCTTTCGCTCAGTCTGTGTGCTAAGCTTTTTCTTTTCGAGTGTGTATATTATTCCTCAGATTGTGTGAGACTGGATTGCTTTGGTTGCTTCATTGATTATTGAGGGTTAGGCCAGATAACCGTCAAACAGAAAACAGTCCACGTGTGTGACCACTACACAAGAAATTCTCACCAGTAGGTTGGCCAGGCTTCCAGGATGTGACTGTGCTTCAGTGGGTGTTTGTTCACACCATTTTGACCTTCTTTTTTTTTTTCTTTTTTTTCCTTCCTCCCCTAAACCATGTCCACACCCATCTGTCCGCTAGAGCTGAATTATCTCTACAGCTGCCTTAATGTAGTGTGATTTCATTTAGACATTCCTGTAGTGGCAACTAGGGTGACCAGTTTCCAACAAACTAAACATGGGGCAAAAGGGTATGTTTGTATGAGATAATATGGGATACTAATGCTGAGAGGTAGTGTAAAATGTTCATGTATCAAACTCATTGCAGTCATTGAGTCGACCATAAACTCCTCCGTGTGTATTCCAGAGTCAAATGTGAGGCTGTCTGTCCAGCAGCAAAAGCTTGGCACAAATTTGGTCACACAACAGGACACTGAAGTCCAGCAGCAAAACTACAGCAGAATGGCTGAAAAAGAAGAGTCGATGTACTGAATTATGGGGTGTATTTAGTTTTTTCACAGATTGCATTGAGTCCTATTTAAAAACTTTGTTTCACCATAAAGAATATCATTTTTATGGTCCAATAGTGGAGTCTTAAAGTTGTTTATTCCACTTTTCTAATTGATCCTTTTTAGTTCACCTAATGAACTAAAACTACCCAACTTTTCTTTGATTATCAGCAGGGATCAGCATTTTTTGAGCAAACATTTCTACTGATTCTCACTTGTACTGTGGTACTTAACATCATATTCTTGTCTGTGCAGAACTGAACAGTAACCAGAAACTGCATAAAAGCTCAGTGTTTCAGTCTCTCATATCACTGTAGTGTAATTGTAGTTGTAGTTACGCAGTTTTTATGTGTGTTTTGTTTTTTCGTGGTCTTTTCCATCATATTGTGCCAATAACTGAAGTGAGTTTCTCATTGAGTGTGGCATTGATGGTAATACAGTGACATGTGAAACTGCACTTGGGCAGTGTTGACTTTTGGAAATTGGAGCCAGAGAAGAAAATGATTGATGAGCAGTAACACATGAATGGGGAAACCTGGTCACCCAGTACTATAACCATTTTTTGTGGTTTTTAAATGAAACACCTCAGCAACTTCCTGATGGATTGCCATCGGGTTTACTGCACATCCCCATGTTCCGCTTAGGATAGGATGTAAACAACTTTAGGAACTCAAGTTTCTGTAGTGCCACCATGAGCTTAGATTTTTTTTTTTCCTCTGTAAAAACAAACAAATTTTAATATAAATATAGCCTGTCAGGGTATGATTAGACTGGCAGGCTTTTTGCCCTGTGTGCTACAGCCATCGAGCTTCTCAGTGTTCGTGTGGCGCCTCATGCCATCTCAATGTGCTGCAAATGGCCCGTCATCATGCGTCATGCTGACAGTGATTACCCTGTGCTTTAAGAAGTTAGACACAGCATGCATGGCTTCTGATCGTTTTATTCTGTTTGAAAAGAAATAATAAAATAAAACTTAAGTTGCTTTACTCAATGGTCTAATATAAGTTGTAGTTTCTCCCAAGAGTAAGGCAGCCCCTGCCTTCTGTGGCCATGCTTTCTCATGGGATTTTTACTCAGGTACTCTTACTGATATCTAATGGTGTTGTCCACTGTGTGTGTCTTGTGTGATACTGTTTTGACATGCGATTTTCAGCTACCTCAAACCTGTTTCTTAATATCAAAGTGGCAGAGCGATCTGCAATACATGGGCAGGATTTTGGTGTATTTATTGGATTTGTATAAGTGTGGATCAGTGCAGTAGCATATGTACCCTAAGGCTACCTTCATGTCTCTAACAGCTAGCCTACGCAGAAGTTTCCGCTACAGGAAAGATCGCCAGGGTTCTCCTGGTGAAGCGCACACTCCTGACGCCAATCACACAGAGTTCCTGATTTACGAGGAAGTCGCACAATATTTTCCACGTCCTGGAGAGAGACCTCGCCTTATAACACTCATAGGTTCGTCAATTGGAGTGAATTTTAACAGCGATGAAACTACAGTTGTGATGAGAAATTCAGATACAGGCATCACGGGTTATGAATGTCATGGTACTTTTGGGATTTTAATTTAACTGTTCTATATGTGCATAAACTCAAATCTGTGTTTACAATGTTAAAATAGTATTTTAACTTGACACGGTGAAGTCATCCTCAAAATTCTTTAGGATGTTCAGGAACCACCAGGAGTCAAACCTGTCATGAAGTGGAAACTGCTGGAATAGCAGCGTCACAGTGGAGTGAGTTTTACATCACTATGAACTGAGAGCGCCGACCAAGGACGAAGCCTCTGTTCCAAAATTGACTTCATCAAACTCTTTGTGGACTTTATGGATAAAGCAAATGCCTTATGGACAAGAGTTTCATGGTTAGATGAGACCAATATTGAGCTTTATGGCAGTAATGACCGTTGGTATGTTTGGACAAGTAATGCTGAGGTTTTCAAACCTGAGAACACTGGTGGAGGTAGCATCATGCTCTGGGGCTGTTTGTTTGTAATGTTGGTACGTTACACAAAGCGTATGGAATCGTGGAGGAAGACTACCTTCGAATTAGAATCAGAAAAACAGCTAGACAACTGAAACTTGGGCACAACTGGATGTTTTGGAATGGATAAAGCAGGCTAATATGATTGTGAACCGGCCGTCGAAAAAAACACGACCTTAACCCCATTGAAAGTACGCTCAAAACCAGCCAATTTAAATCAACTTTAGCCTTTCAAATTTAAAAATCCAAATATTAGTGTGTATATCAATGTATAAATTTTGCCCTGTGAGAAAATCCAAAAAGATTCAAACTTGTGCACAAACTTCTTGGGATTTTCTTTAAGAGATTACAGATGTATGCTGTACAATCATTTCATCCTGGAAAAAGAACAGTTCAAAGAAATCATTAAAAACTCCAAACTACCATGTTATTCATGCCCACAATGAGTGAACTTTTGGCCAGATCTATACACACATGTTCCAAGTTCATGATCATCTTATATAAACTAGCTATGCTGTTTGTATGGTCATAGGTTCACTTGGAGCACGGATCGCTGAGCTCAAACAGAAGGTGATTGCTGAGAATCTGCGGCGGTACGGTTTGGCTGTGCCTCGTAAGTGTTGTTTATCTTTTCTAATTGACTGTAAGTGTTTGCACTGAATTCATAAGAGTGAAGTAAAAGAGCTTTCGAGTGAGTATAAGGCACTTTGTTCTTTGGCACTTCGTACCTGCAAACGCACTCAACCTTTACATTTCTCTCAGGAAACTCCCATAATTTGCGTGACCCTCAAAATATTACACGAGTTTCCAGATTATTAAACAAACAATCCACACACCACATACCATTCCAATTCAGTTTTGTTAGTTATGACGCCATTTCACAACAGCTGTTCCTTCAATGTTTCCAAACCCGTCTGTCGCACCAACCTAGCAACCCACTGCCTAATTCAAGGGAGGTGTGTGCATCTAATCTCTGCACAGGCAGACTGTGAGACGGTGAATCATTTAACGTCACCATCATAGCTGCTGTTTTCCCCAGTTTAACTACTGTGACGATTCAGTACGAGAGACTTTAAAACACGCCAAAATAAACGAGTCATACATGGAGCTTGTTGATGTCTGTGACAGGGAGTTGCAGACTTTGGTGTAGTTGGAAAGATGTTCACCTTTTAATAACTCACTGGCAAAACATAAAAAATAGGATTGGTACCGACTGAGACAAGTATCTCTTTGCAAGTTGATTTTACAGTAAACGCACTGCTTTTTAATGTAATCAGTATCGAGCTTAATGAGATATCCAGAAACATACAAGCATCCAGTATCTTGTGTCTTATTTTCCAACTTGCGCTTTCTGCTGACCAACGGCGCCCTGAAGACACCACTCGAGCCAGGAAGAGTCATGAGAGAGAAGGAGTGGAGTACCACTTCATCAGTAAAGCTGCTTTTGAGGCAGACATCCAGAATGGCAAGTGAGTGCTGGGAACAATGTTTTCTGATGAAGTGCAAAAAAATTTTAGAACACAAAAGGGTTAATTGAAGCGTTTCAGCATTTTAGTTAATTAAATTAACTTGTTAGTGGTGATGATGTGTTTCTGCAGGTTTATTGAGTACGGCGAGTATAAAGAGAATCTCTATGGCACCAGTTTGGACTCCATTCACAGAGTTTTGGATCAGAACAAGGTCTGTCTGGTGGATGTGCAGCCAGAGGTAAGTGTTTTTAAAAATTATGGTAGGTGGCACTGCCAACCAAATACACTTCTCATTTAAATCGAATTTCCTCTGTGTCAATGTAAAAGTGCCTTCTTCTTTAAAAGAAGTAAAGACAGCAGGTTGCATATTGGCCACATCGTGCCATATACATGTGTAATATGTGCAATATTGGAATACATTTCATATTATGGTATTTTCAAATGAAATTGGATTGATCTGTTGCCTGCGTCCAGACCTGTGAAGCTTTCCGGAGCCTATACAGGAGATAGAAATGCATATCAGGCAAACTGACTTTTCACCTTATTTTGTGCAACTGTCTGCCAACATAAAACCAATAATAAATCATCAAAAATGTGTTTATTTTAACATTTTTAGTGGCTCACAGGCTGTTTCTGTTTGCTTCAAAAAGAATATCCTCTCTGATAATTGTGCAGTCTTTTATACTTAGACATTGATTTGACTTTATATGGTCTTCTGTTTGTGCAGTATATCTTCTCAGCATAGAAAAAGCTCTGTGGGATTTTTATATGGGAGTTTGTAAATGGCTGATTGGTCTTATCACATTCAGGCATTGAAGACTCTCCGCACCGCTGAGTTCAAACCATATGTCATCTTTGTAAGGCCTCGCATCGGTGATGGTCAGGGAAAGCAGTTTGGCTCCTCTTCCTCACTCAGCGTAGCGGTCACGGTGAGTGATCCCACATCAAACCTGCCAGACGTGCAGTACACTTTCTGGGCTTATTAATTGATGGTGGAATATAAATGAAGCTTAAAAAGGCTTAGTTCAGGTTAAGGTAATCTTGCATTGTTTGTTTTGTTGAGAAAGGAACCATATCAAAAGGCTGATTGAACCTCTGTAAATAAAGCTTTTCTTCACATGGCATGCATTTAAACTCAGTGTGTGAGTATTTTATGTTTAATATAAACTGCTTAAAAAGTTAAAGTTACTTAGTTGTACAAACACACAGCCAAATATGTTGGTGTCTGTGAAGGTCATTTGAATACAGTGAAGTGAATGAGCTGTGTCATAGTATGGTATGCTATCCTGTTGGAAGCAGCCAACAAAAGATGATGACACTGTGGTCTTTAACAGATGGACGTGGTCAGCAACAATACTCAGGTGGGCTGTGGCATTTAAAGATGCCAAGATAATATCCCCCCCACACCAACAACAGCCTGAAGATGGGCTGGATCCATGCTTTCATGTTGTTTATGCCAAATTCTGAGAGATGGTTTCAGTAGATCAGCAGTTTCCCAGCTTGTCTGGTACCAAAAATCGTGCCACGTTCAAAAGGTCACATTTTGACAATATCTGCATGTCAGCTCTGAAGGGTACTGAGTAAGAATAGAGAAATTCCATATGGTCATTAGTTTAACTTCAGTGGTTCTCTAGCAGAGTGTATTAGCAGCTAAACACTTGTCTCTCTTCCTCTCAGGACGATGACTTGCAGGAAATGAAGCAGTCGGCAGAGCAAATGGACGAATGCTACGGCCACTGGGTCGACTACGTGTTGGTAAAGGAAGATCCAGCTAGTGCCTTAGCAGAGCTCCAGGTTGTATTGGAAAAAGTACAGATGGAGCCACAGTGGGTGCCTGCGTCCTGGGTGAGGCGCTAGCCAGCTGACCTTCCAAATAGAAAAAGAGGACAGAACTGTGGCGTGCCTCTGAAGGTGCTGAGCATTTGGACTGATCCAGTGTTTTACTGCCGTGTAACCATTCCACAAATGAGTATGTGAGTCACTGTAAAAGAACATCCAACAGGCCTGTTGCAGAGTGGTCAGCATAGAATGACCACAGTAGTCAGTGCTGGTGTACATACCGTATATCCTGATAGTGCAGTGGCTTTATGAGAAAGGTATGTAGTACAAGCATGCAGGACAAAGTTCCTACAGCAACTTATTGTCAAAAACATCTGCACTCAGTGTGGTCAGCTATGTAAGCCCCCTATTATAACAGCAGCTATAATGTGAAGTGCCATACTGAATATGTTAACTGTAAAGCAGAAATCTGAAGACCATATGACTGATTTTGCTTTGACAAAAGTTTGAGTTTAGTGAAGTGGGTTGAATTTGTCTACATTTGCTTGAGAAATAAAACAAGACCAACTCTGTTTATTGGGGAAACTATTTTACTGACTGATCACACTCATGAAACAATTATAAACCATAAACAAAAGGGAAATATACATATGTGGTTGCATTGTGTGCTAGAATACACAAGGCCTTTTACTTCCAAAGCTTCTTGATGGACATGTTCTTCTCACTGTCTTTCTGCATGACCTGATAAAGTAAAACTGTGTTAGTATAGTGCAAGACGTGAACACTGCATTCAAAAATTAGCTTTAGGTTATACTGACCTTTGCCACCGCCATCTCAAAGTCCTCCTGAGTGACGTGCACTCTCCGTTCTCTCAGAGCATACATCCCTGCCTCTGTGCAGACGCCCTATATAATACACAAATGCAGTAGGGGAAATTTAATGATGTAGTTCCTCATCTAACGCAGCTTCCATTTAGCAGGTTAATTCTTACCTTAACCTCAGCACCAGAAGCTCCGGGCATCAACTCTGCAATCTTCCTCAGGTTAATGCCGCGAGTCAGATTCATCTTCCTGGAGTGGATCTTCAGGATATCCAGACGGGCCTGTGGGCGCATAATTAAGTGTGCTTAGATACAAAAAACTCAGCATGTTTGAGTAAACACGCTAAACGATTAACTACCTCTTCATTGGGAGGCGGAAACTCGATCTTCCTGTCAATCCTGCCTGGCCGGAGCAGAGCTGAGTCCAAGATGTCAATACGGTTAGTGGCCATGATGACCTGCAGAGATGGACGACATACTATTAAGTATATTTGAATAATTGGGGTTATTTAATACTTTAACTCCCATGTTTGGCACTCATGAGCATTTATTTAACAAATGCAGCATTACTTGTTTCAAAATATTATAAAGGTCTTCTGTAGTCATCAGCAACTTTAGGTGATGCTGGTATATAAATAAATACCAGTTGTACCACAAAATATCATTTATGAATAAAGAACCTATACAGCAAGCCGAAACGTCATCAGTGACGCATGTATTAAGAGGCTGTCCTGTGCACATAACACTACACCTCAGTGTTCATAGTAAGGATATGAGACTACACAGTGATCCTCTGCAGTACCTTGATGTTCTTGGTTGCCTCGAAGCCATCCAGCTGATTGAGCAGCTCCAGCATCGTCCTCTGCACCTCACTGTCCCCGCCTGAGCCTCCCTCCAGCCGAGATGAGCCGATGGAGTCTATCTCATCCATGAAGATGATGGACGGAGCATGCTCTCTTGCCATGACAAAGAGTTCTCGCACCATACGGGCACCTGCGGAAAGCCAGGGAGAGATCAACCAAAACCAGTTATTAAAAACATGGGGATCAATTCGATCCCAGTGTACAGGAAAGAAAAGGCACGCACCCTCTCCGATAAATTTCTGGACCAGCTCTGATCCAGACACCCTGATGAAGGTGCAGTCAGTGTGATGGGCCACAGCTCTGGCAAGGAGGGTCTTCCCTGTACCTGGGGGGCCATAGAGCAGCACACCCTGCAAGCACAAAGGAAAATCTGAACCACCTACACAGATGCAACAAGTGTAGCTTTAGTTAACCAATTTAATCAAATTATCTTTTTCCCCCCTCTCTTTGCTTTTCATGTTTTAGGACTGAAATGAATGATGGGCAGGCAACAAGACGAGAAAATGTGTCAAAGATATAAATATAAAACCCTAAGAGAAACTTCTGAAATTCGTACCATCGGCTCTCTTGTCAAATACCCACCTTGGGCTGGGCAATGCCTAAAGCCTCGAACAGCTCAGGGTGTTTGACGGGCAGCTCAATCACTTCTTTGATCTCCTTGATCTGCTTATCCAGGCCGCCAATCATTTCATAGGTGGAGTCCGGCACCTTCTCCACCATCATGAGGGACACCAGAGGGTCCACCTTGTTAGGAAGGATCTTGTGCAAGGTGTAGCTGTCATTACGCAGAGCTACACGACAGTTTGGAGTCACCTAGTGGCAATTTGACAGAAATAATAACAGAACAGTTTAGGTTTCCTGATTCCTAGTACTTATTTTAATGAGTAAAATGCATTTTTTTCTCGTTTAGCTCCATCATACTTTACAGTAAATATTACAAATGGACTCAGCTTTTATAATACTCACATCATTGATGTCAATGTTTTTGTCCACATCCACCACAAACTTTCCCTCTGGATGCACCTGAAAATGATGAACAGACATAAATTTAAACTGTCCACGACTGATTCAAAAAGAAGGATGCTGCATGGTGAATGTACACAGCATACCTTAACTAGCACTTTCTTTTTGTCCATGACCCTCACCACCTCTCCCACGTAGGATCCCTGTTCCTGTAGTAGCTGCAGCTCCTCACGAAGGAGACGCACTGAGACCAAAGTAACAAAGGAAATGTCTGACTGTGTACATCAGAATGACACAATTCCATGTAATGTGGCAGGAAGATAAAGCACCATACCTTTGGCATTGAGCTCATTTCTCTGTGCCTGCAGACGTCTGAGATTCTGACTCTTCTCGTTCACAGTCAACTATGAAGTAAAAAAAAAAAAAAAAAAAAAGCAGGTCAGGCATGATGGGCGAGCATGCGTTAAAAAGCAACAAAAACAAAAATGATTTTTCATTTCCTCACCTGCAACTCTTCTATCTTAGATAAGTAGTACTGCCGCAGACCTGATCCACCTTTACTCTCCCCCATCTCCATCTGCTAAAGAAACACATTGCAACATGGTGCAACTTCTTCACAGTGAGCTCTTGAACATTTAAATATGGCATATTTAATCTCCTAGGACCTGGCATCCACATATGTGGACATCACATTTTGGGTTATTTAGACCAAAATAGTCAATTTTGCTCCACAAGGGCCTGATATCCACTTACGAGGACATAATACTGCCACTGTTCTATTGAAATTTTAAAGGAATATCCTCATATGTGGCTCTCATTTTTCTTAGAAACAAAAATTAGGTAAAAAAAAAAAAAATTCTGGTAATTCTTTATTTTTACATCCATCGGGTCCCAATCAGCCCAAATATCAAAAAGAAATTAAAAATGCATGCTGTGGAAGAGTTCGGGTCTTAGGAGGTTAAATATGCATTAATCAATGACTGCGTTCATAAGCCATCAATTTTGTTTCATTCTTGTTTTAAGATAAGAAAGTATGTTGGCCAGTTGATTGCTATGCTGCCTGCCAATTTGTGTTAGTGATGATGATTTTGATAGCAAAAAAACAGCAAACTGGGTCAAATGAATTCTCACTGATGAGAAGTGCTTTTCCTTTAGTCCCCATTTCCAACTTAAAAGTCGTCCATCAAGTGTGGTATGGTGGTTAACACTGCTGTATCACAGCAGGAAGGTTCTGGGTTTGAATCCAGTCCAAGGTGGTGTAAGATTAATTGGTGACGGTGTGAATGTGAGCACGAATAGTTGTATATATGAATTAGCCCTGCAAAAGACTGGCGACCTGTCCATGATGTACCCTGCCACTGGCCCTATGACAGCTGGAATAGGCTCCAGCCAAAACGCAATGCAGAGACGTCACTGTGTACTCTGTATACCCTCAATATGAAGCAGCCTCTATGCATACAGTTTTAGTTAGGCAGATATCTCCTGAAGGATGCAAACTACGTCTCTTTTTCTTACTATAGCATTTACGCCACTACATTTAAAATTAAAGATTAAGATACCAATTATATAGCAGCCTACAGACTTATGCTGTAAAAATACTGAAGAACTGTAAAAATTTTCCCGCGAACATTATTTTAGATTAACCCAGCAGCATATAAATCATCTACATTAGCTTTTTGTGGTCCCGAAAAGTCCAACGTACATGCCCGATGAGAGGATCTTATGTTGGACAATGCAAAGTACACAACATTTATCAGTAAATAGTGTATGTCGAGCTTGCCATTATCTAATATTATAGAAGAAGAATAGAAATGCACATTTGTCCAATTTTCATTGATTAAATTGGTGGACTGAACTGGTTGAAATTGACCACTGTTTACATTAGCCATTAGGCCTAACCTGTAGCACCAACACAGGAAATATCTTTTAGGCAAGGAATTAAAAACACAAACAAAAAAAACCAACCTATGTAACAATAAGCGTTAAAGTGTGTGATGCTAACTTTCTCCCAACAATTACAGTTCATTAGCAAACTAACATCAGTTAGCTTACGTACAGACGTGCACGTATATTAATAAAGTAACGCTTGGCGTTTCCCATATAATAAACTCAGATATATCTCTCTCATAATATGCTGAAATAAGCACCCCTGTGTGGTCAAAAAAGCTAAGAATAGAATAAACTGTCCGCACCTCGCTGCCAGTCATCGTGAGAAGCTAGCTGGGTTAGCTACAATGAGACAGCAAACCGGCACAATCGCTGCTTTCAATGAAGTGACGTTTCCGTTTTTACACTGAAGTCCCGCATCCTTCCCTCAAACAACCGATTTTGAATAATCTATTAGACCCACAGCAAAACAGAAACGTTTCCTTCGCATGGCAGTCATAAAAGCAACAAAGCGGCAGGAAAAAAAATACACCTACATGATCAATTCCGTCCACCTCCATCTTGAAATTTCTACATCCGGTTAAAGCCACTGCAGACCAGGCGCTATTTCCGGTACAGCGTCTTCGTTGTATTTCTTTGATGTATAATATATACAAATGCAGACACCGCCACCTACAGTCCATTTTAAAAAACTACACCTTTAAAAGAATAATTCCAGGACGTGTGAGGACAGCGAGACGGTGGTGAGGTGCGCAGTAGGAGTGGCAGATGGGTTCAAGGTGGGGGTAGGATTACATCAGGAATCTGCTCTGAGACCCTTAATGTTTGCAGTGGTGATGGAAAGATTAACAGATGAGTTCACTCAGGCGAATCCATGGACTATCATGTTCACAGATGACGGTGTAATCTATAGTGAGAGCAGGGAGGAGGTAGAAGACTGGGGAGGAAAGGAATGAAGATGGTAGAAGCGAGGCGAAGAATAGTGTGTGACAGTAAAGATGTGAGGTAGTGAAGGTACAGGCATTTAAATGCCTGGGATCAAACATCCAAAGCAAACTGCATAGGAGAGGTGAAAGAGACGGTGCAGGCAGGGTGTAGTGGGTGGAGAGGGTGGAGAAAAAAAAATCCAATATTCTCTTTAACTTTAAAAATAATTTCTATGTAACCAATATGAATTCTTGGAATACTAAGGAATTGTGTCTGTTAATATTGGGTCCACCTTACGATATAAAGCACCTTCAGCTGGCCCTTGTTGTGATTTGGTGCTAGATAAATAAAATGTAATTAAATTGAAAATAAGAGACCATATTCAAAGCATAATTAAGTCAGTAAACACATGCAAAAACGATCAAAGAATCTAATTCAGTTTTAAACGTTAGTCTGGCCTTTTCTTTGAACCAGTGTCACAATACAAGCCGAGACAGAGCTCTGTTAGTGAAGGGTGTTTTAGGGTTGGCTGTTATTTGAGGAGTGGTAAACAGAAGCTGTTTGAGTAAGACCAGACATACCTGTTGAAACGGCTGCTCTCAGAGGCACCTAAGCTTTGCAACCAGCCCCAACATGCACCTCACGGCATATCTGCAGCTCTCTAAGCATGCAATCGAGGGTGTGCGGTAGACGACATTATTACAACGGACAATATTCTATATAAATTCTTACCCCTCTGTAACAGGCTGAATGTTGTTAAAGAACACACAGTACGTGAACATTTGTAAGTATATTTATTGTAAAAAATACTCCAAATGTATAAAAGATAAAGGCTTTTGATTGATACACAACATGCAAACATTTAACAAAGAGAAGCTGTACAAAAATAACATTTGTACACAACGTTTTTACCTCATCTTAAATTTTATGTGCCTTCTTCACCAAAGACATTTTGGCACTATGATATCTGTCAAAAAGGAATGTTTCAAGAACTTTAAGACTGATGTACAAAAAGTCAACAAAACAGCAAAGCTTTAACTCATGAAACTATAAACTGTACACAATATTTTGGCGCTTTTTTTTTCCTTTTTTAGCTGACATACTGCAGTTACATTCCTATCAAATTATTAATAGCAGTTAACTTTCTTTGAAGGTATGGATCCGTCCAATCTAAAGAGCCTCAGCTCCTCTTCCCCTCGAATCACCCCACTAACAAATAAAAACGGCATGTAAACATTCACAAAATCAGAATGTTTCATTTCAACTTTCAAAAATGCTGCAAAAGCATTAAACGTATTATACACACTGGAATGAAATGCTTAATTCTACCATGCCTCCAGGAAGATCAGGCATTACTCTTATCTAAAAATTATGGCTTTTCAATGTAAGGGTAAACACATACCTCTTTCAAAACAGCACTCAAAGTGACAGTGAAAACACCCAAACAGCACCAGTGCTTAAACAGCATTTTGTACCAGAGACAAAACATATTACAAAAATAAAAAAGGATAAAGGTTATTTAAACAGGCTCAATATATCAGATACTACAAGGCAAAGATATTATTAAAGGTCATATAAGCATCACTTTGGTCCCCGAACTTTGCGTCAGTGACGATGGCTTTCTGAACATTTGAAGGTGAAAGAATTCTTTCCAGTTTCAGCTGAGTGGAACATTAACAACTCATGAGTAAACCTAAGGTGGCTGTGCCTCCTTTAGAATTGTACTTAGGTGAGTCGGATACCCAACACCTGCTCCAGCTCTTGCCTTCTCTGCTGCACCTATAGCAAAGAAGAGGTTAGACTCAATGGCAAAACCACAAACTGTATAGAAAAAATGGACGCTGTGACATCACACATTGGTTTTGAAATTTTGAGTTATCTTTCTAATTTTATTTTGTTGTAATGTTTTGACTTACCACATCTTGACATGTATAAGCTAACACTAGTTAGCACTAAAAAGTGTATTATTCACTGTCTACTTACTTTGGAGTAAACATATCTGCCCACTGCCTCTGGCACCCAGGGCTCATGGTAGAACTCGGTCCTCCTCTCCTCTTCTGGGTTTCCAGTCACATCTGTCATCAACTGAAAGAACAGAAATGCATCACTGAACACAGGGAACCAAAATTGAATGATTAAAGAAAAGGGGTTTCTATTCCCACATGCTAAGACGGTACTGTAAAGACTGATTCATGCACTGCCAAGTGACTGTAGTAGTACTGAGAGTCTGATGGATCAATGATTCACTGAGTCTGGTTCCTAAAGGCCTACATCTTAATCCAGGTGCTAACGTCTCTCCAGATGAGGAATGCAGCACAAACAGCTAACTGGTGTTTTTCTTTCAACTGAATACCAATGCTATGTTTGGACACAGTCCTGTGAACCAATGGTGCCTTTGTGTGCCCAGCAGTTAATTGTCTATGAAAGCTGGAAACATACTACCACTGCTCACAAAATAACTGCAGCTTTTTTTAATTAAATACAGGGAAAGCTTTGCAGGCAACTGTACAAATATGAGAAAAGCTCAAAGTGAGTGAAGATGATACAAATATCGTGTTACTAAACTATAACATGTTTTGCTGTTGTGTAGACAAGCACGTATGAGCATTTTAGAAGCTGGGGCATAGCGTCTACCTTCAGATCCCTGGACTGAGACTTCAGCCAATCCTTGATGAACTCCTGTGGATTATTGCTGAAGCTCAGCATGAAATCTCTTTCGGTCTTCAGCTGGTTAATGTACTCAATGGTTTCATGAATCTGTAGCGAATACAAACACCAGCAGCACATTTTCAGAATTAAATGGAGTATGCAATTTCTTTCCCCCTCCACGACTCTGGTGAAGTGCAGATGAAGCCTTACCTTCATCTCGAGGGCAGCGATTTCTTGCTGGTTGGTTGTAGAAGACAGGAAGCTGTTCATTTGACCCTTAAGTGGGTCGTCCACTTCCACGTCAATGTCATAGCATGCGGTCTTCTTCTGATCGTTGGGATCCACGCTGCTCGGGGGAGACACAATGACAGTTTGGAGAGAAGGAGTGATGCTGACAGCACACTTGTGTAAGCACACTAAGAAATAACAGGCCAAAGCATAAAGCTAAGGAAACTATCGTTCAGTATGAGCCTCACACACAGGGCTTTCTAATATTCACTGAGAGGCTGATGTAGCTCTTTTTTCAGACAGAAAGAGGTAACATGATCCAGGCTCCCCTACCTAATGACGTGATTGATAATAATGGGGTCAGGGTGCTGCAGCAGGCCCGCCAGTTTCATGGGAATCTCAGAGAACCTCATGCGTGGACAGCCGAAGATCTGGACAGGATTTAGTTAAAGAACAGGGCAAGTTAGACAACATAAGGGGAAAAACTTTTTTTCCTATTTGAGGTCTTGCAAAGGGCTACAAAACAACACCTCACAAAAATCATAATTGCTTGAATGCAAATCATTTAGCTGTGAAATTAAATACATGCAAAATGATGTTTCAGTGCCAAAATATCAAAGCGCCACGAGCCATTTCTAGCCATTTGCCATTACCTGTCTGAAATAGCGGTTGCAGTTGATGTACTCTTTCTCATGACTGTCCTGCAGCTTGTTGTTCTTGATGTAAAGCCAGAGAGCTTGCATGATGCTGGCTCGTGTCTGTGTGTGTACACCCAGAAGGCGAGCCAACCGTGGATCCAGTTTGTACTGAGGGGGCTGATCAAAGAAAAGTATCGGGACAAAGCAAATGTTGGTGGAAAAAAAGAAATATCATCAGGAAAAAATTTAGTGACGGTTGAGAAAGTAAGTGGCACCTGGTGGTCGAGCATGAGCAGAAGGGTGCATTTAACATTCACGTCTCCTGGCCTTTTGACCTGGAAACCATCCGTCTCCTGAGTGGTGGGCATTCTGTGCCACTGGAAGATGAAGACGTGATTTTTTTTAAAGCAGATAAGCAGATTTTATTAACATGAAATTTACAAAACTACTTTACAACAATAATGACTCAGTGCCAGGTTAAATAAACCGTTCCATCGGCAGATCCCTAAGACTGGAAATTCTCACTTTCACCACTGTTAACCACAATTTTTCAGTTTAAAAAAAAAAGAAGAAGAGAGAATCTGGTTTATGTGTGGGATGAGTTCACACACAATAAGCCCGCCTACAGTCAAAAAAAAGAAAGAAGGATTGGCTCCAAACTTCTAGTGTTTCAATCTGAGCTCAGCTTCTTGACCACAGCTAAACAAGGTCGGTGCTGGCAAACTATTATCACTCTCTGAACTTCTGGTGTCATTGTGCCTACGATGTTCTGAATGGAACTGCAACCAAGGTTTATGTGTTTATGTCATACCTCTACTAAGTGGTTATCAGGCCCGTAGAGCTCCTTATCAAGCTCAATCACCAGGCTTTTGAAGAAAGATGAAAACTTCCTCTTCTGCTTGCCAGCCTGGGAAGACAGAAAGCACGAAACAAAAGTGTCAGAAGGACGGAGCAGCAAGAAAGCAGTGTATTCTTATTGTGCTGTGTCAGTGTGCAGCTGCATTGTTTAGCTCTGACCGCATTGGGGGTGGTGGTGAAGCGCAAAACTGTAGACTAGAAAAAGCTGTCTTCACCCCCCCCGCCCCCCCCTTGTCTGCCCGCTCCCCAGCCCTGTCAGAGTCTGTTTGCTCAACACGACCCCTTCACTCCTTTCCCTCACATCCCTTTTTCTGTTGCTCCATGCAATACTCCTCCACATGCCTAAACCCATGAGACTGAGGAGAAATTTTAACAGACAAAAAAAAAAGAAAAAAAAGAAAAAAAAGACCTCCTTCTCCTTCATGTGGCCCCAGATGACACAATGAGTCGAGCTAGAATTGATGTCGGGAAGGGAGGCTAGTCAGCTCATGGTATGCAACGGCCAGTGGTTTCAATTCCGTATTTCAAATGAGATCCTGAGTGTGTGTGTGTGTGTCAGCAGTTGTGGGGTGGAATGAGAAAAGCTGTAAACACACATCTGGCTGCGTAGTCTGAGCCAAGAACACTGGCCAACTCAAGTTTGAAGAAACACAATGAGAGAGACTGAAATACTTGCAGTCAGACCACACCGGGACAATAGCGAGAACACTCGAATGTGTTTTTTTTTTTTTAAACTTACTTCCTCCAGGAGTTTGCCCTCGACTCTCAGCTCCCAGGAGGACACCTTCTCCGCCTCCTCACCCTCGGGTTTGCTGGGAGTGTACGTGTTGGAAATGTAGATCCTGAGCTTGCGCTTTTGCTGTGTAATTTCAGAGGGACAAGCAGATGTATCAGGAATTCTGGCAACAATTGAGCCTCTCAAGCTCACTTGCCAAATTCACTCTCCAACAAAGACAAACGCTTCATTTCAGGCTATTAAGGGTGTTTACAATAACTTCATCCTTATGTATAAGTTCACATTATTAAGACCGGAAAACACTGCAACCTAACGAGGGATTCACAGGAAAAAGTTGTGACCGTTTTAACTTCACACCAGTCACACCGTTTGCTCTTCTCTGTGGCCGTGTCACAGTTGGATTAATTTACTGCTAATGCAGATTTTCCTGCTGCTAGAGTTGTTTTTGTTGTGACACATCTCAGCAGACCGAGTGTTTCTGCCACTAAGGTTAACGCTAACAGTTAAAATTGTAGCAAGAAAACACAAAGGTCGGATTTCAGTGTGGGAACCAACTGTCCTGCTGTTCTGTGGAAACTGCTTACACTGTGCTCCGCAGGAACTCGGATTACAGCTGAGATCATGTTTTACTGACTTCTCATTTGTTTCAGTGGACAAAGCCTAAAAATAATCTTCTCATGGTATACTTTTAACTGCATGACAATGGATCAAGGACACATACCATAATGGGCTTTTTGATGGCTTCCTGAATCTCCATACGCTTTCGAGCGATGGTCTGGTCCAGCTTCCTCTCAAAGGCCAGGAGGTCCATGTAGGCCTGGGACTCCGGGACCAGATCTCGGATCTAGAAGACAGTAGCAGGTGAAGATTGAGGAAATACAGCCAACTGGGACAGCAGTGTGATTCAAGGGGGTCGAGGTTTTCCTACCCTCTGTGGCAGAACCTTGTCAGCCATCTTGCGCCTTTTTGCTCTGAATCATAGAGAAAAAACAAGGAGAATTATTCAGTTTGGAAAGAAGACATTAAATGACCGCTTTAACAGTCTCTACGATGTGAAGGAGCGGATTTCTAAGAATATCTCAAACTGAGCTGTTGTTTTCCAGTGTGTGTGTCATCATTTTGCTTTCGGCCTCATAAGTATGACTTCAGTCAACCAATTTCACAGAAACTGGCCACACACCAACACATGATATAGGATCAAATAAAAGATCCCTTTCATTTAACCCGATTACCGATAATTGGAAGACTTCACAGTGCGATAATATAATCTTGGCCAATGCGATATGTTAATCAAGTCCCCTGAAAGAGTGCTTCAGGTTTTTACTTACCGACTTCATTAAATTGATTTCGTTTCCTTAATTATACACTTCACCTTGGCAATGACTGAATTTAATTTCCATGTGATTAAATGAGAATTTAGGATGGTGGCACCATGACTCACTAATCTTCCTAGACTGAGATTATGCTAAGATACTGACTTTTTTTTATGAAATTAACCTTAAAAACACAACAGAATCATTGTGGACGAAGCATTACGGATGGCCGCATTTATGAGCGTGGCGTCACGGAGCAGTCTGAAGTCAAAAATACCCACTTGTGTCTGCTGCTTTGAAAGCAAAGGCCAGTCATGAGACGCTGGTATCCTCGTGTCTGTGTGATCTGAGCCGTGCTTTTAACAGTACAGCCACTTTACAAACAGACGGGAGAACAAATCATGAATGAAACGTTCTGTTGAGACAATGTAAATAAACCACAAAAGGGGAAAAAGTAAAAAAGATTTACTGCATTTTTATAGCTGGATGACTCTACGCATTTTGTCAGAGAAAATATTAATGGAAAACTCCCTATAGTGACCGTGTTTTCCTGTACACTCAGATTCATATCAGTACTCTTATTTTCACACAAAAATTACTTTATTCTAGTGAACTCTTTCCTGGAGTCATTACGTCACAAATAATCCTAAAACGAATGTTAATGTTGGACTTGGCAGTGGGGTTGAACCTGGCTTTTGAAAACCTGTATTTACCTTTTTTTCTCCCTATGATGTCAGCAAGAGCAGATACCTTTATTATAGTCATCTCAGCCACACAGCTCTGGCTATGAGCCACTTCTGTTACAAGGGGCAGCCAATTATCAGAAAGTTGGCTTTGAGAGAGGTGTTAGAAACAGACTAGTGTTTATACAGACCTTTCAGTTTCCAGCTGAAGGACTAAAGCAAAGTATAAGATGAGGTACTTTTTGGATGCTCTTTAAGGGGTGGATGGATCTGCGTGTTTGCTTTGGCACAGATGCCATTCCTGACACAGCCCTCACATCTATCCAGTGTTGGGCCAGGAACTAGGAATGCACAAGTTTGTGACCCCTGAGGGTGCATTTGTGCATCTCCTCCCCATATAGAAGCAGGAATCTTGTAAGGGGAATGTGTAAACCACTACACCCATGGAGCCAGTATGCACAGTATAAGATGAGTAAGATTAAACTGTAAATCATCCAGAGCTACTCTAGAAAAGTACAAGACCAACAATATGGAGCTGGAAATGAGCACAAAAGTTTCTCAATAAAAAAGGGGGACATGTGACAAGCAGTCAAGTGCTAAAAAGAAAAATGGTTGCTGTTGCTTGATATTAAAATTAGGCTTGGCAAAAACTTTAGAGCTGAACCTATTTTATATCATTTCTAAGTTACTGGAAAAAAATACCTGGTAACAGTTTTAATTCTTTGAACAAGTGATTTAACTCTTTCCCCTATAAAGGCGACATCTGATGACCTCCCCAGCACCTGTAATCACAAACCTCAGTATTTATCAATAAAGATGTGCTTTGACAACCATTAGAACAGTTTCTGGGTTTTTCTAAGGGTCGCTACATAGGCAGAGACCACCCTCACTAACACTCCATCACTTGTGTAGCAAACCCAGTGATTTTCATCTATAAGCAGCAGTTCTGAAAAGAGTTTCAGCAGGTCACTACTAGCAGCTTTCAAGTGGTAAAGAGTTAATGATAAGAGGAAAAAAAGAAAACATTTTTGGATTTCATTTACTTAATGAATAATCAATAATAGATTTAATTGTTTTAAAGTCATGAAGGAGTAATAGCTAGTTATTTTAGATGGCAGTGAGGTCCAAACACTGGCAGTACCATCCCCTACATTTTGTCCCGTCTCCTCTCTTACCCTCGTCTGAGGCCTCCCAGCGCCTCTTGTTGCTGTTGGTGGTGCTGATGATGAAGAAACCGTTTCCTAGAGGCGTCCATGCTTGGGGGTCCCATGCCTGCCCGCATGGGAATGCTACTGCTACCATAAGAGGGACCAGGCAGCTGACCCCCCATTGACCCCATGGGGCCCCCCACTCTGCTGGATGGCATCCCAGGGCGCTAGAGAAAAGGAGGGAAACTGATTTCACAGAACAATTTCTCCATATCTACACAAAAAATTTAATATTTCATCTAGGACTAAAGGAAATCAAGGATCTGATTTATTAAAGAGATACAAAAAAGTACCTATTTAAAATAATAATAATGAAAACCAATGATGTGTGAAGCTGTTTGCAAATAAATTTCATATTGTATGATCAACTTATATCAAATTCTAGCTTTTTGGATCGGGTGGGTAAAAAGAATGCTCAGTGACATACAGTACTGTCACTTACACTGTTTGCTTTTGGTTGTACCACAAATATTATGAGTCATAATATCCCCGTTAAAAACATGCCAAAAACATAACCCCACCTGCAGAAACAGTGCATTTATGTTTTTAAGCTCTGAGGTTTAATTATGAAGTTGTGCATATAAATACTGTTATGGTACTGCAGTGTTTATCTCCATCTACACAAAGCACAACCTCTTTCAACTTTAAGGTTTCACATATCAGGATATAATGAAAAGAAATCAGGTGCTTAGTAAGCTTTATAATTTGCTAAATATAACCTCAGATGAAATACAACACATGACATAATACACTGTGGTTTTATTTAGTGTTAAACAAAAATAATAAATAGAAATGCAGAAGCAGTAAAGTAAAAGCCAGATGCTGCTAATCAAATGCATTTCATCAATTTATTAGTTTCAGGAAGTGTGAACACTTCTGTAACAGCAGAGGTTTTGACAGTTTGCTGGTTTGGAGGATTCAGGTGTGTTAACACAAAGACATCAATGATAATCCTTGAGAAGCAACTGCTGCCCATCAATCTGGAAAACCTTATAAGGTCATTTACAAACAATATGAATCCATCTGTCTAGAGTGAGAACTATTTTCTACAAATGGAAAGCATTCATGACAGTTGCCAATCTTCCCAGGAGTGAACGTCCCAGCAAATTCACTCCAAGTTCAAGCATTGCAAGAGCTACTTCTCAGGCCTCAGTTAGCATGCTAAATGTTAAAGTTCATGGCAGCACAATTAGGAAAAAAATAAACAAGTACGGCTTGTTTGGAACGGCTTCCAGAAGAAAGGCTCTCACATTTGAACAAACCACAAAACCTCTGGCGCAATGTTCTTTGGACAAGTGAGACCAAACTGGGGATATTTGGCCATAATGCTCAGCACTACATTTTGTGAAAACTAAACACAGCATAACAGCACAAACACCTCATACCAGCTGTCAAGCACGGTGATGAAGTCAAATGCAAGGCCATATACTTGACAGCTAAAGCTTGAGTGCAATGATCACAAGCACACAAACAAATCTACAACAAAATAGCTGAAGAAGACAAGAATCAACGCGGTGTAATCACACAAACTCCTCAACGCGTAAAATGCTTTGGCAGGATCTTAAGAGAGCTGAGCATAAACAAATGCCTGCAAATGCCGATGAACTGAAGCAATGTTGTAAAGAAGAGTGCACCAAAATTCCTCCTGATGTGAAGGGCTGATAAAGTCATACAGAAAATGATTACTTCACACTGTTGCTGCTAAAAGCAGTTGAACAAGCTCCTGAATCTTGAGGCGTGCTTAGTTTTTCACACACTGCTTCTGCATTTCGGCTCAGGTTTTTTTTATATAAATAATAACACAGTGTAATATGGCGTATTTTGTTACACATCTGAGGGTGTACTTATTTTAAGACCTGTTACTGACTAGATTTTTTTTCTTTTTAATTAGGTCTTTATATGTAACACATCAGTACTGTAAATAATGTATCAACAAATTGTGAGAATTCTCACACTTTGTCCAGTTTGTAAACATAAAAACAAAGTCTAAACCCAAATGGCTCCAACTGTCAAAACGGGGGGAACTGCGATGGTGTCTGTTAACTACAGGGGAAGCTGCAGATGGTGACAATACTGGCACGATATATGCAGGCTTGCCTCTGGGCAGATGGTGCTGATAAACTTTTGCTTTCACGCTAACTGACAGGAGGCGAAGCGGGCAACCACGTGATTTTCTTTTTCACACGCGCACAAAACGCTAAACGATATCAATTTGAATTAAACGTCCCACTACTTTTGTGAACCACTTTAAATGCCATAAAAGAAAAAAAAAGGTTACACTTAATTATTGCGGTAATTAATAAATAATTACACCCACTTCGAAGGCGGAAGTAGTGTCCACGCGGTGATATATAATGAGCTTTATGTTTGTTTGTTTTTATTTCCATGTCTCTCTGGCGACTATTTCAATTAGCTACTTTTATTTAAACACGAATTTAAAAAAAAGTAACGAAAAGCTTAAACAGACATGGGGGTGATCGGACAAATACCGTCACCCTCACCTTTCACTCAGTTTCTTTATTCGACACGGAGAAATCAAGCAGAACCAACCTGGGGGTATTGGGGAACGCTGCTCATGCTTCTGGGATATCCCCCCGGAGGCTGGGGCATTCCTTGCATCCTCATGCCCGCGGCAAGCCCAACGTTCATGGGGCTCATACTCGGATTCATCGGAGGACCCGTGAAGCTTCCCCTCGATGCCATCTTCTAGAGCCACAAGTGGTTAAAAGTGACGGGAACTTCAAACCAAATTCGGCCCAAATAAAAGTGCGACAGGCTGAAGTCTCCAAGTAGGTAGCTAACTAACTCCGGGTACTTCTGCTTAGGTCGGTTTCTGGTTTGACAGCAAGCACACTGTCAACAAAAAGCTAGCTAACGTTAGCTCACTTCCTACCGTTTCAAGTTCCGGGATTTGCTTCTACCTAGTGACTGCTCGTTTTGTGAACACACCAAGTGGGAGCTGTTGTGATCTCCCACTCGCGCCTTTACGACTGAACGACGCCACATAAACGATAACTAACAGCTATTACACCGTGAGGCGAATGAAAAACATGATAACGTCGTACTAAAGACAAACTGAGTATCTTGAGCAGATAGCTTGTCTGCACTCTAAAGCAAAACCAAGTACTCTCAACTACATGCTGCGTTCACAAACATCGGAAATTATGAAGTTCCAAATTTCAGCGCGCAATAATCTCAATTTTTTTCTTTTCGAACACCTTTAAACACATGCTAGTCCGAAGTCTTTATTTCTTTTGTATTTTGTAAAAGTATATATTTTCAATTATGTTTTATTTTCAATGCTTGATTTCAAATGTGACTTACAGAAACTTGCGCTTGGTTTTGTAATAGTGTAATTTTGTTTCTTGATCAGAAGTTCGAGACTTTTCTCAGTAGTGCCAAACTATAACCTGGAGTAATACTCTGCCTCCTGAACACTAATTTTTGGTAAACAGTAATGTGCTGAATCTAGAAGTCTTATGCCGCCCATCCTTATATTTTCCTGGGGGAAATGACGGAGTAAGGCAAGGCAAGTTTATTTATATAGCACAATTCAACAGCAAGGTGATTCAAAGTGTTTTGCAGAGACATTAAAAAACAAAAACAACTAAAAAGCATGATTTAAAATGGGGAAAAAAATAAAGGAACAGTAGATAAAATCAGTAGTTAAAATGTACGTTTTGAAATTTAGTAAAACATTGTGAATTTGGTGCTTTATTCAAATGCAGCTGAGAACAGGAGTCTTCAACCTGGATTTAAATAAACTGAGTGTTTCAGCTGATCTGAGGCTTTCTGGGAGTTTGTTCCAGATATATGGAGCATAAAAGCTGAATGCAGCTTCTCCATGTCTGGTTCTGACTCTGGGAACTGATAAAAAGCTGGATCCAGATGACCTGAGGGATCTGGAAGGTTCATACTGGGAGTAGGCAATTTACTGAGACATATAGGGAAATGCAGGATAAAAGAAAAGGGAAAAAAAACAGAGGCTGTACAATTCTAGCGAGCTTGAAAGCCAACATGGTATGGCTACATTTATTCATCAGCACAGCATGAACTCTCTTAAGCAACTTAAATGCTCTTCAGGAATAGTTCTCTTAGCTATATGTCCCTCCAGTCTTCTTGAGGGACATTCAAAGCTCTTCTTTGTTTGGGATTACCTTCCTGCTAAAAAATGATGTCACTGCCAGTCAGACACTTCTCAGATTGCATTGCATGGTGGATCTAAATATGATGGTACTTTTCCATTAATTTTAAAGCGATCCCCAACACCATTTGCTGAAACACAGCCCCAAACCTCGAGAGAGCCTCCACCATGTTATACAGATGACTGTAGACACCCACTGTTCTACCACTCCCCTAACCTCCTCTGTACTGTCCAATTCTTGTGAAGTTTTGCATACCTCAGCCATTTCTCTCCATTTCCCTTCCTTAAGAATGGCTTGTTGATGGCCAACCTTCCTCTGAGGTTACTTCTGATGAGCCTTCAGTAAACGGTACATAGATCCTCTGTCAGTTTTTCTGGATTTTTTCTGTTTACTGTTCATCTGTTGTAGATATTTGTTTTAGGCTTGGCACTCCCCCCCCCCCCCCCCCCCCTCTATTTGTCCAGTTTTTCTTGCACCTAATACCAAATTATGCCAAGTCTTCAGCTAGTAGCTCTTTAGAAACCAGCTTGTTGCTGTAACATACTCAAACTGTGTTATCTTTGGAATTATTTGTGTCTAAAAAAGTGCCACTTTAAAACTGGTCCTGTGCTAAGCTATCTGGTATATGCAGACATAAAACTGGTTCCTCCCGTTAGTTAAATGCCCCCTTTTATGCTTAAATTTAAAGAGAAAAAAACATTCTCCCAAAGATGGTCAGGTACAAGGACTGAATATGAATATGAGTGACAAAGCAGCCCACATTTAAAGAAAAACTTTGAAAGACTTTCAGAAAGCCTTGAGAACTATTGCTCATCAAAATCTTTTAACCTATGGGCTACATTAATGCCTGTACTGCAGAGTTTAGGAAGGCTACACAAAACAACATTATCAGCTCCCCCTTGGCACAATGAACTCTGAATAAGAAGCTTGAACTGTATGAACATGGCTGTGTTTACAACATGACAGTTTTCTGAGAATATGACCTACAACCACACTAACCAAGATAATATTTAGCCCCACATCTAGCAACAGAAGCATGTGTACATCATCTGATCAACAGCACCCCCTGTTGATCAGTTAGACATTAATTCCATGTACTTGGTTGCCGTTTTATACTTTTGTTAAAATGAATGTGAAAACACAGGACAGATAACAAATCATTTATTTTGCTAGACAGATGAAACAAACTGAGCCATGATAGCAGCAATTCAACTATTAGAATATTTACACTATCACATCACACCAAGGACACATGTAACCCTTTACAATGTAAACACATGATACAAAGACATATTTCAATGCTAGAAAACAAGCAACTCTATCCCACCAAAAAATGAAGAAACCTGCTTTCTGCACCAAATACCTGCTTCTACACTTAAGGAGTTCGTGTCCTGAACATTGTGAAACAAGTTTCCACAGGTGAACGACAGAGATGCTTGTCTTTAAATTCTGTTTGAGAAATTCAGACAGTGAAAGGTGAAAATAAGACAAACCATTAGCAAGGATTGTCTTTGACATTATTGTTTTTTTTTTTCAAAGAATGAGATTGTAAAATGTGAGGTAATATAAGGACATCCACTGTGTAATCATTTCTGTATTTTATGAAAAGAAAATACTGTAAGCGTACACCGTCTCTGAATGAATTACACTGCAGTTTACATCTGTGCAGTGAAATCATATTTGGTGACAAGTATCAGTCGAAAATGATAACTACATAAAATTATTAAAAAAAAACAAAATAAGTGTTGGTACAATGATTTTCTGAATAAAAATAAATTTGTCAAGTATAAGGTTGGGAGTTCTGAACTGCTTCTGCAGAGCAGCAAACACCACAAACGTTGCCTTTAACCATCAACGTCCATTCATTTCACAACATAAAGAACCAAAGGTGAAGTGTTGTTGGTCGTCCCGTGAGCGTGTCTCTGTGTGCATCTCCGCACACACGATGGTGAGAGAATGTGTGTTTGTGTTATTGAGAGAATGCCTCGTCTTTCATCAGCATGCGTGGGCTCTCCTGGTTGTCCATGCGACGTCTGGGACCCATCATGCCTAGAGGAACACACGCGCCATTTATTTATTCAATCCAGACACATAATTGATTTCAACTGGTGTTTAGTGTCTCAATCACTACACTATTACTGGTTCTAAATTATATGTGCACCAGACAATTTATTAAGTACAGCTGTTCAACTGCTCATTAAGGCAGATATCTAACCAGCCAACCACATGGCAGCAACTCAGTGCATTTAGATATGTAGAGATGCTCAAGACAGCCTGCTGAAATTAAAATTGAGCCTCAGAATAGGAAAAAAAGATGATTTAAGTGTGGTTTAAAGAAAACAGAAAATATCCAATGAGCAGCAGTCCTATGGGTGAAAGTGCCTCATTGATGCCAGACATCTGGAGTATGGTAATAACCACAATACAGTTAAGGTACACAGAAGAGCATCTCTGAACGCACATGTTTAGCCTCGAAGCAGAAGACCACAGCGGATGCCCTTCCTGTTAGCTAAGAACAGGAACCTAAGACACATTTCCTGACCAAATTTGGACAATAGAAGGTTGGAAAAACATTGCCTGGTATGGTGAGGCTTAGTTTTTGCTGCAACATGCGTAAAAAAAACAAAAACAAGAAACCATTGATCCATTCTACCTTGTCTCAACTGTTCAGACTTCTGGTGGCAGTGTAAGAGTGTGGGGAAATATCTCCTTGGCACAATTTGGCCATTATCAATGTGGACCAGAATCTCTGAGGAATGTTTCCAGCACTGCGTTGACCCTGTGCCATGAAACATGAGGGCACTTCTGTGCACAAATGGGGTTCCAACCCAGCACAAGAAAGATGTATTTAATAAAGTGGCCAGTGAGTGTATTTTGAATTATTTTTATAATATGCTAGCTAGCAGAAATTGTTAAGTTTTTTTTTTAAATATTTCTTTTTAGTTGTACACTTGGTTTATACCAGTAGGTGCCTGGGGGTAGCTGTAGCTCAGGTGGTAGAGCAGGTCGGCTACTAACTGGAAGGTTAGATCCCAGTCTGCTCTAGTCTGCATGCCAAATATCCTTGGGCAAGATACTAACCCAACATTAATAAAACATGGCATCACACGTCCATCAGAGTGTGAATGTGTATGAATGTTAGATAGGGAGCAATTAACAACTTAGAAAGTGCTTGGGTGTGATTGGGTAAATGTACAAGTTGTATAAAGAGCTTTGAATGTTCAGAGTAGAAAAGCGCTATATAAGAACCTCATGTTGCTACACTGTGAAGTTTCTTTATTCTACAGAACCAAACGTTCTACCGCATCATACTTTGGTGTGGTAGAAATCTTATGAAGTCAGGGATGTGACACATATAGAGAAAGCAAAACAGGATATCTTTATAGCCACCACAGTCTGAAGCCAAACACCTTTAACACTTCATTATGCGACCAAATATATGGTCATAGTTTCCTGTTGAATTACACTCATTAATAGTGGCTAATAAAATCAGCTGACGTTACCACGTAGTTGACATTTGGGACAATAAAATTCACCACTTCACTTTATTCTATTAGACATAGATTATTAGGGAATTCTTGTGTAATTTTGCCCTTGAAATCACTTACATGGGGATAGACTGGTAGAAGCAGCAGCTACTTTTGGCTGCTCCCTTATTTTTAAAGGGTTGCCAAGCGGGCAGCTCTGCATGCTTGGTTTGGCAGATTTCTTTTTTCTTTTTGATGCAACCTCAAAGGGATTTGTGTCTCCTCCTGCGATCGGGCTGAGGAGTTTTCATTTGTTAGGCGAATGTGTAAACCACTACAGTATGGACTGTACTGACAGATAGGCGTAACCTGGAAACATAATACCTTCAGCCAGACCAATATAAGGACAGAACAAAACATGTTTCATACACTGTAATGTGAAAATGATTCTATATGCTGACTCTGCTATGCTTCACTCTGGTATCCACTGTTATAAAGTGATCTGTGGGTAATTTAACTAATAGTATACATATGACAGCATATAGCAAAGCTGCACTGTTTTAAGATCTGATTACATACAGACAAGCTCCAGCAGGAAGTTAAAATCTTGTTTTCACTCACTGTTCTTATGCTTGAATGATTTGGATCTTCTTGGTGAGTTTGGATTCTGAGGTGGAAAGACAAAATATTTTATTTTTGAGTTTTTACATGCAGACAAATGCTGGGGCTATTAAAGCAGCAATGCCCAACATGTTTGTTTAGTTAAAGTATAAGGTTTGATGAAAAAAAAAAAAAGTACCTTATCAGATTTCCTTTTCTTGGCTGTAAAAGAAAGATTTGTTTTAGAGATTTAACTCAGAGTTAACAAATATTAGTCACATTTAAATTTCACGCATGCGCAGCCCAAGACTACGAGAGCGTCACCTTTCTTTTCTGCCCCATAAGACCAGTCGTTATCATTGACGTCATCATTATCCTCTTGGTCACTCTCTGACTTGTTGTTGGTGTTGTTACCAGTGACTATTCTGTAAAAGAGGAACAAGCAAGGTATTGCGCGCGCGCGCGCACACACACACACACACACACACACACGGAGTGAGTCAGCATTATTCACTGCAAATAACAGTTTGATTATGAAACAAACCGACTTCAGGCTGAAACTGATTTTTTTTGTTTTCTTGTTTCTGGAGTTCATAAGATTATCATTATTCACTATGCTGCAGGCAGCATAACGCCTGCAGCATATTTAGCTTATATAGAATACTGTGCAAAAGTCTTGAGCCCCCCCTTTCCATTTATGTTTATTTTGCTAGGAAGATGAGGGATAGGTGCGGTGATTTAATGAAACATGGAAACAGAGTATATAAGGTATATATAGAGAATATGGGCAATTCTAATGAGTTTCAAGTTTATGATATGCCTTTTTGTTCTGTTCTCTCTCAAGATGATCGCACACTGCCTCGACATTGAGGTCCTGGCTCTGGGAAGGCCAATCCATGACTTACCGGTATGGTGTTCCGTTGTGTGTTTTTATATCCAGGTATGCTTTACCTGCACTAGCAGTGTGATTGGGATCATTGGCTTGCTGTTGCCAATTATTTTCCAGATATTATTGCATGATGAATCAATATCTGGGTTTTTTTTTTTTTCCCCACAGTGGTGACAGGGCCTCCAATGTGTTTCACAGATGGCTGTAGAAACTCACTGCTGTGCCTCTTTCCTGACCTCCACAGCGCATACTCACAATTTCACTTATGTATATATTACTCCATCAGACGTGTTTCAGTCCAGTTCTTGTGTAATTTTGCATGTCTCAGCCTTTCCTCTCTGTTTCCCTTCATTAAGAATGTCTTCTTGACAGACAGCCTTCCACTGAGTTCATTTCTGAAGAGGCTTGGGTGAACAGGTCCTGTTTCATCTCTTTGGTGTACATAGTTTTTTTTTTTTGTTTTTTTTAAAGGTCTGCCACTACTTCTTTTGTCCTCCACTTGTCCAGTTTCTTTGACACAATGCACATCACCCCAAGATATCCCAAGTTTTTGGATAATAGCGCTGTGGGAATCACTGTGTTTGTGCCAAAAAAATAAATAAATTTTGGTTTGTCAAACTGTGTTTTCTTTGGTGTTTTTGTAGATTCAAAAAGTAAAACTGGAACAAACTGCAAATTGTTGTTACAGGTTCCCGGTTGCAAAAAGTAAGAAATTAAAATTAGTTCATTGCCAAGTTGTCTTTTATGTGTAGACACAACACTGGTTCTGTCCTTGAGTTCGGCACCTTTTATATGCTTGAATGATTCACAGGTCAGTGTTAAGTAACTTAGCAAACAAAACTAACATTCCTTTAAAAATGGTCTAGTTAAAGCAGCCAATGTACAAAGAAAACCTTTGAAAGACCTTCAGAAAGCCTGGAGTTTCAAATATATGAACCATCTCTCAAAACCACTTAAAAAAATGCCAAGAACATGTGGCTCCTTGGAAGCCATAGTCAAACACCTTGGTTTTCAGATTCATAAGACAACACGGTGAAAACATTTGAGATTACCACAGCATCTACTCACACAGAGTCTCAAATCAGCTGTGTTGGCTGCTTTTTTAATGCCCATACCTGCGGTTGGCTATACGGCTGCTGTTACGTCCCATCCCCAGACATTTCTCCAGGTGTGGAGCAAAGCGTGAGGCAGCAATACTCCGGCTACAGTTGGGACATACACACTCCTTGTTTTTCCACTGGTTGTACACTTGGCCAAACACATCCAGTCCTGGCTGGTCCACAATTTCTGGAAGTCGAAATAAAGTCATTTGATTTATACGTTAATTATTCTCTGGTGTACACTGGCTGATATTGAAGAAACAACTCAGCTTTACTTGGCTGAAGAAGAAAAGAAAGAAAAAAGAAAAAAGTCTGTGCTCACCGAAGTCCCTCATACTTTCTTGGTCCGTGTCATCCAGGAAAAAATAGCCCTGCTTTACTGCCCGGTGGACCTCAAAGCAAAGTCCCAGGCAAGCATCCTCCACTAGGTCAGACAGGATGTCCTGAGCTAGGGCCTGGCAGGGAAGAGAAAGACACACAGTGTTGCCTGATTGCTTTATTGTGTTTTTGTTCTGAAGCAATTCAGCCACACGTGTCTGCAGATACAATGTGCATTTCCAAGTCTACCAGAAGGCTTCCACGCCATTGTACCTCCAGCTTGCTGTTGTCCAGGCTGGACACTGAAACCTCCTCCATTTTCATTTGCCAGAACTACCAGATGAGCAGACACTGCTGTGGTCATGCTGTAGCTCAGCAAGCATTGGCCAAAACAGGGCTGCAGCGGGAGGGATACACAAGTAAGCAACACGGTGGCAAACAATGAATGCAAATCAGTCTGTGGGTGAGATGCGTGGACTTACAACTGCACGTTGAACACTGCCAGGGAGTCACTTCCCAACGTTTTAAAACCTGGGGAAAAAATGACATTAACTTGGCGTTGGTGGGTGTTTTTCCCCTTTTAAGCACTGCAACAACTCAAAAAACCAAACAAACAAACAAACAACAACAACAGACGAAAGAAGGAAAACGTGACGCTACAGCGGTGCTCCGAGTATTACCGTGTAACGAAAGTAGCTTAGCCCTAACCTTGGAGAAGAAAACAAAGAGCTTGGCTGTGAATGGGCTGCTTGCGAGATGAATTGAAAATGCCAAGAGGTTAAAGGAGAGGCGGTATCGTACTCACGACCCCCCTCAACAGCACAACTACACAACACGCACAGCTACTAGCCAAACATGCTAATCCTGTCACATTAATTAGAAGCTATGCAACACATTTAGTTGTGACTGGCTGTGTTATTTTATTATGTTGCTGTTTTTTTCTTCGACGCTGGAGAAACAGAGTAACAACGAGGCTCTTCCCCGAACCCCGACACCGCTGCTGCACTGCGGCTGTGCGCCTTTCAACTCCCCGTACAAACACCCAGCAAGGGTGGGAGTGAAGGGACAAAGCGACGCCCCAACCCTCACATAAAGCTCACCGACGGATAATAAAGCAGCCTCAACCCAAATCCCCTATTAATTGTGTTTATTTACCTGTTTCGGCAGGCACCCATCTTTACATCAGAGATCAGGCAGGAGCAATCGATCGCTACACGAGTTCCCACCAGCGATTGCTTCCTCTGCTCTTCTAAACCAACTCCAACAGAGTAGTGATGGGATTTCCGACTCTTTTTAGAGAACCGGCTCTTTCGCCTAAACTCACTAAAAAGAGCCGGCTCTTCAAGTTTATTTGTTGCTTTAATTAATTTATTATTAACAATAATATAAAATTATGCACAAAATGAATTAATGTAAAAAAAGTGGTTTATTTATATATGTTTATATAAAAATATATGTAGTGGCCTCTAGAGACAAAGCACATACAAATTCCAAAGCAGGTACAAATTCCAAAACACATTTCTAGCGTTAACTGAACTTCCAAGACAGAGCTACCATAGATCACTTAAATTACACAATTGAAAGCATATGTGTATTTGTGTATTTATACACAAACACTGATATATATTCAAATAATTTAAAAAAAAAGATTGTTTACCTGAAGCGGAAAAAGTGAGAGAGAGGGTCAGAGAAAGAAAAAGAAAAAAAAAAACAACAACCCACGGCTCGCATCCTGCACGTCAAAGATCCGGCTCTAAGAGCCATTTCGTTCGCGACACATCACTACAACCGAGTGTTTACCTCCCAGGGCAGCATGTGACTGTGTTTCCCCCACGCCGCTTACCAAAGAGCTACACTGTGCCTTTATTTCACTTTTTTCCCCACCACCCCTCCTAGTTTTTGCCCGGTTATTTGAATTTTACAGCCAAGATTAAACAAATCTTTAGGCAGACTTACAGCATTTATCGCAAAAACACGTGGGACGTAATAAAAAAAAAAAAAAAAAAAGGCCATCAAAAATCCAGAAAATCACACCATTTTATCTCAAATAGGTGTCTACTGATAATAAACCTCCCAGTCATGTTTGATAACAAGATGAACCTTCTTAACTGGGACGTCCCCCCCTTTTTTCTTTAATAGTCAAATGAAGATAAGCCTGTTTTCATTTTAGTAAGAAATACCTTTTGTCCTTTTTTTGCTAGTTATTTTTCCCCATTTCATACCAACCTATGGATCCATCCCGACTGAAATCCAAAGATTGTTACCAGACAGTATAATTGCTGGATTAACAGGATACAGGCAAATACAGACTATCAAGAACATACTACTACTACTACTACTACTACTACTAATAATAATAATAATAATAATAATAATCTTCAGCTTCCATTTATTCTTATTTTATTAACTTTGCAAATATAATTGTCTGTTTTGGTCCCACATTTCTTTTGTAGGGATCTAGCCACCCTAATTCACAATGGCTTCTCTATGAAACCACATGACACACACACGTATCATCACATTACAAAAATAGCTAAATATAGGTGCTGTCAGTATATTTATCTTTCTTTCAGCACCACCTCTGTGTGCAGCATAAACAGCATTCAAATGGACTATAAAAAAGACCAGAAATTACAGGAGACACAGATTTGAGACTCTGAATCCTGAATTCAAACCTGCAGGAAAAATCAGTATGTAACTGCAAAAAAGGTGGAAGTAGTACCAGAACTTCCACGGGTGAAGAAAAAAAAAAAAAAAAGCTAGTGAAACTATTTAAGCTGTTTTTAATCAGACTATACATTTAGAGACACAAGGCAGCTCAGTGGCCCAGTGGTTGGCACAGTACATCACAACATGAATGTTTAGGCTCGACTCCTCCGTGGTCAGCAAGAATCACCTCCAGATTTCTCCCACAGTCCAAAGACACACATGGTAGGCGAACTAGTGATTTTAAACTGGCAGTCGGCGTGAATACATCTGTATTAGCCCCATCACAGACAGGCAACATTCCCAAATGAAATTTATGGATCGACGATATGCACTGCGTTTTTACTCCCCAGTGTTCACTGAGAGTAAAGTTAAATAATTGGACACGTAAGTGCCAGGAGGCATTGCCAAGTAGGCTGCAAACTGGCAAAACTTCCTTCTGTAAGGAATCTGAAAACACCCCAGTGTGTTTTGTGTGTTTCATCATTTGAATGCATTAACTTGCAAAAAATGATTCACAACACAACAGACAGATTAAAATTCCAAGCATCGCTGCAGCGTCCATGTAAATATAAACCATCTTGCTTCAGTGTGGAAGTCAGAACAAACCCTTAGACGGTGAAGAATGTGAGGTTGTGAGGTTTTTGTCACCCACTCGAGGGCTTTTCCCTCTCTTCAAATTCAGAACAGCATCTGAATTTTCTGCATTTGGTTTTTCAGCTGTCCATCTCATCACCAATTAATACATGTCAAACATTATATCATCTTCTTCCTCCTCCTCGTCATCATCCTGCAGATTAACGGGGGACATTTCATATTTAGATGGACTGAATCATTTTTAATAACAAGGAACATGAAGGAAAAAAGGGTCTAATATTTCACAAACCTCATCAAAGTCCAGTATGTTGTCGTCTTCATCATCACTGCTGCTCTCGATGATTTCGTCTTCTGAGTCCTGCGTGACATACAAAAAAATTAGAAGAGTGCAGCTTAAAGAACATTTTCTTCATCATACAAATTATACTATTCCCATTATCACTTATTCTCATTCCCCCTGAATATACATTGCTATATTACATTGACTTCTCCGACATTTACCTGAAGCTCTTCAAGCATGATGTAAAAATGTGAGTCATAAGTAAACCCTGTGAATAACTTGACTGCATTCATATCACGAGCATGAACTTGAACATGTGGGTGTATTACTTGGCGTTTGCTGTATAAATATTCAGACTTACTGATGGCTGCTTCAAAAATAGTTCGTCCTTGTCAGAATATTTCGGTAAGGTGTCCTCAAGATATTTTAATTTCTGCAATAATGGATAGGAATGTTATTATATTAGAAAACAAAAGACAAAAACAGGAGACTGAATTTTGAGGTACTCACACGAGGGTTCTGTTTTTGATACTCATTCTGCTCATCTGGAGTCAGTGTCTTTAAAACAAAAGTGTGAAAATTTAAATACTAATTAAAACTTAAAAAAAAAAATGAAAATTATAAATAAATATTTTCCTACCTTAAACCACTCCTGCAGCTCGATGGAGTATTTCCTCAGCTTTTCATTTACTTTTAATTGGTACCGGGACTTGTCCTTTATGGAGAGTTCATGCCATTTTTTGTTGGCCGCAGCAAAGCGGTCTTTTGCATTTGGGATTTTTTCTTTTAGAATTTTCATCTGATCCTGGCAGAAAGCCACGTTGACAGACCTATAAAAATAAATAAAATTAAAAATTGTCTTTCAGGATTTCATTTGTCGAGTTAAAATTAATCCTTGAAGGTGAGTGAGTTTGACAACTATGCTCACATGGATGGCATCTTGGGCTCGCCGGGTATTTTCTCCTTGGTTTTCCTTTTGAAAATCTGCAGATTTATAACAAACGTGTTGATTTCAATGCCACGCAGTTAATACTTACATGAATGAAAAGAGAGCTCAGAAAACAGAAAGCTCTTAGAGGCAATTGCCAACAGATAGCTGAAAAGGTGACAAATTCCAAATTCCCCAAAAGTATCAAAGAAAAATGTTTGTTCTGTTAAATGAAAGTGGCAAAGTGTTGGCACCTTAACAGGACAATGTGTCATTCCTTCATTCTGGTAGTGGATTTGAACCATGAATATTCTTGCATCAGTGCTGAACACAGGACCAAGCCATACTCAGCTAGCTCTCCTGCCCCTTTGGTCTTTTGCTTTTTCTTCCCAGTGGAAAGGAACCAACACTTTTGCACATGTCTGTACATTTGTTATTATTTATAATAAAGAGCAAAGCATGAGGTCCAAACGCCCTTCCAGATTAAACGAATTTTCCATTTACTTGCAATGAACAGTCCTCTCACCTTACGCTTTGTAGGCAAACTGATCTTTGTTTTGCGGAGGACCTTGTTCCGCTTCTCCTCATCTAAACTCTGAAGATGAGAATACAACATAAAGTCAGCATTCACACAAAGCCCGTGAGATTTGTTAGCAATGCTGCACCTATGATCTTAGAACTTACCATTAGATACGTATGCAACTCACTTTCATACCGCATCTTCAGCTGAAATGAATGAACTACATGTTCAACTCTGCTTCAAGACATTATTAACATAACCCAACAAGATCACCTTGATTTCAAAACTTTGTTTTGCATCACAAAATAAAAAAAGTAATTTATGCTGCTATACCTCTTTGGAGCGTGTGTTGTAGGCTTTTCTCTCCTTTTCACTTAAATTTCGCCACCTCTGGGACCACTCTTTTATGTAGGCTCTTGTTGGGACACTCATACTACCAATCAGCTCTTTGCAGAATAAATTGTAGCCACTTCTACAGATATACACACAGAAAACAAACAAACATGCTCAGTAGCCTCTTCACAGAAGACTAGATGTGATTTTAAACTACATTAAATCAAAGTTAGCATTAAACACAGGCCGCACAATCACACAGGCAGTCAGAAATGCAGTTTTCCAGCATGTTTGTTCAAGAAACTCAACACTTAGAACACCAACAACAAAATATTGTCTTAAACTAATGCACCATTACTGTGCCCATGTATAATCTTTATTCTTAATACGCTAAACATACGCACTGAACACAAACATAAAATTTGAATAGAAAACCAGAGCTATGCAATACACCAATTTCTGGTATCAATACCAAGTAAATAAAGGGCCTGTGTTGCAGAAACAAATACACATATCAAAACTTAACCTATAAAAGACAGCTTATGTAATGGAGAGAACTGATTAAATGTGCCATAGGCTATAAATAAAATGAACATGACAGTTGCCAAGCCAAGTGTGTGTATGTATGGCTTACATAGGTGGCTTGACAGGCAGACCCTCAAAGTCCTCCTCTGACTCACTGGTGCTTTCAGGGACCACCTTCTTCCTTTTGCTCTTCTGAAGGGATTTGCCATATTTTTCCCTGAAAGACAAAAACATTTGTTTGGCTTTCCCCCCCCCTTCTTCTTGTACAGGCAGCCTACTGGGCCAATCCCACACATACACAGCTGGGAACGTATGTTTGTCTTTTACCTCAACTCCACCCTCTTATTCGTGAATTCTTTATATGCGTTCCTGTATTTCTCCAGATAAAATGCCTGAAAAAGTAAATAATTCATGACTTAAAATGTGAGCTTTTCTGACGATGGGAACAGGCAGTGTTGTAGTGACAGCTCCTGATATACTTTACCTTCTTTTTGTCGGGGAGCAGACTGAATTCTTTGCTTGCGATTTTCATCAAACCTGCACAGCTCATCCCTGGATTCTTCTTCTTAATCTTGGAAAAGACTTCCTTGTAATACCAGGTATTTACGGGCATGGGTCTCTTCGGGTACTCTGGATGGAGCTAATTTTTCGGAAATGTGAATACTCAGTAGAGGGCAAGTACAAGCAACAAAGGAATACACATTTAACGCTATGCACCTGACCAGCAGTGTGTAATCCATGTGGCCAAGGAGATACTGCCCAGAGCCATGGCATGTTCCAATGCTATAACAGTCAGCTGTTGTTCTGCAGTACACATACATGGCTTGCTGTGTAAACATTTCAAGCATAATCTTTTACTAGGTAAAAAATTAAATGGTACAAACGGTCTATTTGGCTGAAACAGTCTTTTTGGAACAGGAAGGGGACGTCCCCAAACTGTTCTTAAAAAGCTGGGACCATGAAATTGTGCAAATTGCTTTGGTATGCTAAAGCACTAAACTTTTCTGTCACTGAGATTAAGGGCCAGAGAACAACCCCACACTGAACGCCTAACCCAGACTCATCCATCAGATTGTCACACAGAGAAAAATGATTGCACTTGGTGGTGTGAGGCTTGGATGCAGCTGCTAAGCCATGGAAATGCACTCTTCAAAGCTCTCTACCCTCTTTTTTTGATCTAATCTGAATAAGAAGTTTGGAGATGTCTAGAGAGTGACTCTGCAAAAAAAATAAAAAAATAATAGCGACAAAATTTCACAACTGCACTTGTTGCATGGGTGGCATCCTATCACAGAACCACACTGGAATTCACTGAGAGCTTTAAAGCAGCCCATTACTTTTGGATTTTGGTCCTGCGTAAGACTGAGGAGGCGCTTTTGATAAAAAAAAATTTTTTTTTTTTGTAAATAAAGCGATTCACATGACATTTAAAAGACAGCTTTCCACAGGCCATTTTTATTCACAAACTGGAGGTATAGAAATTGTTATGATTCTGTACCTACTAGAGATGGACCGATCCGATATTACGTATCGGTCCGATACTGACGTAAATTACTGGATCGGATATCGGAGAGAAATAAAAAATGTAATCCGATCCATTAAATATCAAAAAAGCACCTCACAAAACTTGCGACACAGCGTAACTCGGCTCATAACCGTAGCACGTCGGAGCAGTGTGCTCACGTGATAGAGCGGCTGTGTGTACCAGCATTTCATCTCCGAGGAAGTGATCCCAGAGAGAAGTAAAGCAAGTGTGTAAGTTCATCTCTAAATGTTTGTAAAGCATTCCCACGTTAAGCTTAACAACCGATATATGGAGCGACTTCCTCTTTTCTCTCCCTCCCTGTCCTGCTGCTATTAATCGTGAAACTGATTAATGATCAGCTGATCGGCATTTCTGTCTCGAGTCCGTCTCTCTTGTTTGTTTTTGGCCCACTTTGCACCAGAAAGAGCAAACCAGCGGCTGAACAACAGCAGCACGTTTAAGCTTGATCAGCTGTTGTTAGAATGTATTTAATATTACTTTCTACACCAGGATCTTTTTCTATGTAGCTGACAGCTGGTAACTGTGTAGGGGCGGATCTAGCAAAGTTTAGCCAGGGGGGCCGATAGGGCATTAACAGGGAAAAGGGGGCACAAAGACATACTTTTCTTTCTTATTCTCATTTAAAATGTCTAGCTTTTAATAAATAATTATCCGAATCTTACACCCAGAGTTTTAATCTGATGTAAAATGTATATCAGTCCATTACTGTATATAGTAACTATTAAGTCTAATATACCCTAGTAAGCTATAGTACTTTTTCCTTTGGGAAGATACCATCTGTGCAGTGTGCAATTCTGTTGAAGAAAGATGTTGAATCTATTTAATTATTCTTGAAAAATAATTTATTTCTGTGCATTTTTTCCCCACACTGCATCAAATTAAAGTTGATTACGTCGAAAGCTAAATTGGCTAGTCATTCATATGTATATTAGGTTGTTACCTGGGAATTCTGGAGGGAGGGGAGTGGGTGTGTGTGATTGAGGGGGTGGGGGAGCTGCTAAAAGCTGTGAACTTCCTTTTGTGTTTCATCTTGATGCATTCTCAATCATCCAGGGAAATAAATCTCCAAAAGTCACCAACTTGGAGTGTTTCAGTTTGCCGTCTTAGGGAGAAATCAACACACATGGGTGTATGTCCTTTGTTGCTGAGATTTATTGATAAAAACAGTACAAAAAGCCAACCATTTGTACACATATTTACAAATAATAATAAAAAGTGAGTGAGTACATTTCAACATTTTCAGCAATCACTCACAATCCTGGCACTGCCATGGTATCTGTAGTCTGCATTTACCACATGTGTATCTGTAGCAGTGAACACATCGCACAGTGGCATGATTGTTCTTGCATTTGTGTTTGACCTGACACATGGCTCTTTTTCCATGGCTAGGTGTGGAGGGTTGTGTCCAAAGCAACTGTTCTTTTCTTGCCTTCTTCGCAGCTACATGAGAGTGAGCCAACTCTCTTGCAAGCTCCACCAGGAAGTCCACCCGTCTTTCCTTCGTCCGGGTGCATGCTTGATACAGCACATGTGCATTCAGTGCTGCCATGTCGATCATGTTCGCTGCAATTTCCAGTGTGTGGGGATCATTTGTCACCAACTGCATCACGTGCTACAACCCTGGTCTACATATCACCGTTGATGAACAGCTTTTCCCATCAAAGACTCGGTGCTGTTTCCTGCAGTATATTGCAAGTAAACCTGACAAGTTTGGGATCAAGTTTTGGGTGGCTTGCGACCTAAAATCCAAGTACATTTGCAATGTCTTCCCATATCTTGGCAAGGACCCCAATCGTCCCACTGGGGAGAGACTTTCTGAAAATGTAGTAATGAGGCTGATGGAACCATTCCTAGACAAGGGCAGAAATGTTACCACGGACAATTTTTTTCACATCGCTTTCACTTGCGCAAAAACTTCTTAGACGGTGTGTTGATTTCTCCCTAAGATGGCAAACTGAAACACTCCAAGTTGGTGACTTTTGGAGATTTATTTCCCTGGATGATTGAGAATGCATCAAGATGAAACATAAAAGGAAGTGCACAGCTTTTAGCAGCTCCCCCACCCCCTCAATCACACACCCCCACTCCCCTCCCTCCAGAATTCCCAGGTAACAACCTAATATACATATGAATGACTACCCAATTTAGCTTCAACTTGGCTGAAGCTAAAGCTTAGCTAAAAGCCTACCAGCCATTTGGCTGCTCTCCAGGTTTTATAGGTAGAAAAGCCAAATGGCTGCTCTCTGGGAGTTTAAGTGTTTTAAGCATCATGAGGTGGAGGGTGGTTCCCTATTTTTTTTCGCTGGGAGTTTGCAACCCTATTAGTTAAGTTGCTTAATATTTCTACTAAGTACTCTTTAAAATACCAGAATAGGAAGGATGGAGTAGGTTTAAGGTCATTAGATTGATCAGTATTGCTGAACTATGAAATATTTTGGGTGCAGTGTATTTTTTTACATACAGGTATAACAGAATAGCATTACTGTTGTTGTTTATTTAAACTTGAGTATGAACTTATACAAAATGCAGCACGATATTAAAACAAAAACAGTTTTATTGATTAAAAAACACACTATATCGGATTCATATCGGTATCGGCAGATATCCAAATTTATGATATCGGTATCGGACTTAAAGTGGTATCGTGCCATCTCTAGTACTTACCTTTGCGTTATTGAGGGGATCAGAAAGGACACTTTCAGCTTCCACAATGAGCTCTGTGAGGTTGCGAACCTTCCGCATCTGAGAAACAACAAGGATATGTACAGTGTAAATCATATATTTGCTCAAGTCTGGCTCTTAGCAGTGAAACAGGCAATGCTGAAGTGAAACTGAAGATTTGAACATCTGCTAAAGAATAGTTAGGGATACTGAACTAGTAAATGCAAGCTAAGTTACTAAGTTAAAGTTAGAATTTGACCCACCTTCTGAATAACCTCTTTCCACTTTTGTTTGCATTCCTCCGGAGAAAAAGGAGGGAAGGCCACTTTCTCCCAGTCTAGAGTTCTCTCTCCATGGGTATAACTGAGCTCTTTCTTGTCATCCAGGATGTTGGCTTTCATTGCAGCGAGAAGTTTCTGGAGGTTTTTCTTGCACCATCCTGCACACGTACAGAAAGCACAGTCAACCACGACAAAGGATCCAACGGCCATTAACGAGATGTGAGCTTGCAAAGGCACTCTCATGCTGGGAAGAAAACTGCATATACCCACCAGACTCTTCTGCATTCTTTCCAGCGAGGCTCATGTTTCAAACAGAGCTTGTTTCATTCACACAAGTCCTTGGATGTACCGGCTGCACACAAACTACCCAGACATTTAAACTAAACCACGTTATTCTGCGTGGCAAAGTTAGCTAGTTCGCTAAGCTATCAGACTGATCTAGCTTAAGTTAAAAAGTTTTTACTTTACTGCTGCTGCTCACCCAACAGCACGAAACAAGGCGTAAAACACACGCTGCTCTGTTGGGCAGGAAGTAAACGCGTGCCAACTAGCCAATGAAAAGTGACATTCTTCTTCTTCTACGGGTTTCCCCGCCCTTCTTCTTCGTCGTCTTCACGAATAATTGCACAAATTGGCGCAACACTGCCTTTATCTGGTGGATTGTTGATCAGACGGTAGATTAATGGGAACTCTTTTTTTTTTTTTTGTCATTTTATACGATCACAAAAAATGAGTTACCCTAAACCATTTTGTAGCTTATAAATCAAATAAACTACAAAATGTTCTTTCAGCTGTTTCTTCTTAGTACCACTAATAAGATTTGCAAATCACTGCATTCTGTTTTTCCAGTTACATTTTACACAATTTTCAGATTTTCTTGAATTGGGGTTGTATCTCCTTCCACTACAGCTAAAACACAAACATCCCAAACTTGAGCCGCTAACACTAATGTAAATAAATATTAATACACAGCAGTACTTGGAGAATTGGCGACGCCTCCTTTTCTGGTGTCTCAGACAAAGTGTTTATCCGGAATTCAGAGAATCTAAAGAGAACTGTCTCCAGCAAAAGTTAATAACACTTAGTAAAAATGAAAGCGGAGAGGTTTTTTTTACAGAAGATAGTTTTTTAATTACAGAGATATGAAAAGAAGAAAGCCGAACACACAATATAATTACTTTATACACAATATTATATCTCTCCTCGTATTGCCACACACTCCTTTTTTCTTTCCAGCATAAGCTCTTCTATCATTCCAGCAACAGTGTATACACATCATTTATCATCATATATTACACAATATTCATACAGATTTTAGCTCTTAGATAATAACTTAAGCGTCCATTTTTTACATTCAGTGTGCAGTTGTTTGGGAAAAAAAACAAACTTTTATAGCTTTTATACCTACAATTTTACACTCAGCTTTCAAGCTCTCTGCTTCTGGACAAAAGGCACATGTAGAATTGCTTCTCTGACATCTTGCACATCCTTTTTTTCTCTTTTTTTGTAAAAACATGTAAATGAGAATATTTCCAGGTTCAGTTATGCAAATGATTTACCTGAGTGGCAGTTTACAACAGCTAAATTTACAGTTTAGCAGTTGGCTTTAACAGTTTTACAGGTATGTGGAAAACCCCCAACATTTTAAGTATTTTTGCGCTAAGAGAAAAAAAATTAAGCCACTTATAAAATAAATATCCATTCATTAAAAAAGTCTGTCATGAAAAACATCTACAATGGCATCTGAGATTCACAGTACACGTCCTTCCCAGGCTCCTCCTCAAATGTCACTTTGGCATCATCAGCATCCAACTGAAACACAAGCACAGAAAGAACCGTTTTAAACACACTGCAACACACATACCATCTAAAAAGGTCTGAACTTTCCACAGCGTTCAGCTTACGCATTTCATTTCCAGTTTGGTGAAGAGATGCCCGGTCATAAGCATGCGCAGAGGAATGGTGAGGATGAGAACGAAGGGAAGCGCCAGAGACATCTGACTGGACTTCACAAGCCACAAAACTCCTAGACACACAACCTGGATGGCCGTGTACAGGTGCATTCGTCCTGTGCTCACCTGTAACCAAGACAGACAGACGTCAGCCAAACACAAGTAACTGACGATTTTAAGTAGCTTTGGAAACCTGCCAACACATGCCTAGTTCAAGGACAAATTAAAAGCATAATAAAATTTAAATCATAGAAATAGCCTTAGGTATATAAATGTGCATCTGGCAAATACCTCCCAGCAGTTTTACACAGAACATGATTTTATCACTACAGTCTCAAGCTGGGTAAAAATTAATAAATATAATAGGTAACACAGTAACATCTCATTGTGTTTAGTCTTGCAAAACCACAACTTCATTATTTTCCCCATGAGAAACCTTCTGTTTGCCCCGCTTATGCTAGCGCCATGGACCTCATGTATCATGCAGTGATGAGAAGCTTACTCTGGTAGCATAGGGTTCATTAGGATGGTATTTCTTTGGAATGAGAAGAAGCTGCACACGATCCCACAGCTGAATGCCATTTAACGACGTGATTCCCATGTAGAGGAAGATCCCAAACAAGGCTGCCATGGGAATCATCTTTAGGATGGGCTCCATGAGAACTGACAGACCTTGATACAAGCATACATTCAGATAAATGATAAAGGATCGTACACACACATCAGTTTGAATGCAAAGTATAAGTCTAGCAATGCTTTTGTAGACAGAACTGGGTGATTAGACAGCACCTACCAACAAGCAAGGCCACCACAATGCCGCTTATTCTCTGCTCCATCACTTTCTCTATCACCGGTTTTGGTCCTTTGCTCATGACAGTGAGAGCGTTGGCATGTGTGACAGACCGCACTGTGGCAGCGCTGAGCCACGGCACACCGAATATCGCGCTGAGGCCTCCCATGCCAACTAAAACCAGCAAGTCAAAGTGAAACCCGGAGCCTTTGACCATCTTCCTCTCAGGTTTACTCACTATCAGACTGTTTAGAGCCATAAAGAAGGGAGACGCTCATTAAAGTCATGAATTGTCACTTTTTCTATGGTTCGTGTCAGCTAATAAGACCAACGATGACTCACGTTGTGATCTGAGACTCCAGAAAGATGAGAATAAACACAAGCACGGCTGGGATGCAGGAAGCAAACATCAGCCACACAGGGAAAGGTTTGTGCTCTCCGAAAGGATTGATGAGCCAGCCTCTTTTTTCAGGATTGGACACCGTCAGACCTCTGGGAACGATTAGTTTCTATAAAGAAAAAAAACAACAACATTTTCAAATATGTTACACTGCAACATGTATAAAAAAGTTAATGGTTCGAGCTGCTTCCTAAATCCACTTTAAATTTTCCATGTAATTTTGTTACAATGTAAACATTAAATTTAATGGAATCTGGTCAAATTAAATTTAGTTAATTGGTAAACATTGAGTTTATACCAAGCTTCTTTTCCATAAAGATGAATCATTTGAACAAATAAACCTTTGATTTTCATATATTTCGATGCATTTTACTTTAAATTATTGCTTCATGTTTATGAGTGTGCCTTTGTAGTTTGGAGTCACACGCTAACCTGAGTGTACGTATCCTGAACGTTGTAGTCCACAAGCGTCATGAGGACAATGGCAATAGGAACACCAAAGTCACCGATCAAACGCCTGATCTGTTAAACACACATCACCGACATCAAATCTACTATTTGAATTTCATTTCATTTCATTTGGTTTCTTTTAATCCTATTATTTTAAAGTAAAGGTGACCTCATAAATGGAGTGAAACCTTCTGGGCATGAGCTCACCTTTCCAGGAAGGAATGTCCCGTTCTTGAACTGACGCAGGAAGTAAGCAATAAAGAAACAGCCCATCATGAGGCACATAGAGAGCAGGGCTGTGTTGGGGTAAGATGGCTTGATGGTGTTGACAATTAGAGTTTTGTTGCCGGTAGAATTGTCATACGTGACAATCTCTTCGACCTTTGGGTGCCAGGGATACTCGGCACTTGCATTCACGTGTTCGTAATTTAGAATTAGTGGATGCGCCTTGAAGATCTAAAGAAAAGTTCAAGAGCATAGGTGAAAATGACGGCTTATGTTCAACAAATAAATCGCAGATGAGAAATGTTTCAGATTTTATTACAACATGTGACACACACTTTTTAGCCACAATAAATAAAACCACTGAAAGATCAGTTGAACAGCACTGCACCAATGATGTAAAAAGTCATGTGTTAAATCCAATACTCTAGGCCTACAACCAATAAGACCAAAAGGACCTGATGCCAAACACCCAGTGCCAGACACCACAGGGTCCCCAGAGGTCTTGTTTCTTTGCCCCGGTAAGTCAGAGCTATTTTTGTGGAATGAGAGTAACTTGCGCAATATTTGGCTTGAAGTTTTAAAATTGTGGCTGATTGGTGTGTGTGTGTGTGTGTGTGTGTGTAATGAATAAAGATTGTTTACCCTCCCAAGTTTGGCAAAAGTTTCATAGATGAAAATGAGGGAGATGAGGATGGAGAAGATTTCCTGGGTGAATCGTGAAATGAAGCGAACCAGGAAGCTGCCCTCAAGGGCCACAATGATCACCACAATGACGACCAGCCACGCTCCCACCCAAACTCTCCCAACAATATACTCAATGCCCTGGGACTTGCAGAACTGAATGATGGAAATGAATGATGATTTGAATGTAGTATTAATGAATGAAAAAATATTAATTGAATTAAAAAAAGACAATAATGGAGTTGTAATGTTTGTTAGGGTTAATAAAAAGGCTTTTTAACTCACTGCATAGAAGGCCTCCTCAAATACCAACAGTGGACCAGAAAACCCAATAACCAGGACGGGCTGCGCGGCAACAAAGCAGAATATAATTCCCTGAATGCTGGTGGAAATGAGGAGCTCTGGCACACCCATCATGTTGTCCACCTTATAAGCTACAGGCAAAGATAAAAAAACAATTTATAGGATCTCCAAAAATACAAAAAACAGAAGAAAAAAAATGGTACCACAGTCATACACACCCAGGAGGCCTCCAAATGTGATGGCAGGAGACAGGGCAGCAAAGTAGATGAAAATGATGGCAGCAAGGACCTGTGCGTTTAGAGCATCGGTGATGTCACTCTTGTAGTACTGGTAGCGCCTTTTTATGTCTCGAATCATCCCCCCAAACGGTCGACCAGTACGAGAAAGGGGATCTTCAATAGGAGGTCTGGAAACGATTGAATCTGGGGAAAATGTGAAATCTGAGCTTAAGCCACTATCAGATCCCAAATAGTTATCCAAATAAGAAACTAAAAGCTGGCAAACAAATAATCTGTTTATCTTATTAGTTAAAATGTCAGCCAACATGGTAAATGCGTATGACTCACCACTGCAAACTTTGGCGTTGTTGACGAGGTCATAGCTTTGCAGTTTGTCCTGTAGCAGTTTCTTCTGAAAGTTGATGACTGAGCTGAGCATCGCCTCACTCTTGATCTCGGTGGGTGGGATCACGATGCTGCAGTCCATGAACTTGGACACAGCGTTGATCAGCTCTCGAGCACTCTTTGCCTGAAGGGCTGTCTGATTAAACACCTAGCACAGATTGAGCAGAGACAGATATGAAATCTGAAGATTGCAGGATTCTTTCTTAAAAATGAATTTTCCAATAGAAACTGTTAATCAAATATTATTTCACGGGATGATAAATAAATAGAAAAAAATATTAAAACCTTTGTTCAATTAACTTTATTTAGTGTTGGCTCATTTAAATTGCATTTTGAACTTGGACTTGCAACCTGCAATAACTCCTTTTGCCACTTGGGGGCAGTGGAAACAATCTAAAACAAGATAAAGCCATCCATAGGCAATTGCCTCTGGATGTGCCTCGGTATAATTAAAGAAAAAAAGATAATTGTCGATGTCCTTTGATGTGACGGAGTAATACGTTTCCTGAAAAATGATACCACTGGTAATTGCCTGTTACAGTTGCAACAAAAAAACCTAGATTGGAATGAAATTGCTTTAGAGCACAAATGTGAGTAAAAAAAAGTCACAAAAGAGGAAAAATATTTCTTAAGCTTTCTGCTTTCTTCTCAGTAATGTCACCGTTAAGCCACATTAACCCTTGCTACTTTCTCTTTTGCTAAAAGAGCCTGAACAGAGAGCGAAGACTTGAATGCTGTTTTTGCACTGAGTAGTATTTTTTGTCTTTTAAAAGCCTCAGTCAACTCACTTTATTAGCCATTAGTGCTGCCATAGCACGCCCAGTCTCATAGTAGTCCATGTCGCTGCTGCTGGGGCCAATCAGAAGAAAGACAAAGCGTACAGGCTCTGGGGCTTCCAACGCTGAGTCCAGTGCTACTGCTTCCTTCAGACGCACAAAGACAGCTGTGGGCTTCTCCAGAAAATCCAGGGTTCCTGGTCAAAAGAGGACCCTGCATTAGTTAACTTGCGTTTAACTGCATATTAATCACAGATTTTTTTTTCATCTGTTCTAAATGTACCTTAACAGGACATTTTTCATGTTTCTTATATTCTTATGGACAAATCCATTTTCTTTATTCACATTTATGTTTATACTAAGGCCCAGAATATTCTCCAGAAGAACCTCAGAGATGCTGCATGGTCATAAAATACACCAAAAGTGTACTTAACCATGTACTCCCACACAATCTAACTGCCTGCAAGCTAAAGCCACCCATGTACTTATTCACTGTTGAAAGTTTTTTTTTTTTTTTTCAATTTAGATTCTCAGCTGAAAGCTATCCAGCATGCTTTTCCTTTGGTGTGGGGGAGGAAGGCTCTCTGCATCAGCTGTGTGCTTGAGACTCAATGTACTATGGTGGTAACTTAGTTCAGATCAACTCAAATAACCTTGGTCCTATCAAGGAAACCATCTGGAAAAGCTTTAAAGCTGAACCTGCCATTCAGAATACCATTTCTTTATCCATTTGTTTACCATCCACAATGTCACTGCCAGGGATACTGAACTATGGGGGCGGGCCAAAGGTCACAGTCTATGCATGTGTGCATTAACTGCTTGGTTGTGCTGGAGGTTCCTCCCTCTTAAAAGAGAGTTCTTCCTTCTCACTCTTGCCGGTTGCTTGCTCATAGGTGTTTGTCTGATTTTTGTGGATTTCTCCCTAATATTGTTGCGCCTTGAGGTTGCTGTTGTTGTAATTTGACACTTTTTGCATTAGGTACACGTGTGCAGCAATCAGAATGTAAACACCAACACTGTACTCCACATCAAACATGAAAAAAGCAGCTTACCCACTAGCACCATGGAGGCCTCAACATGCTCAGATTCATCAGTCTAAGGAAGGCAGAAAGGAAAAAAGACTTTTCTATTCAAGACTTTGTGCAACAGAACCAACTTTTAAACATGCTGCTTTTGTCAGTTATGCTTAAATAAATGATAATACCAGTGGGACAACTTACTCTCTCCTTGACAGAAAACTTTTGCAGGTCAGTCCCAGTCAACATTTGGCTTTCTGGGTCAGTTGTTTGGCTGAAATGAGAGCAGCACGTCACTGTCATTGTCTCTGTGACCCATAACTGAAACTACAGCGGCAAACTACAAACAGTAAACTATTCATTGGTAGTTCTCTGTTCATTGAATAGTTTACAAAAAAAAGGAAAAGAAAACAAGACTGAAAAGTGGTAGAAATGTCATATTTGATTGAAACTTTTTTTGTAATATTGTTAAGTTTATTTAGAAAAAACAGGAGTTTTCAAATGCACAAAATGACCTATTCAATATTTGAAAAACTTTAAGAGAAATTGCTAGAAATGTAATAAATGAGTCCTTAAGTTGAAATTTTGACATAATAACCTAACTGTGTTGACTTATGGATATCAAGAATGTTTTTTTCACATTGTATTTTGTTTATTCTGCACAAAAAATATCAAAGTATAAAAACAACAATCCATAGCTTTAAATGAATAAAGCTATGGTCCAGACCTATTTTGAGGTTGGGACCACAAGCTTTCTGACTTGTTACCCAGTGGGTGTTCTCACAATCAGAGGGTTTGTTATGCTTATTTTGTTATCTTTGTGATTTAACTCTCAGACTGCACCGCACAAAACAGTTATGACAGTGTCCATTGTCTGTGTATAATAAAGGATTCAACAGGCAGACAAAAGGGTTTGATGGTCAGGGATGATGATTCATAATTATAGTTTGGATTCCACAACAGCTACAATAGTGTCAACCACTCTGAGCAAGCAGTCTTTTCCTTTTGGAGTCTTGGATAATAGCCGGCTGAATGCCTGAGTGTATTTCATTTGTATTTGTGTTTGTATTTGTGGATGGTGTCTCAGACGATACCTGTGGTTTTGCAGCAGAGAGTTCAGCACTCCTTCCCGATCTCCTGACCTGATTTCCTTCTTGTTAACCATCTCACTGACCATCTTCTCTGTGATGGTATCCAGGGTCTTCTCCTCACAGTCTAAAATGGTCACACCTTGGCAAACACAATTTAGAAACATATGTGGTCATGTTCAATAAAAGGGAAAGAACTGCTGCTGTGGTTTAAGAAGGGACTTTAGAAGTAAAAGCCACTAAAGAAGCACTAGAACTAAAGCTATATGTGTCAGGTTGGCTAAGACTGAATTTTACAGATGCTAATCTAAAATAGCTTTTTTGATAATGATATTTTGCAACAACAATCTAAATCAGCAAAGCATTTCGTAAACTGGAATATAAGTATAGACTGCAGCACAGTTTTCCTTTGATCACACTGTAACAGGGAGGAGTGTGACACAGCATGGATTTACATAAAATATCAGTACCTTTAAATCCTATAAAAGTAAAGCACTTCAGAAAATTGAAAATAATTATAAATAGTGTAAAAAAAAAACCTGTAAATGCTCATGTTTTGCTCACTGACCTGGGCTCATGGTGTGTCTGAGCTGGATAAGGCTCCTGAAGGTGAGGCAAGAGATGGGAGTGGGCACCCACACCTGCGCTTGAGGGTCAAAGCTCTCCTCATAACCCACCCATCGGCCCTTCTCCTGCCAGTAGCCCTGCTGCTCCTGCTCCTTCATTTGTTCCTTCAGCTTCTTGTAGACAGAGAGAAACATAAGCACAGGACAAAGGTGCAAGGATAATTTGTGTCTGTGAGGCAAGTGAATTTTAGACAGGGCAGGTGGATGATATAGAGCTGCTCACCACCCCCACCCCCACTCCCTCACCCCCACCCCCCTCCTTGCAGTGCAACATGTGAGCATGAGGTGTAGGCCTACAACTGCACAACTGTGGTTTCAGTAATCTCTTACATTTAAAGTCGTCTACAAATTTAGGACATGTCTTTTTGTAGCAAATAGTAATAGTAAAAATAAATAAATAAAAGATGGTTTATCCGAGGTGATTGTTTCCAGCTACTATGACTTGTTACTGCTTGCCTTTTTTAATTCCAGGTTTTAAAATCTTACCTCATTCATTTTTTGACTTTACATACAGTTCCAAAAATGATTTTAAACAAACCAAAACGAATAAATAATAAAAAACCTTTATCTGCAAATTTTACTTCAAGGTTAAGAAAACAATATTTTTCATGCCATATGATTCCCAAGTGTGCTTTACTCTCTTCAGGCAGAATCAGATAAATCCTGGTCATGCTTCATTACAAAACAAAAACATTAAAGACATTATGAGTGTTGTTTTCCAGTGACTGCCACTGTAAGAAGGCTAATTTCAACATCATCATCATTATTTATTTTAATTTGGTTGAGTTAATGTTTTACTTACTGTTACTGCATCAATGAATAGTGTAGTTAAAAGAGCAATATAGCAGTAAGCAAAGGTCTAACTAAGGTCATTGCACATACATGGGCGTAGGTTCAGAAGGCTTAGGAGCAATGTTCCCTCTAAGCTGCGCACGTGCGCAATTGCGCACTGCTGGCACGGTCTCTGCGCACAGAAAATCTGCGTTGCGCACAAAAAATAAAATCTAACCTGAATTGAAATTAAAATTAAAACTTTAACAATTCTGTTTTGTAGTGTTAGTCAGTAAGTGACTGGCTGCTCCCCTATGGGATTAGAACGATGCCACCTTATCCCATAGTCCAGCCAATAATGCGATTCACATTCGTATATACGCAGCTAATCAATGTCGTTGACAGGCTATGACAGCGTCCTTATGTGCTGACACCGGTGCTTTAGCTAGCAAAGCGGCGTGGCTGATGTGGAGTGAAGCCACACAACGTGTACAACCATTGGAGATGTGAGCAGGACAGACGGAACAATTGACAGAAAAAGTGTGGACTTTATATAAGTTTTTAAATTGTGTTGATAGGCCACGTAAAACCAGAGTTATGATAAAAATATCTGCAATGTTCGGTTTTCTTCCTGAATACTATCGTTGTTTATATTTACTGTGGGAAGAAACGGTAAAAACGGCGTTTTATAAGGAAAACGCTTGAAAGCGCTCTCCGCCTGTGAGCAAAAACAAAACCAAAAAAACCCCACCCTTTCCTATTGGTCGAAAAAAGTACCATGTCGACCAATCAAAAAAATATGGCAACATTGCATTTAGTTGTTTAGGAAGGGGGAAGTTTTAGGAGTGACGGTGGTGTTTTGAGATGTGAGAGATTTGCAAAGTTTAGCGCAAATCTTGTGTAGTTAGTGTGTAGTGTAGTCAAATTTTTTTATGTGTGTGTCAGAACAATGAGGCGACTGCTGACTGTTACAGCTGTTACAGTTCAAACAGGAGTTCAAACACAGAAGTTCTACTGAATGATAATCCTAAATAGAACAACACCTTGTTTTGTCTTGATAAATCACACTGTTACTCAGCTGAGTAAAGACATAAAGGCTTTACAGCTTTTTTCCCGATTTTTATTATTTTTATTTTAATATTGCGAGGGAAGTGGACACGGATCATGAAAATGTGGGAAGGTGATGTCCAGCTGACACTTTCATGTCTAAAAGGTAAACACGGTTTTCTCGCCTCAACAACCGCCAGGCTCCAGACCTCTGAGTCAAAATGAGTTTCCGGTGTGTACACGACTGGACGCCCATGTTTCGAGTGTCAATACATGTCGAGCATCTAGAGTGGGTATACAGTGTGTGTGTGTGTGTGTGTGTGTGTGTGTGTGTGTGGGGGGGGGGGTGACCCTTACCTGACACTTTGCAATGAGGTTACTGTCAATGTTTCAGTTCTAGGCAGCTGGAAAAGACGGAAAATACATTATTTACAAAACAGAACTGAGCAAAAGGGCAGAATTCAGCTTAGCCTGACTAGACAGTGTTTAAAGTGCATGGGTGTGTACTTATAAAACAAAATATGCGGTGTGCTAAATAAGTAACATTGTGCATCCTCTCTTTTCTTTTGAGGACAAAATGCTAGTCACCAGAATGTAAATCAATGCATTTAACAGTGAAGACAGTCAAGTTTAAGGTCTGGCTGTAACAGTAGGGTTACAGAGGCAGAGGTAGAAGTTAAGATAAGTATGAGGCTGAATCAAAGTGTAGCGTCACCTGTTCAACCTTGTGTGTATGTGTGTGCATATATGTGAATCATTAAGTGTTTATGTGCAGATTCTTTATATGTACAAGGAGCAAATGTTAGATGGGTAGCTGTAGGTGCATAACAGGTGCATTTTTCTGCAAATATACAGGATTCTGTGAAAGTCATGAGTCACTCCTCTTTTTTTTTTAAATTTTGCTTCCAAGTTGCCAGACTTTCTTATAAATTTTTGAAATTGGTCTTGAGCGACTCATGGAATGAACCCGTGTTGTGTCTACACATAACAGAAAACTTAGCAAAGAACCAATATGAAATTGTGTCTTTAGGCGTTTTGTTACCGGTGGCCTGTCGCAAAAACATGAAATTTCCTCCAATTTCCTAAATCTACAAAAAAAAAAATTATAAAATAAAAAAATCTAAAGATAATGCAGTCTGACAGAACTAAAATTGTATTTTGGCACCAAAACGGTTATTCCCATATCTTGGCATGGTGTACAGTGTGCCCTTAAAGAAACTTGACACACGGAAGACAAAAAAAAAGACAAAAAAAACCTACAGCAGGTGAACAGTATTGAAAAGTCATGCCCTATCTATGCAATGATGAATATTCTTTTGTTCAAATCATTTTAAGGATGTACAGAGAAGTTCAGGAGCTAGATAAAGCAGTGAGTGTCCACAGCATCTGCAAAACACAGTGGAGCCTCTGTCATGGTTTGCTGCTACATTTCAGCCAGTGGTGTTGAGCTCTTGTCAAAATTGATGAAATTATAAAAGCAGAAATGTCAGCTTTTGTTCCATTTTGATTGGAAGCAGCTTCATGTTTTTAGCATGACAATGACACAAACACACTGCCTGCCAATGTATTAAAAGCATACCTGGATAGAAAACACACATAGTGGTACACTACCAGTCATGGATTGGCCTCCCAAGAGTCTGAAGCTAAAGATGAAGCAGTGTGGGATCATCTTGCATAAAGACATCTAAAGAAGCGCCTTAAATGTCCATTATAAACCTGGAGAACTATTCCTGGAGACTACTCAAAGAAATGACAAGAACGCTTCTCTAAGAGTGTTCAGGCTGTGCTGACGAATAAATATGGTCATACCAATTATACACTCTCAAGCTCTGGAATCATATATTTCTGTTTTGGCTTTATATATAGTATCTCCATTTATTTTGACACTTTTATATAAATTGCTGCACCATTTTTTTGCAAAAAAAAAATCTGCATCTTTGCAAGTGTCTCAAAGATCATTAAAATTGCAGATGAGAAAAGCATTCTTATCTTATTGTTTGTGCATACTTAATCATCTGGGCATGTATTCCATAAAAAGTGACTTGTTGTTTTACACAACATGACTGATATTGCCACATTCTGTTTTGCAATGACTGTTAAATTTCTTCAATTAACCAATAAAGATTATTCCACTGCAGCAGTGACTCTAACACACATCACAACAACATTAAGTGTGCAACTTCAATGAAGTGCTCCATTCCCATATTTTCATGCTTCAAAGCAACAGCTTAACTTAATTTTTGGACAAATACCATTCATAGCTGTAGCAGAAAAGCTGACACTTACCTCCTGCAGTCACTGCTTAAACTGACAGCAGTGGCAAGTGACTGACCCCAGAATGGCAAAAAAATTGTGACTTCATACGCACCACCTATTTAAAGCTTCTTCGGTGCCGATGTGTGTGTGCATGCTTCTCGATAATGGGTGGGACTAATACATGCATGCACACACACATGGACACGTGCACTCTAATTCTCTCGAAGCGCAAATCCAGCAGAGCAATGTGTTCCGGTCTCACCCATAATATTGATAGTGAATACAGTGGTTTGGTATGGAAGAAAACTAGTCAAACTGTCATTATCCAGCCCGCATCTTATCATATTTAATGTCTGTGTTTAGAGGACAACAAGGGCTTAGACTTCTCTGCTGGGCCTGGTCACCTTCAGTCTTGCTGGAGTAAAACATTTGCTTAAAGCTGGCTTTCATCTGCTTTTCTTCCTCCCACCTTAAGACGATCAGCATAAAACTGAGGTGTATTAATCACATTTATGATTGCATATATAGCGGAAACTGCTGCCCGACTGTCATTTTGGGCTGACTTTTCTTCTGAACTAGACACACAAACAACAAATTCAAAACAATTCCACTCATTAACTGCAAACATTAGGTGACATTTAACTCTTCTAGTCATTAGAGGGTGATTTTAAGAAGTCATTAGAGACTAATTCTTATTCCCCAAATTGTTTTAATCTTTAAAAAAGTGTGATATTACATTTCCTGTAATGCAACTTTCTGCTTTTTGAAAGATTTATGTTTCTTGAGCTCACTTTAATGACTCGGCTGGATTATGTAAAAAAAATGAGTGGTTCTGCACAGGGCAATTCCTGGAAGCTTATGCTTGTTAGTTTTTTAATAACATAATAATCAAGTTGTAAAGCATATCATAACAGAGGTGTGCTGTGTTTAATAAACTTTAATGTAAAGAAAAGAAATATTTGCATACCTTCTGTTGACGGTAAATGTTATCATCCTGCATCTTGTTTCTGTCACTGTACCTCATTATGTAACTGTCTGGAATCCATTGAGACTATTTTTTTCTTGACACTGGGTTGTCAGTCACCAACATGAGTGACGAAATACGAGAAGTCCTCTTCCTATATGCAAATCTGAAAGCATTGTTTCTCTGCACGCTGATATATTTAATAGTGCCTGCATGTGTTTGTCCTGAACAGAAGCTCAGAGGCCTCTGCATCCCAAATCCTCTGATGTATCTCCCATTACAAGTATAAAGAATCTATAAGCAAAATAATTTTTTTAATGTATGTTTTACTATCTTTTCTGTTTCATGCATCAAGCAAAACTGACATTCACTAAAGTGTAATTCTGCAACAGCAGCAATCTCCTAATGTAATTCTAAAAACCAATATGGATGTAAATCTATCAAATTACTCTTTGCAAAAGCAAGAAAACTAGGAATTAGCAATGTATACTACTATATAGCATTATTGGATTATTATTGTTATTATGGTTGCATTTATGTGCTGTTAAGCAGTTTCATCTGCACAAATGTGTCATACTTTGTATGAAAGTGTAAATGCAACCTGGCTGATATCCTTCATTATATCCGTTAACATAACATTTCATTCCTCCAAGAAATGTTTAGCAGTGACATCAGTCTCCAAGAAAGGCATCGGTGTGAATACTTGATAGACATTAATACATGTATACACTATACATAACAGTTGATGCAAGCACAGGCTTTTGAGTTTTCATGCAATATTAAATTACAAAGCAGAGACTGCTTTTTTTGAGCCTTTTCTGTAGTGTTGTGGTTAACACATTTGCCTTAAAGGTGGAAAACATCCAGTTCAAGACCAGAAGGAGACACAAGCCCAGCCTCAGAGGTCATAATTTTCATTGCTGGTCCCAAGCCTGGATAAATGGAACGGTTGTGTCAGGAAGGGCGTTTAGAAAAAAAAAAATCAACATGTGGTATCATGTGCCATTGAAACCCCTGGGAAATAAGGGAGTAGCTGAAAGTAGTTGTCGGTTGTGAAGGACACACAAAGGGAGTTTTTTACCCTCATGTAAATATCTCATTTATGAATGAAAGGTAGCCAACTAATGCAGCTAGTGTTCAATCAGTACAGTTTAATTAAATTTTATTTATATAGTACCAATTCATAACAGAACAAGCTTCGATTAGAAAGAAACTCAGCAATCACACAATCTCTTATGAGCAAGCACTTGGCAACAGTAGGAAGGAAAAACTCCCTTTTAACAGGAAGAAACCTTTGTCAGAACTAGGCTCAGGGAAGGAGCAATCTGCCGCAACCGGCCTGATAGAGGGTGAATAATGTGAAAAGTATTGTTCCCAGCATGGAACCCTGTGGAACTCCATGACAAACCTTTGTGTGTGAGAAAGATTCACCATTTACATACAAAAATTGGAATTCATAAGATTGATATGATTCAAGCAAGTGGAGCACAGTGCTACCACAGTACAGTCAACATCTGGCTCTCAAGTAATTGAAATAAATTACAATTCAATAGTATTTCAACAATGTTTATTATTCATTTTCAGTTAGTAAGAAAATAAATTTTAAAAATTATTTATTTTCTCATTTCAAGTAAAATAAGGCTTCGATTTTAGATTTGCTTAATTTTAATAAAGGTGTTGTTTGAATCACCCCATTTCTGTAAACCATCTCAACTTTGAATATTATTTTCTCCCTATGTGTTTCCCCCATGAGTTTTCTGTTTTCACACATGCCCTGAATAAAGCATTTGATTTGCTAAGTAATGTTATGTGGGATGAGTTACAAAGCATGTGACTCGTCTGTGTGTTGCCTTTGTATATACATTGACCACCAAAGACAAAGGAAAAGGCTGCACAGATTAAAATAACCTTACCGTAAATACAAGAAATGCTGTGCAGAGTAAATTAGAAACAGTCCATCAAAATCTAGTAATAGATCTGTTAGAATGGAGAAACATCTAGATGCAGATCCAGCCCGCACTCTGTCTACTGGTGACCTAGGGTTTAGATGAAGACATTAACTCAGAGAGGCTGATCGAAGTGAAGGGGTCCAAGTAAACATCAATCAAATATCAGTTATTAAAGTTGCTGTACTTTAAGGCACATCTGTGGGATAGCTGTAAATAATTTTTTCTCTAATTATTACAGTTTCATCTGGGAAGAAATTCCTAAAGTCATTGCTAGTTAAGGTTAACAGACTTAGCTCATTAAAAATTGGACTTTTTCTCAGCCTGGCTACAGTGCTGAAGTTAATTTGTCACGAATAGTAAGATGTCCTAGCTTTACTGAGGGCTTTTGTAGAATAACAAACTATTTTTTAGGCCAAAAGTGTAACACCAATTCTTCTTCAGCCTATCCATTATCTACTTCAAGGTGGAAGTTTGTGAGTTACCAGGGAGTCAAGCAATCAAGCATCTGTAATGTACTGCCTTCTTTTTCAGAGAAAACACAGAATCCAGGGTCATACGCAGTGCAGATGCTACAATATTAATAAGATATAATCGATTTCTGTGGGATAAAAAAATGCAGAGAAACATATAAGATTGCAACTGGTCCCAAGTCTGGATAGTCATGTTTTGGGGTGTTTAATAAATTCAGCCAGATTTCAGGAAAAAAGAGAGCTTCTCTATCTAACATCTCCTAACAAGACCAGGTTTCCCCAAAAAGTTTCCTAGTTAAGGTTGGTGGAGTACTGGAGGTCACCCAATGCAGCTTGATTTCCTGGCTGCTCGGGAGGACCAGCCAAGGGAGCGCTAACTGGGGCTAAGCTACTTTGGCCCACACTGACTACCAGTTGGGCTGGTTATAGGACTGTGGAGGCTCTCAGGTCATCGTACTCTAAGGAGCTTGGAAAGAAAAGCATCTGGACTTTTTAAAGTTTCTTGAAGACTTTTCATCTCTCATCCAAGAAGTTTCTTCAGTTCTAAGAGCAGTTGGTGGAGTCCCAGATGGTCTTCTACTCTTTCTGTCGTATTTGAGGTTTGTAAAACAATGACCAAACAATGCACTTTGACGTGCAAATAGATACAGAAATGGTGCAAAAATGCTGGTAGCAAAATCCCATTTAAAAATTCACCAAATCAGCAATTCAATACCAGCAGAAGTGATTCCAGCCCAGTTGCTACAGCTGTCACTAATATGCTTGGTATGTGTGCAGGGCAACTGAGACTATGCTAAACAAACTCAGGGAGGGAAATCCTTACTGTGTGTTTGGCAGCATGCCAGCATCCAGATCATGGTACAGCTGAATACATTCATTCCATAAATATTATTATATATACAGTAGTTTTATCTGTTACCATAACACTTCAGAGTTCAGAAATAAATAGGTGACATGATGGTGGCTACATCCATCTTTTATATAAAGTTATAGTTAAAAAATGAACGAAAATTTAGTAAACAATTCTAATATTAAGGAAACCTTTTATTAGCCGATATGCTTGGATACTTTATGGCACCTTGCTTATACTGTAATCTTTAAAAAAAAAAAGACAGTTTCTTTACTTGTACTGCTTTCCACATTTCGCATTCTTTATAATGCTGACAAGTGATAACAGAAGTATAGCACAGCCCTTGAGCACTGTTTCTACTATAAAGTACCATCACAGAAAGTGGTCACAGGGTGGAAAAGTCATCATGCAAGGATGGAAAAAGACAAGAAATGCCCAAATTCTTTTCAATGAGCATTTAAAGCGTTAAAAGGAAGTTCACTGCTTTAACAATGATCTTACAGCTGATAATAGGTGGGCAGGCAAGACATCAGCCACACTCGGTCAGATGAGGAAGCAAGTAGGAAGCAGGAAGGAAAGACTTTAGCCAGACAACATTCTGGCCAAAAGCATCAGAAAAACAGCTTTCTGCTTTCTACACGCTAAAGCTGAGCAGCATATGTGTAGGCAGCAGACTGATGACAGGAGACAACAGATGATCAGCAGATGGTCAGGTGGAGTCTGACAGCGTCTGAAAGTAAAAATGCAAAAGAAGAGGCATTTGTTCTTATATATTGTTACTTACAAACTTCATTCAGTGTGTCCTATTAAATTAACTAACTTTAGGTTAAGAAAATAACTGGCACTACTTCAAAAAAGTAGGGGCAGGAGACAAAAAAATGATACAACATAGTAATGCAATATCAATACAGGGACACCACATATAGACATGTTGTTAAAATACTTTGGGAATACTATGATCAAGAGGGCTATCCCATGCACCACCATCCTGAGATAATAGGAAAATACACTGAATTAATCCATCCATTCACTTCTGCTTATATGTCGCGGGGGGGAAGGGGGGGGGGGGGGGGGCTGGCGCCTACCCAGCTGTCTTAGGGCGAGAGGCAGGGTACACCCTGGACAGGTCGCCAGTCTGTCACAGGGCTAACACATAGACAACCATTCGTGCTCACATTCACACCTATGGGCAATTTAGTGTTTCCAATTAACTTATCCCCACTAACTGCATGTCTTTGGACTGTGGGAGGAAACCGGAGTACCCGGGGATGACCCAAGCAAACAATCAACAGTGCTAAACAGCGTGCCACTGCACTGTTGAATTAATTCATCTGTGAAACCATCCAACACTGGACTTCCTAATGCAGAGCAAGCTAATGGCTCAGTCACACAGGTACAAATAGGACAGCAGGCTCCGTGCATCTACATAAAATAAAAATGACAATAATAACGATAAATGCTGTCTTATTTATAAATACAGACAGACTGCTAGGACGTTGCCATCAGTCTAAATTAGTTTTTGTCAATGAGCACAACTTGAGGGGACTCGAGGTCACTGTAATTTTTAGTAGATACACTAATGGTATCAATTTCAAACTCCTACGTTGCCCACCTGCTCACCCAGCGGGACAAATACACATCCTCAGCCTTTTATGAGGGGTAATAATAAACTGGATTATATGTATGGCAAGTGCTTTAATACTTCAGGAACACTTCCTTAAAGTTAAAACTGACTCCACTGAATGGGAACAGTCCCATGGAGAATAATCATCTTTAGCACAGCAGGGGGCAGCATTCTTTAAAGGATTATTGAAAGTGACTGTGATAAAATCGCTGAGGTTCTTCAGGTTCATGTGCAACCAGAACTCATTTCTCTGTGTACATATCACTAAGCACATTTAAGCAGAAATCTTTAAAACAGGAGATTCTTTGAACCTTCCTCATGTATAATTGTAGCGACTGGAACCACTACTGTAAATTCAGATGTGTGAATTGTAGATTAAATTATATTACATACATATAGATTATGTTACCTGGCAAACTTTGACTTGAGTAGTTACTAGTTAACTTTGGTTAACCATCACCCAGGGATGCTACATTTAAAGTTTAAATTGGTGACACACATTGGATATATTTTTTCCTTCCAAAACCATGAAGTGGATTACATAATCAAACAAGCAGATTTGTTTGGCTACATTTAAAACAAAGACCCCAAACTGCAATGTTAATGGTATACAAGTCAGGGCACACTTTCTTTTAAAAATATCTGCATAACTGAGGATTTCTGAGGAACTCAACTGAGGATTTACACTCTGCTCAATATTTTTAAATGATCTCTATGTCCAACTCCCCAAAAAACAACAACAAAAAATTCCCTCTGGACATGGAGGTTCAGTCACAGGTTAAAATATTGAAACGATGAACTTATAAAAAAAAGCATAGACAAAAAGCAAAGTGTTCCTCGACAACAAAAGACAAACTGCCCCGAACCCTTGGGGGCTCTCGCTTTTATACAAAAAAGCCCCTCATCCTCTCTGTAAATTTCCACTCCACGATCTCAACCCTGTAGGGGTGCAGATTCTGGACAAAACTGGAATTTTTCAGCCCTCATTTACTATCATTAAGGGGTCACTGTGACCTGCAACACTTCACTATTTCTCACCACAGGTGCTCTGATGATGTGCAACATGTAATATCCAAACACAGTAAACACATAATATATCACTTTGGCAAATACTCAAATATAATATGCTGATTACTTGAGCTCAGAGCAACCAATATGTTATGAGATAAAATGCCATACTGAAAGGCTCATACTGAAAAAACCCCACAAGTGTTCAACGGTCTCTCTGCCATGACACGTGTAGAGACAAATGCGTATGGCCATGGAGTTGGTAACGAGGGTCACTCACTTTAATCAGCTGCTTCAAACCAACATTTTTGACTGTGATCGTGGGCTCTGTTCCAAAAGCACCTCCTGTCTCCTTTTCCTAACCTCTTCTTTGACCTTGGTGACCTTTTTATCAAGGTCAAAGAAATGTGAGAAGGAGCAATGATAAGGAAGATAAAGAGAACAGCAGTCCGTTGAGAATCAGAATCACCTAACACTAGTCTCCTTATATGTTGAAACTAGTGTGTGCAGAAGAAAGATTACAGAATGCATCTTAATACACCAAGGTTGGAATTTTAGAGAAAAAGCATTTTTTCTCAAATTTACTACTACTTGTGTCTGCGGCAGAGTAAAGCCATCTTTTGATGTTTATAAGCTTACTTAAATAGGCACAGTGTTTGTGACTGAAAGTTGTGAACGGGAGTATTTTTGCTGCTGGCCTTAGCATCTCAGCATATGTATTTGTAGGAGCTTTCCTTTCAGGAGAAAAATGTTTACACGACTCACGAAAATGTGAATTATAAAATCTGAGGGACACAATTTACTGCATTTTTACAAATCTAGTCCTGAAAAAAATCAAGAAACAAGAAGTGCTTACTCAGTATTTTGGGTGGATGGCTTAAGGCTGCCCAAACTGTCTCTGTCCTAAAACTCTTCACTCAGTCCGGATGAGAGGTAAGCTCCGCTTATTGGTCATAAGTAATACTGGGATTGTCATAAAAAAGAGCAGAAATCATCAGAGCCGAGCTGTCTTTTTTTCAGCAGTGTGCACAAAGCAAGTTACCGTCACTGCTGAATCTGTAACACAATTAATTTATCTCAACCGGATTACTGTTTTCAGAGAAAAACACATGCGTGAAACCTGAGCTTACGCTGGATAATTTTGGTAAATTTCTACCCACATCTTTGTACACAAAGGATAGCATACAGTTAGTAGATCACCCTGGAACTGTAACATCACAATAAATCGCCTTATAGGACGGTATTTGCTCCTCTCCTTTCATAAAGGATGCTTTCTGTGCTAAACGGGACAATAAAGGAGGCATTTACGCTCTTTTTCCTAGTATTTGGAGATGTGGAGTGGCTCTTATTATGTGCTATGCGGATACTTCCTTGTCATTTTCCTCAGTTAGGGCTATTCCAAAGCAAAACTGAATATTGGAACACACCGTGTGACGAGCTTCCAAAGCGCAGGTGTTTTGAAAAACACTGCTCCAAAGTGGGGGTGAAAACACCCACATGACATGACCATGGGTGATTAAGGTTTTTGTGTATCATCCCAGTTTCAACAGGTGGATTATCTGCTGCATTTAGGCAGGTGAGATGCCCAGATTTCCATCTCTTTACAAACTAATAATAATGGATTGGATTTATATAGCACTTTTCAAGTCACCCAAAGCGCTTTACAATGCCACTATTCACACACTGGTGGAGGCAAGCTACCACAGCTGCCCTGGGGCAGACTGACAGAAGCGAGGCTGCCATATCGTGCCCCTCTGGCCAACACCAGTAGGCGGTAGGGTAAAGTGTCTTGCCCAAGGACACAACGACCAGGACAGAGAGCCCAGGGATCGAACCGGCAACCTTCCGGTTACAGATGTGCTTCCCAAACCTCTGAGCCACGGTCGCCATCGCTAGAGCCATCTGGGCTATGCCTTGTAATTACTGAATTTATACTCATACTATTCTACTATATTTATGTCCTTTCTGTCATTATTATTTTTGCTGCAGTCTGTGCTGCCCAACAAGGCTTATCCATTCACTTTAACACCAGGGTCCAAAGTATAACTACATAAATATTAGGGGTGCAACAATACTCGTATCGGTATTGAACCGTTCGATACAGTGCTTTCGGTTCGGTACGCATATGTATCAAACAATACAAAATTTTTAATTTATTTTATCAACTTTTCTTCTGACGATGCTGTCTGTGTTGAGAGCTCAGTGGATCTGCGTTCGACTACTCCGCCTAGGCTGCACTGTCGAGTGCAGATGTGTGTGTGTGTGGGGGCAAGCTAGCGAGACAGAAGTTAAGCTCGTTGCAACATGGCAACTGCCTCAACACTACCCGAAATTGAACCTCCCCCACCCTCATTCACATCTGGCGTTTGGAACTATTTAGGTTTTCATGTGAAGCATGACCCTGAAGGTAAGCACGTCATGGACAAAAGTAAAACAGTATGTCGGATGTGCCACGCAATGCTCAATTACATTGGTGGGAACTAGTGCGTTAGTGGCAATAGCTCGTTAACGTGTTGACGTCGTCCAGCCCCACGCATCCAAAGATGAGTGATTCCTCAATCAGATAGATTTTTAAAAAATTTTTTTTCTTGTTTCAGCAACATTAAATTTAAAAACTGTACTTTTGAGTTAAAATATATATTTATAATTTTAACAAATGACAAATTAAAAAGGCATGAACATTCTTTTGTATCGAAAAAATATCGAACCGTGACACCAAAGTATCGAACCGTATCGTTGCACCCCTAATAAATATTGTCATATTCAGATGATTACTGTCATATAGATGGGAGAAAGAGAAAGCTATACTGACTTACATAAGAAGAGAGAGAGCGATACAGTGAGAGAGAGAATAGCACACTGCGTTTGAAATTCATTAAATCATCGCAATTGAAACAACCTTTGCTTTCAATGAGAAACTAAAATATGTAAAAATTTGAATCTCCAACTCTTGTCTGTTCTCTGGTTTTTTCTATTACTCTACCAAAACTCCTACTACTACTTTCAACAGAAAATGACTGCTAAAAAATTGCTGCATGAAATGCCTTCATCTTCAGTGTAACCTGAACAGCCAGAAACTCAAGTAGTCACAAAACTGTATAACAAAAAAACAAAAACAAAAAAACAACAACCCAAAAAACGCAAGAAAGCACATCATTACATGTGATGTATTTCTTGACAATGCTTATGATAAATGAGATTTCTTTTCTTACCTTGTTTTAAATTCTGAATGCCACGTCTGGTGCAACTATTCCATTAACACCAGGAGAGAGGCAAGCAGGTTCTGGGTAACCAAAACTTCAGTCACAATATCTGACATCCACAGTACAGTAAATGTTGATAATAAAGTTAAGGACAGTTCTTTTATCCTCCGCTGAGTCACCTCTGAACTGCTGCTTGTTTGCTCAGATTTAAAAGGTATTGGTCAATGTGAGTTGTGATTGGTCAGAATTTGCCTCCAATAATGTAATAAATGTTACACTGTTACCTTTTAGATTTTTGTTTTTTTAAGATTAGCACAGTTAGACTGTGAAAATAAAACACTGAAATAAAACCTAAAACATCTTTGATAGCGTGAAGAATAAACCCGATCGCATTAACTGTCACAAAGCTTAAAAGTCAGCCAAACACAACCAAACATTGTGATCTTTTTTCCACGGCTCCAGGCAAGGCTGGAAAAACTCAGCCCCAAAACAGCCAAAAACCTGTGTCCTTATAATAGTTAACATGGCAGCCTTTTCTCAATATATTTCATTTTATGAACAGTTGTCAGTTGTTTGTTTTTTTTGTCAGTTGCTTAGCACTGAGTGTACAGGGATCCAAATTTAAATTTCAGATCATTTTAACTCTCTGGTGCTAACTACTGTCAAGTGTTCTTCTTTGGTGTATCTGAGGTGTAGCATAAAGAAACACACTGATTATTGAGCAAACAATGGTTATAGTTTTCACATATAGAGTTTCAAAACAGAATGGGTCAAAAGGTCAAAGATCAAAGTAATTATATCCATTATACTCAACCGTGTATTGGTCTCGCACAAATCTGAGGACAGATGTGAGTCTATTTCTGTTTCTCAACCTTCAGCTTAAAATAAAACTACTATTAATGGATTCACACTAAGATATGTGCTAGGTCAATAAATATTTTATACTTTTCTCTTGTGTAACTGTTTAAGTGTGTTTGGGATGATTGTCTTTAGACACGGAATTGTATTTTTATTCATTATTTGCGTAGACAAGCATTTACAGACCAATCTATAAATGTCAACTCCTTTGCAGCCGCTTATCAGCTCATACTATGTTACACAAAGAGCATTTACAGTGATGGTTCAGCTCCAAGCCAAACACGCTGAACCCTATCTGATCCAAACATTCCTTCTGAAAGTCTGCATATGTGTTTCCATACATTTTGGGGAAGTTTGATCTTGCAGCTCTTGCAGATCTTCTTAGCTGTCAGTGAAATAGCAGTTCTAGAGATAATCCCTACACCAAGTGAGAAAAGCTTATTTTTTCATAATACACAGTTGTGTAAATAGTGATTAGTGCCATTTCTTTAAAGGGGTTGAGTAACACTGTTGAGTTTTGCACGGTTCTTATCAGACACCCTAACCAGCTTTTGCTTATGTTGAGTAATCTCACAATCTTGTACTTGTTTGCACATATTTTCCAGGGAGAACCTATAGGGCATTAGAAGGAAACAAAGGCAGAAACTGAGTTTCTTAATAGCTTATTTATTCTTGGTCAAAAACACGATTGAAATTTCCAATGAAGTAGTTTACCTGTAAAATACATTTAGAGAGGTGGAAGTAATTTTATTACCATAGCCTAATGTATTCAGCCAGTTTCTTTTACATGCCATTGTATATCTTGCATTAGCTGTTTAGGAGTTAAGACCATTTTTATGCACAGCTACCTATTTCCAGAGGGTCAAAATAAATTTCACAGACTAGCAGAATTTTAAACATAATGATTGATTTTCAATACTTGAATGAAATCCCTTCACAGTCAATGATTACCTGAAGTCTAGAACCAATGGATATCACTAATGCTGTATTTCCTAGTGGTGTGCGGATCGATACTGAAATATCGATTCTTCCGATACCAGCAATTTATGTTCTAGAATCGATTCTCATATTATAATATCGATATTTTAGTACTCTGGGGTAAATTTGTAGTTTTTCCATTAAAATGAACGCAGTGGAAAGAAACTATACAATTCGGATCGTCTAATTTGGAAGGAACTACTTCCTCTTACGCCTTTCATAGTCATATGCAGAATACGGCTGTATAAATGTGTTGCAGCCCCTGGCGTGCACACTCACAACAATGGCTGAGCGCAAACAGAGTCCTGTGTGGACACGTTGTTGTGGCAACACCACTGACCTCGTCAAACACCTCGGAGTAAATCACATCACAGAATATGATAAGCTTATGTTGAGGCGAACTGAAGAGGAGGACAGGGACAGGTGCTGTTAGGGCGAGACAGACGTCTCTCGCAGAGTCCTTTTGTGCTGCAGGCAGGCAACATGCTCAAATAGCGCACAACGTCAGTTTTTTTTATTTCTATATGATTATTCTGCATTATTAAGCAATAAAAAAAGTTGTCTGATGTCCTCTAATCATTATGAAGCAATATGGTTATGTTATTATTACAATTACATAATACAATTATATATTGTATTATGAAATGCAATGAAACATTAAGTTTTTGTACAGAGTATCGGTATCGGATCAGTATCGCCGATACCACCCTGAATTTTACTTGGTATCGGATCGGAAAGGAAATCAGTGGTATCGCACATCACTTTGCAAGCAGTTTGCTTTGGGTAATTATGCATTTGCACCATGATCACAGTTCATCTGTTCTTCAGCATTTGACTGAATCTGAGCAGAGAGTACAGCCTCGTGCACTTCAGAATTCATGCAGTACTTCAGTCATATCATCATTAAACACTGTTGAGCCTGTTTCACTGGCAGCCATGCATACTCATGCCATAAGATAACAAGTTAGTAAGTTAATGTTGGCTTCATCCGTCCAAAGACATTTCGAGAACTGTGCAGGGTCTTTTAGATTCTTCCTGTCAAAGGCTAATTTTTTAATTTTTTATGCACTGAATTAGAGTTTATTACAAAACCATAAAGCAGGGTTATATAGACGAGTGTGCAATTGTGCCTTCTGACAAATGAATGCTTTTTTTTTTTTTTTTTTTACAAAAACTGGATGGAGAAAGGAATTTGAAAATTATTTAAGTTTCTTGTTTTCAATCCAGGATTTTTTAAGGTTGCTAAAGCTTCTGTTGCATTTAAAAATGATTAAAAAAAAATTGTTCCATTCTGACTGGGAAAAGAAGAATGCCTTAATACGTACTAGCTGTACATATAAAATAAACCCTTCTAAAGTTAATCGAGTTAATTTAAGATACTTGTTTATAGGGCTGGGCCATATCATACCGTTCACAGTAATACCGGTATAATGGTAAATGGCCTGTATTTATATAGCGCTTTACTAGTCCCTACGGACCCCAAAGCGCTTTACATATCCAGTCATCCACCCATTCACACACACATTCACACACTGGGTCGGGCAATGATAAGAAAATGAAATATCGCAATAGAATATGGGTAAAACGCGCATGTGCAGTGCCTTTGTTTTCATACGCACATGGCGGAAAAAGCATGCCGGCGACAGAGAATGAGAAGAGCGAAAGTGGATCGTTGAATGAAACGGATGAACCAGAATTGGTTTGTAAAAATGCTGCAACTTCAGTGGTGTGGAACTGGTTTAGCTTTCGTCCGTCAGATACACAACAAAGCACTATTTTTGGTAGCGCGTGCTAGCGGGCCGTCGTTATTACCGTGTTTTTTGGAAAATACGGCACACTTAAAATCAATCCTTTGATTTTTCTGAAAATCGGCTTGATGGATTGTCGGAGCACAGCCCGGAGCATTACTGAGGATATTTTGGCCAATTTCCACTGGAAATGCCTTTTGGTTAAACTGTCAGCAAGGAATTTGCATTTGCACTGTTACATTTTTATATAACTTTAATGCACATAAAAAACAGCTGCTTGTTTAAGTGAAAACACATTGATGTTTTTGGGGGGTTTTTTTGCACTAATAAAGTCGTGGAGTTAGGGCTGTGCGATATGACCAAAATCTCATATCCCGATATAAAACATCTATCGTCCGATAACGATATAAATCACAAAAATTTAACATTATCTGTAAATTCTGTAAATCTCGGGCAGCTGAAGTGTTTCCAGCTGGGCGTCGTGTATCTGGTGTCGAGTGTTTTACCGATGCAGGAAACTACACATTTTTAGACATAGGTTGTAACAGCCGCCGTTTTCTTTGCGAGTATTTATTACACAGCGTGCTGCAGTTTTGGAAAAGCCTGTTCTAACGTTTGAGTCTAAGGTTTATTTTTTAGCACCTGACGGCTCTTTTTTGCTTCTCATCGGTAAATACTCTGCATACTCTTTCATGTGATTCAGTTTATTTTGAAAAGTCTCAACAGGATCTTGAGCTTTATTGTGAAAGGTTTATGTAGAAAATAAACAAGCGGACACGTGATGGTTTTACCATCGTTGTTGCTAACAACAATGCATAAAAACAGGCGCTTGTCCGTCTGTAGTGTGGTTATATTAAATATAAGACAAACAGAGAACTTTAAGAAATTAATATAGCCACTACAGTGACCATCAAAACGATGAAAAAATATTGCCGTAAACAGTTTATTTTGCAACACCACAAAACAAACGATAGCGTAAAATGAAACAATAGACGTTTTTATATCGTCATCCGATATATATCTTATATCGAACAGCCCTATGTGGAGTTGTAAAGTATTTTGTCTAGTGTCAATTATATCGTCAGTTATATCGTTATCGCAAATTTTCAAATGCATATCGTGATAAATATTTTTGGTCATATTGTCCTGCTCTACTTGTTTATGTTTTCTTTTTCTCCTGACATGATTGTGCTTGTAATTGTGCCTAATCACATTTTATTTATGTTATTACAGACAAGCCTTAGCACACCTTATAGGTTACTTTCAATTTAAAGCTCATACATCTTTCAAATCATATATGACCATATGTACATATATATCTTCATTATCTCTTCTCATTATATTTTTCTCTTCCTCCACCACTGCTCTGTCTCCTCCTTCATTTTCACCTCACCCTCTTCCTTCTTACTTCAAGCCTCATCTCCTGAACTGAAGCCATGAAACACATGAAAACCTGAATAAACATGCTCATTTATTCCTGATATTGTCAGAATTAATTACTGTCAGCAGATTAGACATATGACTCCTGTCTCCAGACAGCTGACAATGAACCGGCTAAACAACAACAGCTGGTTATAAGCTGGTGTAACTGCTGGTGTAAAGCGTGTCAAAGCAAGATGTTACTGTAATCCCGTTACATTTGTCAATAACACAGTAAGCTAACGTTACTCTGCTATGTTCGGTAATTACATCACTGTTAACTGTATGAGTTACAAAGGTTCTTCAGTTATCTGCACAGGGGTGGAGGAAAGAAAACAAACAAACAAATAAATGTGCCTTTTTGTTTCCTGCATGCTACCTACAATCAGCTGATTTCAGTCCATGTGCAGATGAAGGAGGGAAATGGTGGAGCTTACATTACAGTTATTTTAATTGCATGAAAGGACAAACTGAAAACTGCCTCCAAGACAGAAACAGCTGCATTATACTGCTGCTCTCTGCAAGCATCTAGCTAGCTAGAGATTTGTGTTGACACTGGCACTGTAGCCTAAGGTTAATACTGTTAACTAGTAATTGCGAGACAATGCGTGTCAATTCATTGCGAAGTGTGAAAGTAATGCAACGAGCAGTGTAACGAATTACGCAAAGTACTGCATTACTTTTAAGAAAAATAACACGTGATGTGTAAAGCATTAAGTTTTTAGACTGTGGTTATTAGCGGACATTATGACAGATATGTTAGGTTCTAAAAATCACAATTTTCTTCTGACAAACACTTTGATTAAATTCTCACATAGCATCCGAGTCCAACAGTCCACTTCACTAACAGCAGCAAAAATATCACACACACAAAAAAAATCCTCCACAAAAAGCAAAACAAAACCCCCCCAAAGCAAACAAAGCAGTCTTACCCTCTGAAAAGTGGGTAAGGATAAAGATATCCTTAAAAACTCACCTCAGTGTCGCCGTCATCCGACAGAAGTGAGCTTCACTGGTTCATCCTTTCCTTTTACAAAGTTTTACACCCTCCTTCAGAGTAAATAGATGTGGAAACATATTGACAGCCTACACGCTCTTCAGATCAACGGCGGCAACAGTTGTTTGTCCTACAGCGGCCACCATCCTGTTATTTCCACACTCTCACACCAGGGGTCGCTGAAATTTGGCAACAGGACTTCCTGTCATATAGCAACTAGTTCTGTGTCATACAGCAGATTTTGGTGTCGATCGGATACCAAATAAATTAAGGGCTGTATTGCCAATACCAATACTGATACTAATACTTTTAAGTATCTTTTAGGGGAGCTTATGTAGAAGCTTATGTGGAAGAGCAGTGTGTCATGAAATGTACGAGCTAAGTCATCCTACATTTACCAAATTCTGAACACATTTTAATGACCATAAAATGACAGTGTTGTGATTTTACTATCCACATTAAAAATACCTTACCAGTAAAAGAAATACCTTTCAGCTTTCGTTACTGTGTTTTTGGAAATGTGCCTGTCTTTAAAGGACTTTGGGTCAGCTTCTGCTGTTTTAGTGTGCTATAGGCTATAAAGAGTTGATGTGACAGACAACAAAGTTTTTTTCATAGTGCTTGTTTGAGGTACATTTTTTCATTTAAAAAATGATAATAAATATGTATTAAACACAGTTCAGTGGGATTCATACTGGACTTTGACGACAGAAGCAAAAAAATTGATCCAGATGCGTTTGTATCGATCTGATACTGATACCAGCATTGATATCGATACTATCAATATTTGAATCGATCATTTGAAATTTTTAATTTTAAATAATTCCTTTGAGGTGAAGTGGTTTACCAACTTATTCAATGACAAAGGCACGATTTGGAATACCTTTTCAAACAATCTTTTTGTAATTTTTAATTGATTGATTTATTTTTACCTGAATGTAGTTACAAGATTTAAAAAAAAACCTCTTGTCTTTCACTGCTGTGGTCACCTACTTCCCCACTCACCTACAAACAACACCCTCTATTTCTCCATATTTTCACACCACGATCACGCAAACACATCAGCTCAACGGCAGCACATTCACAACAGCCTCACAGCACGCACAGACTTGCAGGACACATAAGCAAGCCACGCTTGTTCATATTAGTGAATATTCACACACATAGTCAGACTTATGGAGCCTCTCACCACACTTCTTTTTCTCTTTCTATTTACAAACAAGGGATGTTTCCACATTCTCTCCACCTGTCTAAACGAAACACCCAGCGTACATCATTAGAAATACACACACAATTATGGGCATGCTGAGGTTTGTCACATGGAATGTAAATGGAGCTGGCTCCAGAGGAAAGAGGTAAAAGATATTTAACCAGCTTAAAAAACTACAGGCAGATGTTGTTTTATTACAAGAAACTCACAGACCTGTCACAGGTTTAAACGAACTTAAAACACCTGAGTTTCCTAACGTGTTTGCAGCCTGTTATAATTCTAGACAACGGGGAGTAGCAATTTTAATACATAAAAATGTTAATTTTACAGTACTCGATACAGTTATAGATCCAGAGGGTAGATTTCTAATTATTAAACTATCAATATTGAACAAAAAACTATGTATTGTAAGTATATACGGTCCAAATGTTGATGAACCCTCATTCTTCCACGGATTTTTAGTGCACTCTCTGAACACCTTGATTGCACACTCATTCTTGGCGGTGACCTCAACCTTGGACTAAATGAAGACATGGATAGGCTCAACACAACAGGAACTCAGCGCAATTGGCAGTCCACAAATATAATCAAACAGTATATGAGCGACTTTGGTCTTTGCGATGCATGGCGCTCTCTTCACCCCACCAGTAAGGAATATACTTTTTTCTCGCATGTTCATCACTCTTACTCTCGTCTGGATTATTTTTTGGTCAGCAGCTCACTGCTGTGTGACATTTCAGACACTGAGATTCATCCTATAGCTGTCAGCGATCATGCTCCTGTATCTTTAACACTAATGCACAAGAATAACACTACGCCAAGAAAAAACTGGAGATTTAATATATCACTACTTAAAGATGAAGACTTTATTAAATATTTTAAAAAGGAATGGACTTCATATTTAGACTTTAATGACACTCCCGGAATATCTGCTTCTGTTCTATGGGAAGCAGGGAAAGCTGTGATGAGAGGTAAAATAATTTCTTTCTCATCACACAAAAAGAAAGAAGAAAACAAAAATATTCAGGAATTAGAAAAAAACATCAAATCACTAGAAGAAGCCTACGTGTGCGACCAAGATCAGGAAACATTGAACAAAATATGCAAAACAAAACTAGAATTAAATGAAATTATTAATAAAAAAACACAATTCCTTATACAAAGACTTCGCTTGCAGAATTTTGAACACAGTAACAAATCAGGTCGATTTCTAGCTAACCAGCTAAAAATAAATAAAGAAAAAACAACTATATGTGCTGCTAAAGATTTACATAATATATGATCCTGGAAGAATAAACAACATTTTTAGGGATTTCTATGAAACTTTATACTCACCACAAATAAACCCATCTAAAAATGAAATTGATCTGTTTCTTGACAACGTAACTCTTCCAAAATTACTAGACAGTCAAGCAATGGAACTGGATTCGCCACTGACGCCAAGTGAACTCCAGGAAGCCCTGATAAGTATGCCCAATAATAAGGCTCCAGGTCCAGACGGCTTCCCTGCAGAATTCTACAAAGAATTCTGGATAATTTTGGCACCAGTATTCCACGGCATGTTGCAGGAAATCGAGGAAAATGGCAGACTACCACCAAATATGAATTCTGCCAACATTAGTCTCCTGTTAAAACCAGGCAAAGACCCTTTATTTCCCTCAAGCTATCGTCCAATTTCTCTTTTAAATGTAGACCTTAAAATAATCTGCAAAGCTCTCTCAAAGAGATTAGAGAAAATGACCCCCCTCTTAATTCATCCTGACCAAACTGGTTTCATAAAAGGTCGGCACTCCTCAACAAACACTCGTAGATTACTTAATTTAATAGACTACTCATACGATAAAAACATCGAAACCATAATATTATCTCTAGATGCAGAAAAAGCATTTGACAGAGTTAACTGGAAATTTTTATTCGCAACTTTACACAAATTTGGTTTTGGAAACTCTTTCATAAACTGGATAAGAATATTATACAATTCCCCAACAGCTCGTATCAGAACAAATGACCAGACATCCTCCAGCTTCTATCTCCTGAGGGGCACCAGACAGGGATGCCCACTCTCCCCTTCACTTTTTGCAATTTTTATCAAACCTCTAGCAGCAGCATTTAGACAGGCTACAACAATTAAGGGCATAAAATGTAAGAACATAGAACATAAAATCAGTCTCTATGCGGACGATGTGTTGCTTTTTCTGCAAAACACACAAACCAACCTCTCTGAGGTAATTACTTTAATAAACTGGTTTTCAAGAGTTTCAGATTATTCAATTAACTGGCCAAAATCTACAGTTCTCCCCATTAACTGCTCCTTCCATAACTCTTCCTCTGCCCCACTGCAATCCGGAAATATTAAATATTTAGGTATTAATGTCTCTCCTAAGCTTTCAGACTTAACTAAATTAAACCACATCCCACTTCTAAAGAAAGTAGAAGGCGATCTGACTAGATGGAAATCTTTACCCATATCACTCATGGGAAGGGTCGCCACTATAAAAATGATGATCTTGCCAAAAATAAATTACTTATTTTTGATGATCCCTAACAAACCATCACAAGATTGGTTCAGATCTCTGGATTCACATATTTCCAAATTCCTTTGGAAAGATAAACCCCCGCGTATCAGCTTAAAAACGCTACAAAGAACCAAGGATAGAGGAGGATTAGACCTGCCTAATTTTCACCAATACTTCTTAGCCAACAGGCTTCAGTTCATCTCAGAATGGTTAAAACATACCTTCTTAGTTGAGCCCTGGCTAGATGTTGAACAGGCACTATGCAAGGATCTAGAGATTTCAGACCTACCATTTATTAGCTCAAACGTCAAAAGACATGAATGCTTTAAACGTATCAACATCAGCTTTTCTCTGACAGCATGGTGGGAGTTTCTAAAAATAACGGAGTCTTCATTAATCCCATGCAAACGTACACCTATCTGGAATAACCCTGACATATTACAAAACAATAATATGATTAATTTCCCAGAATGGAGTTGTAAAGGAATTAAATACTTAGAACATATATTAGAGGGAACAGAATTTATTCCATTTGACAAACTAGTTGCACAATATGGGATCAACAAGACAAGATTTTTAGAATATCAACAAATTAAATCCATAGTAAAAAAGAAATTTAACCTCAGTCAAGTTGAATTACAAACACCACTAAGTGCGGCACATTTTCTTACTCTTAAATCCCCCAAATTATTATCTAAAATATACAGAACACTTTCTAAATTAGATGAATCAATATCCCTTCCTATTGCAAAGTGGGAAGCAGATTTATCAGTCAGCTTAGACCAAAACTTCTGGTCTCAGATTTGCTTAAAAACTTTTAAATTAATTAAAAATCCCAGTCTGCAATTAATACAATACAAAATACTACATAGAGTGCACTATACAGGTCATCGGATGTTCAAGATGGGCTTTACATCTTCCAACAACTGCTCACACTGTCAAGGCAATACACCAGACAATTACATCCACGCTCTTTGGTTCTGTCCACCAGTGCAAAAGTTTTGGCGCGAGATATGTGAAGACTTATCAAAGTGTCTGAAATGTAACATTCCAACCTCCCCCTTAGTGTGTCTACTGGGCAGCTTAGATAATGTCACTTCAGAAAAGAATATAGCCCATATGATCTTCACTGCCCTATGCATAGCCAAGAAAACAGTCCTCATGAACTGGAAAAATAAAAATAATCTTAATTCTAACCAATATAGAAATTATCTATTAGATTACATTAGTCTCGATACAGCCTCTGCCACCACATCAGATCAATTGCTCTGGACTCCTTTTATCAGCTCCATCACCTAGTGGGGGTGGGGGGTCATAATTTGGTCCCACCTTCACTGTTGTGATTGGTGTGGGGGTAGGGACAGGCTTAGGGCGTCGGGGGGTTCCCCGGAGGCATCTTCCTTGGGGGGCTCAACCCGGGGTAGCGGTCATGTCCGGTTGGGGGCTCTGTTGGCTCTCAGGTGACTGTTTCTTCGCGGCTGCGTGCAGCGGGGCTAGGGGAGGGTCTGTGCTGAGGGACGTGGGTTACTGACCTGGTAGCCTGGCTGGCCCTGGGTGGGTCCGGGATGGGCGTGAGGTTCTGGGGGCGCTCCGTCTCTGGGCTGGGGCCCGGGCCGGGCCTCGGGGGCTTGGATCCTGGTTGGTGTGTTGCCGGGGTTGTGGGCGGGTGGGTGCATGGGGGCCTGGCCCTGGAGCAGGGTGCCGCCGGTGCGTCGAACCGCCTGGGGGGCTCTTCAACTGGTGGGGGAGATGGTCACATCTTGCAGGAGCTTTCCTCTCTTCAGGAACTCTCTCTGCAGGAGGGGGAGATACAGGAGAGGTGGAGGAAGATCTCAGCCTGGGCGTTTACTGTCTTATGTAGTCTGGAAGATGAGTGGATGGTGGGGTGGGTGCAGTTTTCTCTGTGGTGGGGTTGGGTGGACTGTCCCGGGCTTTGTGGGGCCGGGAGGCGCTGCTGCACTGGGCCCCGGTCTGGATGGGCCTGGGCCCCCTTTCCCTGGCGGGTCGCGGAGTGTGGGAGTGCCTACTGGGGTCAGCGGGGGAGCTGGCCCCAGGGAGGGGTTACCTGCCCCTCCCTTCCTTCCCTCCCCATCTCCAGCTGCCTCTCTCTTCCCGCTCCACCACAACCACCCACACATGCAGGGCCTTGGAGTAGGGGTATGTCACCAGGGTGCAGAGGAGGCTAGCCCCCCTCTGTCTCCTTCTGGCTGCCTCTGCCTCAATTTTATCCCACAACTTAGACATTCACATTATTCACACTCTCATTACACATACATATAGGATCTTGGGGGTGGGCACAATCACGGAGTCCAAATTACCATCAGGGTGTACACCTCACCCCTGGCGTCGTTGCCCACCTCTCAATTTTAAATACACTTAGACATTGAGGGCTATCAGGAGGGACTATGCGCTTACCTGCTGCTCTCTGGCAGGTAGCTCCATGCCCTCCTGGGTTTTAATTGCACCTTAGAACACACATGCATCAACACTACAATGAGCGGGTGGAGGGAGGTTTGGAGTCTTCTCCCACCCCCATTCTCTGCGGCCTGCTGGAGCGGGAGGGGTAGGTGGAGTTGGCCGTCCGACTGCGGTCTGGAGTGTGGGGCCTCCCTGCTGCTACGGAGTCGGGGTGGTCTGCCTCTCCCCACCGCAGGGAAAAGGGTAACACCACCTGGGTCTGGGTGCAGTTCCCCCCTCCAGGGGCAAGGGTACCTAGACCCGGTTTGTAGAGTACGCTTGGGGAGTGTGATCGTGTGTACAGCGTCTCTTTATGTCTGTCTCCACATTGGTTGAGTGTGGAGTAAGTGTATATGAGAGCATGAGGGGGGGGAATGGATGTTTGTGTCTGTGTGTGCCTGTATGTCTGTGTCTATATGTCAGGTTGGGTATCAGACGCCACCTCTCTGGGGACACCTCAGGCCCTCCAAGGTTTGGAGGCCTATCTCCACCTACCACCACTTCCCCTGCCGGTGGCGGACTCCCTCAGGTGTCGGTGCGTTGGTGGTTCCTTGTGTCTGGGGGTGGGCGTCCAGGTACACACCGGCTCACTCCTTGGCGGCCGCTTATCGGGGCCTGGAGCCTGGGGCTCGCTCGGGCCCCTTCGGGGGTGGGGTGCCCCCGGCCTCTCGGCCTGGGGCTCGGTCACTCAGGCACAGCTGGCGGCCGGCGGAGCTCACGGGCGCGTCACTGCAACTCCCCCTGGCTTCTGCTCCGCGGCTGCTGAGTGAACCCTCATCTGGGACTCTCCTCAGCTCTTACTGGAACAGTGGCGCGGCTGCCCCTCTGTTGGTCTTCCATGGTTTCTTGTGTTCTGGGGGCCTCTGGATGTCTGGAGTTTTGATCTCCTCCATACCTGCTTCACACCCTGGAGGACGGGGCTGTGGCCCCCCCACACTCCCTAGCAGATCGTTACATGGAGAAACCTTTGGAATACAAGCGCGCTGATCCACACAGGTATGCACACGGGTGTTCACTGCTCGTAGACCCAAATTACACCTTTCTTGGCTGCTACTTCGAAGCACATCTGTCCTGCGTGCTGCACAACAACATTGAATATTTAGTATTTACTGCTGTTTACACTTAGCTAGATTAATGCGATGGTGTTGTGTTTAGTATGTTGCTTTGTTTTGGGGGTTTTTTTTGCCTTTTTTTGCTTGTTTTCTATTCTTCTCTCAACAGGTGATCCAGGAGATTTTTATTTTTTTTCTCCCCCCCTTTCTCACTGTCCCTCTCCCCTTCTGTTTTTCCTTTCCTTCCTCTTTCTTTCTCCCTTTCCTATCTCTCACTCATGTCTGTCCCGTCTGTAACATCTGAAAATAAAATATAATAAATAATAAAAACAAAGATCGACCAAATGGACCAATACGGCAATGCCACGATGATCCATTTGGCAAAGTAAATCCATTGCGTATCCTTGTTGGTCTTCAGACAACAATTCTGATGGCTAAAGAACCAAATGGGACAGGCGAGACAAAAAAACAAAAAACAAAAAAACAAACTACGAAATGGGTATATACCCAGTTAAGAAGACATTGGATGGGTTTACGCTTGATATGAATTATTGTTGTTCTTTGTGTAAGTTATACATTGAAAGTATGATCTCTGTTACATAATCTGGTGACAGAAATTATAAATGTAGCAATGTGCTTGTCTTTTGTTTTTCAGTCACAGAGTTCAGTCACTAGATACATATGTTTTAGTGAGGTCAACTTGACAAGTACTGTAAATATATCAACAGGTTCATCAGCACATGGTATTGTAATAGAGTTAGGCTGTTGTGGTTTTCTAGCTGTGGAAAACAGAAACCGGAATCTGCAGTGATGTTGTTAGAGATGTTTTGCATATCATTATTGTTATGGGATGTGTAGATAAGCAGTAATAAATATGTCAAGACGATCACCTTATTTTCTTTAGTCTTTTTATCTCTACAGGTGCCCTGGATGAGGCTGTGGACTACATCCAAGACCTGGAAGCCAGGTTGGAAGAAGAAGCCCTGCCATCTCCTGTCCTCTTCCGCAGATATCGGTCATCTGATGACCTAACAGGATTCTACACTAAATTTCCATCTGACAGTGTCTTCGGGAGGTTTTAGGAGTCCATCTGCTTATTGACAGTGGGCTAGACTAAACAAAGAAAACTGGTGAGGAAGCCTGCCTAGAACCCTCACGCCACGCCATTAATAGATGAGTTTCTGATGGACTCTTTGAGGGGTGTTCATGGAGCTGCTGACATGTTTATTGTGAGCAATGCCAAATTGCCATCACCTGGACCAATTATCTATTCATTCATCATGCTGTCCTTCCTTCCTATCTGGATCGGCAGGGAAAAGGTCAAGGCCACTATGCCCCTCAAATTCCAGAGATGCTGACAGAATGTGACTGTCATGCTAGACTGCCTGGCGATCGCACAGGAGACATCCTCTTCTCTGACCTTAAAGTCACAAACATTCTCCAATTGCAAGATCAGGATGACTCTGAAAGGGCTGATGGGTGTTTCTCCCAGTGGGTTGGAATTCATCTCACCTCTGTATACTGTCTGCATCTCTGATAAGGAGATGACAAGCATCAGTGGAGTGCTTCCCTGGCTGGAGCCAGGAGACCAAGACGTGGCAGACAAAGGACTCCTTATTCAAGACCTCCTTGCTGATGTTGGAGCTAAACTTTTCATTCCACTTTTTAAACGTTCAGGGCATTTCAGCAAGCTTCACACACTTACAGTGATTGAAAATATTAATCAGATCCTCCTTTTTTTTTATGAATTAATGAATGTTATGTAAATAAGTCAGGGTTCTGTAAACATCAAATCCAAAGACTTCCTGAGCCCTATTTGCAATTGTTATATATTATATGAATATTATATTGAATCCCACGTTTTTCTCCTTGAACATTTCACTTCAAGAACTCATTTGACTTCAAGGATTTGATTAGCAAAACAATTCTGGATCCAACTCTTTGCCCTTTTACAGTGGGATCAAAGTTTGGGCAACCTTTTTAATAGTCATTATTTTCCTGTATAAATCGTTGGTTGTTACAATAAAAGATGTCAGTTAAATATATCATATAGGAGACAAACAGTGATATTTGAGAAGTGAAATGAAGTTTATTGGATTTACAGAAAGTGTGCAATAATTGTTTAAACAAAATCAGGCAGCTGCATAAATTTGGGCACTGTTGTCATTTTATTGATTCCAAAACCTTTAGAACTAATTATTGGAACTCAAATTGGCTTGGTAAGCTCAGTGACCCCTGACCTACATACACAGGTGAATCCAATAATAAGAAAGAGTATTTAAGGGGGTTAGTTGTAAGTTTCCCTCCTCTTTTAATTTTCTCTGAAGAGTAGCAACATGGGGGTCTCAAAACAACTCTCAAATGACCTGAAGACAAAGATTGTTCACCATCATGGTTTAGGGGAAGGACACAGAAAGTTGTCTCAGAGATTTAAGCTGTCTGTTTCCACAGTTAGGATCATATTGAGAAAATTGAAGACCACAGGCTCAGTCAAGTTAAGGCTCGAAGTGGCAGACCAAGAAAAATCTCAGATAGACAGAAGTGATGAATGGTGAGAACAGTCAGAGTCAACCCACAGACCAGCACCAAAGACCTACAACATCATCTTGCAGCAGATGGAGTCACTGTGCATCGTTTAAGCATTCGGCACACTTTACACAAGGAGATGCTGTACGTGAGAGTGATGCAGAGGAAGCCTTTTCTCTGCCCACAGCGCAAACAGAGTCGCTTGAGGTTTGCTAAAGCACATTTGGACAAGCCAGCTTCATTCTGGAATAAGGTGCTGTGGACTGATGAAACTAAAATTGAGCTATTTGAGCATAACAAGGGGCGTTATACATGGAGGAAAAAGAACACAGCATTCCAAGAAAAACACCTGCTACCTACAGTAAAATATGGTGGTGGTTCCATCATGCTGTGGGGCTCTGTGGCCAGTGCAGGGACTGGGAATCTTGTCAAAGTTGAGGGACACATGGATTCTACTCAGTATCAGCAGATTCTGGAGACCAATGTCCAGGAATCAGTGACAAAGCTGAAGCTGCACCGGGGCTGGATCTTTCAACAAGACAACGACCCGAAACACTGCTCAAAATCCACTAAGGCATTCATGCAGAGGAACAAGTACAACGTTCTGGAACGGCCATCTCAGTCCCCAGACCTGAATATTATTGAAAATCTGTGGTGTGAGTTAAAGAGAGCTGTCCATGCTCGGAAGCCATCAAACCTGAATGAACTAGAGATGTTTTGTAAAGAGGAATGGTCCAAAATACCGTCAACCACAATCCAGACTCTCATTGGAACCTACAGGAAGCATTTAGAGGCTGTAATTTCTGCAAAAGGCGGATCTACTAAATATTGATTTCATTTCTTTTTTTGTGGTGCCCAAATTTATGCAGCTGCCTGATTTTGTTTAAACAATTATTGCACACTTTCTGTAAATCCAATAAACTTCATTTCACTTCTCAAATATAACTGTATGTGTCTCCTATATGATATATTTAACTGACATTTTTTTATTGTAACAACCAACAATTTATACAGGAAAATAATGACTATTAACAAGGTTGCCCAAACTTTTGCATCCCACTGTATTTCACCCTGTGGTTCATTTTGAAGCTGTTTACTCATTTTAGTATTTATATCAAACAATTAAATAATATCCAAATTTTTAACAGCAACTGATTCACAGTTAACCAACAGTAAGTTGTATTTCTGGAAATATCACCTAAAGCACCTGAAAAAGTTAAAAACTGATAAACAGATAAATAAAACATGTATAAAAGCATAGCAAGATACAAATCCATGTAACTTATTCTTCATCTCAGCAATGAATGTGTCCTCATGCCACACTTTCCACAGTTAAATCTGTATATCAGTATGCAGTCCTGTATCTGAACCTGTCACCTTGAGGTGAACCCCCTTGGAAACAAAATATTTTGATGCTGCTCTTTACCTCAACAAGTCCAAATTTAGTTGACCCGTACATCTAGAGTGGCCCCAAGAATCTATGAATCGTACGAGCAGCACATTAACCCACATCAGTTTGTCACAGTCTTTATGTCAGACACCACAAGCCCACCGCGCTTCATGGCTGCAGTTTGCTTTGTGGAGCAATCAAAATTGGTTAGTGTAGTTATGCCCACACTGGACATAACTGCAGACTGCTGCCTCATTCCATTCTCAACCTCTCAGAACATTTGTGGCGATAATTGCAGGCTCTGGAGATTCTTAAGCTGATGGAAATTTGGGCCAAAGTGGAGCTTAGAAAAACTGTGTTGCATTGAAGGAAGTGGTGGAGGAGGAGGTCACAGGACTTATGGGTGGGTGAGCTACTTTGGACAGGCCGATTCCATCTCAGACAACCCATCTAACACAACCACGATGAGACGCCAGGGCTGAACCTGGCTTAATCTGGCTCCAGATGCCATCATATCAGGCTCAGGTAGTGGTCCTAGACATAAGGAGAGCATAAATACACAAGGCATTCATAATTCATAACTCAGTTACTAATAACATAAAAGTTCTATACACACAAGTGATTCGTTTTTACAGCGTTACGTTATTTTGTACTCTAGTGTAATGCCTTCCAGCTCTGCTCTAACAAACACTGTTTTGTAGCTAATAATAATCTTTTTATGAGTGTTAAACTGTACTGGATGGCTGTTCATAAGCATTTAAATCTTAGCAATTGAAATTTGAATTTACCAATAATGTTAGTCGCAACCAGAAACCTGAAAACCTCTTGAAGTAGGAACACTCTCACAAAGCAACATTCACACAGTCAAAGAGCTCAGAGAGCTCTTGCTTGCTGATTTTAGTCTTTGCTTTACAAGCTCACAGACGAGTTCAGGATGGCTTCCCTTAAAAGTTAAAATAAAAAGGCAGTTAGTCTCTAATCTGAACTGAAGGTATGTGATTATAATTTATAGCACGTCTGTTCTTCAATCATGCAGAAATACCAACTCTAAACTTTAACTAGCGTTGTTATAATCCAGCCATAATCTGATTTAACCTAAAACCACCTCTATTTTTGGTGTTTGCCATCTGTGTAAGCCACTCGTGACGAGCCAGAAAAGGAGGAACAGCCGACATACAGAGCTGTGAATAGTGTGAGGTCTGGTACGGGAATGCAGAACATGCATGTGGTTTCAGAACCCTTTACCGGCTGCATAAAAAGGCTGTTTTTATGTTTCAGGTTAAATTCAAGTCGTACTTGTGCTGTTGCATCACTTTCAGGAATAACGTGACACTGTAACTGCCCCTGTTGTCTAATACCTTTGCTTATAGTATGTACGGCAGCTCAAGACTTATTCTTATGGATTGCTTTTAACCAGTAGATATTACTATGTTTTAATTTTATGTTTATTACTTCTGACTGTTGTTGTGAAATACTTTGTGATCCTTATCCAAAAAGGCTCTGAAAGCAGGTTTTTTATTTTGTTTTGTTTTTTAGACTTTGATGTCTGTAGAGAGCAGGTTTACTTTTGCGTCTATGAGAACATCATTCAATTCATATCTGAATGCATAATGGACTGCACTGACAGTCATCAGCCCGAGGCTCAGCTCTGTGCAAACCCGATCAATACAAAGGCCAATTCAACCCCCCAAAAGTCCCCACATCGCCTGCTCTCTTCAGTGCATCAGCAGGGAAGCAAATAATGCTCTTATTAATGGGGATGAGCAAACACGTTTTACAAAAATGTAAATGCACAGACATTGTGCCAGACTGAACTGTGGCCATCAGAGCACACGTATGGACAAAATTTTGACATAGATGTATGTATACCTTTAATGTGTCACTGACAAGGTGGAATTCCTGCTTGAATACTTGTTTTGGTTCAAAAATTCACAATGAATGAACTTCATTCACTGTGGATGTTGTAGCAATGTGGGTAAACCTCGTGATAAGACATATTTAGTCATAATAGTTTTCAGATGAATGTCTAATGAAGGAAGTAAGCAGGCTGGAAATGTTAAAAAGAAAAAAATCATGCGTGTTTTGGTTATTTTTTACACGAGGAGTGTGGTGTGGAGATGTTTATTGACTTTTTTTCTATGAGATGTGGCAGCTAGTGAACAGGGGCTTGATTGAGGGTGTACAATCAAGACAGAGCAGAGTACCCAGATCAGATCAATACTGTGCAGATGAGGGAGTCTCGTGGGAAGAAGCTGGGTTTGTTGCCATCTGGGCTCCCTAAAAAGATCCACTTTAACACAAGTTTAATCATTTGATCCCCACAGAAGGCACACAATGAAATTAAGAGTATCTGCACAGGCTCAATTCATGCTTCACATGATGATGGTGTTTTGTTGATTTAGACTGAAAAGCATGATGTAACAGGGAAGTACTGCAGTGCTCTGAAGGTCTCCTCACAAAACACAACTTGATATCACTCCCATATTGGTGTGAGTGCTCTCAGAGTAATTCGAGGGCTTGCTTGGCTCGTCATATGATGCCTCTCCAGCTATTACAGTACATTAGAAGGAAAGCTTGCAACCAGACTGTGGAGCTCATCTCCAGGATGTTTGTACTTCTGTGCTGCTGCTAATGTAGGAATGACAGGTGCTCTCCTCTTCTCAGGTGGTGCTGGTGGAGAAAAACAGCGAATGTGTAGTTAGTTAGCGTGTGTTTGGGAGCTGGAGGAAGACGCACGGGTGTCCTGGACGGGTGGTCCAGGAGACATTTGCTGTCCCGTCTCAGGTTCCAAAAAGAGCATTCTGTTCCTGGCCCTGCAGAAAAACTGTGCATCGTTGTGTATCTGAATCTAGATCTTTGTCTCTGTTCATGTCACAAACTGAAAGCATTTTCTTTTCTTTTTCTTTTTTTTTTTCCACACAAGCACATTTCATAATCCTCTATTTTTTTTACACCAAAAATAACACAGACAACCAAATTTTAACTTGACTGGTTACAGTTCCCTCTAACTCATTATGATGTACATTTCTGCAAAAATGAAAAAGACGTGTACTGGGCAAGAAGTATTAAAAAAACATGGATGATTACTCGTTGGATGCAAAACGAGGCCCAAATGTACAAGAACTGGCAGCTGGTGGTCCAAAACCAGAAAAAGAACCAGAACACCCAAAAAATGAGATGAAAAAAAAGAAAGAAACTAAAGCAAAGAAAGGAGGAGGTAAGGAGGGAACTGTGAACTAACCGAACACGTGTAAAACTAAGCTGAGAAGTAAAGAAATCAATGAAAAACTGCATAGAAAACAAACACGGACCCACAATGCAAGTGAACCTTTCGGAACAAAACAGGCGATATAAAGAATAATCAAAAATGTAACAGCAACACAATTAAAATGATCATAAATGAACTCAGCACAGCTTCTATTTTTTCATCTTTTTTCCACGTTGACTGTCTTTGAAATCATCAAGCATTTTACAACATCTTTTTTTAACATGTCTTTCAATATTTTTGTTCCTTTTCTGTTTAATAATTTATATCACTCATAAATCCCCTTATTAAATGTGGTACCGGTGGGTTAAGCCCCCTTTAAATAGCCAACAGAAGGTTTAATCTCCTATTAAAGTGGGTGGTTGAGGCATTCTTCCTCTGAGTGCAGCTGATATAAGTGGTCTTCATGTTAGCACAAAGAAACTATTTCTGTGTTTGATTTTTTTGGGTGGAACAAGTTCTGATTGTATTCACAAACTACAGAGAGCATGCTGTAAATTTGATCTAGCTACTTTGGCCTTCATCATGGATTTTCTTTCTTTCTCTTTGTGTGTTTCACTGTTTCTCTCACCCTCTTTTCTCCCTGTCTTTGATTCATGCATTATTTATCTCTCAGAGCAAACCAGCTTCCTCCCCCACCCACCCCAGCCCCTCATGTCCCCACTGCCCTCCTGTTCTATATAAATCACAGTCACTTTCAATTGATATGTAAGATGAAACCATCACTCCCATTTCTTAAACATATTCAAAACTAGGAGTTTAAGTTTCTCAGGCGTACTTTCTGGTTTGCCTTTTATGTTCATCATGGCATAGATTCAACAAGGTGCTGGAAATATTCCTCCGAGATTTTTGTCCATACTAACATGTCAGCATCAGTTGCTGTAGATTTGTCAGCTGTGACTCTCATTCCGGTACATCCCAGAGGTGCTCTATTGGACTGAGATCTGGTGACCTGCTGGAAGGAGCCATTAGATGATCCATACACTGTGGTCATTAAGTGATGGACATGATCAGCAACAATATTTAGGTCGGCTGTGCTGATCAAACAACACTCAGCTGGTGCTAAAGGGGTCCAAAGAGTGCCAAGAAAAAATCCCCAGACACTTAAATCACCACGAGCAGCCTGAACTGTTCGGGACAGGATGGATCCATGCCTACCGACTGAATGCTGACGCAGCTGATAGGAGAGACACCCAGTGTGGTCTTCTGCTGTTGTAGTCCATCTACTTCAATGTATTGTGCATTCAGAGATGCTTGTCTGCATACCTTGGTTGTAACGAGTAGTTGTTTGAGTTGTTTTTGCCGTTTTATGACCTCAATGCAGTCTGGCCGTTATTCTCTGACTTCTGGCATCAAAAAGGCATTTTCACCTGGAGAACCGTTGCTTGCTAGATATTTTTTCTTTTTCAGACCACCCTCTGTAAAACTTAGAGATCGTTTTGTGGGAAAATCTCAGTAAATCAACAGAAATATTCAGGCCGCTCTGACTGGCACCAACAACCAAAGTCACTTAAATCCCCTTTCTTCCTCATTCTGGTGCTCAGCTTTAACTTTAGCAGGTCGTGTCTGACCATGTCTTCGTGCTTAGATGCTTTGGGCTGCTGCCATGTGATTGGCGGATTAGACTTTTATATTTTCATAATAACTTTTAACATGGATATTAAAGTCAGTACAAGAACAGATCTGCACACATTGCAACATCATTACATAATATTTTCCAACTGTGAAGTCAAAGAGTTCATGTTGATGAATATGGCCTTTACCGTGATCAATACCTACACTGGGAGATTAGTGAGACCAGTACTTCAACTTTTATTATTTATTAATGAGCTGTTTGCATTACAAAATTTTAAAAAAGAGTTTCGCCAAAAGGAGTGTGAGAGCTAAACTACTTACTCTTAAATGAATAATCTCAATTATGCTCCCTAATGAGCTTTATTACAATTCTGGGAACCATACTGGATGAGTCACAAGTATACTTCAATGCCTTTTAACTTGTCAAATGTTGAGTCAAGTGAACCCGATTAAAAAAGAAAGCTACAATACAATTTATTTTGCTTCGGGGATTTGAAGTAAGTGAGGATATTGCACAAACATCTACTTACAGAACTCATAAACATCTCTGCCATTACTGAAGCCTGTTCTGCTGCTACAGCGCTTTAAACAAGTATTGTCACGATTTGAATCCATCATTTTTTTATTTTTTTTTGCCTCAGGTGTCTCCAGCAGTACATCACCTCTTACGCATAAAGGCAGCAGTGTTTCTGAGAAGAGCAATCCTCTCATTCCACTTTTCTCCAGATGATAAATAATTTAATATGAGTTTTAAATAGGTCACATAAAAAAAAAAAGAAGTGATTTTCATGTGATGTGATAGAGTCAGACTCACTGTGCATCGTGCGCCACATTCAGCCCACGTTGATCATAATTGGGCTGGACCCGTAATGTGCCATTGTGACTCTTTTGGCATAAATTGTAAGAAACAAATGTGTTACATTGCAGAAACGGTTCTGGTAGCTCATTGCCTAGACTGTCCTGTAATTAGAAAACAGAAAGTTCTTGTTAGTTTACAGACAATGCCTCATTTAAAAAATACACCGTGCACGGACTGTAAACAAAAATAAAAAAATAAATAAACAAAACAAAACAAAAAAACAACAGAAATTTCTACAGTAGTGAAAAAAGGTTTCTGTTAATTGCTGATGTATTACTCTGTTGTAATATATATATATATATATATATATATATATATATATATATATATATATATATCGGCAGCTGTAAAACACGAGTTAAAAAGTCCAAAAACTTATGCCCACCTTCTCTTGATCCAAGGCTGTGCACTGGGCCGGATTGGACTTTTTGCTGGGCTCATTTGCCCCCCCGCCCGTTCGACACCTCTGGGACAGACGACTCTCATTAAAGTTAACTTTTTATTTGTATGTTTGTTGGTTGGTTGTTTTTGGTTGTGCATCATCAGCGTGGATGTTGCTGCAGACATCCGTAGGTGTACATCCGTGTGACTGAAGGGACTTCTGTTTTCAGTCTGACGGATGTCTACCTTTCAGAAGTTTTTCAAAGGAGGCTCATTTAGACGGGAGGCAGTCTGGTTTTTTTAAACACTTGGTTTGTTCGACTCAACAGCAACTACCACGTAATTTAACCATTTAAAAAAGAGAAAGAAAGAGCTATTTCGTGTGTGTGTGTGTGTGTGTGTGTGTGTGTGTGAGTGCGCGCGCGCGCGCACATTGTGGGCGTGGAGAGGGAGACGGGCCCTTCCCTGAAGCCGCTGAGCGCTTCTGCCAGATGAAACGCTGTAGGAGGAAAGAAGCGCACGCAGGCGTGAGTCCGATGGGTCAATCTCAGCGAGTGGATCGCATCTGCAACTAGGGCTCACGGACTTAGTGACTTCCCGCTGCGGGTTTCACACCTGACACAGCTCACTTACTCGGACAGTTTCTTATTTATTTCCTCCTACTCTAACAGCAAAATCCAAAAGATTTGCAAAGACACACAATAATGACAACTGAGTTCAGTGCAGACTAAAGACTGCATCACTCTGCCCTGCATCCGACGGCTGACCTCCCTGGAAAGATGCAAACAAGACACAGAATGTATTGCGTGATCGTAGCAGTGTTGCTTGGAGCGGTGAGTACTCTCTGACATAATCATCGTGGGTGTTAAATATTTGCCGTCAACTTCACCTGGTTACATTTTTCCCTGTCACATCGTGCGCAAAAAGCATGCCAGTTGCGCATCAACATGGTCCCATTAGAAGGTGGTTAAAAGCTGGTGCGAGTGTGTGGGGGAAGTTTTGTCTCTTTCACGTGTTTTATTTTCTTTTTATTAATATTTTTCTTCCCGTCCAGCCTGTCACGCCCTTCACCTTTTGAGAGAAAACTTTCCTGAAAATCTTTACTTTTCTCTCTGTGATTTAAAGTCCCAGTCGTGTTAGATGATACTGGTATTTGTGGTGCCCACCTTCGTGTCTCTGCACCTGTCCCACCCGCAGCCCTGGCTTGACATTGTGAAGCAAGAATGGATGTATGCAGGAGCCATTCAGGTTGATACTCTATAGCCTCAGTTGTGGATCTGTAGTTCCACCCTTCTCAGTTACATGTGGCTCCACAGACAGGAGGACAATAACAATGTAACAGTGGGCTCTGTGGAGGAGATCACCAGTAAAGCCCGGGTTTGGTTTAACTTTGGTGAATTCCTCGATTTACTGAGTTTGTGAGGCAAACTTGTGATAATGGGCATACAGGAAGTTAAACATTAAGCATGATCTGTAGGGCGATTTCTAGGCGATGCACAGATTCTCACCACTGCGAAGGCCTGGAAGATGAAGCTACACAGAGGCAAAAACAAGCAGATGCAGGAGATGGAAGTAAACATAGAGGGAGGGAGACAGGGGGGAAACATGACCATGTGGGAGAGGGAAGGAAAATCCACCACCTTATGAGGATTCATGAAAACTATGCCAAACTGTCTGTTACATGGACACGGTCAGCCTGTGCTGTGAGCTCGTCAATGTCTTGGTTTTTGGAGCCGGCTGCATCACTGATACGTGACAGCTGCTCCCACTGATGGGTATACATCCTCTGCTGGCTCAGCACATGTAATATTGATAGAGTCTGAACCACCCTCCTACCCACTCCCAGCCCCCTCACTTTTCCTCTCCTCCTTTCCCCCTTACATGCTCACTTGGCTCGCTTCTTGTCTGTTTCTCTCCCTTTGCCTCTCGCTCCATGAAGTGATGATTCAGCTTTGTTTGCGAAGGCACGGGGTTGTCGTGTAACTGGCACCCAGTGGGCCAACAGCAGTTTAGGGTCCACGTCTGGATTAAAATTAAGCCCAGTTTATTGGAAGGCTGGTTTAGTGGAACTCTAATGGCTTAACAAGCGCTGACAGCAGAGGTCCAGAGGTTAAGTGCCTCCAACTTAAAATTGACTGTTGCATTAGTAAGATTGGTTGGAGCATTGAAAGTGGTGTGTCCAGATGCTTCTGTGCATTCATTTGTGTGCGTGTGCGCGTGTGTTCTTCTTACTTCTTGATTTTGCTTCAGGGAAATTGGCTGACAAAAGTTGAAGCATGCAGCCCACAAATTTCCATCTAAAAAGCAGGAAACGTGCAAGTCGAGCTGCAACTTGCTCAGTGCTCTGCATCCTTTTTCTTTTTTCTATTGCTCAAGCCGTATGCTGAACATCGCATTGCCCTCTAATTCTTCTGTTTGCACAGCCCAGCAGACATTACTGATGCACTTTAACCTCGGTTATTCATCTTTGAGGCGTCTTGGTGCTGCACACCCTCACCTGGAGCTAGAATAGGGTAAAATAAAAGTACAACAACAAAAAAAGACGCAGTTGTCAAAATGCTGGAACTTGGAGTCATTTCAAAGGTGTCAGTTTGACTTTTGGAACAGGTTTGTTCACATGTAAGGTTTGTAAATGTGTTTGCACGAATGTGAATGTTTGGTTGGGTGTGTGTGGAGTACACGAAGCGGGCAGCTCAGGGGAAGCAGCTACTGTAGAGTGATGAGCGTGTGCAGATGGGAAAGGTGAGCGTGAGGTAGAGCGTGAGGTAGAGCGTGAGGTAGAGCGTGAGCTGCGGTGAGGAAGAGAGCAAGGGCTTTGAAGTTGTGAGGAAGCTACAAAGTGAAACATTTTGGAGGCTTAAATCACCGCATGGAGAAAGTGTTGCAGGTCACACAGAGAGAATTTGGTGTTACAACAGTCAGAGGAGAATTAGGAGCTTCACTCGATGAACATAAACTGTCTTTGTTTCCCAGAGTTTGTGCACTTTCATGAAAATAATAGATGAATCAAACTAACCAGGCATTTTTTTAATGGAACATTTCAAATAAAAAGTTCCTGCATGAGGCTGAAAACATTCTTGAACATTTAGAGGATGAAAAATTAAATACCAAAGACTTGAAGTTCGATGAACCGTGACACCGTTGAGAGCAACAGCGAGTATGTGTTTGTGTAGGTCCAAAGGAAAGCGTACATGCTCACACCCATCCACACACTCATGGACATTATCTGCCAGCTGACTCAGTGGAGGTGCTCGAGGGGACATTTGATGTTTCTTGGAGCTCCTTTCTCTCGTCAGTAACATTCCACACACACCTGAACCCTCACGCCTGTCAGGCGATTGTACCTCCTTCGCAAAATGCCCCCATCAACATACCCACATCCGTCCTCTCTAAGTATATTTGCTGTATCTGACTTACATTTAGTAATAAAAACAAAAAAGTGCCTTAAAAATTGTTTTAATGTGGTCTAACAAGGCTGAGACACAATTTTCTTTACACCCTTCATCTATGAATAATGGGATAACTCATTAGACATACACTGGCTTACAGCAGACGGTCCTGATTTCATATATATCAGCTTAAAAATCATCATGTATATGCGGAAAAGGAAAACATAAAGCTTTGTTAGTATGTAACTTTGTCTTGTTTGCTTTAGAGATTAAGGTGTGCAGAAGAAAGCAAAGATTTAGCTATTAGATATAATGTCAAAGGCCATGCACACTCATAGGTCTTAAGAGTTGTAGTAAGATGTAGAGACACGTCCCGGCTCAAGCCTGAGTGTCATGCATTTATTTATGCCTGAGCAGAGACACACACAGATGTCTTCACCTGTCAGCAGCTTTGATAACTCACTCAACAGGTTATTGTTTGCAGAATGTAGATAAGACCAGCTTTATCTTTGTGAGGATGAGTTATTTTGTGTGCTCGCACTTTATAAATGCCTTCGCTTCTTAAACTTCCATGTGACCGTTTAAAAAAAAAACAAAGCAGGACCTCATTGTGACCTCGAGTTACAGATCCCGTGTGTCAAAAAATGTAAGCAGTTTAACCAGAGAATTATTTGTTTCTACAATTTATTTCTATTTGAAGCCAGACAAGGAAAAGAAAACGTAGTATTGCACAAAAGCAGAGAAAACAGAAAAAGGGACTGTGGAAAGTGGACGGTTTTGTGAGGCTTTGCCATTAATCATCTCACAACTGTTCTGATTTTTCTTCCCACTTTCCTTCGGGGTCCTCACTGGCCCCGTGACTAAACTAGTTTAGTCCTTCCAAAATAAACCTAAGCAGATGCCAGACAGTAAGAAAGATTTCCGTTTTCTAGAGCGTTGTTTATTTTTCCTTTCTTTCTAATGCTCTTTCTTGTGAAATACTGGGGCTTCTTTCCAGCATGATGGCCTTTTCAGCCAGCGGTGTGGGACTGAGTTTATATGAAGTGTGCTTGTTGCACAATATGAAACATTGCTTCGCTTGAGACAAAACATTAAACTTTATCTGTAAAATTATTTTTGTGTGTGTTTTACTGACAATCTTCAATTTGCTGCTGTTAATGGAGTTGCTGTCATTCTGCAGGTTGGGACCCTGGCCAATAAGGGAGCATGTCCATCAAACCAGTATACACACAGTGGCGAATGCTGCAAGCAGTGTCAGCCCGGCGAGGGTGTCGTCCAACCCTGTGGGGCCCAACAGACCGTCTGTGAGCCGTGCCTCGATAGTGAGTATCACACAAACAGCTGTCTAAATGTCACGAGAACACGGACACTCGTAGATTCAGGGGTTTCTGATGCAAATACACAGAAAAAAAACCCGGACGCATGCACTCAAACATTAATGAATGAGCTAGCTGTGCTGGTTACATGCCTCAGAGCAGAGCTCCACGAGCACGCCGTGTAGTCTCTGGTTCTGATCATCAGTGTTTCATCTGATAGAAGAAGATGATAAACTGATGCCCTGAAATTCACCCTCTGTCTTCTTCCTACTTGTTCGAGCTTTCCGCTGTGAGTGTGTCCCTGGAGAAAACACATGCTTCCAACAGCAGTTTATGGAGGATTGTAAATCAAATGCAAATTTCCTTCAAAGTTTGATTTAAAATCCAAAATCCTTCCGCCAAACTGTAAGACAGTGAATAATTTCGGGCTCAACAACAGCCTTCTGTAGTTTTTGCAAAGCTAGATTTTGTTATTAGGATATCAGCAGCTATAGTGAGTTAATCTTTGTTGTTTCATAGTAGTATAGCATGTGTCATATTTTAGTTTTAGCCCGTTTTTAAAGCTTATTTATTTTTTCCTGTTTTAAAATGTAAATTTAATTATATTTTTTTGTGTTTTATGATAGCAAAAGCTCTCCAGCATTGTTGTTTTTTACATTACATTTATGTTTAAATCAGTTCATCCTTAAACATAATAAATATGATTCTACAGGACATATACATGACAGTCTCTACTGCTATGTTTACCCATAGACTGTATACAAAAGATGTACGGAGCTATGACTCTGCCCACTGGTTTGTGGACTTTGTTAAAGAAGCCTTGGCTTGAGTATTTGTGTCGTTGACATCTCAGCTTTTTGAAACCAGTAGGCACATATGAAGGTTGATTTTTTTTGTCTATTTTAAACTAAATGGGACCATAAGTTACTAAATGAACATCATGCTACATTCCCATTGACTTTAAACTAAGGATTGAGACCATAAACTCATTAGCAAAGTGTTTACAGATGTCGTAAGAAGTAAGGAGTTGGGTTGATTACTGCTATGATTTGTCTTGTTTTTACAGCCTAGTAAGCCCCCCTGCTGGTCAATACAAAAAAAATCCAGGTTTAAATCAGGCTAACATTTCCACATCACACTCTTGATTTGTTTATTTGTCCATTTTTTATGAGAAAAAATGGACCCGCCACATAATCAGGCCATCATCAGAGCTATTAAGACACAGTGTTTCCGAAGCATGATGTTTTTTATTGAAGTCACAGGACTTCAAAGTCATTACGATTCATGCTCTGAGTTCTTGAATTTCAGGGCTGTCCAGCTAGCCTTTGATTTGACAATAGCATCCCTTGAATCATGTAAGTGCACCTAAAAACAGCTCCCAGCTAGATTACCCAGCAAAACAGCTCTCAACATTAGTGTGGATGAAATTAGATTATCACTCTTATGAAACCACGGTGTTGTATGCCAGACAGTAACAGACTTCTTAATGTTTTTACATTTAATTTAAAGCATTAAACTTTTTTGGATGTTTGGAAGTAAATTGGATGCCAGACATAATTGTTCTCCAGTATTCTGCCCTCCTCACGGCCTTTACCATGTAGGGAGAGAGGCTTTGTTGGGCTGAAAGGCTTTCTGAGGACAGTGATGTTGAGAGGATTCAAGAGCGGGAACAGCTCCAAATTCTGTCAGAGAAAAAAAAACTCTGTTGGAAGATGTGTAGTGCATTAGACAAGCTGTTATGTCACAGTAGATTTGGTAAGCATGAATGGTGACTGCAGAGCTCAAAAAGGTATTTAAAGTCTTCTCAGTGTGGTACAGCTCCACATTTTGGCACAGGGAAAATTTAACAGCATGAAATGTTTTGGGAAATTTAGAATCTGAGGTCATCCCGGAGCTACAGAGGACACATTTGGTCTACAGCCAGTTTTTCTTGCATGAATTCCCTAACCATCCTGCAACCAGGCCAGGAAGTAGCTGCAAACCTCCCTGAGCCAGCGGAGGATGGTAACCCATGAGCCAAGGAAACCCACACTCACAAAATGATTCAGACTTCAGGTCATGAGAGAAGTCGTGAGAACGTGGATGTAGATTATTTATTTATTTAGGATTGCGGGTCTTCTTTGAAAGATGTATGTGTTTTTCAGTGTTTAGAGTTAGTCGACAACTTAATGATATGTTGCTTTTGTGCATAAAAGCGTTTAGTTCTAGACTTCTTGTCATAAACTGTCTTCTGTTCTATTTCTATTTTTTCTTTTAAAAAAAGCTTCTGTTGTCTGCTTAAAATTATAGTTATTTGAAATGTCCCAAAGGATAATAATTATCAGTCTTATAGCGCTGGTTCAGCTCAGGCGTGAACAAACAGATGGTGACAAGATCTGCTCGAGCTCATAAACAGAGAAATGCCAAGCAGATATCTGTTCATGAGATAACGTTATAATGATGTTGTAAAACACACGCATAGATATGAAGCTGAAGTTTCTTTATTCAGCCCATTTACAGCGCGCTTATCAAATCGATGCTTTAACAAGCCAGCCTGAACATTGTCTTGTGATATGCATAAAAGCTTGGCTGGTGGCTTCTTTCTTTTTCTTTCACCTGCTTCAGAACCACAAATTTAGTTGCAAAGGCTACAAAACAAAATAAAAAGACTGTCTGTTGTTAGTTTGTTTGATTAATTACTTCGTGAGATTAACATGAATGAGCGTTAGTGACCTTTCCCAAGGGCCGGACACATTTTAGACAAGTTTCTTATTGTAAAAATATGTCATTTATCATCGCTGTGATGTTTCCCCATGATGGCATCCAAGTCAGATCACAGCGCAGGCCGTGCTGTATTATTAGACTGGGGGAAGTTTTTGTGCATTCACATGCTCGTTGGATGGTCCCATGTTTCAGTTTTGGTTTTGTTCATGTGCTTTTGAGTCATGGTGTAGGAACAACCTTGACACTAAGAAGGAGATATGTGGCATTTTACTTATCAGAACATGTGAACCACACGCTGGAAGCTGTTTCCAGTTTAGTGTTAATAATTAATGGTTTTTTATTCAGGCTTACTACAAAAGAATTACAGTTATAATCAAAAGAAAGCATGCCCTCGTTGAACTCTAAGGGTTTACATATTGGGACATAATAAAAACATGTGTCTTAAAATAAGGTAAGTATAACGTTAGGTGAATGACAAAAGGTGACATATTACACCACATGTTTACTTTTGTTTGATAAAAACTTAGCCGAAATGCAAACGCACCATGGGGAAAAGTAATAACACGCTAACTGCTTCCATACGGATTAAGAGGGGAAGTAGCAGTCAGATGCTGATAATCAAAGACCCTTGATTAACTCATGATCAGCAATTGTGATCACCTCTAAAAAAGCAGACATTCTGGCAGTTTCTGCTTTGGAGCATTCAGGTGTTTGTAAATGCAACGCCACAATCCTGCAAGGAGTGGAAGTCCAAAGCAATCACAAGGAGGTGTTTGGTGAAACACCCTTTGTGTGACTGCTTTCCTCAGCAACCTACAGGAACCACTTTTCATCCAGTTAGAAATACACATTTTTTACTCATGACTGGTGGTATACACCACTCTGAATCCAGTCATTAGTTATTATTAATCTATGGCTCTCTTCCTAGAGCCTCTTTTGATCTGTCTCCTTCTCCTCCCCACCACCTGATCATGGCAGATGGCTCCCACTGCCTGATCCTGATTCTGCCGGGGATTTCTTCCTGTTAAAAGGGAGTTTTTCCTTCCCACTGTCACCGCTTGTTGGGATTTTCTCTGTATTATTTTAGGATCTCTACAATAATAATAATAATAAAGACTTTAAGGCAACAGTTGTTGTGATTTGGTTCCAAATAAGTAAAATTGAATTTAAATTTAAATTGAATTTAATTGAATTGGTATGATGTCCTGTGTGCCGCTCAACTCTTACATGAGGAACCATAATATGTTACAGTTTTGCTTTCTCTGAGAGTCTCAAAACAAAAGCATCGCATTTCCTTCCACCCACCATGTGTCCTTCCATGTGCTGGTTCAGGCATATCGCCTACTTTTAATAGAATCAGATTGCACACCAATCTGTTTATAGGACACAGACTTCCTAGGCTTCATTTAGTGCAGATAGTTAACAGGATCCTGGCAGAAGTGCTAAAAAAGATAGCTAGCCAAAGCCCTTGAGGAGTTTGGCTGAATGAGCAGATAAGTGGAGATGAAACAGAACAAGTACAGCTGTACGTGGAAGTGGAATAGAAACAAGGCAAACTTCTCAGTAAATGGTTCACACACACTCACGTACAAACATGTCCAGGAAAATTCCCACACACTCACACAGACTAACACACATTCGGAGCCGTAGAGAATAAAGTCAGGACTCCTTTTATGGGTGTTGAAAACAAAGCGAAGGATTCAGTTTTAAACAAGTAGTAAAAGTTATGATACGCCGAACCACGAAGAGGCCGTCAGTACTCCCCCTCCCTCCAGCACCATAACCAACCCCCACTCCCCCAGCTCTTCTCTCCATGCTACAGCCTAGTGTTATTAATGTATTGACTTGCATTATTGATGCATGGCATTATGATAATGGCTCTGAGAGCACTCATGGGGAAGGGGGAGTGAGGGTAGTCCAAGAGTGGGGAGGGTGTAGTGGGACATAATAGGGGCAAGGGGGGAGTGTGATGGTGGCGGTAGGGTTTCAGTACACGACTGCAACAGGCCCACATAAAGAGGGAGGACAATAGTCCACCTCTGAAGACAGAATTAAACAAAAAATGTGAAGGACCCACATTTGACACCATCAATTTAAGGCACAACTGCACACACAGATTCATCGGGTTCTCAAATGACACGACCTTCTTTTCTTCTCTCCATCCGTCCGTGTCTGTCTGTCTCTCCCTATCTCTGCTGTAATCTCTGCATCATCAGAGCATTCGCCGAGGTTGGTGGGCCAGTGACGCAGACCAAAAAAACTTGATACGCTATCAGACACTGAACAGCAGAGGGTCATGGCAGACTGCATACCAAAAGCCTTCTGTCTCCTACAAGAGACTAGTTTATTTCAGTTTGCTTTAAAGATGGGAAAACAAGAAAAAAATCTACAGTAAACTGCACACATTTCACCACCTTGCTCACAAAGCAGGTAGTTGAGGACATAACCCTCAGAGTTAAAGCACTTGTTTTCTTTTGCTTTATCTTAAAATATGTCTTTATCGAAGCAGTTCACTTCCATCTTATTTACCATTATCATAGATACTCATTGGTGCTGTTAGTCTACAGATTAGCAACCTGATCTTTATATTTGCTTTATGCAGTTTATAAAAAAAATGGTACAATGCTTTTCCACAGTTTCCACAAAAAAGTATTTATTTTGTTGAACTTGTTTGATATTTTTGCATTAGCCAAGGACAAACTGCAACTCTGCAAGAGTCAGAAACTGGAAATAAAAAAAACAACAACAACAACACATTTTTGGCAGAATTTATGAAGTTAGATTCTGCCAAGATAAATTCACCAGTCTCTAATACACACATACACACACGAGCTGCTCTTACAAATGGGTCTGTTGCATAATTTAGTGGGTTTCCCAGTTCTCTATCTAGCCGAAATACAATTCCATAAAACATGCAATATTGATTGTGTCCTTTGCATCTATATCTGTCCTGGAAGTTTTGCACATATACTGCACTACATATCATTTACAAAACATTTCAAGTAACGATGATAATTTTCTAGAAACATCCTTTTATGAAATACTGTTAAAGTCCTTTCTTGTTCCTAGTGACCTCTTTGCATTTATATGCCCACCAGGAAAAATAACCTTATAGCTTAATTCCCTTGTCCCAACTTGATTTTTGGAAGACTGAATCCTACAGTGGCCCCAAGAGGTCAAACGTACTGAAATCTAAGAAAAAGGAAAAAAAACAAAACGCTAAAACACACAACAAAAACAACAACAAATAAACAGAAGCTGACACAAGACAACAAAAGTGATTCGGGGGAGACGTTAACGTGACAGAACAGCAGTGGAAGTGACAAAAACCAAAATGTGCGAAGGATTTCACTAAGATGTGCTTGTTGTGAAGGAAAAAACATTTTTCTACGTCTGGGTTGTTTTATTCAACTTGTTTTTTTTTCTGCATCCACTGTGTTTTGTGTGCTTTGTAATCACTCTCCCCAAGATGACAATCTCACTCATTAAAATTAATAAAAAAAATTAAATATATTTAGAAAGCTAAATGAAATATTATATTTTAAATATTAAATATAAAAATAAAGACTTGAAACCTGCTCATTAAAAACAAATCACAGTACAGTTATTTGAATAATGCCGAATATTAATTCATTTAAACTAAAGTGTGTAGCTAATGTTGACAGCTTAATAAGGGTGCAATAACATCACTGGAGCGGTTGCAGATGCTGGAAAATAAGATGTACACACTCTTGACTTATTTGGCTAAGTGGTATCACTAACAATGGGTAAATACAATAAAATTAATCACAACAGCAGTTGCCTCAATAAACTTTAGGTAATGACCTAAAGTCATACTGTAGGTCCCTAATGGCTTTAGGTACTGGTTAATGAGCCTGACTGCCATTCAGCTATTTGCAGAGGCCAACTGAATGGGCTGTGGAAATGTTCAAAAAGAGTGTGTAGTTTCTTATAGCAAAGGCTTTGTCAGAATGTTATCTGTATTTATCTTTCTGTTAAATGAACAGCTTTCATGTCAGTTTTCTTCTCTCTTTCTTCAGGTGAAACCTTCTCAGAAAGCACAAGCCACACAGAGGAATGTCAGCCCTGCACGCAGTGCTCAGGTCTATTGCGCATGCATACTCCCTGCACTGACTCCGCCGACGCCATTTGCACGTGCAACTATGGTTTCTACCTGGATGAAATCTCGCAGAATTGTCTACCCTGCACTAAGTGTCCTGAAGGTCAGGGAATGCTGTACAGCTGTGAAGATGACCGTGACACAAAGTGTGAGAATTGCACTGGGGACACCTACTCGGACCAGGAAAGCTTTTGGGAGCCTTGTATTCCTTGCAGTACCTGTGATGAGGTGGAGGAGTTAGAGTCGTGCACCCCTTTCGGCGATACGGTTTGCCAAGGTAGGACATATTAAGTAGCTCATATTGTCAACATGAAGTCTAATGGGTCAAATGGCACATGTATATACAGTTAAAAAAAAGTTTCATGATGTATTTTAAAGCAAACAATCTAAACCAAACAAGCTTCTTGGCATAACGCCCTGATTGTGTACTCGGACTAGTTCTTTATTTAAGTGTTACTTTCTCAACAAGCTGTAAGTGTGGAATTCACGTTCCATGTAAAGTCAGACACCTGAGCACCACACTCTCATTATGTTTAGACAATATAAGTCTAAACCCAGTACCTCTTAGCTTTTCCATTCATCAAATATCTATTCAGCAATCAAATAGTGTAAACTCAATGCATTAGGCACGCAAACTGAGCATCAGAATGGGGAAGAAAGTGACTTTGTGGTTGTTGGTCAGAGTATTTCAGAAACTGGGGTCTATTGGGATTTTCCTACACAATTATAAATATCTGGAGTTTACAGAAAATGGTCTGAGAAAATATCCAGCGAACATCAGTTATCTGGGTAAAATGTCTTGTTGATATCAAAGGTCAGAGAATGGAGAATGGTCAGACTGCTTGGAGCTGATAGAAATCAACAGTAATTCAAACAGCCACTTGAAAAAAACCAAGGTATACAGAAGAGCATCTCTGGACCCACAACGTTTAAAATTTGAAGCAGATGTGTTACAGCAGCAGAAGACTGCACCGGATGTAACTGTTGTCAGTGAAGAACAGGAAACTGAGGCTACAATTCACACAGACTCACCAAAGCTTGTGATGCTATCATGTCAATATGGACCAAACTCTCAGAAGAGTGTTTACAGCACTTTGCTGATTTTGTATTCTTGTGATGTGATAAGACCATTCATATAGTTATTTGTCAGCTATCTAATAAATGGCTTTGTGAGGTGACCTGATCTAAATACCAACCAAGTTTCAGCTTCTGTGCCGAGTAAGGATGAGTGATGAAGTGTGTCGCTCAGGGTCACAACGATCTGAATGAAACTACGTGAGCACAAATTCGCTGTCCGACACTGAAAGAAATGTACAACACACTTGACATCCACTCTGTCAGCCTCATAATCAGATCATCTAAGTTCGACACTATACACATTGTTGGCCCATCGACCTAAATGCCACACTGAAGCTTGTCTCATTGTCTTCAGCGACTCATCCCAAGAGAGAAACAAAGACCACACTCTATGTTGAGGGTTTAGAAGAAGGTCATTTCTCTAAACAGGGCTCTGAATTTCTTTTATACCATTGCACCCTGTGGGTATCACACTCCAAATCAGGAATTCTGTATGACTGGAGTCACTGCTCATTCCAATGATCTGATGCCTCAAAGATTAAATCAACGCTTTTGTGAGGTGACAATAAAAGGAGTCTGTTGATCAGCCAAGCAGTCTGTTGGGAAAGTGGTTTGAAGGATGTTGTTATCACAGTGGCGAACACAGAGCCAGTCTGAGGCTAAAGGGACCCTTTTGTACGTCCTCCCATGGCACTCTTTGGCCTAGGAGGGCTTTTGGTTTAGCCCATGGGGCCAAATAAAAGAAGAGCCAATAATGAGTGAGAAACTAATGTCGAATGTGCTTGGTATAATTATAACAGGACATAATTTTTCCTGTTTATTCAAAGAAGGCACAGTTTCTCTTGAGTGTTCCTGTGTCCCACTGCAGTATTTGGGCGATTTTAGCATTAATCAGAAATTGTTGCTGCACTAATTTGTTTAGGCTGGACCAACACTGAGTTAGACAACAAATTTTAGATTTGGATTACTAGTTCTGTAAATTAAAATTAAAATGTGTGTAAGGAGACACAAAGAGTATATCAGTAGAATACCCATTCTTAAATTCAACCCCAATCCCAAAGAAGCTGGAATGATATTTTAATGTAAATATAACAAGAATGCAATGATGCCAAAACTCATAAATTACTCAGAAAACATATGTTTGAAATGAGTAAATGTACCATTCAACACTCTGAGGTTGAAGTTGCTATATATGCTAAACCTAAATCTAATCCTACTTTTGGGAGAGCTGCACCAACCATTGCTAGCAAATAGTGCCTTGCAATATCAAACTAAAACAAATACCTGAATCCCAAATATCCACTGAAACTATCTAAAATATAACACTAAATGTGATTCAGAATATTTTTGCTTTTGAATTCTTATCTATTTTTTTGGTGTAGGACTTATATACATCAAACTGCCAAGAAATCCAAATAACTCCACTGTTATAATGAAAACCGGTATGTAGTTTAAAGTCTGCACTTTCAACAAAAGTTGAAACTCGGGCTGTGTCTAGCTGCTAGGTCATCTTAAACCGGTCATGTGATATGTTGGTGTGTCTGTTCACTCCAGGGGGTAAAGAAGAAATAAGGCTGTTGTGTGGGGCGATCGTGGCTCAAGAGTTGGGAGTTCGCCTTGTAATCGGAATTTTGCCGGTTTGAGCCCCGTCTTGGACAGTCTCGGTCAGTCTCGGTCAGTCTTGTGTCCTTGGGCAAGACACTTCACCTGTTGCCTACTGGTGGTGGTCAGAGGGTGGCAGCCAGTGTCCAGCAGCCTCTGTCAGTGCGCCCCAGTGGCTGTGGCTACAATGTAGCTTGCCATCACCATTGTGTGAATGGGTGGATGACTGAATGTGTAAAGCGCTTTGGGGTCCTTAGGGCCTAGTAAAGCACTATACAAATACAGGCCATTTAATGACAGCAACACATCTCAAAAAAGTTGGGAAAGGGACAACAGAAGGCTGGAAAAGTAAGTAGTTCTGAAAAGCTGGAGGAACATTTTGCTACTAATTGGGTTAATTAGCAACAGGTCAGTGATATGACTGGGTATAAAAAGAGCAGAGGGGAGAAGCTCGCAGAATAGGACAGACTGATTTTCCTAGAGTATTTAGCAAAGAATTTCAATATTTAATCATCTACAGTGCATAATATCATAAAATGATTAGGAAAATCTGAAGAAATCTCTGTGCGCAAGGGACAATATTGAATGCTGATTAACGTTAAGCCCTAGGTGAGCACTGTGTTGAAAACAGGAAGGACTCTATCATGAAAATCAATGCATTTGCTCAAAAACACTGCCAGAAATGATCGTCTGTGACCACAGTTCACCATGTCAACCATAAATGCAGGTTAAAGCTCTTTCATACAAAGAAGAAGCCATTTGTGAACATCAGCCAGAAATGCTGCCATCTTCTTTTTCTCGACCAAAGCTCATTTGAAATAGACTGAAGTAAAGTGGAAAACTGTTCTGTGACCAGATGAATAAAAAGTTTAGTTTAACTAAAAAGCCTCTGACAGTATCGCTGATGGTATGAAGGTGCATTAGTCTCTATGGAACTGGCAGCTTTTGCTTTGGAAAGGTACAATTGATGCAGATAGATATACACCAGATTTAAAGCAATATATGCTCCCATACAAACAACGCTTTTTTCAGGGAAGACCTTGCATATTTCAGCAAATCAGTGGTAAATTCCATTAATTCCTAAAGCATGGCAAAGCAGTAGAAGAATTACCAAACATACAATAGAAACTCAAAACCATGATGATATGGATGCAGGTGTGTGGATATGAAATAAACCAATAAATAAGAAGCATTTAGTTTGGACTTTTTTTAAATTTCAAATAACCTACCCGATACTGTGAGGAGTCATGAAACTAGAATGTGTGAAAACAGAAGCAACACAGAAGACTAATCAGTCATTTGTGTCTGCCAGGCTTTAAAAGAACCAGAGAAAATACAGAGAGAGAAGTTTATTTAATAAGCAAAAGCAGACACGACATATATCGCTGTTCTCTACCAAGTGCTGCGCTGCTATTATCTCCCACTGAGGATGACGCTTTAAGGCAGCTTGAATCAGCTTGTGGTCTGAAAGCAAAGGGTGGTGTTTGGAGAGATGATTCATCCGACATCAAGATATAAGAAGCCAGAGCCCCAATACGAAAAACATCCTTTAGATAACGAACAAAGCATACATCATGATGAATGTGATTCCGGCAGAATGACTTACAGCTCACTGTGTATGGGCTTTATTGTCATATGTTGTTCCTCACTCTAACCCAATCATGTGCCTTTTATTTCGAACGTAATCTTTTTACCAAAGCAGAAGCGTTATCAGCGCATACAAATCTGTAGCAATGCCAGACGTCCACATCCATTAATGCTGCGGATTTGTGCGACACAGGCCTGAAGGGTAAAGTCAGGGAGGTGGAGGGAATGAGTGGAACACACAGACCACTAAAGACAAGTCGTAACTTGAGACGGTGGAGACGTAATTTAAATCAAGGTAGAAGGACCAGAACATCAGCTTGACTATACTGGGGGTTATTTTCCTTTATAGATAAAACTGGATCTTCTGCTTTACTCTTTGGATTATATTTTCCTTCTCTTGTGTTTAATATAGCAGGATAAATACTCAGCTGACATGTGGGGTGAAATCCAATTTCCTCCAGGTCTAGCTCCACAGGGATTAATGCTATGTTTTGTGTCTTAGGGGGAATAACTCACTCTCTTCTTCTATCTCTGATGGCTAAACATGGTAATAGTGACCAGACTTATGTCAGGGTAGACCCACAGAGTTGGAGATTTAAAGGCAAGATCCTTATCTAAAGAAGTGTGATACGACTTCCACTCTTTTGCAGGCCAGCGAGCGATGTCAAAGGTTAAAGGGCATGAGAGCCTTGTATGTGGAGAGGGGTGGGGGTTGTGGAGTGATCAGGCAGTATAAGTTCCCCCCTGGGGGATGTGTAGGGAACAACATGATATAATTCCTCACAATCCTTTCAGGGGTCACAACAACATTGGGACAAGTAAAGTTAATTAAAACCGATGTTGATAACAATCCTGACAAGGTGACATCTACTGATGTGCATTATTGCTGTAGGAATACCAAATGCTGGCCTTCTAATCCCCAATTTCATATTAATATAATGAGAAAATGATGTTAGTACTAGATATATTTGCTTCTCTCATTTTACTCATAGCCTCTACAGCATTTTTCAGTTTAGTTACTCAAAGAAAGTGTGCAGTCGATGCGTGCATCATTCATCCAGTTAAGAAAACCACAGAAAGCTGATTCTGCCTGATTTAGATTTATCGTAACTTACAACATAACCAAAACCCCCCTTTTAACCCTACGCTGTCATTTTCCATGTAACCTGATGTGCACCTGAAATGTAACCGCACGTCTGGTCCAGGCAGCACGCTGATTGAATGGCATGGAAGGTTACAGTGTAGGTTACGATGTACAGTGGCTTGCAAAAGTATTCGGCCCCGTTGAACTTTTCCACCTTTTGTCACATAACAGCCACAAACATGAATCAATTTAATTGGAATTCCACATGAAAGACCAACACAAAGTGGTGTACACGTGGGAAGTGGAACGAAAATCATACATGATTCCAAACATTTTTTACAAATAAATAACTGCAAAGTGGGGTGTGCGTAATTATTCAGCCCACTGAGTCAATACTTTGTAGAACCACCTTTTGCTGCAATTACAGCTGCCAGTCTTTTAGGGTATGTCTCTACCAGCTTTGCACATCTAGAGACTGAACTTCTTGCCCATTCTTCTTTGCAAAACAGCTCCAGCTCAGTCAGATTAGATGGACAGTGTTTGTGAACAGCAGTTTTCAGATCTTGCCACAGATTCTCGATTGGATTTAGATCTGGGCTTTGACTGGGCCATTCTAACACATGGATGTGTTTTGTTTTAAACCATTCCATTGTTGCCCTGGCTTTATGTTTAGGGTCGTTGTGAACCTCTGCCACAGTCTCGAGTCTTTTGCAGACTCCAAGAGGTTTTCTTCCAAGATTGCCCTGTATTTGGTTCCATCCATCTTCCCATCAACTCTGACCAGCTTCCCTGTCCCTGCTGAAGAGAAGCACCCCCAGAGCATGATGCTGCCACCACCATATTTGACAGTGGGGATGGTGTGTTCAGAGTGATGTGCAGTGTTATTTTTCCGCCACAGCGTTTTGCATTTTGGCCAAAAAGTTCCATTTTGGTCTCATCTGACCAGAGCACCTTCTTCCACATGTTTGCTGTGTCCCCCACATGGCTTGTGGCAAACTGCAAACGGGACTTCTTATGGTTTTCTGTTAACAATGGCTTTCTTCTTGCCACTCTTCCATAAAGGCCAACTTTGTGCAGTGCACGACTAATAGTTGTCTTGTGGACAGATTCCCCCACCTGAGCTGTAGATCTCTGCAGCTCGTCCAGAGTCACCATGGGCCTCTTGGCTGCATTTCTGATGAGTGCTCTCCTTGTTCGGCCTGTGAGTTTAGGTGGACGGCCTTGTCTTGGTAGGTTTACAGTTGTTCCGTACTCCTTCCATTTCTGAATGATCACTTGAACAGTGCTCCGTGGGATGTTCAAGGCTTGGGAAATCTTTTTGTAGCCTAAACCTGCTTTAAATTTCTCAATAACTTTATACCCTGCCCTGTCTGGTGTGTTCTTTGGACTTCATGGTGTTGTTGCTCCCAATATTCTCTTAGACAACCTCTGAGGCCGTCACAGGGCAGTTGTGGAGCTGTTTTACAAAGAAGAATGGGCAAGGATTTCAGTCTCTAGATGTGCAAAGCTGGTAGAGACATAGCCTAAAAGACTGGCAGCTGTAACTGCAGCAAAAGGTGGTTCTACAAAGTATTGACTCAGGGGGCTGAATAATTACACACACCCCACTTTGCAGTTATTTATTTGTAAAAAATGTTTGGAATCATGTATGATTTTCGTTCCACTTCCCACGTGTACACTACTTTGTATTGGTCTTTCATGTGGAATTCCAATAAAATTGATTCATGTTTATGGCTGTTATGTGACAAAAGGTGGAAAAGTTCAAGGGGGCCGAATACTTTTGCAAGCCAGTGTATATTTCAGTCTAAATCAAACTTAAGGTTCCCTCTGCAGTTCAGAGGTGGTCTTTCCCTTTTCACACAAATGCTTCCCTTGACTCCATGCTCAGACCAGCGTTCCTCCCTATCCAGGATATGTACTCATCACTTAAAGACTGTGGCCTGCAGGTTTAAATAGACTGTGGAGTCCAGGCCTAATGAGGAAGCTCTTTTGTGTCGTGGCAGCTGCTTAGCCAGAGGTTGTTTGGTTTCCTTGATGTATAATTCACAGCAATCCTCCTGCCACTTAACCGCATACAGTATATTACTGTGTTTGTGTTGGGGGACCCGATCCTTGGTGTAGCATGTGTTTTCAGAAAATTGGTCTCTTTACGACACATAAGGGCTCGCTAAAGGTTTTCACTTAAGAATCCGTGGTCCTGTCCTTAGGCAGTGGTAACCATACATACATACATTTGTTGCCTAAATCCCTCCATGGGACCAAGGATAAAATCTCTTTCTGAAGCGTCAGAGTCCTGAACTTTGTACAGCCAACATCCCTTTATTGTAGCACTTAATACACTAATCCGAGCAGCTTATCTTCGTCACGGCAAGTTAGTGCTCTACAAGGAGACAGGGCTTGTATGGTTGGCTTCGGTTACCTGAGATGCAGTGGTTTGCTTTGCTGAGCACTGGTTTGGTTTGGGAATGGAGATGCAGGGCTGGTTCTTGTGAGGCCCATCAAGCTCAGAGAAAGATGATTTCAAAATGCATTATGAGTAGGATAATGCAGCCACGTTAACACAACTTTGCAAGGCCTCTTTCGACCTTGGTTAAAGCTGTATGATTGAGCAATGATTGAGCAGGATAAAGTACTCACTGCCTGTTCTTATCATCTTGAGGTTTTGGCTAAAAGCCCTCAAAGTGGTGGAAGACAGAGGTTTTGCTCCATGACCCTGTTCTTCCTTGAGATCGTACTCAGGGCTGACGGGACATGCTGTATCTATCAACCAGAGCCTCGAATTCTTGCTCTGTGGCAGCGAGGGCAAAAAGTTTTGGCACACACACACACACACACACACGCACAGATCTGGCAATAATCCAACAGGCACATCAATCACCCTTCTCAAGGTCAATGCCCTATCTAGAGCTGCGTCTTTTTTTCTTTTTTTTGGCGTGTTACCCATGCTCCACCTGTTAATCAAGGTTCTTCAGTAATAACTTGTTAGCTTTCCTGTAATCTTTGTGGCAAACGAACAGAAAAGATCCCCTACCACACACGTAACCCTGATTCCCCTGCCTCCCCTCTCACATTGGCAGAGGAGTCTGTGAACTGTCAGTCAGAACATTACTCATGTGAGCTAGTAGATGGAAATGTAGAGGTTTGTTTGCTTTTTTTTAAACCCTCTTTTAAACAGGAGCTATTTTTACGAAGACACCAGAATTAACTAATAAGTTATAGACACGTATACATATGACAATGGTTTCAGTAGAGAGACACAAAAAAAGGGGGGAGGAGGGGAGAGTGATTGGTCCAAGTTCATTCGGTTATTGATAGGTTAGCAGGAGGGGAGGGGAGCAGTTTCCTTCCGGAGTTTGGTTGACCTTAACAATCGACAGGCTGCCCTCCAGAAATCAGAAAGCATAATCTACTAACAAGGACCATGCAGAGCTCTCAGGGCCACGGCAGTTCAATTCGAAGGACGAAGGAAAAGAAGCAAAAGAAGGGACGTTTCTGAATCTGCAGAGGGGGTTCTTAAATTTGAATGAATTCTCATGCGGTGCCACGGCCTATAACGGTCAAAAGCACAGTCTATAACGTTAATTTAGAATTTAATATCAACATTTTTGCAGCAATATTTTATCTTTTGTATTTCTCAATACAAATGAAAAGTCTTTTGAGCTTATAATTGATCAAACTATGATCTTTTCTGGGGTCTTTTGTTATAACTGTTTATTTTCTTATCTTGGTTCCACACAGTGGCTGAAGCGTCAGCGCTGACACACTAACATCCCGTGTATTTTTGCTTTTCAATAACGAAAATCCCCCAGACTTTTAAAATATCAAGTCTGGAGGAACACGTGCACCACTTTAATGGGTAACGATATTGAAACGGTTGACAGGCCCTTGTTTCGTTATGATTTGCTAAGCTATGATTGGATGGGATGGCACTCCTGTATGGGAGAAGTTTAGTGTTTGGTTGGCCCCATAAGGATAAAGAGCAGGCTATGAATTGGGGAAACCACGGATGACAAAATGCCATCAACATTCCCGATTTCCTGCGTCCAAGGCATCACCACATCAGTGGCTGTGAAGAATCCCCAGCCCCAGTGACTAAACAATTCACTGTCTTTGTATTGCACAGTCACTCATTGTGTTGCCAAAGCTTGGTCCCCTTCACATCCACAGGCCTGTATCTCTGTATCTCTGTATGGCTGCAGCTGACCTCCTCTCTTTAACCCCTTTGCACCCTTCTCCACACAGTATGAGCATTGTAACAATGAAGGAGATCTTAAAGTTGACTGCGTCTTTTTCTTCGCTGTCAGTGTGGGATTGACTCACTTTCCTGTCATCATTCCGGAATTTGCCCCGGAGATTCCAGGAAAAACCTTCAGAGGTGATTTGGCATGAGTGAGCAGTTCTGGTGGCAAGGGTGACCACAACACTTGCGCTTTCGCTCGTGTCGTCGTTTTGTTGCCAAAAGTTCTGCTCAGAGACTCGGGCTTTTGTCCTCATCGGGATTTATTGCATGTGTCTCTGCCAAACTGAGCCTCTCTCTCACTGATATTATCTTTAAAGCTGCCTAGGGCTGAATTATTGAATAAAGAGAGACATTAATGTAATTTTGCGGCATTGGGTCATTTGTTACATTAGAAAGAAAGAAAGAAAGTGTACTTTATTATTGTCAGTGTGAGAAAAAAAGGCAGTTTTGTCACTTTTCTACAATTTATCATTTTGAAATTCTTTACAGGTGATAAAGTCATGCAGGCTGTGACGAGCAACTGATTTTGCATAAGCACTTCAGTTAAAGTTTCACCTTTTGACGGTGTGTTTAACACATTAAAGGTTTTACTTTGACCCAGATTTTACCTGATTGTGAATTTCCCTAACTCTTCCTAAGTCTTTTGAGTGCTTGACCTTACTGTAAAGTAAAACTTGAACATAATAGCTTTTAAATGTATAACTATTAGCTATTAAAGGAAGTTGCGATGGGACTCAAACTCCAATCTTCAAATCAAAAGCTGGGAGTGTGTTACCTCCACTGCACCTGTCTCTATATCTGGATTCTCCTTCCACCGCAACCTTTTTGCCATTTTAAGAATTTTTGCATGTGTCATTTGAAATTGTAGGAAAAAAACAGACTTGTTTCTACATTAAGGGTAGTGATCAACCAGTTGAAAGCAGCTGCACAAGAGAAAATGCATCAGCATGAGATTAGTACACTGGAAAACAAATAAAGAGCTGCAGGAGAGAACGAGATGGAGAAAGCTGGCGAGAGTGGAGCACAGGAGCAGATGCTGAGAATGCGGCCTGGTCGATAAAAGCGATGGAGTTACTCCTCTGCACTCTCGGGTTTCTCTGGTTGACCTCTACGAGTGCTGATCACTTTCTGCAGCAGAACAGTCACACACACACACACACACACACGCAGAAAGACGTGCCCACACGCAGGCACTCTCTACATTCATGGGTGTGTCTAAGGCATGTGTGCAGAAGGAGTAGATGGGTTGCATACAGTAGGAAGTGAGCCAGAGGCCAAAAGACAGATTGACAAAACAAGAGTAACAGCATTCTGCAGTATTTGAAGGGCATTGCTTTGTTTGTATTTGTAACAACTATTATAAAAACAGTTGTGGTTCATTTAATGAATAATGAATAATATACAAATGTCTTTTCAGGTTTTGATGTGCAGGGATTTGTGGTTGTTATGGCTGCAGTCAGGTGGAATGCAGTTACAGAAAGGCAAACTGAGCCCCTCCTGTCTTTTGTGACTAAATCATAAGTCAGGCTTTAAAGTATACGGTGTTGAAACTGCAGCAACACCTGTTTGCACGAGTCCGCAAGCGGTTGGAATGACGAGTTCAGCTCAGGTGTGGCTGCACACACACAAACAAGCACACAGCTGCTGTGAACACAAGCTGCATGCACAGTCCTGCTGCTCTTATATAGTACTTATGTAAAGGGCACAGACCAACAGGTTCTTATTACACGCTTAATGTGCACAAGAACCTGGATTTCCTGTCACAAGTGAATCACTATCAGACAAAGCAAGCGAGACAACTCTGGTAATTTCACTAACAGCCAGATAATGCTTAACAATAAATATAATAATTGTTTTGATAATTCAAAACCGACTGAGCCTGTCATTTTGACGTCTCCGCAGCTTTCAACTTTTATAGTTTTAATGACAGGCGTGCCGCGCTCTTACCGGAGGAACCCCCCTGGTTTAAACTGTGAGACAAATAATATCCTGTATGCGATATATATACCTAGCATTTACAATAAAGATTAAAAATACACTGATAAAAGATGGGAGGGAAGACAAATAATGCCAGTGAAGCAGCTTCCCTTTGCCACCATTGCCTTATATTGAAAACAGCTTATTATTTAAAGCTTTGTGCAGATTAAGAGTGCTGCCTGCTTACACAAGAGTGCTCATCATCCACATGAAAACTGAAAATAATAAGAATGATTAAAACAACATTAAAAAACTTCTAAATCAGGGGTGTCCAGCTCCAGGCCTCGAGGGCCGGTGTCCTGCAGGTTTTAGATATCACCCTGGGTCAACACACCTGAATCAAATCATTAGTTCATTACCAGGCCTCTGGAGAACTTCAAGACATGTTGAGGAGGTAATTTAGCCATTTGAATCAGCTGTGTTGGATCAAGGACACATCTAAAACCTGCAGGACACCGGCCCTTGAGGCCTGGAGTTGGACACCCCTGGTCTAAATGATCATAGGAGTGACTGACAGAAAAGGAATTGCCCAGTAGGAATGAGTAAAAGTGTAGCCAGATGTAATGTGGGGAAAAGACTGAAGGATAAAGAGGAACGATGGAGAGAGGACATATTTTTAGCCGGACAAAGCAGCTCTCTGTCATGGGATGGTGTCTGATTTTGTGTGAGCGTGCGCACGTGTGTGTTGGAAAGTAAAGAAAGTAGAAACAAACACGCTATGGTGGTAACGGTGGCGGTGATGGTGGTGTGTGTGTGTGTGTGTGTGTGTGTGTGTGTGTGTGTGTGTGTGTGTGTGTATTCTCTATGGTGTGGTACCTAGTATTGAAGAGGGCAGGAAGCAACATGATATCTTGTAGTGATTCACCAGAAGCCTGTTTATATGTATACTATTTCTTAGGCACTTCATCCACTCATAAAGGTATAATATATCCACCAGTTTAGCAGCAACCCACACACGTATAATATAACTGGCTCTTGTTTTGTTTTGTTTCTGTCATCCATACTTTTTCCTTTACATATCAATGAGAGCAGGATGCCAGATTTACAAAGTCTTGTTAGCTATCAGTACATATGAATGGGATAAAAAAAAAAAATGATGATACAGACTTTCCAAAAGTTATTGAACTGGATGGATGATGAGCCTCAAGTTTTTAGAGCCTCATCTGTAAATCTAGGTTTCAGCTGTCTCTGATGCTACTAGATCTCTAGTATTGTGCAACTCCCCATAAAGCCACAAAAAAGCACTATATATGCAAAGTTTCCAAGATCTTTACAGTTTGGCTTTAAATGCAACAAGCAAGATGAGTTAGTATATGGAAGCGTGAAGACCAGGGATGTTGTGGCTTTGGCAATAATACTCGAAAATGGTTTCAAGTAAGTCGTGTTAAGTGAGTTAAAGCACCGGAAACAGAAGCATGTGGCTTACTGAGCTAAGCAGGAGGCAAAACTGGCAAAGAACCAACAATAACAAGGTAACACGAAGACAAACAGGCATCTGGGCTGCTTGTAAATACCTAACATGGTTAAAAAAAAAAAACTGCACACAAAACAAATGTTTTCGCTGTGTGTCAAGTGTCAAATGAGTACGGCACTGAGAATTACATTTACAGCTCATAGGCTTCAGGTTAATGAGGCACAAGTGTCATCCTAAGACAAGTTAGTGAGAAAAAGCTGTGGCCTTAAAGGTTAATGATTAAGAATCATCGACGTAGATTTGATGTTCAGTTAATTGTTGTTACCATAAAGTGCTTCCTCAAATTTCCTTCAGCTAAAATCCCCGCAGCAGCTCAGCACATCGATCTAAGTTAGCTCTCATTAAAAATGTTTTCGCCTCATTAGTAAAAAATGGATGCCTTGCACTCAGCGGCTCTCCTGAGGTATTTAGAGCCCTCTGAAACCAACAGCCTGATTTCCTGTCCATGCTGTGAGTAACTGTAAGTAAGTGACAGGCGAGGATAGGTTTCCGCATCCGCGGCGAGGAGCGAATGTGTCTGCTAATGGTTGGAGGAATGTGGGCAGGACTGGATGGACCAACTTGCTCTTACCATCGTTAATGGCTCCCTGGGGAGAGGGGAGGGTGGAGGATGGGGTATGACCAAGTGTTGTGGGAGTGCTTGTTGTGTTTGTCAGCATAATAAGTATTTATTGTTACACTTGCTGTGGTGAAAAGAGGCAAAACAGTAAAAGTAACACAGAAATATGTGATCTGCCAAGTTACCACTTGTATCTGTAGCTATATTTAAACTTTGCAAACCATTTTCCGGTCACATTGCTGTGCTGGGAATGTCCTAGTCCGTGGAGTATCAAACAAACTGCTACTATTTATGAAAAAACAACCTTGGTCTGGATGTGTTTGCTGCTGTTTTTCTTTTCCAAATAAAATCCTTTGATTTGATTTCATTAGAAATGAAGTTAATTCTTGAAATTCATTTATGTTGTGAGGTCACTTTTAGCGTTTCCGATTTGAGCAAAAGTGCACTGACCCGAGCTGCAGCACAGTTAAATCTGTTTAAATCAATAATTTAATTTCAAGAATGAATAGGTGAGTTTGTGTCATGCGTTGCTGCTTGACAAACTCAGAGTTTAAATCTCACTCTGCATTTCCTCTCAGTTTTTATAGAGGAAGCAGAAAGTTGTATTTCTATTTTTGGAAATAAGAAGTGCCCTATCTTGTGTTAGCAGACCGCAGATGTGTTTACCAGTCCTTCTACTGAGATATAATTTACAATTACTGTTACACAATGCTCAGAAGACCTTGTGTAACAGCTCTCAGTCTATAAATGGGGTAGTTTCGTATTAGTACACATTTAAATAAGTAATTGCTGTCACGGTCTGGCTGGGGCAGACCGTATGTGTTGCAGAGGAGGACTCAAACGCAGACCAAAACGTAGTGTGGATAAACAAAACAAGCCGTTTATTGAGGCTAGCAACGAGGGTAAAAATAATCGGGCATCGGTGAAAACTAAACAATAACCTAAACTGGGTGAACTAATAACAAAACATGAAAAACCTTAACCATAGTGAACTGACATGGGTACCTGGAGATGAGACATGGATGAGCAGACGACCTGACAACAAATGACTGAAAGCACACGGACTAAATACACACAGGATGATGAGGGAAGTGGGAACACATGGGGAAACAGCTGGCACACATGAACATAATGACGTCACAGTGGGAGAGTAAAACTGAACATGATGAACACAGAACACCAGACCTCTTCACAATAAAACAGGAAACATAATGAGACATAGACATGACAACCCGAACTTGACAACGTAAGACACAGACATGAAACGCATGAAGAGCAGGGGAGACTTAACATGGGTTGGAAACACAAGGGGAAACTAATAAGCAAATGAACATAGGAGGCCTAATGAGCTTAACATACTACAAACATGAAGATGAACTAAAACTCAAAACACTGGGTCCTAAGACCCAGGATCGTGACAATTGCCCCGTAAACCTAATAACTGGTTGTGCACACCTTGGCAGTGAGAAGTTCAATCGAGCATTTGTGATGACTGACCATGAGTCTTTCACATCACTGTGGAGGATTTTTGGCCCACTCTACTTTGGAGAATTGTTTTAATCTGAGGGTTTTCCAGCATTAATGGGCTGTTTAATGTCATGCCAGATCATCTCAACGGGATTTAAGGCCAGACTTTGACCACGTCACTCCAAAACCTTCATTTTGTTTTTGAGCTACTCTGAGGTAAACCTGCTGATGTTTCTTGGATCATTGTGCTGCTGCATAACCCGAGTGAGCTTGAGTTTCAGGGAATAAACTGATGGCTGGACATTCTCATCCAGGATGTTTTGGTAGAGAGCAGAATTCATCGTTAGAGCAAGTCATGCAGGTCCTGAAGCAAAAAAGTAGCCTCAGTCCATCAGACTACCACCACCATGTTTGACTGTTGCTCTGATGTTCTTTTTATTAAATGCTATGTTAGTTTTATACCAGATGTAACAGGGATCAAGTCTTCTAAAATGTTCAACTTTTGTTTCATTCACAGAATATTTTTCCAAAGGTTTGGGGATCATTGAAATAGTTTTTAGGCAAATGTGAGAAAAGCTTTTGTGTCCTTTTTGGTCAGCAGTAGTTTCCTCTTTGGAGCTCTCCCATGGATGCCATTTTTGCCTCTTTCTTAATAATAATGTATACTTTATTGATCCCCGTGGGGAAATTACTCTCTCTGCATTTGACCCATTCATTCAGTGAAGCAGTCGGCAGCCAATAAGGAGGCACACTGGGAGCAGTGTGTAGGGACGATACCTTGCTCAAGGGTACCTCGGGGTAGCCGTTCAGTGGATTTGAACCCCTGACCTTCCAATCATGGGGTCACCAGTCTACCTACTGAGCTATCCCTGCCCTTATTGTTGAATCATGAACTCTGACCTTAACTGAGGCAAGTGAGGCCTGCAGTTCTGTTGTTCAGGGTTTATTTGTGACCTCCTGAATGCGTCTTGGTAGGCCGGTCTCTCCTGGGAAGGTTCACCAGTTTTTTAACTTTTCTACATTTGTGTATAACGGCTCTCACTGTTGTTCACTGGAGTCCCAAAGCCTTAGAAATGTCTTCGTAACTCTTTCTGACTGATAGATGTCAATGACTTTGTTTCTTAACTAATCTTGAGTTTAGATTTATTGAATCAACAGGTCTGGTAGTAATCAGTGCTGTTTGTGGCTTAACCCAGCTTTCCAAAAGCTCTGGTCATCACAGATAAAATCATTATTTAAAAAAAATACATTTTATATTTACTTGGGTTATCTTTGTCAGATATAAAATCAAATATTAAATCCAATATAAAATTTGTATGATGATCTGACAAATGTGACAAATATGAAATAGAAACCTAAGACATGAGGAAGTGATGAAAATATTCCATGACACTGAAAGAAGGACAGAAGAGGGAAAAACTGCATTTTTTCATTATAATTTTTGAAATGAAGCATTGATATTGTGTCAGTACTGCACATGATAATGTGTAGATTATGTGTAGATTATGATATTAATTATATAATAATATGTATATAATATTATGAAGTAGATTTTTGTTCCCGTAATGGCAAGACATGCAATAAAAGTTTAGATGAATTTCAATCATAAATAAAATATATTTTTTGATATTTCTTAAGTAATTAGCTCTAGCCACAGCACAATCACAAAGCTAAAGGAAAGGAAATACTGGACTGACGTTCAGCACAGGGACGGCCTGCTGGGTATTAAAACTGCCAGCTTTCTCCTTTTTAACGGTAAATGATCCAAGTGGTCAAAAATAAATGTTTAACAAAACTGTGAATGTTTTAATTTCCTGTTGCTGTATTTGTCCTTTACAGGTCAGTCCACCACAGGGTCTCTATTTACTTTCCCCCCCACTACCAGTGATGACTTAACATATGAACCCGTACCAGAGGTCCCCACAGACAGCAGCACCACCACCACCACTAGTGGTGATTCCCAGCAGCAGTTCTACAAGGGTCTGAATGATAAACTCATCCCCATCTACTGCTCCATCCTGGCAGCTGTTGTTGTTGGATTAGTGGCCTTCATCATCTTCAAGAGGTGAGGACTAAGCAGGAAACACACTGAAAAGTAGACATATTGAGCAAAATACCATCTCAAGGTACCTGATGACCCACTGCAACTACAAGAAAAAAGCAGAGTTTCAGAAACTCAAATTTTGGCATCTGTCAATGTCATAAAGCCTAAATCATAACTAAAACCTGATGCTCATTTATGACCCTCATTCCCAAAAATATGGCACACTGGGTAAAATATAAAAACAAACAAACCCAGAATACAATGATTTACAACTCTGATCTCAAATTAGAGGTGTCACCTCTTCTTTTATAATCAGTCTGTAAATGCGTAAATGAGAGAGGAATTTTGTCCCATTCGTGTATGATACAGATTCCATCTGCTCAGTCCTGGGTTATCTTTGTTGTATTATTTTTATTCCCTTCATGAGACTCTAAGTTTTCAGTTGGTGAAAGGCTTGGACTGCAGGCAGGCCAGCTCAGCACTCAGACTCTTCTACTATGAAGTCATGCTGTTTTAATAGATGCAGTGTGCTGTTTAGCATTGTGTTTCTTAAATATGGAAGACCTTCCCTGAAAAAGACGCCATCTGGATGGGGGCATACGCTGCTCTAAAGTATTTATATGCCTTCCAGCACAGATGGTGCCTTTCCAGAATGTACGTCGCCAGTTCCACAGGCATGAATGCCGCCCTCTTACCATCAGACTTTTCTACTGATGGTCCCTCTCCTCTTTAGTCTGGAGGATGAGGCATCCATGTTTTCCAAAAAGAATTAAAGAATTAAAGAATTACAGAACAGTTTTTCACTTTCCTTCAGTCTATTTTAAACTAGCACAGAGAAGATAGCAGCATTTGTAAGTCATGTGTCTTTCTCAAATGCTTTAAAGCATTCACAATTTTACCTTTTGGAATATAAGTCTGAGTTATAAAAGACAGCTTCTCAGTCTTGAGGAGAAAAGCATCACTCAATTCACCTCAGTTACACTACTGGGTTTGGGGCGAATGAGGACTTATATGCATTGTCATCATCTGATATGTGCAGAAATGTAGAACGCACCTATTCAGGTCCTTTTTTTGGTTCGCTACATATGTGTGCTACGGTGACAACCTAACCTTAATGTACCTGGGAATAAAAGCTGATAGGAAAAATAAACGCATTAGTCTGAGTGTGCAGTTAGGTATGAGCTACAGAAATATTTGGAAAAATCATATCTGATTAAATTTGCCCTCATCTACTTTAAAACAGTGCTTGGTAGGGATGGGTACCGGTATCCGGTGCCATTATAGCACCGGTTCTGACATAAATGGTAGTAACCAGACCGAAAAGCAGCGCACATTTCGGTGCTTTATTTTCCTGAAATGTCATACACTTTGGATTCCAGCCAATCATTTTACCTTTGCAAGCGTAGCAGGCGGGCCCAGGTACGTACGTTCTTTTAGAGCAGAGCTACAGATTAAAAACGCCCAAGGCGAAGCGGTCAAAAGTCTGGCTGTACTTCACAGCAAAAGAAAGTGGGAAACAGCTAAACATGAGAGGTTTTTGGACAAGGTTTGTGTTCTTCATTCTTTAAGCACCGGTTTGAGCACCGGCACCATTTCAAAAGTACCGGTTTGGTACTGGTATCGGATAAAACCTAAACGATACCCATCCCTAGTGCTTGGAAGCTATGGCCACTTGGATTAGATTATCTTCTATTTCAGGGTGAGCCTCAAACACACTAACAGCATTTTTGTTTTGCTTTTGTTGGACATCAACCATAAAATTTATGTTGAACGGTCAGTGTTTTGACACAACTTCCAGGAAGAGATCTAAAAGTAGCGGGAGCGTTAATGCTAGAAGCAGTTGAAAGGTGCACAGTTAGATGAAGTGGAATCGAATTTGATATGGGTTTGTAGTTTTTTGCCCCTCAGCCTACAGAATCTACTGAAAATCTCAGATGAATTTGAATCTCAGCGACCTTGACCTCAAGGTCAAGTTTCCTCAAAATCTTGTGAGAGGTTAGTGCAGAAGTCATCTGTGCTATGATGAGATCTGTTATGTTTTACTTTCATATTTACTGTAGAATAAATGGCTACATGAAAATGGTATCATTCCAAGAAATGGCTGAAAATGTTTGGGTTAAAAAAATAATATTAATAAGATTTTATTAAAAGGGTAATGAGACTGGTAAACACTATGTCCAGCGAAGACACGAATAACAATAGAAATAAAGGAGCTAAATTCCGGTAAATGAGAAAAACACCCATATTGCAGCCTTATGGAGACACACAACAACACAGTAGGCCTGCTCTAACAGTGTACGTGAAAGATACTCATACTGAACCCATACAGTTATAATCCAGCTGCAGCTCACTGATTATATGCTGTGTACGTAACATAATTTAAAAAGAGGAAACTTGTTTGTGTGTTAACAGTTCTGGTATGATGAGTCTCTGCGCTGATTCGTTCACATACAGGTGGAACAGCTGCAAGCAGAATAAGCAAGGAGCCAACAACTGCACCCCCAACCCGAACCAGACCCCGTCACCCGAGGGGGAGAAGCTACACAGTGACAGTGGCATTTCTGTGGACAGCCAGAGTCTGCAGGAGCAGCAGGGCCAGAATCAGGCACAAACAGGTTAAAACTCATCCACAGTATAACGACACAGGGGCCGCTGTCATAGCGCTGAGAAACACGATAGCCCTCATTTATCAAACTAATGTGCTTAAACTGGGTGTAAACATATGATAAGTCTGATGGACAGCAAACCAGAAATTTGGGTTTCAGTGCAAGTATATAAACCGTAGGCTGCACCCTAAACAGTGTCAGTGTCTTACGAAAAGAGGCCCACCCTCCCCTCTCTCAGGAAAACTTACTTACTGTAGCAAATCAGCAGGAGAGGATTACAACAGCGATGAAGCCTTCAGACCTTCAGTGTTGTTTTAGCAGATCAGGTCCTGAAAAGCCTGTTTATATTTGGAAAAACACAATTAGAAGTAGATTTGATATCTTAAAGTGTAATCTGTAGTATTGGGACCAATGCTGGATTCTTTTCTTGTAGTTCATGCAAAGCAGTTACTTAAAATGTTAATGTTCACTTCTTGTAAGGCGCACCCATAGCCTGCACAGGCTTATTCAGTTTAGAAGCAGGTCTCTCTTGTAAATGAGACATTGAGTCTCAGTGAGATTACCTGAACAAATAAAGGTTAAATGAAAATAAAAAATAAATAGAGCTTAATTAAAAATCAGCCAAGGAAACCATGTGATCTATTTTTAAATCACATAGAGGTGAACAGCTGAAGGCATCAACTCTGTTAGTCCCATTCTCATAAGTGGAATATCTCTGAGTACATTTCTTTGACCCTGTAAACAACCATTAGACAATTGACAGAAAATTCTTTTTTTTTTTTACACTGGATTGTTTATTGAACCTTCCGACAATAAAAATGTATTATAATTACTAAATCTTGCATTTTTTGTGCATTTTTTTTCTACATTGATGATGTAGAGGTCTCAGAACCTCACAAGAACTAATGTATCAAATATGATACGTGTCGCATTACAAGGTTAAATTCGAAACAAACCTTTGCTTTCTATAGTTTGTATGCAGACTGTGCAGATTTGTCAGATTCTTCTTTAATGGGGATTAAATGAAGAAAATGCTTCTTGTTCTGAACTTATTCACCTTGCTCTTATATGTCACGGTTTTGGGACTCATCACTTGGACCTGTGCAGTAATAATTATTTCAATCAGGGATTTGACGGATGAGGATGAACTAATTATCATATGGAGTTCAAAGATCAAAATCATCAAAGCCTCACAAAACTTTCAAAATCATAAGAAATTTTACACAAAAAGCTCATAGTAAAAAAATGAAGTGATGTCAGAGTGTCATCATAATGTTTTCTGTCCTATTCAACACCATACACTATGTCAGTCTGGCTGTACAAACTGCAGTTTGGCTGCCAGTAAAGGCATGAAACCATAAATAAGTCATTTTAGTTTGGCAAGCTCTGGGAATTTTATTAATGAGGCACTCCTGAGATATTGTAGGGCAATGAATTTACTTAAACCGCAAAAGCCATCTGAAATATACAGACCGCTTTTATAAATATTAAAGAGTGAAGTCCCTTGCTGCCGGAGTTATTATTGCACAGGACAAAGTGATGAGTCCTAAAACCATGATCTGTCAGAGCAAGGTGAATAAGTTGGGAACAAGAAGCATTTTCTTCATTTAATAGCCATTAAAAGTGAATCAGAGCTTGTTGTTTGACACTGATATTGACAAAGAATGTACTGTCTGCATAAAAACTATATTTAGAAAGTAATCCGATTAGTAATGATGACTCACAGTCCTGTAGTTATTTGTGCACAGCTGCCATCGCTCTGTGGATCACATCAAGTGAATAAAATATTTTCTTTGTTCAATAAGATATTATGCTGTTATCTGTGTGCTTAAACTTAAATAAAAATGCATAATTGTGTTTGTTTTTTTCCTTTTGCAGTCGTCAACATCGATGAAGAGCCTTGTTTGCTTCTTCCCCTCCACACCAGAGAGAAAGTGGAGAAGCTGCTGTTTAGGGCTGCGGACGGAGAAGACTGCGACCACATGCACGACAGCGACTGGAGCAGCTTGGCGGCTCTTCTCGGATACGAGGAGGAGCGGATCGCGACCTTCCAGCAGGAAGAGCATCCGGTCTGTGCCCTCCTGTCTGACTGGGCGGGAAAGGACTGTGCCAGCATCGAAGCTCTGTGCACGGCGCTGCGCAAAATCAATCGTGAAGACGTCGCTCAGAGCCTGGTGCTCAGCCCAAGTGCCGCTAAAACAACAGCCACTTCTGTAGTGTGATTTTTGTTTATTTTTAAAGCTCAACAGTGATTTCACATGTTAACACCTGAACCTTAAAATATTCCTCTGTGGCCTCCTATTCCTCTACGCTATATTCACTTATGAAGCTACCAATCACAGTGATGATCCAGTGCTGTGAATCCAGAAAAATCATGTCAAATTAAGGGATAATACAGGGAATCAGACAAACACTGACAGATAGATATCGCTATGTGAAACCAAATCTGCATTTATCCACAAAATATACAGCAAATTTGCAAAGAAAGAAGCTTAAAAAACAAATGTCTGTAATTACTCCACTGGATATCTACCTGCCTGAAGTTAAGGTTTTTTTTTAAATCTTGACTCTTATTCTTTCTCCAGTTTGGTCCTCTGCATCTTTAATATTATCTTCATCCAGCCATTGCTACCCTTTCATAAGTCTGTGTTGTACTTTCCCATCTCTGCTACCAAAGATTTTCCTCAGACACTAACTCACAAGTTATATCGTTTTAATGCCATGTTTAAGTACACTGTTTAAATTTAAGTTGACAAATGGCTTGAACCTGTTACTCCTACTGGACGAGGCCTGCATACCACTGAATGTCTGGATCTTTGCAAATGTGACAACCTGAGGAAGTGATGTTTGGATACATTTCAATGAACTTGTTCTCTTTCCAAAAAAAAAGGAAGGAAAAAAAAACTTTTACCGTCCTTTTAAATATTTGTATTAGATCTAAGAGATGGAGCAGTAGCGTTTATCTCAGTGTCAGCTTCCTCTTAATCGGCTTCTGGACTCCTTTTTTCCCCCAGCAAGTGCTAACTGCCTGGACTTTGGGGCTGACTGTGGGGCCAGGTCACTGATGGAGGCAACGTGACTCCAGCCTGTGTGCTCAGACCTGTCTACCTAACAGAAACTCAGAGAGAGACTCCATGCTGACCCAGAAAAGGGAAAGACCTAGAATTCAAAACATAAGTAACAACCATGTATACAATATGTAGATATGCAGGCAAATGCACACGCCAGATATAGACATACTTGAAATAGATACCCAAATACAGTATCTAGGTTTGCATGCATGTAGTGTACATATACACACACAAACGCATACACAGTTAGCTCATGTATGCATTTACAGTCTTGTTCATAGTACAGGACACAGAAATGATCAGATCCTGCCATATATGGTATGGAACATTGTGACAAAGGGACCATATACTGTTTGTTGTCATTAATAGTAGCCAATATTAGATATCTGTGTGCCTAATTATGTTAACAATTATATGATTTGTAATTTGCGCTGTAGATAATGAAATACTACATTAACAGTAAACAGCATGCACAAAGTAGCAACTCATTGTCAGCCAGTTATCCGGTAAATAAACTGCTGTAAATGATTAGGAAGCAAAAGAAAAATGACAGGATTTTCAATTTTTTTCTCTTAATTTCTCAGGGTGTCTCATTTAACTGTGATATTACATTTATTTGATTTGTTATAGCACCCTACAACTAACAAAAACACAAAGGAGACTGTGTTTATCCAGGGCAATGATTCTCGCAACTGACAATCCTTCAAACAGACTAATAAGACAGAGAAAGAAAAAAAGAAGAGGGTGTCTAGTTTCTTCTTTGTTTGGGAACAATGACCTCCGGATAAAAGGCAAGTCAGTGGAGACACAAGTTGAAGGATGTGGGATGAATTCAGACAAGGGCAAGTGGAAAAGTTTTGGATTACTTAAATGTAAAGGGGAAACCCAGGAATCGGCAGTTGCATTAATTAGACTGTTTAATTGTATGCATTCATCTCTTCAGTGCATTATGCGCTCTCTGCATTGTGTTTTGTTCTGCCAGCTTGGTTAGGATTTATCAAAACATATTCAATTTTGTGTTTATGTTGATATTTAAAGCTTCAACTCTTTGGATTTTTTTTTCATTGGAGAATTTTTGAAGGATTAATTAGCTTGCTACATAAAATCCTCGTCCTCACCAACCTCAGTTGCTACTGAGTACAGATTGTCACTAATCGCTAGCATACTGAGCTTCATGCTGTAGTGTTACTTTAAATGAAGGTATTCTCATTACTCTGTAAGGGTTGTTGTATTTAATTCTCAAATAACAACTGTACATGGTATTATATTTCTGTTTTTGTCCTATAGATTGTAGCACTTAAATGTGTAATCATGTATTTACATTTTGCATCACAAATGCCTTTCCAGGCGGCTAATGTGATTTTTGCTTTTAGCTATACTGTATTTTTTTGTAACTTGTAAATATTATTTTTTATTGATTTCAATTGTAAATAATTTGTCTTTTTCTACATTTTATCTTAGTTAAAGCCTGGAAGTGGCCACTGTATAATACTTGTATGTGAACAGGACTATATTACAATTCTAGGGCTGTTGACAAAAGGAACAAAAGAACAGCCATGCCTCATTAAGGCAGTTAACAAATTATTCAGTTCTACTAACATAAAGAAAAAGACTAAATTCAATCTACATTTCATATAGTTCAGGATTAAACAGATTCTAATGCTCCAGTTAGACACCCAGCCAAGTAACCCTTAGGTTAAAGCATAATTAAAATAATAAGCTGCAATATCATTCAAAAGATTAGATTTTAGGGACACTAAAGAAACAATACTAAAACGAAACAATGATATAACATTTTTATCCCCTTTCTTGCTAAGAATTAGATGCCATGAGCGATACAATGGGTGTTACTATATGGAATGTAATAAATGAAGCTACAAAGACAGGAACAAGTATTGCCTCTGGGAAAACCTAAAAATAACTAGATTCATTGTTGCAGGAGGTTGTGCACCATACCGCTTCAGCTATTATCTTTAGACAGAACTAGACCAGTCAAGCCAAGCTCCTTCAATTTCTATCACACATTTAAAAACAAACTTTTCGTGTTTTCAATTCAATGGAAATAGAAAGAGAGAAATGCAAAACAAGCTAGCGGTTCCAGTTCATGCTAAGCCACTGGTTCTTAGACTGGCAGCCAAAGTATCCACCACATACAGTGAACACATTAAAATGCAACAAATACAAAGTCAAACAATGTCACATGATATACAATATAGTTGTACACATACCTACAAAAGGAAAAAAAAACATCAGTGGCGGGAAAACGTCCACGTCTGCGTCTACACATTCCTATTGATGGTTTTAAATTTTACATAAGCTGCATGTTTGTTTGTTTAACTTTAGGCCTTTCTGCAAATTGAACAAAATGTAGTTGAAATACTGTCTAGAAAAATAAACATGGCTAATGGTAATCTACGGTACTTTTCTTTGTTATTGATTAAACTTGTGAGCTAAGCTAGCTGCCTGCTAAGCTAAATCAGCTGTCTGCTAGCTGTAATAAGATGAGAGTATTTTGCCTTCCTAAAACATTTAACGGATTATTTAATTAAAAACCATTCTTCCTAAATAAGTCATTAATCGATTATATGTAATTATCAGTTATATATAATCGGTTAATAATCTGTTATATTAACCACTAACCGATAGTTGTACCAATATTCATAAATACTATTACATGTGTATATGTGATATACTATTGCACTGCATAGGTTATATATCATAAAGGCACATCTTTCAAGGGGGGAACTAGGCTGATAGAGTGATTTAAGCCTCATTTGTCTTGAATGTCTTAAAAATTTGCACCAGCTCATTTGCTAATGTGAGAGTTAAAGCTCTTTGCCTAAAACCTTACAAGCTTTCCTGACCAATAACAAAATGTTTCACACGAAACTGTCAATATAAACTTTAATCTGGTAAATTAAGTCTTTTTCTTCTTGGAAACTGCAGGAAACAGAGCACTTGAATAACTGTAGGGCCTCTTCTCTGCTTTGGTTTTATGATGCTTAAGGGGATTATTTTAGTTTAATAGTTTTGCTCAATGATATCCACCACAATAGAATGACCTTCCTTGAAAGCTCTTTCTTCATTGTACCAAAAGATGGTAAACACAATAAAATGTATGTGTGTCCTTCTATCAGAAGCTACAATTGAATATGGATGCTTTTCCCTGAATAATATTTGTTGATTCTGAGGGCTAAAAGTAACCATGAAATGAGGGTTGTGCGTAAAAGGCTTTCTTTTGAGGGTAAATCCCTGGTAATGTAGCTCATAGTGACTCATAGCAGAACCAGGACTGAGCTGTACACATCTGAAAATCACTGTTCCTTGTATACAAATACATATACTGCTCTGTACTTAATGTGAATTTGCTAAAAACCTACTGCAGACAAGCAGTAAAACCAATAATAAAGCTTTTAAAGGCACTCATCTTCTGTATTGATCCAACAACACACAAACACAAATATGCACATTAGAAATTAGATGTACTCAATTAAATAAATAATTATCTGAATATATAGGACAATTATTATTTTTTGTATTTATTTAATCATATGGGTTGATAATTTCATAAATATGCTTTTAAGTGGCATAGTCTACTTTCTATTTTTCTCTGTCTTTAAATTTGCACGAGCAAACAGTATAGTACTTTAAGCTTTTGGTAATACTTTTTAGACTTTAGTGCTCATATTTATGTATCTTAACGATTTTAGAATGGTTAGATCTTGGAAAAGCAATGTATTGTTTTGCATTTTGTCCGAAGGAGAAGGCCTGTGCATTTTTTCTCCAGTGCCACGTCCTTCTGATATGTAACTCAAGCCAAATGAGACAGACTGATTGCTGGAGGCTTTAACAGTTTCAGCACAGTGAGCAATAAGTGCTCAGAGGGGACTAAAAAGGGGGCAAACAAAGTCTACACTAGTTCCTTCATCAAACTGACAGCATGAATTATGAGGGTTGTGTGTGGTCAGTGCAGAAATGGTAACGTGGTACTATCATAATAGAAACCGTCAGCCTGTCAACACAACTGGACTTACTGGTGAGTGATACAACAGAATAATGGTGCATTAAACGACACATGCTAGCACACTGGTTCTCACTGACTTTATGCCACTATGGACTTAACTCAGTGGTAGTGTTACAAGTGTGAAAATATTGTGATAGATTAGTGTAGCTTATGGTTAAAATGAATTGTTTTTGTTGGAATTCATGCACTGTATGTGTTGGAAAACATCTATTAGATTTCTATAGACTATAACAGAACAGAACAGAACAGGCGTGATAGCTATCTGATATAATAAATAGAACAAAATGAAAAATGCAGCTAAATCTACAGTGACATGTTACTATATACACAATGATACATGGGCATATGCATCATTTCTGCACTGTATGAAAAGCTGTTTGAACACCTGGTTATGTGTAGAGATGCACAGATGTTGCAACGCCACAGGATTTTTTGAGGTAGAATTGTGAGTTGTTAAGAATAATCCTATACATCGTATATGTGACGAATTAAATCAGTTCTGAAAGTATTTGGACAACGATACAGTTGATAGTTTTGCCTCTATACACCATCACAGTGGATTTCAAATCAAACAATCAATATGCAATTGAGGCACAGACTTTCAGCTTTAACTCATTTTCAGACACACAAAAGTAAGTGAACAATAGACTGATAAGCAGTTTCATGAGATGAGGCCATTGTTGTTTCATGACAAATTAATCTGATAAAAGATCTGGACTCGATTGCAAGTGTTGAACTTGACTGCTTTCCACTAGAACTCTCACTATAGGGTCTGAAGAAATATCAGTGAAATTGAAGGAGGCCATCAATAGGCTGAAAGCCCCAAATAAACCTATGATAGAGATTAAAACTTTAATCAGAGTTAGGTCAACTTTACGAATGGACAAATCAACACCGTGGTACATTCTTAAAAAGAATGATTGCCCTGACCAACTCAGCTGGACTAATTGGTCTGGAGGACAGATGAAGCCAAGATTAACTTATATCAGAATATTTGAAAGGGAAAAGTATGGAAAAGTAAATAAACACCTTGTGATCTGACGAATATCACATCATCTGTCAAACATGCTGAGACCAATGTTATGCTATGGGCATTAGGAGCCAGGCCATTGATTGAATGTTGATTGATTATTGATGTTAAATGATTATTTCTTCAGTGGAAAGAATCTTGTGTTAATTTAGCAAAATGATACAAAACTGATCAGGCGGCACTTCTTAGACCAAAGCGTGTTGTGAAATCATTACAAACATGAATGCAGAGAGAGTCATAGAAAAGCAGCAGTGATGTATCTAATATAACATATAATAAATAACAAAGAATTTAAATGTAAAAAAAACTGCACTACTTATATTCTATGTATATTACATACATCAGAAAAGACAAACCTGCTCCCTGATATTTCCTATCCAATCAACATTGAATGTAATAGTCTTTAATCTTTGTATTTGTTCCTTCAAGTTTAATCTGTTTCTTCTTATTCAGATCACAAGGGGCATGGGCAGGTTCTGAGACATCACCCAGTATCAGTTTCTAAGTGAACCGTGGTTCAAATGGAAAACACATTGCCGTCTAACTGCTGCTAACCTCCAGTGAGTCGTTAGCAAGGAATGCTCCATGTGTGAAGAGAACCATGTGTACAAATGTGACATGTGGTGGTGAAAGGGGATAAGCATGTTGTGTTTAATATCATCAAGTACACAATCAGATGCTGAGAAAAAAATAGAAGGAAAAAGATCAAGAAGAGAAATGCCTTCCCAAACTAAGGTTGATCAGTGATATTTAGTAATGTCTGTGTCATATGTTTCTGAGCATTTAATAAACAAAAATCTATATTATGCCTGGGTAAAAAAAATCTAAATGACAAAGCTGTTTTCTATACCTTCTTCGGGGATATGTTAAAAAGATTAATCAAAAATACATGCTTATAACTGACTTACAAGAATTAGCAAACACAGAGTACTAATAATTCAATTATAAGGGAACATTAAGAAAGTAATGATTTCCACGCTATATATCTCCTTGCTGTACTGGTAACTGGGCTAATTTATAGCATGTTAATGACAGCTATATGGCTGCTCTCAGAATAACATGCTTATTTACTCTACAAATCACTTCTGGAAAAAATTGAGAATGTGGAAACAGGACTCCCTTAGGATAGGCCGGAAATGTGAGCCTCTGAAACCTTTGCAATGAAAATAAATAAAAGCATGACAAATAGTAATAGCTGAAGAACCATATGCCACATCTCAGTGGCAGTAAGATGGAAAATAGAGAAGAGAAAAAAAGATAAATTATAGTCATTTAATTTACTTTAAAACGTTATTTTCTTTTCATCGAGTTTCAGATGACGTGGCTCAAAGAGTTGGCAGTTCGTCTTATAATCGGAAGGTTGCCGGTTCGAGCCCCGGCTTGGACAGTCTCGGTCGTTGTGACCTTGGGCAAGACACTTCACCTGCCGCCTACTGCTGATGGGCAGAAGGGCCGATGGCGCGATATGGCAGCCTCGCTTCTGTCAGTCTGCCCCCGGGCAGCTGTGGCTACAACTGTAGCTTGTCTCCACCAGTGAGTGAATGAATAGTGGAATTGTAAAGCGCTTTGAGGGCCCTGAAAAGCACTTTATAAATGCAATCCATTATTAATTTCTTCTTTTAAGTAGAAAGAAAACCTTACCGGGAAAAATATGTGTTTTCCAACCACTTGATGGAAACCTTCTGATTGGTCTGGTTGCAAGAAAATCACCAGTGGTTGTGCATAATTTGGATGAAAGACACTTATTGTCTACAAACACTTGGCAATTACTCTCCAAGCAACAGTAAAAATACAAACTACATGCAACCTCCAGGAACCACCCACCAACCAGTCGGGGAGTACATATTTTTCCTCCAGACCAGTTCTTGCATCACATATACAAACATATGGCAAACAACTCTTGAGCAATATGCGCATGCGATGCCTCTATTAGACCAGAAGTCTTTTTACAACCACAGGTACTGACCCCCAGCTTCACTTTCCCAACCCAATGGCGACGTCCATCTTTTATCCTGTCTATGGGTGAAACGACCTCAGTAGGAAATAAAAAAGGTGGCAAAACAGACAAAAACAGGAATAAAATCAATTATGCCCAAGAATGCAATGTTTAAAATAAGGAAAGGAGTACAAATTGAGCAAAAGAGGAAGAAACAGGAAAAGAAAAATCCACACAAGAAATAGGCTGGGAAGTATACACTTGAAATAAAATGTTAATGATTAATACCATAAACTAAAACTATGACTTGCTATTAAAAAAAGTTTATAGAAGTCGACGATTAATACTTTCTGTTGAAACAGTTTCACTCATTAAAAAATATGGTTGGTAAAATAAAAAGACATATTTACACAGTGAATGCTTAACCTTTTCATAAAACACTGTGAGCAATATTTAACTACCAGCTGCTTCTGGGACTTGCTCAGCATGAATATGGCTGTTCACTGTGCTGCCTCTCAGTTTGTATTATGTCTGAGTGTTAATACAGTAACTACACCATAAGGCCTGGAAAATTCACAATCAGTTTCATTGGTTTTACACAGATATACTGGACTGCCGAAAATACTTGACCCCAATCTTGTAACCTCTATGCTTCGTGTGCCTCTTACATCTTCGTGCAGTGCTCTCTGGAAAAAACCCCCAAAAGAGTGAAGAGCATCTCACTGAGGAACTCTGAAGACACGAGTGATGATAAACGGCTGACTGTAGCGGCTCCGCAGATTTCTCCAGATGAGTGCACACGTGTTCTCTTTGGTCACAGTCGACTGTAACAGGAGATCAAACACAAGGTGCAGCTTTGAAAGTAACAAAACGCTTGTACTGGGTGGAACAGCAGAAGGGAGGTGACTGATCTACTCTGAGGTCAAAGGTTAATGTCTTGACATGGAAATCGAAGTGGAGTGGGGTTTTGTCTTTCTTTTTTTAGATACGAATAGGCGTAAACTTGGGTCTGTTTGAGCTCGTGTAGTGTTTTGTAAATATTACATGAAAGGATGGACAAGATGGGTTTCAGATGCAATACTCGTAACAGCTCAAATGATTTTGAATCGTTTTATTTCCTCTGATCTTACCAAAACATTTAGTTTTTTACGAGGAAGATAAACCAAAGTGCACCGCAACAAAATTTATTATTAAACTGGCAGGTTAAAGGGGAAATGAAACGCTACACATATAAAGGCTAAATTACATCACAGAGCCCTGCTCTCAAAAACTGAAACAGATGTAAGTGTCTGTGAAGCTGGATTTAAGAAATAAGTCCTTAAAGTTTAAGTTATAAAAGCATCTTTAGTGGCATCTTTTGTCAGAACGTGACGTCATGTGATTGGTTATAATAATGGATTGCATGTATATAGCACTTATTCAAGAAACCTCAAAGCGCTTTACAATTAATAATGGATTGGATTTAAATAGCGCTTTTCAAGGCACCCAAAGCGCTTTACAATGCCACTATTCATTCACTCTCACATTCACACACTGATGGAGGCAAGCTACAGTTGTAGCCACAGCTGCCCTGGGGCAGACTGACAGAGGCGAGGCTGCCATATCGCGCCATCGGCCCCTCTGGCCAACACCAGTAGGCAAGTAGGGTAAAGTGTCTTGCCCAAGGACACAATGACCGAGACTGTCCGAGCCGGGGCTCGAACCGGCAACCTTCCGATTATAAGACGAACTGCGAACTCTTTGAGCCACAATCACAATATAGCCGTCACTTTGTGATACATATATGCAGATCTGGCAATTTATGATGATTTGACAAGACAGCGGCTCCGAGGAAGGGATGACATGTTTTGGAGACCTTTTTTTCCCTCACATCATCTCACTGACTGGATTACTTGATATTAGAAGCGAGGACAAGTGAAGACCAAATATAAGTGAATTAGAGTGTAACATGGGGAGGGTTTTTTTTTCTTTTGGCGGGGGGTCCCTGTGGACATGCTGATGGATGTTATGATTTCCAATCGTGTTCAGTAAGATATATATATTATATATCTTATATATATATATTTATATTTTTGGTGTGGTGTAACCTGTGATCTTGTAAGCTGTTTGCTTGTTGGGAAAAGAGAAAATATTTTATTACATAAAATAGCTCTGATTGCATTAAGCAAACATCTGCTTTGCAAGTGATTGCCATCCCATACACCCAGCCTGGTGAGGAAACGCTGGTTTGGTGCAATCCAGCTTGTTGGCCTGGTGACTCAAGCAGGCTCTCCTTCACAGTCCTCATTAAGTGCTAAAAGTTGGATTTTCCTGTTTGAGTGCAGCTAGCCAAACAGCGAATTACTGCTAAAGAGACAGAGAGTGAAAGTGGAAAGTATATTCTCGATGTCTTAACTAAAACTCAATTTTGAAGCCGGGGGCAGCACAAAAGTGGTCCCCTTAAACAAATTTTTCAGTTTTAGTGTTGTTATTTCCCTCTGAGTTATTGATTCTGTCACTAGCTAGCTAACATAAACTAATGTAAGTCTGTTAGCGGCAACCAAACATCCAACCACATGACGTCACGTTCCATACTGACAGAAGACGGTGCTAAACATGTTTTTCAAGCTTAAACTTTAAGCACTTATTTCTTAAGTCCAGCTTCACAGACAGTTACAGCTATGTCTGTTTTTGAGAGCAGGGCTAAATGATGCAAATTAGCCTTTATGTGTGTAGCATTTCACATCCCCTTTAACTCTACCTAATGTTTTACTTAACTACTTAAATCTAATCTAACTGTAAGTCCGTCCTGTGTGAGACAGCATTTCTTAGGGATCTCACTCAGTCTTCTACTGTGTTTACACTTGACTGTTCAGAGGGGACCATGTAACCCACTGCTTTTACAAGCTGTCTATCTATAAAAATGAAGTGCTGTGGTTTCCCACTCTGTTCTATTATTCTGCTCTTCTTCCTCCTCTCCCACCTGCCCTGTGTTTGCTGGAACAGAGAGTCAGGCCCTGCCAGCAACGCACACAATTAAGTGAGGGGTGATGAAATTATGCCTCAGTTGCAAGCAAATGGAAGGATGAGGGGATGGAGAGGCAAAGTGGGAAGGAGGGAGAGTCCATTCTGTTTTCCTCTGGGAACAAGGGAAATTCTATTAGGCCCATAATAGAGCCATTTTTCACCTCCTTCCACATCAGTCTATTATACAATTCCTCCTCCAGTCCTTTCCTTTCTGTCTTTCCTCTCTATAAACAATACAGCATCTCCTTTCTTTAGAGTTCCCTGGAAACCCCTTCTCTTTTCTCTGAACTCTACTCCTGTCAGTTTGCTCATCAATCTCACTGAAAAGTCCATCTCTGAATATTAATATTTGTTGTGTTTGGAAATCCATTAAAAAGGCATCAAGTACAATCAGCTCCTGTTAACTTTTTCTGAGGTCAAACAGAACTTTGTTGACTGAGAGGCTGTAAAATGTCTGCGGCCTTGAAGCAGGTGATAAATCTTAAAAGCGGGAACACGCGTTAACTTTAATTGTCCACAGTCATTCCACGTTCATTTAATCATAAAGCCCAGCTGAAAGTGACAAAATAACGAGCACTAACACAATCCAAAGTCTTTCAGAAACTCTTAACTGGGGAGGTATTCCTTGAAGCGGCTTTGTGGCGAATTGAAAGGGGTTTATTTGTTTGTCACGTAAATTCGTGGAAAACATAGTTAAAACATTACGGGTTTAATCCCGTTTTGTGTAAGGCCACATATGCTCAACGTTTTTATTTGTGCCACACTGAGCTGTGCCATTAGAAACTGGTTTGAAAGAGGAAATCTGTCTATTGGTTGCTGTAACAAAAAACCATCAGCCACAGGCAGAGCGCATTGTTCAGAGAGCTGACTAGCCTAATCAGACATTCATGTGAATATTTTGTACGTTTCCTCCCTTTGGTTCATTTGTTAATGCTTTCTGACAAGTGAGTCACTGAACCAACAGAGCCTTCATGTCACAACGGAAAAATGATCTGCAGCGCAGTAACAATTGCAACGTGGCACCTGAGCTCTGGACCTACAGGTGCAGGTGCCCTGGTTTATGGATGGCAATACTGTACACTATCTGCACATTTCAATGATGAATGACTTTAATACTTTCAACTACTAAATGTAAAATTCCACAGATTTTTAACACTGTTTAAAAGTAATCATATTATGAAGATACCGTGAGTGCTGTAGAACAGAAACCAGTCTGAACATGTGGAAGCTTTCCAAATATTTTTCAAGTGCCTTTTTATAGATTGTTTAGATAGATTTTGTTTGATAACGCACAGTGTTTTCTTTATGTTGAACAATATTGCTGAAATTGTTACCTGCCATTATTGCTCTTAAGGATTCTGAGTACATCAACCATTTTAGGGATTTTACTGCAGCTTTGTGCCATCATTCCTTACATGCACGTGTGTCACAGGTTACACACAATGGACGTTTTTTGCATAAGGGCAGATCTGACCAGTAAAGATTTCAGTAGTTTTCAAGTTTTTGCTGTTTAGCTTTCTCTCACCCCAACCGGTCGCAGCAGATGGCCGCCCCTCCCTGAGCCTGGTTCTGCCGGAGGTTTCTTCCTGTTAAAAGGGAGTTTTTCCTTCCCACTGTCGCCAAAGTGCTTGCTCATAGGGGGTCATATGATTGTTGGGTTTTTCTCTGTACCTATGAAGCGCCTTGAGGCGACTTTTGTTGTGATTTGGCGCTATATAAATAAAATTGAATTGAATTGAATAGCTGTCACTAGAGGAGATAACTTGAGAAGGAAAGATAGCATAGCTCTCTATAAGACGTCTTGTATCAACTGTGTGTCATACACTTGTGAGGGTTTAAGCACATTTAAAGGTTGATATTTCAGCAGTATTTATGGCATAAAGAGAACGTCCTGATTCCAGCTGTAAAAACTCCAGATTTTCCTTTTTTGTTGGTCCTTAAATTCTTGTTCTGTCAAACAAAGAAGAAGACTTGATCAGGATTTTATTCAGGCTGTTACAGTTTTGTAATGCAGAAACACAACAAACATAAAACAACTGGTCATGGCTTCAGTTGGCACAGTTTGAGAGAGGTTCACAGTTAGCCTTGCAGCCACCAAAGATAGCTTGGGACACATTTGGGACACTATCACAATATTAGGACGATCATCTTATAATGTGAGACCTAAATGTAAGTACACAATGAGAATGCTGCACGAAATGATGGGAAAAAAAACCCTAAAAAGCCCAGACAAAATAAAAAAGGGATAATGTGCAGAAATACATGGAAGAAGAAAAAGAAAAAGTAGAAAAAAAGTTTTATTTATTTATTTTTTTTTTAAGTCGGCTGTGTTTGTATGATAACTTTTTCAGCTAATTTCATTGTAGCACCAAGGAGCACAGATAGGTATTACAACAGAACAACATAACCCACATTTCAGGTAAGGTTACATACATGCATACATACGTGCTGAAATATTACAGTCTGCAGGGCCATTAAAGCAAATTATTGAATTGGAGAAATTACATGAGGTCCAAGGTTTTCCATAGACTTCTATAGAATGGGAAGTACCGGCATGTATCGCCCCCCGTTGGTCATTATAAGGTAACGATAGGTAATTACTATGTGATTCTTGCATCTGTAAGAAAGAAAATGAATGCAACAAAATTAGCACACATTATATCTTTTTGGCCAAAACCTGCTAACCAAGTGGTATGAAACTACAGGAAACTGGATTCAGCTCTGTGAAATCTGATTCGTCCTCAGAATAGCCAATGACAAGCAGTGATGTCCTACACTTCATATAATACACAAGCTTCAGTTTCATTCCAAGCCAGCCGTGTCTGCGGTGAATGCAGGTATAGAGTGATGGTCATGATGTCACATTGATATGGTTTCTAAATAAAGGAGTGATGTAACATTGCACTGTGGATGTGGGGGAAAAAGGCACAGGAACAGATTATTGTACTCCAAAAGATAATACAGATCTCTAGTATAACATAGACCTTTCTCACATTTATCTAGACATCCCAGAAAGAGAAATAGCCTGTGGGTTTTGGTACTTCATCCCTGTGCTTATATCGCATGAAGATATTGATACTAACCTTAATAGAAACTAGCAAATCGAGAAAACTACTGTACAAAAACCAACAAAAGTTAAAATATGAACAAAAGCAAAAGAGACGTTGATTCCACAATATTCAAATTATGTCAAATCAGTCATTTGTACTAAATGATTTGTAACTAATGAGTTTTGAATGCATCCTTTGAAACAACACAGTGTCTAAAAAACAAAGATAGTACTTAGTATAACCTTAAATATTGAGGAATCTCACAAATATAGTTTTCTTTCCAGTAGATTCTTTAGGTATGTTCATGATCTGAGATGACAGGCAGGAGCCCATTCGGCCAACAACAGTTTAGTGCTGACCTGGGGCAGAATATGTTGCAGCTTGTCTGTGTGTGATGTTTGCAGTCTACACTGAGAAACTTTGAATTGTGGGTGAAGCCTGAAGTCAAAGTGTAAACACCTGAGTGACATTTTATAAGCTTAGTTAAGCATGTACACAGAGAGACAAAGATGAGAATGACTGAAATACCAAAATACAGGAAACAAGGGTCTTTGAACGCCCCAATGAATCCTGCTGGATTTAGGGGGTATCCAATGTTTGAAAGCTCTTCATTCAGATTTAACTTACATCATCAACTCCAACCAGTTGCACAATAGCAGAACGTTGCTAAAAATGTTTGAGGGCCCATCTTGTCACACCTGCGGACACCTAGCATTGAATGTTTCCGAAATCTCATTCATTCTGAAACATTCCTCTGGGAAAAACACAGCTGTCAGAACTTATAGACAAACTCAGTCCATGACAAAACAAAGTCTTTGAACAGAACATGTTTTTGAATCTTTGTTCACTGGATCAAAGTTAACAAATACAGTCATATGAAAATGAAAGTTTCACAGAACTGCAGAGAGTCCTGTGGAAAACCAAGTCCACGCCATGATTCATTAGTTTGTGGAACCACCTCGAGCAGCCATAACTAAAAAGAAAAGTTATTCTCCTTGCCAGTCTCTCACATCATTGTGGCAGAATTTTGGACCACTCTTCTTTACTATTTTGCCTCAGTTCATTGAGATTTATTCATGCAAAGTCTAAGATCATTGTCCTGTTGCACAACTGCTGTCAGCCATGCTTCAGCTGTCTGACAGATGGTCTACAATGGAGTTCATGGTCAACTCAGAGAGTACAAGGTGTCCAAGTCATGTGGCTGCAAAACAAGCCCAAATCATCACCCCCACCACTACTGTGCTTGTATTTTGGTTAGTGCTGTCAGCGTTAATCTCGTTAAAATGACGTTAACGCCACAACTGCATTGACACGGCAAATCTCCGTTAGCGAGTTAACTCAGATCACCCCGTGTGTGGGGCTGCACGGCGTCTACGCGTAGATTTGCTGCATTAATGCGGTTATGGCGTTAACGCCATTTTGTTAAATGTGGCACTGTTGATTATGGCCAAACATGGCCTTTTTTCATTTTTCTTGCCAACCAGAAAAGTCATACTTGTTCCGTGTTTCTCTAATTCTACTTTAACTTTATGAAGTTTCTAATTTAACATAATTTATTAAGTTGATCATTTAACATACTAACTAAGGCCTATAGTGTCTGGTGTTTGGGATTTTTGCAGTGTACCTGAGCACACACAGTCTGACCTTGGGATGAATTTGCTGGCACGTCTACTTCTGAATAGATTGTTGCATTGTGTTAACACACACCTGAATCCTCCATACCAGCAAACAGCCACAACCTCTGCTTTTACAGTGGTGCTCACTCTTGCAGATGATCATTTAATCAAGTGCATTTCATTAGCAGCACCTGGCTGCCCCTTACCATTTAACTGCTGTGGAAAGAGACTGCACAGAGTTCTGTGTAAAATGTTCCTTTTCCCTTGACTGCACAACAGACGTGAGCTACAGGGAAATTTTCGGCCATTTTTCACTGGACACCTTTTAGCAGTCCCAGTTTAAAGTTACTAGTGTTGAACTCCTATTTATCAAATGCTGTGTTACAAGTTCTAGAGCTGTATATTTGTACATTTAAGCCATCATCTAAATGGTAATGGGATGAAATAGAATAGTATAGTAAACACATCTGTTAGCCACAAGGCATTGAGAAGACTGTGAGGGAAGAAGCAGCCCTATCTCATCTTTTATTGGTTTGATTTTAACGTTAGATATAGACACTTTTTTTTCTTCAAAATAATAGATCTGAATTCACTTGTAGTTAACTTTTAATAATATGTAACTTTTTGAGTAGTAAGTAGGAAGTAGTGGAGCCAGTTTTCAAGGTGCAAAGCATACAAGCCAATCCGAATGGCGTTCCAGGACATGTCAGCGATTCCCAGGCTCTGATTCCTGAAGGCCAGGTCCTGGAAGCTCCGCAGGTCCGGCGTTTTGGATAACGTCTGAGTGTAGTCCGATATTGCTCGAGTGACGGGGTCTCGCACCACCTCTATGAGCTTGGTGTCTTGGGACATGGTAGAAATCCGGTGTGGTGTCTCTTTTGTCACAAAGTAGCTCGGTGTATTCTCCATTGTGATTTGGCTTTCAAGAGTTCTTGGCATTAAACCTCTGAATGAAAGATGAAAACACAGAATAGACGTTTCTCATTTACATTCATGTTTTTTTTTTGTTTTTTTTTAATGGACACTTTCTCAGTGTCCATTAAAAATTATATTGAAATAATGTTGTTAAAGCCTTAAATGAATGTTAAGACATCCTCTCCTCCATATCATAGTTTGATAATCAGGATGCTGATACAAATTTATATAGATTTACAGAGGACTGTGACAAAAAAATGACATAATAAAAATGCAGAGACATTTGTTTACCCTCTGGGCTTTTCTCTTGTTCAGTACGAGCTGTGACCTTTTCAGCTGAGTTTAACCAAGAGGGTCATTGCGTCTGTCTGGCACACAAAACAGCAGATACACTGGCTTTTAGGCCCATTCCTCTCAATCCCATTCTCCGCTTTCCATTCCAGATTTCTACAGAGGCAACAGTTGAGTGTCAAGTTCATCTGCGGTATCAGCTGTCTTGAATTGGAGTCAGATCAAAGTGGGACGGTGAAAAGAGTGAGATCCACACCTTATCTCCCAAACATACAATGCAGCTAAGGAGCAAACCTCTCTCTCCCGGGAGCTGTAATGGGAGCGGGAGTTTACCCCCGTGTACCGCAGCCATTTGGGCCCATCCAATGGCACTACAGGAGAGGACAGTATGCAGTGAGGGCAAAGGCAACCAATCACTAATCCTGGTAGCAGGGTCACACGCATGACTTTAAGTGACCTCAAAACTCTGAATCTTTGCATGCATATGTTCTGTCTTATCCAAATACATGGACTGATTAATTGCACCACACCTTAAAAGAACTGCATTCACTCAGTCTTTGTCAGTGTCAGACTAGTGTTCTTATCAAGTCTACAATGGAGAACTGCCCCCACCCCCCGAAACCTAGAGCAAATCGAATTTGGACCGATCCGCTGCCCAATTTATCTCAAATCCTCGCTGATGCAGATCTAATTTCATCCTCTTAGTACCACAAACAGGAAGAAGAAGCAAGTCGATAAACAGCCCATGGTCACTGTTGGAGGGAGTGAAGTGTGTTGGAGTGGGGCGAGACGGAGGAAAGCAAACATGGTGACACAGTGGAAAAAGAAAGCAGGAGCGTTGTCATTATCCTTCATCAAGTCCATCACTCACTCCATGAGCTTCTGGCCTAATTCCTGCTGTAAACTTAATTATCAAAGTATGTAGGCAAATTAGCTAAAAGCATTTTAAATAAATGGAAAATGCCCAGAAAACTGTATATAATGTGTTTAAATGACTTGAAATTTTGAAAGAGTATTTTAATTTTTAACACCACACACATATTCTTAAAGTTAAATTGACTGTGATTAACTGTTTTTACATTTAGATATATTTCAATATTTTACACCTATTAAAACCTATTCACCTATTAAACCTAATTAAGGTTTTTAATGAAATTTTTTTTTATGACAAATCAGAAAGATTTCATTGCCTAGGAACAATTTGATTTATGGCGAGAGAATGATAAAGGTAAACTTTAAATATTTACACATATGGAAACCTAATTTATATACATTTGAAAGACGTAGAAATACATATAAATATGTTCTCTCTTTTTAGTTCCTGTCAGTATTCTTGCTGCAGCATTTCAAATCAGCTCAAGGCTTTTCAGGGAGCTTTCAGGACAGCCTGAAAATAACGAATTATGATAGTCCAGCCTAGAAGTAATAAATGCATGAACTAGTTTTTCGCCGTGATTCTGAGACAGGATGTTTCTAATTTTAGAGAATTTTTTGAGATAAAAGAAAGTAGTCTTTTCTATTTCTTAAATTTGCGTATTGAAGGACATATTCTGGTCAAAAACAACTCCAGGATTCCTCACAGTGTTACCTGTGTCATACCATCCATCGGACTAGATAACATATTTGTAAGATCTTTGTGGCCGATTATTATAACATCAGTTTTATCTGAATTTAGAAGTAGAAAATTAGAGGTGATGTGGGTCTTTATGCCTTTAGGATGTTCCTGCAGTTTGGCTAATTGGTGTGTGTTATCCGGCTTTATGGATAGATAACATTAGGTATCATCTGCATAGCAGTGAAAATGTATGCTATGCCTTCTAATGATGCTGCCTAGGGAAGCATGTATAATGTAAACAGAACTGGCCCTAGTACATAACCATGTGGGACTCCATAATTAATCTTAATGTGTGAAGAGAACTCTCCATTTACATGAACAAATTGGAGACTAATAGGTAGATATGATTCAAACCACTGTAGTGCGGTACCTGTAATACCTACAGCATGCACTAATCGCTTTAATAATCGCTGTAATAAAATATAATGGTCAGCAGAATCGAACACTGCACTGAGGTCTAACAGGACAAGCACAGAGATGAGTCCACTGTCAGAGGCCATAAGATCATTTCTAACCTTCACTAAAGCTGTTTTTGCACCTTGATGAGCTCTGAAATCTGACTGAAGCTCTTTAAATTAGCCATTCCTCTGCAGATGATCTGTTAGCTGTTTTACAACTACTCTTTCAAGGATTTTTGAGATAAAAGGAAGATGAGAAATATGCCTATAATTAGCTAACATAGCAGCATCAAGCTTGTGCCGGTTTAGCATGTACATTTTATAAGCTAAACCTAACTGCTACTCACCCTCTTAGTTTCTGTGGAAGCAGTAGGAGTGTACTTAGTTTTTGACATTATTGTAGCTGCTTTCCCCCCCAAGTAGCTAATGTTAGAATGCTTGTTGTCTAATAGAATTAATACTAATGATCTTAACTAACTATAAAAAGTACAACAAACTCTCTGACAAATGAAGTCAGTTAGTTCACTTTGTTGGAGAGCAGGTGGGGTTTCTGACCTGCACTGCAGCTAGTCACATGACTTAATCAAAATATTTTGCCTTCACTTTTGGGAAGCTGTCATACAAATAAGCTATTCATACTGCTTTTACCCACTAAGGATACAATTCCAGCAGCCAGATGCAATGATGTAGAACTGCTGTCCAAGTACTGAACATTACTGGGATATAGAACACTGAGGTGCATCAAAAAGCAAGATGTGAGAAGATGTGGGAGTAGGTAGGAGTTTCTCAAAGAAAAAAAAAAAATAGAAATTTTACACTAAAAGATTTAATTTATTACTATTGGTGACACCGAAAGGTAATGCCCTATAAAAAATGTTTAAATCTTTAGCAAGACACAAATTGGTACAGGTTTAAACTGTAAAGGACGCAGTCATGAGTTGACAGCAAAACCAGATGGTAAGTGGAAGCCCTCTGGTAAACCCCTGATCTAATATTTCAAATGAAAGCCTGGTGCAGAGGAGGCTACCCCCCCCCCCCCCCTCTGTCCCCTTCTGGCTGCCTCTGCCTCAATTTTATCCCACAACTTAGACATTCACATTACTCACACTCTCATTACACATACATATAGGATCTTGGGGGTGGGCACGATACACGGAGTCCAAAGTACCATCAGGGTGTACACCCCACCCCTGGCATCGTTGCCCACCTCTCAATTTTAAATACACGTAGACATTGAGGGCTAGCAGGAGGGACCATGCGCTTACCTGCTGCTCTCTGGCAGGTAGCTCCATGCCCTCCTGGGTTTTAAATGCACCTTAGAACACACATGCATCAACATTACAATGAGCGGGTGGAGGGAGGTTCGGAGTCTTCTCTCACCCCCGTTCTCTGCGACCTGCTGGAGCAGGGGGGCTAGGACTAGGAGGAGGAGTTGGCCGTCCGACTGCGGTCTGGAGTGTGGAGCCTTCCTGCTGCTGCGGAGTCGGGGCGGTCTGCCTCCCCCCACCGCAGGGAAAAGGGAAACACCACCTGGGTCTGGGTGCAGTTCCCCCCTCCAGGGGCGGGGGCACCTAGACCCGGTTTGTAGAGTACGTTTGGGGAGTGTGATCGTGTGTACAACGTCTCTTTATGTCTGTCTCCACGTTGGTTGAGTGTGGAGTAAGTGCATATGAGAGCATGAGGGTGGGAATGGATGTTTGTATCTGTGTGTGCCTGTATGTCTGTGTCTATATGTCAGGTTGGGTGTCAGGCGCCACCTCTCTGGGGACATCTCAGGCCCTCCAAGGTTTGGAGGCCTATCTCCCCCTACCACCACTTCCCCTGCCAGTGGCGGACCCCCTCAGACATCGGTGCGTTGGTGGTTCTTTGTGTCCGGGGATGGGCGTCCAGGTACACACCGGCTCACTCCTTGGCGGCCGCTTATCGGGGCCTGGAGCCTGGGGCTCGCTCGGGCCACTTCGGAGGTGGGGTGCCCCCGGCCTCTCGGCCTGGGGCTCGGTCACTCAGGCGCAGCTGGCTGCCGGCGGAGCTCACGGGCGCGTCACTGCAACTCCCCCTGGCTTCTGCTCCGCGGCTGCTGAGTGAGCCCTCATCTGGGACTCTCCTCAGCTCTTTCCGGGACAGTGGCGCAGCTGCCCCTCTGTTGGTCTTCCTTGGTCTCTTGTGTTCTGGGGGCCTCTGGATGTCTGGAGTTTTGATCTCCTCCACACCTGCTTCACGCCCTGGAGGACGGGGCTGTGGCCCCCCCACACCCTCTAGCAGATTATTACATGAAGGAACCTTTTAAAAAAACAAAAAACAAGCGCGTCCATGCTCACAGGTGTACACACGGGTGATCACACCCACAAACTACACCCTTTTTGGCTCCTACCTCAAAGCACACTGTGTTCTGTTGATCTTATGTGCTGCACAATAATGTTTAACATTTAGTATTTACTGTCATATTCCCATATATCATTGTGATGTTGTTTATTCTATTACTCTTGTTCTCTTCTGTTTGCTTTCTTTTTTCTTTCTCAGCAGGTGATCCAGGTGATTGATATATGCATTTTTTTTCTCTGCCCGTTCTGTTGGTTTTTGTCTTTTGCCCTTCTCCCCCGTCCCTCTTCTCAGCTGTTTCTCTTTCCCTCTTTCTTTCTCCCCTTCTTTCCCCCAGTCAAGTCTGTCCCGTATTCATTAAGTGAAAATAAAATAAACAATAAAAGGTGAATCAAATGGACCATTACGGCAAGGCTGGGATGGTCAGTTTGGTAAAGTAAATCCGTTGGGCATCTTTCTTTGCCTTTAGACAACAATTCTGATGGCAAAAGAGCCAAACGGGACAGGCCAAAAAAAAAAAAAAAAAAAAAGGAAAGAAAGGCAAGTAAACAATGACTAGTTTGCGTTTTGGTGATATTTGCTTTTTTATGTTTGAGTTATATTTGGACATGATATTGTTAATAAAGAAGAGTGCTGGGAAATACTATAAAAATATCATTACACACTTGTGACTAATTTTCAGGACAGTAAAGATGTCATAGTAAATCTACAGATAACACAGCATGGATAAAGTCACGGTATATATATTTTACTTTACAAAGCGTTGATTTTTCACACATGGTTTGCTCCATCGAGTTTCATGACTTCAGTCCCAGGACTGTCCAGCCTTCTCAGGAGTATAGAGTTCACCGGCGAAACCTAATTACTCTGGGTAGAAACAGGCGGATATTTCTTTTACAAGAAAGGTTTTTCCAAAACAAAAAGTTTCTAAACAAGAAGAAAACTACAACTTCCTCTAATTTCTGATTGGACAGAAGCATGCACAGAGCTTCCAAATGAAATATTTTTGTTTATTTATCCGGAACACGTTAACAACAAATTGGAATATTTATTCAGAATCAAACAAATTGATAAAAAGTTAAGAGCCATATGAGCATACTTGTTGCAAGAATTTTGGAAACTACAAATATGAAAACCAAAAATGGGTCAAAGTGCCCAAACAGACTCCAGAACAGATGTAATTATTCTGTGAGCTACGGTGCATGAGTGGTCACTGCTAGTGCCATGAAAGGAGGTCAAACATCAGATGAGACCCTAGCCGACCCCTCCAACACACCACGCAGGGGATTTAACAAGGGAATCCAATTTACTCCCACTGAGCCCACTGCAACTTGTAAAAGTCAACAAGCTGTCACTCATATTTTCCTTCATCTCTCATCCACGGGCTCTTTTCCTCTCACCATCTCACTTGCACTTCACTTGCATTTCCTGCAGGAAGTCTTAATTGGTTTAAATACAGAAATAAATGCACACTCCTCTGTTTTAGCAAAGTCCAACAGCTTCCTTTGTGTGTGTGTGTAGGAACTCTCAAAATCAGGATTGTCAGACTCATCTTACATTGTCAATAACATACAGCCCTCTATGAATTTACGTAGGCCAGACCAGTGAAGCTTCTCTGTGTGTCAGTGTGAAGAAGTAAATTGCGCATGTAATCTCTTAGACATATTAATAAATAAAAAAATTTTCAACGGTACGCCTCAGTTTTTCACATGATAAAGAAATGTTGCTGTAGTAAATGTATCTGTTAGTGTAACTCTTCTTAAGTTGTAAGAAATGAATGTGTAAAATTACAGAAAAAGTTGGTGTAGTATTAATAACCATGGGGGAGGTCATTATCAGCACGAAAAACTGTAAAGCCTATTAAAAATATAGTTAAAAGCCCAAAATCTATGCCCTTTTTCAAATGTTCTAAAACTCTGATTGGGGTCTTTCTGCCTGGTCGCTTCTGGCTCACAGGCCTTATGTATGACACCCATGCCCTAGATCAAGGAGAGCCCTTTAAAGTGATTGTATGACAGTTTGCAAATCAAAGATAAGATATGACTCACCACACATGGATGTTGTTAAGTTTGACATATGTAGGTGGGGCTTAATCTGTTCCAAAAACTGCATTTGGTTAATTCGGTTAGGTACAGGGCAGATTGCATAAAGAAGAAGAGGGATAAATGGGCTGCAAAAGAAGATATGAGAACAACCAGGAAAGGATTAAAGAGATTCAAGCATACCAGCAGGATGCATTTTGAGGGCCTGAGACTTAGATATTTAGATTGAGACTGGACTTTTAGCCACTGTCGCCAGCTCTATGCAATATTCTTTTTGAAGGATCACACACATCACCTCAGCCCCACTCATAACCCTTTCTTTCTAATTTTGCTTTAATCACAGCTGCCAGCATGACTTTAAGTTATATTTCAAACTGTGTGTTCTCATTGCCTTCAGATATTTGTAGATACCTGAAATGTAATGCACTTTCAAACCTGTCTTGTTATCCCATAGAAAGTTACATGGTCTGAATAGCCAACGCATTACATTACATTTTATAATACTGAGAGAAAAGAAGAGATGTCTGCCAAATAATGACTGCAGGATATCAGTTCCAGTGCGACCTTTACATTGTTTGTTGTGATTCTTTGTTTTACTCTCTCATTCATGTTCGCTCATTGACTTTAATACCACATAAGCCACACAATTAACCTCCCAGTACTCACTGTCAAAGAAGGAAAGTAGTTATATGAGAAATACAGTTCTTAAGTACCAATCACATGGGCATACTTTTGGTCTATGAGAAGTAATTAACAACATTAGAATTAACAGACATGAAATATGAGCTATAACAGCTCTACACATCTTACCAGGTATTTGACATAATGCTCTTCTTTGAGCACTTGTACCACAACACCAATAATAAATTAAATGTTGTGCATATGTGTTAACCGGTGTTATGTCTGCTGTAGGTGTCATCCCACAACGCTGACGACATATCGGCTAACAATGATACATTTCACCCCCCCCCCATCAAAGCCAGAGGAAGCTTACTGAATCTTCACACTCAGAACAACAAAAGAGGTTCAGCACAAAAGAGAAACCTGACCTCTTGTATCACGGATAGTTTCTTTGATGTGAAACGGAAACCTTCTTGTAGTGACCGTTTGGATTGGATTGTGGTTATTGTTTACTTGTTCCGTGCAAAATTTATTGTGATTCTATAATGGAGTTTCCCTCCTTTGTTACAGTTATATGAAGATGCTTCTTTGTAAATTCAAAAAGTGATTCAAAAGCAGTTTTTATTTTAAAAAAGAAAAGAAGGGCCTGGTTTTTCCAAAGCAAAACTGTCAGTCAACCCAGACTGTATTCTGATCCAGTGTACAAGACATATTTCACACATACATTTCTAAGTCATTATTTCAGTCCTTGCTAATGATGAATAACACAAGATAAATCATTATGTAATGGTATTAAAACGACCCTGAATGACCTGAAGGTAAAACTCATGAACTGGAAACAGAAACATATGTTTTTGATCAGGTGCTGCCCTCCAGTGCTGCAAAGACAAATGGCAGCTATTACAAACGAGTGCTCAGAGCAAATAAGAAGCATTTTCACAGATGTCAGATATTCAGTAACTTCCACTTTTCAAACCATCACTATTTCTCTGTGTATTTTAAAAAAGTCTTCTGATTCTATTTTTGGTTCTTTTACTTATCAAATCTATACTAAGTTATTATATGACTGCTGAGTTTGTTGTGTGTGCATTAACTTGATTTCTCTAGATCAGAATATTTGCAGTCAGCAAGCAGACTATCAGGGTCACCAGAGATGTCAAGAGTCCTGGAGAGCTGCTTGCTTTCATTCTTCTTTCTGTAAGAAAACAACCAAGATCGACAGTGAATTCAAATTTGGTTCATGAATCCAATTATCACAATCCCCTGATTACGCAGCTGTATTATCTACAAGACTGCCAGTGTTGTAAACATGTTACCTGTGTTCAATACTAGCAGTCCTAATGTGAATGCCTTCACTGTCATGGTAGGAAATAGCCCTCACAACTCTTGCTTGGTAACCTGGGTAGCAATGCTGTGGAAACTGATTTCAGCAGATGAAGGAATCCAGTAAAGTAATGTAAGGGATTACTATTGCAAAATAGTAATTGGATTACTGATACTTTCCCATAAGCACAGTGTGTTACTAAACTGTGAATTTGTTTGTGAGACTTTTTCATTTGATTTAATTTAATATGATTGATTATGCAGAAAATATTGAAATGGGCTGAAAGATCTATTGCTTTATTGTGTAACTAAGTAATAAGTAAGTAACTAATGACTTTAAAAAATAAGTAATCAGTAAAGTAATGGGATTACTTTGCTGAGAACTAATCAGCAATTGGTAACTAATTACTTTTTCCACAGTGTGAATGCAAATACTTACAGGTGGCAGTGCAGACAGATGGATGACACGTTGGTGTTAGTGATGTTGTCAGGCGTTGTGTGGAGGCGAGGAAGAAGGAACCCAAACGCAGGACTCGCAGGTAGGTGAAGACTGGTGAAGGTTTATTATAAGGAGTGGATGAACAGAACAGAGGTAGGAAATGGCTGGCTGGCTGGACGACTGACTGAAGGACTGACTGAAAGACTGAATGGCTGGCTGACTGAACGCAGGCGGAAACAACAACATAACATCAATGACACGACAACGATCGGATGGAACTGAGGACTTAAATACACGCTGGGTGATGAATGATTAGAAACCGGTGATTACGCAGCTGAACTTAGTCTGACTAATGATACATGGAAATAACTGGAACACAATACGCAGGCGGTATGCTGGCACAGAAAACATAGATGTGAAAATAAACTGAACATGACAAAACGGAAAACACTGGGTCAACGACCCAGGAACCCTGACAGATGTCTGATCAGAGCTACAGCATCTTGCACTTGCTCAATAATAAAAAAATAAAAAAAAATTCCAGGTAAGATATCAGATTTAGACATAATATTTACACTGTTCAAACAACAAAGAGTGCTGGGGGATGAGGCGGGATTAATTCCAGTATTGTGTCAATATGGTAATGGTACCCTAATATATTAAAGAACCAAACTGACAAGCAAAAATCAAACATGCAGCCATTGAAATATGGTGCCGGGCCTATCTCCTTAGCAGAAACTGAAGGGCCCACCAAATCATCATTTGGATTTCCATTGAAATTTCCACAAAGTCCACATATTTTTTCTCAGTGTTGATGACAACAGTTAACAACGATCGTTGTGTTAGTTTCATAAGGATAAATAGTAAATAAATGGGTTACGTAGATTTGATTATCCTGGTTTTTAAAGCATGTCAAATAAAAATGAGTGTAGCTTTGATGGGTGGGAAGTGTACCTGTCATTTGGTGGTACACAAATAAACACTGCACTGTATCCATTATAAGTGACACTGTAGCTGAAAATAGTGCTGACAAGTATTCGAGGTCCTGTTGAATAGATAGACACATTGCCTTCATTCAAGACCATAGGTAAATTTCTAGTTACTCCATTCACGAAGAGAAAAGAAAAAAAGAAAGAAAAGAAAATCAGAGGTTAGTTTTTGCGCTTAATTGTTATTTTTTTCTTTCACAGCAGTAAAAAATATCCCTAAAATATATGTAGCTGCCATTTACTTGATAAATCTGAAATTAAATTATTCATAACAATGATCTAATGAGCAATATCATTAACTAATACTACTACCAAACAGTCATCTGAGTTTATTGTTAGTTAAATAACAATAAGTCCTTTGTGAATCCACTCAGGACTACAGTGATAATCTCATAAAGTAGCAATCGTGACAACTACATTTAATATTATTGCACACTGTGTATCAGTATGAAATGTGACAATTATATAACATGACAGTTGTTGTGCATCCTTTCAAACAGAAGCTACATTTTTGTCATGTCACAAATGTTGTATTGTTTTATTACTTATATTTTATAGTTTTATGTTATTTTATTTTTTTTAGATTTCTTCTTAGTTTTATGGGCGTATTATTTTCAGGGTTTATGATACAATAACTTCTTGTTATTGTTCAGGAAGAGAAGGAAAACACCCTGGACCTGTAAAAGCTGGGCATTTTATCAAAATGCAAGCGCTATCTTCCTTGTCTTGTTCTCAGATAAAGTCATTATGTCATAAAGGTTCCAGTTTTCCTGTAAATGAATTGGTGCAGGGGTGGCTGACATTTCATTGTGATAAGTTATTGCACACTGTGTATCATACTCAACTGTGACTCTAGCAGTTATCACTGATATGTAGAGTTTCTTCTTAAACAGAAGATATAGTTTATCATGTCACCAATGTTGCATTTCTTAACTGTTATGTTTAGAAGCTTCTGCTGATTTAACTGTTTCTAATTTATAACATAAGAATGAAAAACAATAATGCTGTGCAATTGTTGTGTCTCAAAAGACCCAGGTGGGTCCGTCAGTGAAGGTAAATGGATGAATAGTTGGTAAAAGTGAACATCCTGAAGGAGAATCGGGCCTTCAGTGGAGATGCCGTTCTGAATCAGCTCTACTGTTCCATCAGCTTCATTGGGACCCCTGGAAGACATTTAAATATCCCAGATTATAAAGCAAAGTAGCAAAATTCATTATGAGGAAGAATTGGTGGAAAACCGAGGAGAGGTCTGTCTGGGTCTGACTCTTTCAAGTTTTTAATAAAGAATGCTAAGACAAGGTGAAGTTGCAAAAATTCTCTTACTCTGCAGTAATAAGATGGGCGGACAAGGTAATTTGGCATGTTGACTGGCGTGGCCCAGCAGGAGTCCAGAACAGTGGAGATCAGATGCTGATCCACTCTTCCTGTTCGCACCTCGACATATAACCTCTGATCTATTTCCATTTCTATGTTTGTGCCACAGCTGAAGGGGAAACAGAAGCCAGGGTCATGGAAGGGGATCATTCAAATGTGCTACTGTCCATGGCAGTTGTAATCTTCTTCCTAATGATGCTACAAAAAACAACAATAATAATAACAATACTACAAGTGAGTTGATTACCAAATGATTGTAAATAAGTTTCACCTCAAGAGCTTCTCAATAATAAAAATGTAACATTTTAACACTGAATCCAGTTCACTTCCTTTTCTACAGGTGTAAACTACGAGCTTACAATGTAGTGCGTTATCTCAGACGGAGCATGGCACATTGTACTTTTAGTGAGGATGAGAACAGCAGCATTTAGCTGTGAATGCTGTGATAGCTGCAGATATTTACAATTTCTTATTTATGTACTTTATCTTTTAGCTATATCTGTTCTTAGTAACTTTGTTCTTATATTCCCTTTTATTGTTGTATAATTAGTGCCCTTAACCTGATGACATATGTGGTACTTTGTTAATAGTCTTTTATTTATTGTCTTAATTTTCCTGTTTTTATTGTAAAGCACTTTGGTGTACCACTGGTCTTTTAAATGTGCTATACAAATAAAGTTGTATTGTATTGTATTGTATTTAACATGCATGAACATCATAATATGTAGCACTGATGTCTGACAACCCCCACCCCTCTCAGAAAACTGCAGCTTTTTTAACAAATAGTAAATGGACCGGTAGTTGCATCTTTTACTCAGTTAGGCACTCAAATCTGTTTCTGTTTCATTCACCCAATCACCCACACATTAATTCATTCATACAGCACATTTTATCGATGCCTATGTGCTTTCAAACATTCACAGGCTCAGACAACAGTGGATGCATGAGGAGTAACTTGGGATTTAGTATCTTGCCCAAGGATACTTTGGGATGTGGAGTGGAGGAATCTGGGATTCAATAGCCTTCCAACTGTTGGAAAACCCATGCAACCACTTGAGCCACACCCTCCCTAAAAACTCCTTGCTGGTGGTCTCTCCCCTTCTGCTATGTAGTCTAGCAACCATACAGTGTTCCACACATTTTACCCACTTTGAGTTACTCGTATAGTACTCCATGAGACATTGACATTGTAAACAAAAATATGCATTCAAACTAGAAAGAGCTAAAATAATGTATGTTTGAAGTAGTGTATGTGTAAGTGTAAAGAGCTTCAAAGTGACGTGTCACTGTAATAATAATTGCAATTTTTAGTAATGCCCTAATGTAAAGTGTTACTGTACAGTTACAATTATGCCACTGCTTGTGTTGCAGAGGTTTTGCAATTACAGTTCAACCAAAAGCTGAAGACCACTTGAAAATGGCAAAAAAAAAAAAAAAAAAAAAAAAAAATCATATTTGGCATGTTTGGATTTTAACAAGTCTTAACAAATGTGTTGTCTCATTCCCATTTCTTCTTGTTGCATGTTGAAGCTCAACTTGGAACCTTGTTAAGATCCAACCATGCAAAGTATGATTTTTTTTGTGCCATTTTTCAAGTAGTCTTAAGCTTTTGATTGTGGCTGTATCTTCGAGACAGACGGATAGAAACAAACAATTAAAACAATGTTTTGTTTCTTTGTTTCTTTGCTCCAGTTTGAGGATTTGTGTTTGTGTAGCAGAGGAGGAAAATGCTGAAGTTATTTATGAAATTTCAAAAGATAATTACTTTTATTTTTACTTTGTTTTTTAGTTTTTTTGTAACAACCCCAACACTGGTACTAAAAAAGCCAACTTGACAAAATATTGTATATAATACACAAGAGATGTTTTGTTACCTTTCTATGGGGTTGATGCCCACAGCCATAGACAGGGCCAGATTCAGGGGGTATTCACAGCTTAAACGCAAAATAGTACAAGTTGAATATGTTCAATAAGAGTGAATATCCATAATATTTTTGTCTGAGTGCTGTCCCACAAAGATGGTTGTCATTTTCAAAGTGGAAAACCAGTCGTCCATCCTCAGGAGTACTACGCCGATCATACTCTGTACTGTCCAGCTGTTAACAGGGGTTGGACTCCTCTGCAGAAGGACTCCTCTACTCCCGTTGCCTCCAGGAGGGGAAACGATGAAAAGAGAGTCCATTTTCCAGCTTCTTGCCTTCCCTGTCGTGTGATCTACTGTTGCAACCGACAACACAGCACGTACAAAGCATAGCTGACGCTTCCGTGTGCTTTGCTTGGCCTACTGTCATGGCGGGAGGGGGCGTGGAATCAAATCTGTTATAGAAATGATTCAGTTCATTTATGTATTGTGATTCTAAAATGGAGTTTTCCTCCTTTGTTACAGTTACATGAAGAGCCCTCTTTGTAAATTGAAAAAGTGACTGTCACGGATTCAAATATTGGAAAACCAAAATAACAACACTGGTCTGGCTGGGTTGAGTCAAACGATGATTTTAATGTACACGCGTGGGAGATGGACACCGTACGCAGACAGCATCAGATCTCAAAATGGTGGAGCATTGATCAAACTCTTATAGCCTCTAGTGGCCCCCACCTAATCATAAAAGCCTAAACATTCACATGCTTTCTCTCACACGGCGCCTAAGCTACGACCTTGGCTCCCTGTTTATCTGCTCCTGCTGAGATGGGGCAGAAAACCTCTCCGGTATGCTCTGTTCTCTTCTAAGCAGACAAATAAGGCGATGACTTTCTGCGAACAGTATTTCTTATAACTCAGCAGTATAATGCATCATAAAACAATATGATTCATTCACAATAAATCAGCAGTCTAATGTAATGCAAATCAGTTTAACAAATGTAATAGTTATCACCTTCTTCTAATTCAGGAGAATAATGCAAACTAAAACTACATAATAATTCACAATCTTTAATTAGGGGTCTAACATGGCATAGGTAATATTATAATCCCACATGACTCAAAAGCAATGTAGTAACATTTTTATTTTTTTTAAAAAAAGAAACAGAAAAAGAAAGCAAGACCATCAATCAACTCAGACTGTATTTTGACACAGTTTACAAGGCATTAATATTTCAAACATACATTTATTTTTCATTATTTTTATATTTGCTAATGAATGGATGAATACCACAAAATAAATCATGATGTAACGATGTTAAAACAATCCTGAATGACCTGAAGGTAAAACTCATGAACTGGAAACAGAAGCATACAAATATGTTTTTGATCAGATGCTGCCCTCCAGTGTTGCAAAGAAAAACTGCAGAAATTACATGTAGGAGTGCTCAGAGCAAATAAGAAGTATTTTAATAGATGTCAAATATTCAGTAACATCCACTTTTCAAACCATCACTATTCCTCTGTGCATATAAAAAAGTCTTCTGATTCTATTTTCTGTGCTTTTATTAATCAAATCTATACTAAGTTATTATATGATTGCTGAGTTTGCTGTAATTTGTGCATCAACTTGATTTCTCTAGATCAGAATATTTGCAGTCAGCAAACAGATTATCAGGGTCACCAGAGATGTCAAGAGGCCTGGAGAGCTGCTTGCTTTCATTCTTCTTTCTGTTAGAAAACAACCAAAATCTACAGTGAATTGAAACTTGGCTCATGAATCCAATTATCACAATCCACTGATTATGCAGCTGTATCATCTACAAGACTGCCAATGTTGTACAAATGTTACCTGTGTTCAATACTAGCGGTCCCAATGAGATGCCTTCACTGTCATGGTAGGAAATATCCCTCACCACTCTTGCATGGTGACCTGGGTAGCAGTGCTGTGGAAAGCAGAGTGATTTCAGCAGATGAAGGAATCCAATAAGTGGTATGAAAGATTTTTTCCCAGTGTTAATACAAATCGTTATAAGTAGTACGTACAGCTGTGCAGTAATTGTGTCTCAAAAGACACAGATGGACCTGGCAGTGCAGGTAGATAGATGAAAAGTTGGTAAAGGTGAACATCCTGAATGAGAAACGGGCTACGGTGGAGACGCCGTTCTGAAGCAGCTCTACTGTGCCATCTGCTGGATTAGGACACCTAGGTAACAGCATAATGTGAAAGTTGCAGTGTTAATGTGCAAACAACTTAGTTATGATAAGAAGATAATTAAAGTTCACCCATCACAAAAGACAAAAAAAGAAAAGAAAAGTTAAGGCAATGTCTTTACTGTGTGGTGATCAGATCCCAGCGCACAGGGTAGCTGGGATCATTAACAGGCGTTGCCCAGCAAGAGTCCAGGATAGTGGAGATCTGCCGCTCATCGATTCCCTGCGTCTGAACCTCAATGTATAACCTCTCATCTATTTCCATTTCTAAATTTCTGTTTCTGGTCAAAGGGAAGTGGAAGCCAGGGTCCCGGTAGGGTATCATCCTCAAATGATAATGGCCCAGACCAGATGGATGTCTCTTGTTCACAATGCTACAGGTAAACATGATAAAACAAGATGTTTTCAGGATTTGGAATTCATAAAGTGGTCAGGTGTGTGTGCATTTTGTAGCAAAATATATACAATTAATAATTAATAATAATTAAATGTGGCAACAATTAATTACAATTGGAAATAATTAATTTATTAAATATTCACAACACATTTAATTAATTAATTGAATTCATTATTTAATGATGTATATATTTAATTCACTTTGGCACTATTGTCCCCATGTCTCACCTTGAAATCACCCATCAAACTAAGGGGGCGGGGTTAACGCTGCCACTGCAGCTTCGCTAACATTTGATTGGTTGCGGTGCAAAGTAAGTCAAGACAGGTCGATCCTAGATAATCGATTGCTTGTGTGGACTTGGGGCAGCCAGGTATCCCAGAATGCATTTCAAATCACAGGCAGCAATGGTAGTGGTGTAAAGCTTTAAAATACCCCGTTTTTCTGTCACCAACTACACTTTTAATAGTGTTTTAGCTGCGAATGTTGTGGCGTAATCTTCACATGTCTGGTCAGGATGTCAACATAGAACATGTTTTCAGAGATGTCACTAGCTCTACTAACAGTCAGCTGAAAGAGTGCAGCGAGCTCCATCTTAACTGTTTTTTATGTTTGTTTGTTTGTTTTTTGGGGGCAAGGGGGGTTAACTGGTTTGTTTACATATTCCACTCTCCGTGTTACACATGTTGCATTTGCAGATTCTCTCTTCTATCTCTTTGCTTCTGTAACATGAAGAACGAGCTGACATTTTTCTCATGACACCAGCGATCAACAGGCCTTCAGTTTACCTGCATGCATCCTCCTCCTCACCTGTCAGATGTTTAACACCTGCTGCTAATTTAAGAAACACGCCCACGTTACCTGGTGATAGTTACAGTTTAACTGGGCAGTTGGTGCTCTATATAATGCAATGTCAGCGCATTTTTCTGCACAAAATAAGTAAATCTAGTATTTTTTTTCTGAGCGCACAGCTGCTGGAGCTTGTTTCACTACAGAGCACTTTATAGGCGAACCCACTTTATCAGCAGCTGATGTCCAATCATTGGCACACAGCTTTGAAACCTCACCTGAGTTTTGGCTCTCAGTGGTTAAACACTGGACTTGATTCACTCAGGTTCTGTCTGTCGGTCACGTTTATTTCGCTGTTTTATTTACAACTGAGCAAATCGGTTTGGCTGACTTTAAAGTTACGTTTCATAACTGCATAGTTTTACTGAAGTTTAATGGTTCACTGGCACATGTGTTAGACCGAACCATTTGCTTTTCTTTATCTGGTGTGTTTGGGATTTTTAACAGTGAATTGTCGAAACAGGTTTGATCGTTTCCTGCGTGTATTAATTTGGTGATTTATTAAATGTATTCATGTTATTCTAATCTGCTGCTGAGTCTCTTACGCTGATGAAAATGCAGAGAACACAGAGACAAACTGACGGTTCATCTCTATTACAACAGTGTTGCGTTAGACTGCTATATTTTTGTGTTCTTTATGCTGTAGATTTTTCACGTCTCTGGAATTGGCAGTAATAAGGAAGATTTTCTGTTAAATCATATTGATATGACCTGTGAATTATTCATAGATGACCGTTAGATTAGTCAGCTGGGAAACTCTGGGTTAACTCAGAGAGCTGAAGATATCGTGGATATGCTGACCTCGCTCCGTGGAGTACAGGGCCGTTTACCCTCATCATTAATATTCACAATAAAAATATTAGCCAAACATCATGAAGTCTGTATGTGTTTCATAGTGTCGAACAACCTTTGTACAGTATAGCAGTTACTACATGACGGAAACACCAACATTATTTCTTTTAATAAAGTTTATGTGTTTTACACAGGTGACGCTGATTATTGCACAAAAAGCACAAAGATCAGATGTTAATCGGATTTATTTGTTCTCTCTCCTCCTCAAACATGATTTTTAATGTTAGATCGTGATTTTAATGTTATAATTCAGAATTGGCAACTGAAACAAGTAAGACACATAAGAACATCAGGAAGTAAAAAACCCGAAGTCAGTGTAGTGCGGGGGTTTATGGCAGCTGTGTACCGAGACCTGCGCTTTTTCGGCGGTAATAACAGCTCGATTGCTTGCGAGGCGAGTGGGTCTAGCCCACGCTTTGCCGTGAGACTGGGCTGGGCAGACATCTCAGAAATCAACAAAACACTTTTGTAAAGAGGCTATATCTTGACAAACCGACCAGATATTGAAGATTAAACCAATACATTCTCGGCTAAAAAATATTAAAACGGTATTTGGTGACACACAAACAGGATTTTTCAAAGTTCAGTTCTGTTAGTTTCCACATGCCGGTTGTTGGTGTGCTAAAAATAATGGCCACCAGGCCGAAGCAATGATTTGGACTCTATCAGCATTAACCCCGCCCCTTGAGATTGGTGGATGCGGTTGACAGATAAAATAAATTCATTGTGAGACCTAAAGGAGTCAACTGTGCCAAAATGAATGAATTAAATACATCATTAAATAATTATTTAAATGTGGCAATAATTAATTGATTAAATGTGTCAAAAATATTTATTTAATTAAATAATATCAATTCCAATTAATTATTGCGACATTAATAAATTATTTAATAGTGTATTTAATTAATTCATTATGGCAGACCTGGCGTTCCATACATTAGAACAATGTTTGTATTAAACAAAAACAGGGTAAAATGATGGTGATTCACATGGTCATATAGTCATGAAGACAATCAAAAACTGAAATTTCTATAAAGCTCAGCGAGCTATGTACCTTTGGAAGAGCAGCAACCACAATGTCATATAACCAAAAAGTAAAAAACAAAAAATGTAAGCCAGATGGTGTTGTGGTTATCACCTTGCTACAGGTTTGATGCCAACATCCATAGACAGTGCCTGGGTCAGAGCATAGTCACAGGAGAAGTGCAGGTGGATGCTCTTCTCATGACTTTCGAGGCCATCATGAGGGTCCACATCCCCGCTGATGGTGTTCTCATAACTGAAGTGGGTCCCGTTGCTCTTAAGAGTAAGAAGACAAAACATTTTAAGCATATTTTCAAAAATTAAAAATGCTGCCCAGAAGATTCATTCAATGTACTAATTGTACCCTCAGCATTGTCCCACAAAGCTGGTCATCATTGTTGAAGTGGAAAACCAGTCGACCATCCTCAAGAGTCCCGTTGCAGGATTCATCTCGAAGATGGAGGGCATCAGAGTGGAAGCCGGCCTCAAACAGCTGACAGCGGGACAGAGATATGGTGCCAGAACTACTGACACAAGTGATGGACGAGTCTAAGAAGGAGAGAGAAACACAATCTGACTCGTTATAGCATGATATTTTTTAAAGCTGAGTCATCAATACTGATTTGAAAGACATTTGTTGACTTGACTGCTTAATATAAAGGCTGACTAATGCAATAAATACACTACAGATACTGCTGAAGGTTTTAGTTAGCCCGCACCGTAGCTCTCATTGTTTGGCCGATGGTGGTGCTCATCACAGAAGCAGCCATAGACACCGTCCTTCTCACCACACCACTCGTGCTCTGTGCAGTCCAGCTTTTCACAGGGGTCTGACTCATCTGCAGACACAGAGAAAGGATCATCAGTGATGAATGGCAATGATTTAAATTTGTATTAAATGTCTTATTTGAGCAGTACAAACATACCACAATGCAAAGCAGAGCGCCAGTCAGGGATGTCTAGCCCTAGAACAGAGCAGGTTTTCTCATAGGCGGAGACAGCGGAACACAGCATGCCATTGGCTGGAGTGTAGAGGCAGAGGTCATAGACACAGGAAGAGAAAAATGGCTGGGGGTCAGAGTGCAGGTGGCAGGTGCTGAATGGGCCGGTGGTGTTGGTGATGACACTGCAGAGTTGGGAATATTCTTCTCTAAAGGTACAGTCAATCAGTCCATCATCATCTTCATCAGTGGAGCCACATCTGGAAAAGACAAATCATACTGCCATCAGCTACTGCCTTGTTGAAGCATCAATAGTGATTTCCATTGCAACTCACCCTGGTTGGCTGGTGGGTGACTTCCAGCTGTGTCCAAAATAATTATCATTTTGTGCCAGTGTGCCATTGGGTAAGACTTTGTCATCTGAAGGATTATTGTTAGAGTTTCCACACATCCCTGTGACTCTGTCATGACGGTTTTGGCCCAGTCTGACCAGCAAAGTGCTCTGACCATCAAACTGGACTAGCAAGTCAGAGGCATCAACCACTATGTAGCTTCCCTGCCTTACCACCTGAGCTAAGATTCCCACTGTGGTGGGAAGAGAAGCATCATTTCCATTTACCTGAGAGGACAAGAGATGCAATAAGTGTGTGTTGTTACTTTTGTGCAGATTAGACAAAGTAGAATGCTGTTCATCTTAAAAGTGATAGATAGTTTACCGTTACTCTTTTATTGGGTCCGATCCTGATGTACACACTTTCTGGATGATTTGAGAGATATATGTCCACTGCAGACACAAATGACACACGGTTGTTACCACGGTGATTGTTGGTGGCTATCACCTGAAACTGTGTTTCGTTAGTGCCATGGTTTGTGCTCTCAGCGATGATGTAGGAGCAAGTTCCCTGGAAATGAGCCACTGCTCCATCAAAGGTGATGTAGTGTGGATCCCCCCACACAGTGCAGGTGGACATGGCATCATAACAGCCCAGCTGGCCGTCTCTGATGGAGCACTGCTGTTCAGGAGTGCAAGACGAGGCAGAACATCGTAGGTCATTTGGAGCGTGACATTCACATCTCTGGGAGCAACCGTCTGTCCAGAAGGACTCGCCAGCCTGTGAACCACACCACACCAAATCTTAGCCAAATTGATACAACAAATATAGTTCTTAAAATACCATTTTGAAGGGTTTTGTTTTCATTAATTGTAGGTGATTTAGTGCAATAATTGCTAGATTACTGCAAACTGCAACTAATAATATAATAAATATTTTGACAACTAGTTTGACAACTTTTGATCTTTCTCCCACAGAGAGGACAGATGCTAAATGCCACAATTTCAAGAAATATGTGGAACAGAGCTGCATGAAAAAAAGTATTTAATTGTTCTGATGTAGCTGTATAATCTTCAACTGATTGTTTAATGCATTCATTTATTTAGCGACAGATTTTCCCCCCCCCAAATTCTGCAGTTTAAAGAGTTAGAGCATCATTCTGCCTGTATAGCTACATATTAATTATTTTCTTTTTAGTGGTGTAATATAAAACAGTCATAATAGCTATGCTGAATATATGATAGCAAATGAAGACCTTTTTTTGTGATCCTAAGATTTCAGTTATATGAAACTATAAACTGTAGTTTTGCATTTTGCAACCCCTATTATTTGCTATTTCATAGAAACTACCACGTTTCCAGGTATTCATCATGCTTCCTGAAATTTTTCATTTGGTTTGGATTTTATTTGGTTATTAACATGGAACTAACATTTTTTCCATGTTGCAGCCCTGATTCCTGGTTATTAGACCTAAACTACCACATGTTTCCAGGTAACGTCAATTTGCATTTTGTAGCCTTGTTTCTTGGTTATTGAACAGAAACCAACATTGATTCTGTCATGGTCCGCGGCCCGGCGTCTGAGGTGCTGATGGGATGCCCACTCCTGTGGGCGTGGCCGCTGACTCCACACCTGCATCCCATCCCAGGCGATCACCAGGTGGACCATTTAATCCTGCCCAGCCTGCTGCTCCACGCCAGTCCGTAATCGTCCTTCAGCGGTAACGCACACCTACGGGAAAGTTCTTAGGCAATCCTATCCGTGTGAACTAGTACTAACTCTGCCTTGTATACCCAGATCACTGCTCGGCGTGTTTTGAGTCACCAGCCTGTCCACCTGCCTGTCCAGAATTTGGATCACGATCAACCCCAGCCGCCTCGCCCTTTCTGGAGCTTCTCCCCACGGACCCTCACCCCTCCCTCCGGTTCCCTTGGCCCCGCTATCATCGTAAGACGCGTACACTACCTCCCCTCGTATGCTGCCGGTTTACCCGCACCCCAATAATCCTTTTTTCTTTTTCTGTTTCAGCCTCCCACGGTCCCGCTCTCGGCGTTTCCTGCGCGATTCTTCTCCCGGTCCCTCGGTTTCTCTGGTTCCGTGCGTTTTCTCCCTTCTACTCTCCCGGGACACTCTCAGTTATAATAAAGTTTATTTTTTCTCTCGTACCGCTGTGTGTGTGTTCTGCTCCTGGGTCAGGCTTGTGTGTTGAACTTCGGTTCTTGACAGATTCCAGGTAAGATATCAGATTTAAACATAATATTTACGGTGATACTGTTGTCAAACAAAAAAGAATGTTGGTGAATGAGGCAGGATTCATTCCAGCATTATGGCAATATGGTAATGGTATCCCAAAACATTAAAACTTAAAATCATATTAGTATCTTGTTACCCTATTATTATGAGGTTAGTATATATAAAAATGTGTTTTATTGCTAGTGATTGTGACTATACTATTACTAATTGTTTTTTTAAGCTCATGTACATACATTTGTATCCATATCATCACTTATAATTTATGGTCTGTTATTACATAGATTTAAATGTAATAGTACTCACTAGATCACTTAGTTATTACTCTGGAAATGAAGTGGCAATTATTTGCTATATATCTAGTTTTTATCTTCCTGTTTCCACCTTGTTACCTCAATATTACCACATTATTACTGAGCTATAATAGACTCTGTTGTTTGTTTAATATATATTTCTGAATTTTAAGCTTTGTCACAGTCCAAAACACTTCACGAAGCTTTCTAAATGTAAGAAGGGCAAGTCTGCTGATTCTGCTGATTTGAAGGGAATTACTTCAAAGAATATTTACTATTGACTTTAATATGTCTTACATCATAGTAGAATCCATCATACTGGCAGCCACAGCTTTCCACTGGGACACACCTGGTCCCACTCTTGATGAAGCCTTCATCACAGAAACATCCCTCAGAGCAGAACTGCTCACAGGTTTCATCAATGCTACTGGCACAGGTGTGGCCACAGTCAGTACCGCACAGCTCATAATGGCTGTTGGCTGGACAGTCCAGTGCTTAATAAGTGAGAAACGTGACAAATGGCACTAGTCAGACATACCACTTTTAATGTAATACAGTGTGGATACAGTGAGTATTGTAAAATTGTTGGACTTTTTATTTCTGAAGTGGTTAGCAAATTTCTTGTACATTTAGATATAAATAAAATATAATGACATGTTGACTCACTGCAGGTGGTGTTCTCTCTCCAGGGATAGATTCGAACATTAGCAGACTGACAGGCACTGACATATGATTCAATGGCACTGCACAAGAGATCGTGGCCTTGATTTCCTGACAAACATACATCAAACACGCAGTCGTTGAAATATGGCGCCGGGTCCACCTCCTCGTGGCAGAAACTGAAGGGCCCATCAGCTGCCTGTATCACCTCACACTGATCTCTAGCAGGCTGTTCATTGGCACACTGTGGACAGGAGGAGCCACAGCCATCATTGCACGTGTAGTTGCCTGGCACCTTCCAGGCTCTCCCAAACTCATCTGGAGATGTGACTATCGTTCCAGATGGTGTGTGAAAGTCATCATTTGGATTTCCGTTGAAATTTCCACAAAGTCCACATATTTTTTCTCTGTTGATGACAACAGTTAGCAATAGTCCTTGTGTTAGTTTCATAAGGATAAATTATTAGTAAATAAATTATTTATATAGCTGGGATTATCCTGTTTTTTAAAGCATGTCAAACAAAAATTACTTCAGCTTTGATGGGTGGGAATTGTACCTGTAATTTGGTGGTACGGAGATAAACACTGCACTATATCCATTATAGGTAACACTCAAGCCAAAATTAGTGCTGACAAGTATACGAGATCCTGTTGCATAGATAGACACATTACCTTCATTCAAGACAATAGGTAAATTTCTAGTTACTCCATTCACCTAGAAGAGATATGCAAAGAAAATCAGTGGGTAGTTTTTCTACTTTTTAATTGTTATTTTTTTCATTCACAGCAGTAAAAATATCCCTAAAATATATGTAGCTGCCATTTACTTCATACACCTGAAATTGTTCATAACAATCATCGAATGAGAACTATCACTAACTACTTACTTGTACCAAACCTCTTCTGTCCCTTGACATATGCACGTCGTAGCCCCAGACATTCACAAAAACTTCAGCTACTATTGAAAGTGGAAGCCCATTCAATGCCTCATTCTTAGCTTCCACGGAAAACTGATTGAGCTCATCAGTGGCATTACAGAGGGTCACCAGAACATAGCGGCAGGTTCCTTGGAAGTCATAGGCCTTGCGATCAAAGGTGATGTAGTGAGGGTCTCCAGAGGCAGAGCAGGTGCCATGAAGGTTGGGATGGCAGCCAAACTCGCCCTCCACCACACGGCAGGACTCCTGGGGCCCACAGGAGTTGGGAGTACAGTGGACGTTCCCTGTAGTGCCGTTACAGGTACACAAGCTCTGACATTCTTCACCATCCCAGAACTGCTCACCACCTTGGTGATAGCGTCCTTGATGATAGCATCCACAAGATGTTGGTGGAACGCACTGGTCACCATTGAGGATAAAACCATTGTTACACTGACAGCCCTCCTGGCACACAGTATCACAGGTGAAGGGGAAAGAGAGGCTGGGGCAAGCAGAAGGACAAGAGGTTCCACAGAGTTCATAATGGCTGTTTGATGGGCAGGTTAGTGCTGGAGAAAAACAAACAGGTTAACATAAAAAAGCATTTTTAAACATTTGGAGATCGTGGCTAGAATTAATTCAAAAACAGTTGAATGCTTACCACAGCCAGTTGCATTTCTCCATTGTCCTAAGGCAACACCCTTCTGTTGACACATTAGTGCATAATCTCGTAGGACACCACACAGAGTTGATGCTGGATTGTTAGAGCCCCCCATGATCTCCACACATACATCCACCTGCTGGCTCGGGTCAACCACAGACCAACAGGGTACAAATGGCCCATCTGGTGAGCTGAGAATGCCACAGTACTCAGTAGAATTGTAATTAGTTGTAGAATTTTGGTTCATGCTTTCCACGCAGTGAGCAGCCAGAGAGCCATCTCGCCAACTGTCTCCAAAGTCCTGAGAACTGTTGATCAGGACACCGTTGGGTGTATTGAAGTCATCATGTGGATGACCATTGTAATTACCACAGAGTCCACCCAGTGAACCATTGTAGACACCAGGAGCAGTGACACGGACAAAGTGAGGCCAGACTGTCTGCACAGTTACACCAAAGGAGGTGCGAATGATGACACTGTAAATGCTGCTGTGGAAGATCTGGATTCGGTTGGATGTAGTGCTGAAAGGTAGCCTGATCAGCTGACCGTTAACCTGCAGGATCATCCAGTTTTTTGCAGTTAACAAGACTTAAACAGTATTGTGTCCGTGTACACATAAATAAATATTAAAGGAAGAACATAATTTTAAGTAAGTGTTCCATTCACTTACCTTCACTTTACTGTTCCTTGCCATCTCAATAGATACGTGTATCCCCTCTGCTTCAAAATGCAGAATTCGTGCAAAACCATGCTGGCCTCTTGGCACTTTTTCTGCTGTCACCATGAAGTGTGGGTGACTGGACAGTCCCATAACTTTGGCAAGTGTCAATCGACACGCCCCAGGATATTGGTATGTCAGTCCATCAAATGTCTGATATGACCCTGGGCCTCTGATCCAGCATGTTTCATAGCTATTTGGTCTGCATCCTCTTTCTCCATCCTCCACCCTGCATGATTCAAGTGGGCCACAACCATGAGAGTGGCAAGTCATGGAGCCATAACTGCAGCTACAACGTCTCCCACAGTCTCCGTCTAGTATTGCAGTTTTTCCAGATCGGTAGTAACGGCCCTCAAAGCTGCAGCCACACTCAGCATGAGGGACGCAGACCCCACCACTGAGGATGTAGCCTGAATCACAGATGCAGCTTTCCTGGGGAGGTAGAGGGCAGTTATGGGTAGAGTTGGGATTAACACAGGTAGGTGGACATCCTGTGCCTTCAGACTCAAAGTGGCTGTTGGCTGGACATGGGATTTCTAGGAATAAGAGAACAACATCGATATTTACATCGGTGTAATTTTAATACAATAATATTTTGAAATAATGCAAAAAAAAAAAAGAAAGTGATTAACATACCACAAAAGCCAGGTGTCCTCCAACTTGGTAGCTGAATACCACTTTGTTGACACTGACTTGCATACACACTTAGGGCTTGACAGAGAATAGGTCGGTACCCTCCTCCTACACACAGATCATACACACAACTGTCCACAAAGGACTGTGGAGGAAGTTGCTGATGGCAAGCCGTGAAAGGTCCAGAACTACTGCTGAGGATACCACAGTGGTCAGTGTTGCTATACAATGCTGTCTCTTCTACAGTGCAAACAGCACAGTCCAGACCTCCGCACTGTGGCCCACAGCCAAGCTCATCATCCCCAGATGCTTGCCAGCTGTTAGCAAAAACCACATCAGAGCTCACAACCTCACCGTCACGAGTTTGAAAGTCATCTCTACGAATGCCATTGAAGTTTCCACAAAGACCGCATGTACCATTCTGGTAAGTGTAGGGCAAGCTGATCTGAACATGATGAATTGTGTCATAAGACACCACTAAACCAAAGTCAGTGCTGACAAACACAGAAAAACCTGACTCATAAACCTGCACGGTGCCATTGCTAAGGGAGAATGGAGTGGATGCAAAGTTCCCGTTAACCTGTAAAAAAACCAGCAAATATATCAAGTGAGAAAAGTATATCTGGTCATAAAGTGTAGAATTTATCCAGAATCAAAATGACCAACCTTAGCCTGACCACGACGTCCTTTGACAAGCTCAATTGTGTCATTGTAGACATGCACTTTCACCAGTCGTGTCCAAGACACTTGAGTACTGCCTCTGTGCTCATTTTTGCCTTCTACTCTGTAGTAGGGCCGTCCACTATTACATTGCTCAGAGAGAACATACGTGCAAGTGCCTTGAAAGTGAAACACTGTGTTATCAAAGGTGTAGTAATGGGGATCACCACTTATGGTGCAGGTTCCTCTTGGCACTGTCTGACAGGAGAACTGGAAGGAAGCTGGCTTGCAGATCTGTGAAAAGGAGCACGGCTCATTGCGGCACTGCAGGCCTGTTGAGGTACATGTGCACTTCTGTGCACAGGTCCTGTCACTCCAGAATGAAGCACCCAGCTGCACTAATTCACCTTAAAAAGAATAAAAGGAAATGTCCCTTATGCCTTGTGTTAAATGTCCAGACATTTACATTCATAAAGCTTTAGGAAAAAACTTTCAAACCTTACATTTTTTTCATGTACTGTCAAATAACAGCAGGAATTGCCTCAAGGCACTTTATATTGTAAACTAAAGACCCTCAAATAACAGAGAGACCACTGCAACAATCCAACAATGCCTAACAGCAGTCTGAGATGTGCTCTGTTGGGAGGATACGGCACTATGATTTCATTAAGATAAGATGAGGCCTGATTGTTCAAGACCTACCTGTATATGAGGAAAATAATTTTACATTTGAATCTGGATTTAACAGGGTGCAAAAGAAGGGAAGCTAGGATAGGAGAAATATGTTCTTTCTTTTTAGTCCCTGTCCGTACTGCAGCATTTTGGATCAACTCAATGCTTTTCAGTGAGTTTTTGGGAAAATCTGATAATACAGACCGTTCTTACTCCCGAGGCGTAACATCCCGACGTTTTGTCACGTCCCACGGCGTTCCTGAGGAACGCGAAAGGTGACCTTCCGCGTTCTTATGGTACGTGCCGGATTATCGATGAAATCAAGTGGAATGACGGTCCTGCGGTAATAGACGTCCCAGCCCTGTATTCCAGCCCTAAACCTAACCTTATCCCTAACCATAACGTTATTTCTAATCTTAACCAGTACTTTAATGGCATGAAATAGTGTTTTCCCAAGCGATGTTGCGAAAAAGAGCAAACATGTGTAGATTGAGACCAAACGGTTCTCATATTCCCTCATTTTTCCGATCTCGTCATTTAGGAACGTGTTGGGTGTCCAAAAACGTAATATGTTGACAATTTGTCACCTAGCATAAAATGTTACGCTTTGAGAGTGAGAACGTGTTGGATAATAACGAATCACAGTAGGCCAGACTTTAACCCTTTAAGACCTACCATAGAACCAAGTCCGCCAGAGCTTACTTTATATTTTTACATGCTGTAGTGCCATTTTTGGGAGCATTTCAAGTTGATATACATCAATACAACCATTATAGCCCAAATTTTAATAATATGTCTGCATTAAGTAATTACATAAATTGCAAAAAAAGTGCAATAAACTACAAAAAAAAAATCGTTTTTGTTTTTTTAACATATATTTCTAGTTAGAGAAATTTAAGAGGCTTATCCCTCAACACTTGAAATACAAAAAAGTTGCACAAAATAGTTTCCCACCACAGGAAATTTATTTTGAGTGTCTTTATAGTTTTATTTTTGAAATACACCAATTTTTATATACTGCAGGAAAAACGAAAATAAATATTATAGTGCAAATTTGCAAAAAAACAGCATATGCATCAAAATAAACTATTTCCAGCAGTGCAATATGAGTCCTAAGCACCCCAGAAACGACACAGAAAGTCATAAAGTCAAACATAACTTTTAAAAACACCAGTATAGGCTCATAAGGCCCTGATGGTAAAAAACTACATTTCCGGAAAATGACATCATTTCCGGTTTTGGGCAGGACATGGCGGACATGCGATAGTTCGCGCTGATGGACGTAGGAAGTGTTACAAACAGCTGATCGAATCAGCAAAGCGTGTTTCTGGAATATTATGTTTTTGTTGCTGCAAGTGCTTTTTATGCAGTTTTTGCAAAGCTATATGTGGAAGGAAACTGTGACTTAGGACAAGCTGGTGGCATAAGATGTAAGTACAACTCCTCCGGTTTCATATGCAAAAAAAATTATTGTGCTAGCTTATGTGGTTGCAGTGCTACCGGGATTTAAAAATAGTTATGCAACACAGAGCGTGCCCGCTCCGACCGGCTTTGAAGGGTTAAGTAATAAATGCATGAACTAATTTTTTGGCGTCACTCTGAAATAGGATTTTTCTAATTAAAATGCAAGAAAGCCATTCTAATTATTTGTTTAATATGAGCACTGAAGGACACAACCTGGTCAAAAACAATGCAAACATTTCTCTTAGTGTTACTGGAGGCCACGGTAATCCCAGTCCGAGTGTGCATCTGGTTAGACATCATGTTTGTAAGAGTTTTATAGCTGAGTACAATAATCTTATCTTTATCTGAATTTGAAGCAGAAAATTAAAGATCATCCATGTCTTTATGTCTTTAAGACATTCCTACAGTTTAGTCTTATGGTTTCATTGACAGAGCTGGAGATCATCTGCATAGCAGGGAAAATGTACACGATACCTTTGAAAGATACTGTGCAGGTGGTAGCATTGTAACAGCCCAGCTGGCCGTCTCTGATGGAGCACTGCTGTTCAGGAGTGCAAGACGAGGCAGAACATCGCAGGTCATTTGGAGCGTGACATTCACATCTCTGTGAGCAACCATCTGTCCAGAAGGACTCGCCAGCCTGTGAACCACACCACACCAAATCATAGCCAAATTGATACAACAAATATAGTTCTTAAAATACCATTTTGAAGGATTTTGTTTTCATTAATTGTAGGTGATTTAGTGCAGTAATTGCTAGATCACTGCAAACTGCAACTATTAATGTACTAAATATTGTGACAGAGCAACTAGTCGTATCTGTTGATCTTTCTCCCACAGAAAGGACAGATGCTAAATGCCACAATTTCAAGAAATATGTGGAACAGAGCTGCATGAAAAAAAGTATTTAATTGTTCTGATGTAGCTGTATAATCGTCAACTGATTGTTTAATGCATTCATTTATTTAGCGACAGATTTTTTCCCCCCCCAAAATTCTGCAGTTTAAAGAGTTAGAGCATCATTCTGCCTGTATAGCTACATATTAATTATTTTCTTTTTAGTGGTGTAATATAAAACAGTCATAATAGCTATGCTGAATATATGATAGCAAATGAAGACCTTTTTTGTGATCCTAAGATTTCAGTTATATGAAACTATAAACTGTAGTTTTGCATTTTGCAACCCCTATTATTTGCTATTTCATAGAAACTACCACGTTTCCAGGTATTCATCATGCTTCCTGAAATTTTTCATTTGGTTTGGATTTTATTTGGTTATTAACATGGAACTAACATTTTTTCCATGTTGCAGCCCTGATTCCTGGTTATTAGACCTAAACTACCACATGTTTCCAGGTAACGTCAATTTGCATTTTGTAGCCTTGTTTCTTGGTTATTGAACAGAAACCAACATTGATTCTGTCATGGTCCGCGGCCCGGCGTCTGAGGTGCTGATGGGATGCCCACTCCTGTGGGCGTGGCCGCTGACTCCACACCTGCATCCCATCCCAGGCGATCACCAGGTGGACCATTTAATCCTGCCCAGCCTGCTGCTCCACGCCAGTCCGTAATCGTCCTTCAGCGGTAACGCACACCTACGGGAAAGTCCTTAGGCAATCCTATCCGTGTGAACTAGTACTAACTCTGCCTTGTATACCCAGATCACTGCTCGGCGTGTTTTGAGTCACCAGCCTGTCCACCTGCCTGTCCAGAATTTGGATCACGATCAACCCCAGCCGCCTCGCCCTTTCTGGAGCTTCTCCCCACGGACCCTCACCCCTCCCTCCGGTTCCCTTGGCCCCGCTATCATCGTAAGACGCGTACACTACCTCCCCTCGTATGCTGCCGGTTTACCCGCACCCCAATAATCCTTTTTTCTTTTTCTGTTTCAGCCTCCCACGGTCCCGCTCTCGGCGTTTCCTGCGCGATTCTTCTCCCGGTCCCTCGGTTTCTCTGGTTCCGTGCGTTTTCTCCCTTCTACTCTCCCGGGACACTCTCAGTTATAATAAAGTTTATTTTTTCTCTCGTACCGCTGTGTGTGTGTTCTGCTCCTGGGTCAGGCTTGTGTGTTGAACTTCGGTTCTTGACAGATTCCAGGTAAGATATCAGATTTAAACATAATATTTACGGTGATACTGTTGTCAAACAAAAAAGAATGTTGGTGAATGAGGCAGGATTCATTCCAGCATTATGGCAATATGGTAATGGTATCCCAAAACATTAAAATTTAAAATCATATTAGTATCTTGTTACCCTATTATTATGAGGTTAGTATATATAAAAATGTGTTTTATTGCTAGTGATTGTGACTATACTATTACTAATTGTTTTTTTAAGCTCATGTACATACATTTGTATCCATATTATCACTTATAATTTATGGTCTGTTATTACATAGATTTAAATGCAATAGTACTCACTAGATCACTTGGTTATTACTCTGGAAATGAAGTGGCAATTATTTGCTATATATCTAGTTTTTATCTTCCTGTTTCCACCTTGTTACCTCAATATTACCACATTATTACTGAGCTATAATAGACTCTGTTGTTTGTTTAATATATATTTCTGAATTTTAAGCTTTGTCACAGTCCAAAACACTTCACGAAGCTTTCTAAATGTAAGAAGGGCAAGTCTGCTGATTCTGCTGATTTGAAGGGAATTACTTCAAAGAATATTTACTATTGACTTTAATATGTCTTACATCATAGTAGAATCCATCATACTGGCAGCCACAGCTTTCCACTGGGACACACCTGGTCCCACTCTTGATGAAGCCTTCATCACAGAAACATCCCTCAGAGCAGAACTGCTCACAGGTTTCATCAATGCTACTGGCACAGGTGTGGCCACAGTCAGTACCGCACAGCTCATAATGGCTGTTGGCTGGACAGTCCAGTGCTTAATAAGTGAGAAACGTGACAAATGGCACTAGTCAGACATACCACTTTTAATGTAATACAGTGTGGATACAGTGAGTATTGTAAAATTGTTGGACTTTTTATTTCTGAAGTGGTTAGCAAATTTCTTGTACATTTAGATATAAATAAAATATAATGACATGTTGACTCACTGCAGGTGGTGTTCTCTCTCCAGGGATAGATTCGAACATTAGCAGACTGACAGGCACTGACATATGATTCAATGGCACTGCACAAGAGATCGTGGCCTTGATTTCCTGACAAACATACATCAAACACGCAGTCGTTGAAATATGGCGCCGGGTCCACCTCCTCGTGGCAGAAACTGAAGGGCCCATCAGCTGCCTGTATCACCTCACACTGATCTCTAGCAGGCTGTTCATTGGCACACTGTGGACAGGAGGAGCCACAGCCATCATTGCACGTGTAGTTGCCTGGCACCTTCCAGGCTCTCCCAAACTCATCTGGAGATGTGACTATCGTTCCAGATGGTGTGTGAAAGTCATCATTTGGATTTCCGTTGAAATTTCCACAAAGTCCACATATTTTTTCTCTGTTGATGACAACAGTTAGCAATAGTCCTTGTGTTAGTTTCATAAGGATAAATTATTAGTAAATAAATTATTTATATAGCTGGGATTATCCTGTTTTTTAAAGCATGTCAAACAAAAATTACTTCAGCTTTGATGGGTGGGAATTGTACCTGTAATTTGGTGGTACGGAGATAAACACTGCACTATATCCATTATAGGTAACACTCAAGCCAAAATTAGTGCTGACAAGTATACGAGATCCTGTTGCATAGATAGACACATTACCTTCATTCAAGACAATAGGTAAATTTCTAGTTACTCCATTCACCTAGAAGAGATATGCAAAGAAAATCAGTGGGTAGTTTTTCTACTTTTTAATTGTTATTTTTTTCATTCACAGCAGTAAAAATATCCCTAAAATATATGTAGCTGCCATTTACTTCATACACCTGAAATTGTTCATAACAATCATCGAATGAGAACTATCACTAACTACTTACTTGTACCAAACCTCTTCTGTCCCTTGACATATGCACGTCGTAGCCCCAGACATTCACAAAAACTTCAGCTACTATTGAAAGTGGAAGCCCATTCAATGCCTCATTCTTAGCTTCCACGGAAAACTGATTGAGCTCATCAGTGGCATTACAGAGGGTCACCAGAACATAGCGGCAGGTTCCTTGGAAGTCATAGGCCTTGCGATCAAAGGTGATGTAGTGAGGGTCTCCAGAGGCAGAGCAGGTGCCATGAAGGTTGGGATGGCAGCCAAACTCGCCCTCCACCACACGGCAGGACTCCTGGGGCCCACAGGAGTTGGGAGTACAGTGGACGTTCCCTGTAGTGCCGTTACAGGTACACAAGCTCTGACATTCTTCACCATCCCAGAACTGCTCACCACCTTGGTGATAGCGTCCTTGATGATAGCATCCACAAGATGTTGGTGGAACGCACTGGTCACCATTGAGGATAAAACCATTGTTACACTGACAGCCCTCCTGGCACACAGTATCACAGGTGAAGGGGAAAGAGAGGCTGGGGCAAGCAGAAGGACAAGAGGTTCCACAGAGTTCATAATGGCTGTTTGATGGGCAGGTTAGTGCTGGAGAAAAACAAACAGGTTAACATAAAAAAGCATTTTTAAACATTTGGAGATCGTGGCTAGAATTAATTCAAAAACAGTTGAATGCTTACCACAGCCAGTTGCATTTCTCCATTGTCCTAAGGCAACACCCTTCTGTTGACACATTAGTGCATAATCTCGTAGGACACCACACAGAGTTGATGCTGGATTGTTAGAGCCCCCCATGATCTCCACACATACATCCACCTGCTGGCTCGGGTCAACCACAGACCAACAGGGTACAAATGGCCCATCTGGTGAGCTGAGAATGCCACAGTACTCAGTAGAATTGTAATTAGTTGTAGAATTTTGGTTCATGCTTTCCACGCAGTGAGCAGCCAGAGAGCCATCTCGCCAACTGTCTCCAAAGTCCTGAGAACTGTTGATCAGGACACCGTTGGGTGTATTGAAGTCATCATGTGGATGACCATTGTAATTACCACAGAGTCCACCCAGTGAACCATTGTAGACACCAGGAGCAGTGACACGGACAAAGTGAGGCCAGACTGTCTGCACAGTTACACCAAAGGAGGTGCGAATGATGACACTGTAAATGCTGCTGTGGAAGATCTGGATTCGGTTGGATGTAGTGCTGAAAGGTAGCCTGATCAGCTGACCGTTAACCTGCAGGATCATCCAGTTTTTTGCAGTTAACAAGACTTAAACAGTATTGTGTCCGTGTACACATAAATAAATATTAAAGGAAGAACATAATTTTAAGTAAGTGTTCCATTCACTTACCTTCACTTTACTGTTCCTTGCCATCTCAATAGATACGTGTATCCCCTCTGCTTCAAAATGCAGAATTCGTGCAAAACCATGCTGGCCTCTTGGCACTTTTTCTGCTGTCACCATGAAGTGTGGGTGACTGGACAGTCCCATAACTTTGGCAAGTGTCAATCGACACGCCCCAGGATATTGGTATGTCAGTCCATCAAATGTCTGATATGACCCTGGGCCTCTGATCCAGCATGTTTCATAGCTATTTGGTCTGCATCCTCTTTCTCCATCCTCCACCCTGCATGATTCAAGTGGGCCACAACCATGAGAGTGGCAAGTCATGGAGCCATAACTGCAGCTACAACGTCTCCCACAGTCTCCGTCTAGTATTGCAGTTTTTCCAGATCGGTAGTAACGGCCCTCAAAGCTGCAGCCACACTCAGCATGAGGGACGCAGACCCCACCACTGAGGATGTAGCCTGAATCACAGATGCAGCTTTCCTGGGGAGGTAGAGGGCAGTTATGGGTAGAGTTGGGATTAACACAGGTAGGTGGACATCCTGTGCCTTCAGACTCAAAGTGGCTGTTGGCTGGACATGGGATTTCTAGGAATAAGAGAACAACATCGATATTTACATCGGTGTAATTTTAATACAATAATATTTTGAAATAATGCAAAAAAAAAAAAGAAAGTGATTAACATACCACAAAAGCCAGGTGTCCTCCAACTTGGTAGCTGAATACCACTTTGTTGACACTGACTTGCATACACACTTAGGGCTTGACAGAGAATAGGTCGGTACCCTCCTCCTACACACAGATCATACACACAACTGTCCACAAAGGACTGTGGAGGAAGTTGCTGATGGCAAGCCGTGAAAGGTCCAGAACTACTGCTGAGGATACCACAGTGGTCAGTGTTGCTATACAATGCTGTCTCTTCTACAGTGCAAACAGCACAGTCCAGACCTCCGCACTGTGGCCCACAGCCAAGCTCATCATCCCCAGATGCTTGCCAGCTGTTAGCAAAAACCACATCAGAGCTCACAACTTCACCGTCACGAGTTTGAAAGTCATCTCTACGAATGCCATTGAAGTTTCCACAAAGACCGCATGTACCATTCTGGTAAGTGTAGGGCAAGCTGATCTGAACATGATGAATTGTGTCATAAGACACCACTAAACCAAAGTCAGTGCTGACAAACACAGAAAAACCTGACTCATAAACCTGCACGGTGCCATTGCTAAGGGAGAATGGAGTGGATGCAAAGTTCCCGTTAACCTGTAAAAAAACCAGCAAATATATCAAGTGAGAAAAGTATATCTGGTCATAAAGTGTAGAATTTATCCAGAATCAAAATGACCAACCTTAGCCTGACCACGACGTCCTTTGACAAGCTCAATTGTGTCATTGTAGACATGCACTTTCACCAGTCGTGTCCAAGACACTTGAGTACTGCCTCTGTGCTCATTTTTGCCTTCTACTCTGTAGTAGGGCCGTCCACTATTACATTGCTCAGAGAGAACATACGTGCAAGTGCCTTGAAAGTGAAACACTGTGTTATCAAAGGTGTAGTAATGGGGATCACCACTTATGGTGCAGGTTCCTCTTGGCACTGTCTGACAGGAGAACTGGAAGGAAGCTGGCTTGCAGATCTGTGAAAAGGAGCACGGCTCATTGCGGCACTGCAGGCCTGTTGAGGTACATGTGCACTTCTGTGCACAGGTCCTGTCACTCCAGAATGAAGCACCCAGCTGCACTAATTCACCTTAAAAAGAATAAAAGGAAATGTCCCTTATGCCTTGTGTTAAATGTCCAGACATTTACATTCATAAAGCTTTAGGAAAAAACTTTCAAACCTTACATTTTTTTCATGTACTGTCAAATAACAGCAGGAATTGCCTCAAGGCACTTTATATTGTAAACTAAAGACCCTCAAATAACAGAGAGACCACTGCAACAATCCAACAATGCCTAACAGCAGTCTGAGATGTGCTCTGTTGGGAGGATACGGCACTATGATTTCATTAAGATAAGATGAGGCCTGATTGTTCAAGACCTACCTGTATATGAGGAAAATAATTTTACATTTGAATCTGGATTTAACAGGGAGCAAAAGAAGGGAAGCTAGGATAGGAGAAATATGTTCTTTCTTTTTAGTCCCTGTCCGTACTGCAGCATTTTGGATCAACTCAATGCTTTTCAGTGAGTTTTTGGGAAAATCTGATAATACAGACCGTTCTTACTCCCGAGGCGTAACATCCCGACGTTTTGTCACGTCCCACGGCGTTCCTGAGGAACGCGAAAGGTGACCTTCCGCGTTCTTATGGTACGTGCCGGATTATCGATGAAATCAAGTGGAATGACGGTCCTGCGGTAATAGACGTCCCAGCCCTGTATTCCAGCCCTAAACCTAACCTTATCCCTAACCATAACGTTATTTCTAATCTTAACCAGTACTTTAATGGCATGAAATAGTGTTTTCCCAAGCGATGTTGCGAAAAAGAGCAAACATGTGTAGATTGAGACCAAACGGTTCTCATATTCCCTCATTTTTCCGATCTCGTCATTTAGGAACGTGTTGGGTGTCCAAAAACGTAATATGTTGACAATTTGTCACCTAGCATAAAATGTTACGCTTTGAGAGTGAGAACGTGTTGGATAATAACGAATCACAGTAGGCCAGACTTTAACCCTTTAAGACCTACCATAGAACCAAGTCCGCCAGAGCTTACTTTATATTTTTACATGCTGTAGTGCCATTTTTGGGAGCATTTCAAGTTGATATACATCAATACAACCATTATAGCCCAAATTTTAATAATATGTCTGCATTAAGTAATTACATAAATTGCAAAAAAAGTGCAATAAACTACAAAAAAAAAATCGTTTTTGTTTTTTTAACATATATTTCTAGTTAGAGAAATTTAAGAGGCTTATCCCTCAACACTTGAAATACAAAAAAGTTGCACAAAATAGTTTCCCACCACAGGAAATTTATTTTGAGTGTCTTTATAGTTTTATTTTTGAAATACACCAATTTTTATATACTGCAGGAAAAACGAAAATAAATATTATAGTGCAAATTTGCAAAAAAACAGCATATGCATCAAAATAAACTATTTCCAGCAGTGCAATATGAGTCCTAAGCACCCCAGAAACGACACAGAAAGTCATAAAGTCAAACATAACTTTTAAAAACACCAGTATAGGCTCATAAGGCCCTGATGGTAAAAAACTACATTTCCGGAAAATGACATCATTTCCGGTTTTGGGCAGGACATGGCGGACATGCGATAGTTCGCGCTGATGGACGTAGGAAGTGTTACAAACAGCTGATCGAATCAGCAAAGCGTGTTTCTGGAATATTATGTTTTTGTTGCTGCAAGTGCTTTTTATGCAGTTTTTGCAAAGCTATATGTGGAAGGAAACTGTGACTTAGGACAAGCTGGTGGCATAAGATGTAAGTACAACTCCTCCGGTTTCATATGCAAAAAAAATTATTGTGCTAGCTTATGTGGTTGCAGTGCTACCGGGATTTAAAAATAGTTATGCAACACAGAGCGTGCCCGCTCCGACCGGCTTTAAAGGGTTAAGTAATAAATGCATGAACTAATTTTTTGGCGTCACTCTGAAATAGGATTTTTCAAATTAAAATGCAAGAAAGCCATTCTAATTATTTGTTTAATATGAGCACTGAAGGACACAACCTGGTCAAAAACAATGCAAACATTTCTCTTAGTGTTACTGGAGGCCACGGTAATCCCAGTCCGAGTGTGCATCTGGTTAGACATCATGTTTGTAAGAGTTTTATAGCTGAGTACAATAATCTTATCTTTATCTGAATTTGAAGCAGAAAATTAAAGATCATCCATGTCTTTATGTCTTTAAGACATTCCTACAGTTTAGTCTTATGGTTTCATTGACAGAGCTGGAGATCATCTGCATAGCAGGGAAAATGTACACGATACCTTTGAAAGATACTGTGCAGGTGGTAGCATTGTAACAGCCCAGCTGGCCGTCTCTGATGGAGCACTGCTGTTCAGGAGTGCAAGACGAGGCAGAACATCGCAGGTCATTTGGAGCGTGACATTCACATCTCTGTGAGCAACCATCTGTCCAGAAGGACTCGCCAGCCTGTGAACCACACCACACCAAATCATAGCCAAATTGATACAACAAATATAGTTCTTAAAATACCATTTTGAAGGATTTTGTTTTCATTAATTGTAGGTGATTTAGTGCAGTAATTGCTAGATCACTGCAAACTGCAACTATTAATGTACTAAATATTGTGACAGAGCAACTAGTCGTATCTGTTGATCTTTCTCCCACAGAAAGGACAGATGCTAAATGCCACAATTTCAAGAAATATGTGGAACAGAGCTGCATGAAAAAAAGTATTTAATTGTTCTGATGTAGCTGTATAATCTTCAACTGATTGTTTAATGCATTCATTTATTTAGCGACAGATTTTTTCCCCCCCAAAATTCTGCAGTTTAAAGAGTTAGAGCATCATTCTGCCTGTATAGCTACATATTAATTATTTTCTTTTTAGTGGTTGTTAGGTATTTTAGTACCATGGGAGCATTTACTGGATATTGTTTTATAGTGACATTATACAGGAAAACTCTGTCATTCAACAAGGTTGAAATACCACAGAGATCACTCCCTCAGCTACATTAGTTTCTTAATCTTTTAGACGCCTGTTGAAGGCCAAATGGTTTGTTTCAGATTTCACTAATGAAAGAACTCTTCGTTTTGTGCCTTGAAAATATGTCGCTGAGATAATCACAATTGTAGCTGAACTAATAAACTACACAAAGGATGCTTCTTCACCCAAGGGCAGGAAGACGCTGCCTTATCTTGGTCTGTACTGGTTTAAACTGATAAATCTGCTGTCTCATGAATTTTACCCTCTATATAAACTGTTGTACTTGTGAATAAAGTTGAGTCACTTTGGGAAGACAATCTAAAGCAGTCTCTGTTTTCTTGTTCTCCCAAGCTGCTCCCGAGCTGCTCGTACTAACACGCTGAATGGCATGCTTGAATATTACTTGAGAATATATTTGACTGTGTTACAGACTAAGGGACATTCTCTGCTGATAGGTGAAGGTACATTCTCTGCTGATAGACGTCCACGCCTCGGAGGAAGCCGATCCACGGAGTAGGCCCTGGAAACAGTTTCCTTCAATTTTGGTGTCAGAAGTGGGATCCTGACGAAGGTAGGCACTCGTCTTTTATTTTATAAGACTGTGTTATGCCTTTCTCAGTGATCCACATAGAAACGGGATACGCTGACGAGGCCTTCTTCAGTGGCCCACATAGTAACAAGTGGGATACGCTGAGGAGCCTTCTTTAGTGGCCCACATAGAAACACAGGAAGTTGCCTGTTGTTTTGTAAATAAAAGCAGAAAGGACACAGGAAGTTGCCTGGGGTCATAAAACGAGAAGTTGCTCGTTAAAAAGTGAGAAGTTGCTCACTAAAAAGATAAAATTGCTAGCAAAAAAAATCAAGTAACCTCAGGTGTGCCACAGCAAAAATAAAAACTAACTTAAATCCTTCAAAGCGTCTAAACCCCTCTGGAAATCACTGACCATGGGTCAGAATAATTCAAAGACCTTAGACGGGTCCGATAAAAAATCAAAATTAACTGTAAAACCAAAAAAAATAAAATATAAAATCACAAATAGCGGCTCAGTACGACTCCCACTTCCGGTTACGTTTAACCCACGCTCGCGAATCAATGAAGACTTCCATGATTACGTATCCAGAACATGCGGAAGTGCTTACGTGACTGATTTCGTCTCGAACTTAAGAACTATAACTTTAATGCATCCTAATGTATTTCCGGAGCCCTATCCCGAACGATTATCGCCAGAAAACAGGTCAGTAGAAATGTTAAATACTATTTGTGATAAGGAAAGTAGGCTGATTAAAAAGTCCTGTAAAAAATATATGATAGAATGTCGTGATGTGACCAATCGCATGCTACCACTATGGAAAAAAGGACCCGAGCCAGACGTAAATGCTTTAAATCAAGCCAGTGTAGGCTCTAGTAAATCCACTGCAGAAAAAACTAGCCTTATATGCCCATCTGTTCAACCTACGGCTCCGCCGCCTTATGATGAAAAAACAGAATTAATAGCTGCTGCGGCGGCTGCACGTCACCAGCGCGTATATCCTGATATAACAGCAAAATCCCAAAGGAGTGAGGAAGGCACTGAAATGACACCTAAATCAGAAGAAGATGACTGGTTTAACCTAGATCAAAGACAGGAACGAGAATACACTGAACGAGAAAGAGAGTTACAGGAACATAAAAAGCAAACAAAACAGTTAATGACAGAGTGTGAGGAAATCATGAAAGATCCTTTAACTGAACGTACGGAAGCTGAACTGCAGCAAGCCGTTTCCGTCATAGATAATCATGTTCAGCGCCACACTAGAGTAGCGAATGGTTTAACTGTGCCAAAAGCAATAACTAACACCAGAAATTTAATAAGGAACTACTTAAAGCAGAAAAAAGAGGAAAAAACTCAAGAGGGCCCCCACAAAAACACCCGTTATAAAGAAAAGCAGGGATCACAATTTAATGACGTCAGCACCTCCCTCCCGTTCATGATAATAGGGGACATGTGTTGCATTCAACCCCCTAAAATTTCAGAGTTAGCAGCAACCATTAAAGAACTTCCCGATCCTCTACAAAATCCTACAGCCTTTGTTTCTGCATTACAGAGAAGTACCAGATACCACCACTTGGGTGGGCCTGACTATAGATATATATTATGTCAACGAATTCCAGGTGTGACTGAATCTCAGCTTATTGAAGAAGTAGAGGAACTAGACCCTAAAAATGACCAAGCAGCCAACACCACCTCGTTTTTGTGGATAAACGATGACAAAATCACAGCCTTTTTTCAAAATCTAAAGAAATTTCTGCTCACAATGTCTAGAGATAAAATTGATTTAAATGCAGTAACCATGTGTAAGCAAAAGCCAGATGAATCCATTCTAGTGTTTATGAAACGTTTCATGCACTGCTGGACTAATGAGGCATGCATGCCTGAAGGAGGAAATGATCAGATTTTCATAACAACATTCTTAAACAACATTCATCCAGAATGTTCACAACTATTGAAGCTGACTGCCACTGATAATCTCTATGACATGAAAATAAAGAACTTTATCACACTTGTCAAAACAAAAGCTGGTGCAGATCTTTTCCCCAACAGCACGAAGGCTAAAACTGTTAAGATGATGTTGAATTTTGATGTTGAAGGCTCAGAGGAAAGTGAAAAAATGATGTATGCAGGGGCCCCGTCCCCTCAACAAGCGCAGCAGGGAGATTTCAGAAGGAGAGATAGGAGTGGAGACGTATGTTTTTATTGTGGAAAAATAGGACACTGGAGGAGGGAATGCAAATCAGCAGCACATAGGTCTCAACCACAAAACACAGGACCAGCTCCTGCCACTAGGCGTCAGCAGAGCTCTTACAGACAAGGTAACTGGCAACGCAGACAGGAATCACATCAAAATAATGGCCCCTTTGCACTTCGGCAGCAACCTTATAATCCACATTTTAATCCCCACCCATATGATAACGAAAGGCTGGACCGACAATAGGGAGGCCCAGGTGAGGATGAGGGACAGTGTGAAGCACTACACACGATGCTGCATTTGCAATTGTCCCGTAACACAGAAAGCTTGCCCATGTTAGATATAGAGATAGGTGAAAAGACTTATTCTTTTTTAGTTGACAGTGGAGCCACTAAAAGTTCACTGTCTGGAAAATTCTATAGTGGGCCTGTTTCCTCTGTGTGCATCAACACCATGGGAATAAACGGAACTCTAGTGCAATGCCCCAAAACTCATTCTCTAAAAACACGCTGGGGCCCAAAACCAGATGAAATTACATATCATCCATTCATAATTATTCCAAACTCGCCTGTGAATCTATTAGGCAGAGATTTAATGGCAAAAATGAACTTGTGTATTTCATTTAACACAAAGGGTGAAATGTTTGCAGATACTGATAACAGCTATGTTTTCTCTGCCCTATGCACCGACACCATGGAGAAAGAACAGCCTCTGTGTCAGCTGGACGCCTCAGCGGAGAATGAACTCAATATCCATCTGACTGGTATCCCACGTCACACTCTGTGTCAAAAACATGTGCAAACACCGTTACCAGGTAACCCCATGCCTGGAAGCCACATATTTGTTTCTCTCACACTGTTCAACAACATGATAACTGCTCACACCAGTGAAGGCCGAACAGTGGTTTTGTCACATAACTCGGACATAGGCTATGACATTACTGCACCATGTCGCAGCACAAAAAGCAGAACTCATGGCTTTAATACGCGCCTGTGAGTTACATGTGGATAAGCGGGTAACAATTTACACTGATAGCCGTTATGCATTCGGTGTGGTGCATGACTTTGGCACATTGTGGAGACAAAGAGGATTTAGATCTGCTGATGGAAAATCGATCGCTAATTCTGACCTTGTTCAAAGACTTTTGCAGGCTATACAGCTGCCATCGGCAATTGCAGTTGTTAAAACGAAGGGGCACAGCACGGCTGACACAGACGAAGCAGTGGGAAATGCTCTTGCAGACGTAACCGCGAAAGCAGCTGCTGCCTCACAGCAACCACCCAGAAGGGAAGTATTATCTTTGCCTTTACAGCTGCCACTTGTCACGCTCCCAGACTATTTAGAAACAAATGTTGACCTAAAATTCATACAAGAGCAGGCCTCTGCCTTAGATTACACTTACTGGGAAAGTAATGATTGTACCTTAGATAACAGAGACGGCTTATACAAAAACCTTGAGGGTTTGATTGCCCTCCCATCTTCACTACTGCCAATCCTTGTCCGCCATTTTCACGGTGTGAGTCATGTCGGACAAAGAGGGGTAATAGGAGCAATAAAATCAAGATTTGTAATCGAGAAAACATCACACGCAGTAAAACGCATATTAGCAACCTGTCTAACATGTGCACGAACTAATGTAGGAAAACCAAAAGCAAAACATCAGCATTTACCACAACCAGATTTCCCATTTCATACATTACAAATTGATTTTACACACATGCCAGCACAAGGAAGCATCAAGTACTTACTGGTAATAGTGGACCAATTTAGTAAATGGGTAGAAGCTTATCCAACATCAAAAGAAACTGCAGAAGTAGTCTGTCAAAAGTTGTGCAATGAAATAATACCCAGATTTGGAATACCTCACCAAATTAACAGTGATAGAGGACCTTCATTCACATCAGAAGTAATTCAAAAGTGTGCTAAAACTCTAGCAATAGACTGGAAATATCATGTGCCATACCATCCTCAGAGTTCAGGAGTTGTAGAAAGAATGAATAGGACCATAAAAAACCACCTGACTAAAGCAATGATAGAAACAGGAATGACCTGGATCAAATTACTTCCTCAAATCCTCTGCGAGATTAGAATGACTCCATCCGCAGCAACCAAATTATCTCCATTTGAAATAATCATGGGAAGACCGTTTCCAACACCATGGTCAGCCTCCAGAGGGGCACCGCTATTGGAAGGGGACATAGACACTGCATTGTCTGACTATGTTCATAACCTGGTAGAAACACTGAATAATAACTATCAGAAAGTTTGTCTCTCTCAGCCTCTCCCTTCCATAGATCCAACCCATCCGTGGAAACCAGGAGATGCGGTATTGGTAAAGTTGCTAAAACCAAGGGCACTCGGGGAGGCCGCGTGTTCCAGCCCCCAGACTGTACTTGCAGTGACGAGAACCAGCATCCTAACAGACGGACAACCTCAGTGGATTCATGCCAGCAGGGTTAAGACCAGCCCCACCAAACCACCTAAGGCGTCGGATCAAGTAGATGACGTCTCCGGCGAGCCAGCGCCCGGATTCAATACACCTATAGATGACGACTCAGGCGAGCCAGCGCCCGGATTCAATACACCTACACACACACAATCACTGATTAACACACAACGCCGGAAAGAGCCAAGACTCAGACAGCCCTTTGATCCCCCACCTGAACAACAACAAGGTACTCGAACATCCAGCAGGAACAGAAAGCCTAGAGTACCACACAATGTCTAACCTGATAAAGATAGACTCGTTTCATCCTGATAATGGAGAAAATGAAATGCCCATTGTCATCACACGACGCTTATACGGTGTCTCTCGAACCTGGGACCAGGCCAGGAGACGACTAAAGAACTGTCTTTTTTATATATTTAGGTTATTAATCATATCTACTGCATTAACCTTAGGATTTTTATTTTTTACTATTTCGTATTGTAAAGTGCAACCCTGTTCACATTTCTGCAAGCCACATTTTGCTGACAATACCTCATGCTCCACTTGGCAAGACACCCACCTAGTACACTCGTCACGTTCTCTAAAATCAGTAGAAAGCAACACAGACACCACCAATAAACCATCTTATGCACCCCCTAGAACAGGAACTAACGCCTGGTATGACAATGCCAGAATAGCCGCTCGTGACTTAGGAAACAGTAACTGTTATGTCTGTTCAAAGGGTAATCCAGAACAGGTCATAGTGGGATATCCAATTTCAGGTTTTCCCTTAACAAAGATGCTATTCAAAAATGATAAAAAGGGGCCCTTAACAGTAACCCTGATTGAAGCGGTGCGAGTAGAACTAAGTCCTTTAGATTGTTTATTCATATACACAGGACAAGTCTCTAGTAAGGATGTTAGCATGATTAATGATTCTACCCACCCCTGCAACCAAATGAAGCGCCCCGAAGACCGCACTGAACCTCTTTCGCCCCCAACACAGGTGCGCCATCACCCAAATATCTTGATGACATGCATACACCGACCAAAACTTGAAAACATAAATTATGACACACAAAACTATACGTTCTTTTCTGACTCTCCAGGAGCACGCTGTAACGAAACATGGCTAGCACCGAGTGTTGACAGGACACAATATAAACATATGTTTTCTTATATATATGCATATATAAGTACGCATTCAGATAACTCAACAATCCTGCATTCGCCCAACACACTAAACGACTCGTACTGGGGAGGCATATTAAAAGGCTTTACAGCTTCGCGCCTGACCAGACCAATCCCACATGCTTATTGGATGTGCAATAATACTCTTAGATTAGCCTTACCTGTTAATTGGACCGGTACCTGCGGTCTAGTAACTTTAGCTCAAGAACTACTGATACAACAAACCTCGGATCTGCCTGTATCCAGCAGACGGACGGAACGCTCCGCTTATTCACATAACGTTTACATAGATGCTATAGGAGTTCCACGCGGGATACCAAATGAATTAAAGGCACAAGGAGAAATATCAGCAGGGTTTGTCTCAATACTACCGTGGATACAGGTAAACAAAAATGTAGGCTGGATCAATTATGTTTATTACAATCAGCAAAGACTTACTAATTTGACCAATACGGCCCTTAAAGCCCTAGGAGAACAGATGTCTGCTGCCTCCTTAATGACCATGCAAAATAGAATGGCCCTAGATATGCTGTTAGCTGAGAAAGGAGGTGTTTGTGCTATGTTTGAAGATGTTTGTTGTACTTTTATTCCCAATAATACCGCCCCTGACGGTTCATTTACACAAGCTATGAATAAACTTGAAGCATTGCAGATAGAACTAAGAGCCAATACAGGTCACGGTCAGTGGCTAGACAAGTGGATGCAGGACACGTTTGGAAAATGGAAGGAACTCATTGTAGCCTTTGTAACAGTTGTAGCATGTATTATTTTGTTTTTGATGATTATTGCCTGTTGTGTGATACCCTGTGTACGCTCAATGATAACCCGTATAGCTACTAGTACAGCTACTTCAATGTATTTGCAATTAGCACAAATTGATCCTGAGGATGTGCCAGATGTTACCAATGATGTTCCTGATGTGTATATTGAACATTAGGTTGTGAACTATTACATTTTATGATTTGCTTTTTATATTATGTTATTACATTTGTGATTTTTCCTTTCTATTTGAGTTATTATTTTTTTAAAAAATAATAATAAAAAAAGAGTGGAACTGTTAGGTATTTTAGTACCATGGGAGCATTTACTGGATATTGTTTTATAGTGACATTATACAGGAAAACTCTGTCATTCAACAAGGTTGAAATACCACAGAGATCACTCCCTCAGCTACATTAGTTTCTTAATCTTTTAGACGCCTGTTGAAGGCCAAATGGTTTGTTTCAGATTTCACTAATGAAAGAACTCTTCGTTTTGTGCCTTGAAAATATGTCGCTGAGATAATCACAATTGTAGCTGAACTAATAAACTACACAAAGGATGCTTCTTCACCCAAGGGCAGGAAGACGCTGCCTTATCTTGGTCTGTACTGGTTTAAACTGATAAATCTGCTGTCTCATGAATTTTACCCTCTATATAAACTGTTGTACTTGTGAATAAAGTTGAGTCACTTTGGGAAGACAATCTAAAGCAGTCTCTGTTTTCTTGTTCTCCCAAGCTGCTCCCGAGCTGCTCGTACTAACACGCTGAATGGCATGCTTGAATATTACTTGAGAATATATTTGACTGTGTTACAGACTAAGGGACATTCTCTGCTGATAGGTGAAGGTACATTCTCTGCTGATAGACGTCCACGCCTCGGAGGAAGCCGATCCACGGAGTAGGCCCTGGAAACAGTTTCCTTCAGTGGTGTAATATAAAACAGTCATAATAGCTATGCTGAATATATGATAGCAAATGAAGACCTTTTTTGTGATCCTAAGATTTCAGTTATATGAAACTATAAACTGTAGTTTTGCATTTTGCAACCCCTATTATTTGCTATTTCATAGAAACTACCACGTTTCCAGGTATTCATCATGCTTCCTGAAATTTTTCATTTGGTTTGGATTTTATTTGGTTATTAACATGGAACTAACATTTTTTCCATGTTGCAGCCCTGATTCCTGGTTATTAGACCTAAACTACCACATGTTTCCAGGTAACGTCAATTTGCATTTTGTAGCCTTGTTTCTTGGTTATTGAACAGAAACCAACATTGATTCTGTCATGGTCCGCGGCCCGGCGTCTGAGGTGCTGATGGGATGCCCACTCCCGTGGGCGTGGCCGCTGACTCCACACCTGCATCCCATCCCAGGCGATCACCAGGTGGACCATTTAATCCTGCCCAGCCTGCTGCTCCACGCCAATCCGTAATCATCCTTCAGCGGTAACGCACACCTACGGGAAAGTCCTTAGGCAATCCTATCCGTGTGAACTAGTACTAACTCTGCCTTGTATACCCAGATCACTGCTCGGCGTGTTTTGAGTCACCAGCCTGTCCACCTGCCTGTCCAGAATTTGGATCACGATCAACCCCAGCTGCCTCGCCCTTTCTGGAGCTTCTCCCCACGGACCCTCACCCCTCCCTCCGGTTCCCTTGGCCCCGCTATCATCGTAAGACGCGTACACTACCTCCCCTCGTATGCTGCCGGTTTACCCGCACCCCAATAATCCTTTTTTCTTTTTCTGTTTCAGCCTCCCACGGTCCCGCTCTCGGCGTTTCCTGCGCGATTCTTCTCCCGGTCCCTCGGTTTCTCTGGTTCCGTGCGTTTTCTCCCTTCTACTCTCCCGGGACACTCTCAGTTATAATAAAGTTTATTTTTTCTCTCGTACCGCTGTGTGTGTGTTCTGCTCCTGGGTCCAGCTTGTGTGTTGAACTTCGGTTCTTGACAGATTCCAGGTAAGATATCAGATTTAAACATAATATTTACGGTGATACTGTTGTCAAACAAAAAAGAATGTTGGTGGATGAGGCAGGATTCATTCCAGCATTATGGCAATATGGTAATGGTATCCCAAAACATTAAAACTTAAAATCATATTAGTATCTTGTTACCCTATTATTATGAGGTTAGTATATATAAAAATGTGTTTTATTGCTAGTGATTGTGACTATACTATTACTAATTGTTTTTTTAAGCTCATGTACATACATTTGTATCCATATTATCACTTATAATTTATGGTCTGTTATTAGATAGATTTAAATGCAATAGTACTCACTAGATCACTTGGTTATTACTCTGGAAATGAAGTGGCAATTATTTGCTATATATCTAGTTTTTATCTTCCTGTTTCCACCTTGTTACCTCAATATTACAACATTATTACTGAGCTATAATAGACTCTGTTGTTTCTTTAAAATATATTTCTGAATTTTAAGCTTTGTCACAGTCCAAAACACTTCACGAAGCTTTCTAAATGTAAGAAGGGCAAGTCTGCTGATTCTGCTGATTTGAAGGGAATTACTTCAAAGAATATTTACTATTGACTTTAATATGTCTTACATCATAGTAGAATCCGTCATACTGGCAGCCACAGCTTTCCACTGGGACACACCTGGTCCCACTCTTGATGAAGCCTTCATCACAGAAACATCCCTCAGAGCAGAACTGCTCACAGGTTTCATCAATGCTACTGGCACAGGTGTGGCCACAGTCAGTACCGCACAGCTCATAATGGCTGTTGGCTGGACAGTCCAGTGCTTAATAAGTGAGAAACGTGACAAATGGCACTAGTCAGACATACCACTTTTAATGTAATACAGTGTGGATACAGTGAGTATTGTAAAATTATTGGACATTTTATTTCTGAAGTGATTAGGAAATTTCTTGTACATTTAGATATAAATAAAATATAATGACATGTTGACTCACTGCAGGTGGTGTTCTCTCTCCAAGGATAGATTCGAACATTAGCAGACTGACAGGCACTGACATATGATTCAATGGCACTGCACAAGAGATCGTGGCCTTGATTTCCTGACAAACATACATCAAACACGCAGTCGTTGAAATATGGCGCCGGGTCCACCTCCTCGTGGCAGAAACTGAAGGGCCCATCAGCTGCCTGTATCACCTCACACTGATCTCTAGCAGACTGTTCATTGGCACACTGTGGACAGGAGGAGCCACAGCCATCATTGCACGTGTAGTTGCCTGGCACCTTCCAGGCTCTCCCAAACTCATCTGGAGATGTGACTATCGTTCCAGATGGTGTGTGAAAGTCATCATTTGAATTTCCATTGAAATTTCCACAAAGTCCACATATTTTTTCTCTGTTGATGACAACAGTTAGCAATAGTCCTTGTGTTAGTTTCATAAGGATAAATTATTAGTAAAGAAATTATTTATATAGCTGGGATTATCCTGTTTTTTAAAGCATGTCAAACAATAATTACTTCAGCTTTGATGGGTGGGAATTGTACCTGTAATTTGGTGGTACGGAGATAAACACTGCACTATATCCATTATAGGTAACACTCAAGCCAAAATTAGTGCTGACAAGTATACGAGATCCTGTTGCATAGATAGACACATTACCTTCATTCAAGACAATAGGTAAATTTCTAGTTACTCCATTCACCTAGAAGAGATATGCAAAGAAAATCAGTGGGTAGTTTTTCTACTTTTTAATTGTTATTTTTTTCATTCACAGCAGTAAAAATATCCCTAAAATATATGTAGCTGCCATTTACTTCATACACCTGAAATTGTTCATAACAATCATCGAATGAGAACTACTTACTTGTACCAAACCTCTTCTGTCCCTTGACATATGCACGTCGTAGCCCCAGACATTCACAAAAACTTCAGCTACTATTGAAAGTGGAAGCCCATTCAATGCCTCATTCTTAGCTTCCACGGAAAACTGATTGAGCTCATCAGTGGCATTACAGAGGGTCACCAGAACATAGCGGCAGGTTCCTTGGAAGTCATAGGCCCTACGATCAAAGGTGATGTAGTGAGGGTCTCCAGAGGCAGAGCAGGTGCCATGAAGGTTGGGATGGCAGCCAAACTCGCCCTCCACCACACGGCAGGACTCCTGGGGACCACAGGAGTTGGGAGTACAGTGGACGTTCCCTGTAGTGCCGTTACAGGTACACAAGCTCTGACATTCTTCACCATCCCAGAACTGCTCACCACCTTGGTGATAGCGTCCTTGATGATAGCATCCACAAGATGTTGGTGGAACGCACTGGTCACCATTGAGGATAAAACCACTGTTACACTGACAGCCCTCCTGGCACACAGTATCACAGGTGAAGGGGAAAGAGAGGCTGGGGCAAGCAGAAGGACAAGAGGTTCCACAGAGTTCATAATGGCTGTTTGATGGGCAGGTTAGTGCTGGAGAAAAACAAACAGGTTAACATAAAAAAGCATTTTTAAACATTTGGAGATCGTGGCTAGAATTAATTCAAAAACAGTTGAATGCTTACCACAGCCAGTTGCATTTCTCCATTGTCCTAAGGCAACACCCTTCTGTTGACACATTAGTGCATAATCTCGTAGGACACCACACAGAGTTGATGCTGGATTGTTAGAGCCCCCCATGATCTCCACACATACATCCACCTGCTGGCTTGGGTCAACCACAGACCAACAGGGTACAAATGGCCCATCTGGTGAGCTGAGAATGCCACAGTACTCAGTAGAATTGTAATTAGTTGTAGAATTTTGGTTCATGCTTTCCACGCAGTGAGCAGCCAGAGAGCCATCTCGCCAACTGTCTCCAAAGTCCTGAGAACTGTTGATCAGGACACCGTTGGGTGTATTGAAGTCATCATGTGGATGACCATTGTAATTACCACAGAGTCCACCCAGTGAACCATTGTAGACACCAGGAGCAGTGACACGGACAAAGTGAGGCCAGACTGTCTGCACAGTTACACCAAAGGAGGTGCGAATGATGACACTGTAAATGCTGCTGTGGAAGATCTGGATTCGGTTGGATGTAGTGCTGAAAGGTAGCCTGATCAGCTGACCGTTAACCTGCAGGATCATCCAGTTTTTTGCAGTTAACAAGACTTAAACAGTATTGTGTCCGTGTACACATAAATAAATATTAAAGGAAGAACATAATTTTAAGTAAGTGTTCCATTCACTTACCTTCACTTTACTGTTCCTTGCCATCTCAATAGATACGTGTATCCCCTCTGCTTCAAAATGCAGAATTCGTGCAAAACCTTGCTGGCCTCTTGGCACTTTTTCTGCTGTCACCATGAAGTGTGGGTGACTGGACAGTCCCATAACTTTGGCAAGTGTCAATCGACACGCCCCAGGATATTGGTATGTCAGTCCATCAAATGTCTGATATGACCCTGGGCCTCTGATCCAGCATGTTTCATAGCTATTTGGTCTGCATCCTCTTTCTCCATCCTCCACCCTGCATGATTCAAGTGGGCCACAACCATGAGAGTGGCAAGTCATGGAGCCATAACTGCAGCTACAACGTCTCCCACAGTCTCCGTCTAGTATTACAGTTTGTCCAGAGCGGTAGTAACGGCCCTCAAAGCTGCAGCCACACTCAGCATGAGGGACGCAGACCCCACCACTGAGGATGTAGCCTGAATCACAGATGCAGCTTTCCTGGGGAGGTAGAGGGCAGTTATGGGTAGAGTTGGGATTAACACAGGTAGGTGGACATCCTGTGCCTTCAGACTCAAAGTGGCTGTTGGCTGGACATGGGATTTCTAGGCATAAGAGAACAACATCGATATTTACATCGGTGGAATTTTAATACAATAATATTTTGAAATAATGCAAAAAAAAAAAAAGTGATTAACATACCACAAAAGCCAGGTGTCCTCCAACTTGGTAGCCGAATACCACTTTGTTGACACTGACTTGCATACACACTTAGGGCTTGACAGAGAATAGGTCGGTACCCTCCTCCTACACACAGATCATACACACAACTGTCCACAAAGGACTGTGGAGGAAGTTGCTGATGGCAAGCCGTGAAAGGTCCAGAACTACTGCTGAGGATACCACAGTGGTCAGTGTTGCTGTACAATGCTGTCTCTTCTACAGTGCAAACAGCACAGTCCAGACCTCCGCACTGTGGCCCACAGCCAGGCTCATCATCCCCAGATGCTTGCCAGCTGTTAGCAAAAACCACATCAGAGCTCACAACCTCACCGTCACGAGTTTGAAAGTCATCTCTACGAATGCCATTGAAGTTTCCACAAAGACCGCATGTACCATTCTGGTAAGTGTAGGGCAAGCTGATCTGGACATGATGATTTGTGTCATAAGACACCACTAAACCAAAGTCAGTGCTGACAAACACAGAAAAACCTGACTCATAAACCTGCACGGTGCCATTGCTAAGGGAGAATGGAGTGAATGCAAAGTTCCCGTTAACCTGTAAAAAAACCAGCAAATATATCAAGTGAGAAAAGTATATCTGGTCATAAAGTGTAGAATTTATCCAGAATCAAAATGACCAACCTTAGCCTGACCACGACGTCCTTTGACAAGCTCAATTGTGTCATTGTAGACATGCACTTTCACCAGTCGTGTCCAAGAGACTCGAGTACTGCCTCTGTGCTCATTTTTGCCTTCTACTCTGTAGTAGGGCCGTCCACTATTACATTGCTCAGAGAGAACATACGTGCAAGTGCCTTGAAAGTGAAACACTGTGTTATCAAAGGTGTAGTAATGGGGATCACCACTTATGGTGCAGGTTCCTCTTGGCACTGTCTGACAGGAGAACTGGAAGGAAGCTGGCTTGCAGATCTGTGAAAAGGAGCACGGCTCATTGCGGCACTGCAGGCCTGTTGAGGTACATGTGCACTTCTGTGCACAGGTCCTGTCACTCCAGAATGAAGCACCCAGCTGCACTAATTCACCTTAAAAAGAATAAAAGGAAATGTCCCTTATGCCTTGTGTTAAATGTCCAGACATTTACATTCATAAAGCTTTAGGAAAAAACTTTCAAACCTTACATTTTTTTCATGTACTGTCAAATAACAGCAGGAATTGCCTCAAGGCACTTTATATTGTAAACTAAAGACCCTCAAATAACAGAGAGACCACTGCAACAATCCAACAATGCCTAACAGCAGTCTGAGATGTGCTCTGTTGGGAGGATACGGCACTATGATTTCATTAAGATAAGATGAGGCCTGATTGTTCAAGACCTATATGAGGAAAATAATTTTACATTTGAATCTGGCTTTAACAGGGAGCAAAAGAAGGGAAGCTAGGATAGGAGAAATATGTTCTTTCTTTTTAGTCCCTGTCCGTACTGCAGCATTTTGGATCAACTCAATGCTTTTCAGTGAGTTTTTGGGAAAATCTGATAATACACTCCCGAGGCGTAACATCCCGACGTTTTGTCACGTCCCATGGCGTTCCTGAGGAACGCGAAAGGTGACCTTCCGCGTTCTTATGGTACGCGCCGGGTTATGGATGAAATCAAGTGGAATGACGGTCCTGCGGTAATAGACGTTCCAGCCCTGTATTCCAGCCCTAAACCTAACCTTATCCCTAACCATAACGTTATTCCTAATCGTAACCAGTACTTTAATGGCATGAAATAGTGTTTTCCCAAGCGATGTTGAGAAAAAGAGCAAACATTTGTAGATTGAGACCAAACGGTTCTCATATTCCCTCATTTTTCCGATCTCGTCATTTAGGAACGTGTTGGGTGTCCAAAAACGTAATATGTTGACAATTTGTCACCTAGCATAAAATGTTACACTTTGAGAGTGAGAACGTGTTGGATAATAACGAATCACAGTAGGCCAGACTTTAACCCTTTAAGAACTACCATAGAACCAAGTCCGCCAGAGCTTACTTTATATTTTTACATGCTGTAGTGCCATTTTTGGGAGCATTTCAAGTTGATATACATCAATACAACCATTATAGCCCAAATTTTAATAATATGTCTGCATTAAGTGCATAGTAATTACATAAATTGCAAAAAAGTGCAATAAACTACAAAAAATAAATCGTTTTTGTTTTTTTAACATATATTTCTAGTTAGAGAAATTTAAGAGGCTTATCCCTCAAAACTTGAAATACAAAAAAGTTGCACAAAATAGTTTCCCACCACAGGAAATTTATTTTGAGTGTCTTTATAGTTTTATTTTTGAAATACACCAATTTTTATATACTGCAGGAAAAACGAAAATAAATATTATAGTGCAAATTTGCAAAAAAACAGCATATGCATCAAAATAAACTATTTCCAGCAGTGCAATATGAGTCCTAAGCGTCCCAGAAACGACACAGAAAGTCATAGAGTCAAACATAACTTTTAAAAACACCAGTATAGGCTCATAAGGCCCTGATGGTAAAAAACTACATTTCCGGAAAATGACATCACTTCCGGTTTTGGGCAGGATATGGCGGACATGCGATAGTTCGCGCTGATGGACGTAGGAAGTGTTACAAACAGCTGATCGAATCAGCAAAGCGTGTTTCTGGAATATTATGTTTTTGTTGCTGCAAGTGCTTTTTATGCAGTTTTTGCAAAGCTATATGTGGAAGGAAACTGTGACTTAGGACAAGCTGGTGGCATAAGATGTAAGTACAACTCCTCCGGTTTCATATGCAAAAAAAATTATTGTGCTAGCTTATGTGGTTGCAGTGCTACCAGGATTTAAAGATAGTTATGCAACACAGAGCGTGCCCGCTCCGACCGGCTTTAAAGGGTTAAGTAATAAATGCATGAACTAATTTTTTGGCGTCACTCTGAAATAGGATTTTTCTAATTAAAATGCAAGAAAGCCATTCTAATTATTTGTTTAATATGAGCACTGAAGGACATAACCTGGTCAAAAACAATGCAAACATTTCTCTTAGTGTTACTGGAGGCCATGGTAATCCCAATCCGAGTGTGCATCTGGTTAGACATCATGTTTATAAGAGTTTTATAGCTGAGTACAATAATCTTATCTTTATCTGAATTTGAAGCAGAAAATTAAAGATCATCCATGTCTTTATGTCTTTAAGACATTCCTACAGTTTAGTCTCATAGTTTCATTGACAGAGCTGGAGATCATCTGCATAGCAGGGAAAATGTACACGATACCTTTGAAAGATACTGTGCAGGTGGTAGCATTGTAACAGCCCAGCTGGCCATCTCTGATGGAGCACTGCTGTTCAGGAGTGCACGACGAGGCAGAACATCGCAGGTCATTTGGAGCGTGACATTCACATCTCTGGGAGCAACCGTCTGTCCAGAAGGACTCGCCAGCCTGTGAACCACACCACACCAAATCATAGCCAAATTGATACAACAAATATAGTTCTTAAAATACCATTTTGAAGGATTTTGTTTTCATTAATTGTAGGTGATTTAGTGCAGTAATTGCTAGATCACTGCAAACTGCAACTATTAATGTACTAAATATTGTGACAGAGCAACTACTCATATCTGTTGATCTTTCTCCCACAGAAAGGACAGATGCTAAATGCCACAATTTCAAGAAATTGTTCTGTTCTGATGTAGCTGTATAATCTTCAACTGATTGTTTTAATGCATTCATTTATTTAGGGACAGATTTTTTCCCCCCCAAAATTCTGCAGTTTAAAGAGTTAGAGCATCATTCTGCTTGTATAGCTACATATTAATTATTTTCTTTTTAGTGGTGTAATATAAAACAGTCATAATAGCTATGCTGAATATATGATAGCAAATGAAGACCTTTTTTGTGATCCTAAGATTTCAGTTATATGAAACTATAAACTGTAGTTTTGCATTTTGCAACCCCTATTATTTGCAATTTCATAGAAACTACCACATTTCCAGGTATTCATCATGCTTCCTGAAATTTTTCATTTGGTAACATTTTTTCCATGTTGCAGCCCTGATTCCTGGTTATTAGACCTAAACTACCACATGTATCCAGGTAACGTCAATTTGCATTTTGTAGCCTTGTTTCTTGGTTATTGAACAGAAACCAACATTGATTCCAGGTAAGATATCAGATTTAAACATAATATTTACGGTGATACTGTTGTCAAACAAAAAAGAATGTTGGTGAATGAGGCAGGATTCATTCCAGCATTATGGCAATATGGTAATGGTATCCCAAAACATTAAAACTTAAAATCATATTAGTATCTTGTTACCCTATTATTATGAGGTTAGTATATATAAAAATGTGTTTAATTGTTAGTAAATGTGACTATACTATTACTAATTGGGTTTTTTTAAGCTCATGTACATACATTTGTATCCATATCATCACTTATAATTTATGGTCTGTTATTACATAGATTTAAATGTAATAGTACTCACTAGATCACTTGGTTATTACTCTGGAAATGAAGTGGCAATTATTTGCTATATATCTAGTTTTTATCTTCCTGTTTCCACCTTGTTACCTCAATATTACCACATTATTACTGAGCTATAATAGACTCTGTTGTTTCTTTAATATATATTTCTGAATTTTAAGCTTTGTCACAGTCCAAAACACTTCACGAAGCTTTCTACATGTAAGAAGGGCAAGTCTGCTGATTCTGCTGATTTGAAGGGAATTACTTCAAAGAGTATTTACTATTGACTTTAATATGTCTTACATCATAGTAGAATCCGTCATACTGGCAGCCACAGCTTTCCACTGGGACACACCTGGTCCCACTCTTGATGAAGCCTTCATCACAGAAACATCCCTCAGAGCAGAACTGCTCACAGGTTTCATCAATGCTACTGGCACAGGTGTGGCCACAGTCAGTACCGCACAGCTCATAATGGCTGTTGGCTGGACAGTCCAGTGCTTAATAAGTGAGAAACGTGACAAATGGCACTAGTCAGACATACCACTTTTAATGTAATACAGTGTGGATACAGTGAGTATTGTAAAATTGTTGGACTTTTTATTTCTGAAGTGGTTAGCAAATTTCTTGTACATTTAGATATAAATAAAATATAATGACATGTTGACTCACTGCAGGTGGTGTTCTCTCTCCAAGGATAGATTCGAACATTAGCAGACTGACAGGCACTGACATATGATTCAATGGCACTGCACAAGAGATCGTGGCCTTGATTTCCTGACAAACATACATCAAACACGCAGTCGTTGAAATATGGCGCCGGGTCCACCTCCTCGTGGCAGAAACTGAAGGGCCCATCAGCTGCCTGTATCACCTCACACTGATCTCTAGCAGACTGTTCATTGGCACACTGTGGACAGGAGGAGCCACAGCCATCATTGCACGTGTAGTTGCCTGGCACCTTCCAGGCTCTCCCAAACTCATCTGGAGATGTGACTATCGTTCCAGATGGTGTGTGAAAGTCATCATTTGAATTTCCATTGAAATTTCCACAAAGTCCACATATTTTTTCTCTGTTGATGACAACAGTTGGCAATAGTCCTTGTGTTAGTTTCATAAGGATAAATTATTAGTAAATAAATTATTTATATAGCTGGGATTATCCTGTTTTTTAAAGCATGTCAAACAATAATTACTGCAGCTTTGATGGGTGGGAATTGTACCTGTAATTTGGTGGTACGGAGATAAACACTGCACTATATCCATTATAGGTAACACTCAAGCCAAAATTAGTGCTGACAAGTATACGAGATCCTGTTGCATAGATAGACACATTACCTTCATTCAAGATAATAGGTAAATTTCTAGTTACTCCATTCACCTAGAAGAGATATGCAAAGAAAATCAGTGGGTAGTTTTTCTACTTTTTAACTGTTATTTTTTTCATTCACAGCAGTAAAAATATCCCTAAAATATATGTAGCTGCCATTTACTTCATACACCTGAAATTGTTCATAACAATCATCGAATGAGAACTATCACTAACTACTTACTTGTACCAAACCTCTTCTGTCCCTTGACATATGCACGTCGTAGCCCCAGACATTCACAAAAACTTCAGCTACTATTGAAAGTGGATGCCCATTCAATGCCTCATTCTTAGCTTCCACGGAGAACTGATTGAGCTCATCAGTGGCATTACAGAGGGTCACCAGAACATAGCGGCAGGTTCCTTGGAAGTCATAGGCCTTACGATCAAAGGTGATGTAGTGAGGGTCTCCAGTAGCAGAGCAGGTGCCATGAGGGTTGGGATGGCAGCCAAACTCGCCCTCCACAACACGGCAGGACTCCTGGGGCCCACAGGAGTTGGGAGTACAGTGGACGTTCCCTGTAGTGCCGTTACAGGTACACAAGCTCTGACATTCTTCACCATCCCAGAACTGCTCACCACCTTGGTGATAGCGTCCTTGATGATAGCATCCACAAGATGTTGGTGGAACGCACTGGTCACCATTGAGGATAAAACCACTGTTACACTGACAGCCCTCCTGGCACACAGTATCACAGGTGAAGGGGAAAGAGAGGCTGGGGCAAGCAGAAGGACAAGAGGTTCCACAGAGTTCATAATGGCTGTTTGATGGGCAGGTTAGTGCTGGAGAAAAACAAACAGGTTAACATAAAAAAGCATTTTTAAACATTTGGAGATCATGGCTAGAATTACCGTATTTCCCGGACTACAAAGCGCACCTGAATATTAGCCGCACAAGCTAAAATCAGGGGAAAATCCTGTTTTGTACATACATTAGCCGCACCTGACTAAAAGCCGCAGGTGTTTCAATATTGACTTATCATATGTAAGAGAATATGCACAAAGCGAATTGTCAGGAAAGAGATGGCTGTTTGGAGACACACCCCTTTTATTAATATTTTGAAAAACAAGTTATGGGTACATATTTGCACATGTGCTGTGCTTCATAAATGAGTAACAAATGTAGTACATAACAGTAACCTACAGCACACCAGAAAAATAGATTCGGACTACCTTTTAGGCTCAGGTGCAGTGACACGGCTTTAACAGGAAGAAAAGTCAGTCATTCACCACCATCTTCCTGCGCACTAAAACCACCAAAGTCCTCTTCTCCAGTGTCGGAAACGAACAGGCTCAGGATGGCTTCGTCATCCACTCTCAGCTTCTTTCCTTCGTTGTCACTTTCAAAACCAAAGATAATCCTCATTGTCATTGTCAGTGTCGGAGTCGAACACCCTCTGAAGGGCCGTGGCGGTGTCCTCCTCTTCATCATGCAGCAGTCCAGCCCTTCGAAATCCGTTGGTGATCGTGGATGTTTGCACACTTTTCCACGCTGTCAGAATCCACCGGTAGAGTTGAGCACAACTTGCTTTTCGCAAGTTTATCGCCGCTCATCATCCACGACTCCCGCTGAACGCGTAGCGCTACTTTGAAGTTTGTTTTTCGCGCTACTTGTACGGCACTATGTTGCCTGGCGGATGGACATGTGACCAACATACCACTCTTGAACCCCGATCCTTCCGCCAGGCAACGTAGTGCCGTACAACAGCGGAACAAACAAAACAAATCGTCTTACGATATCACAAAAATCATGGACAATCCATAGAAAAGCCGCACCTGACTAAAAGCCGCAGGGTTCAAAGCTTGTGCAAAAAGTAGCGGCTTATAGCCCGACAATTACGGTAATTCAAAAACAGTTGAATGCTTACCACAGCCAGTTGCATTTCTCCATTGTCCTAAGGCAACACCCTTCTGTTGACACATTAGTGCATAATCTCGTAGGACGCCACACAGGGTTGATGCTGGATTGTTAGAGCCCCCCATGATCTCCACACATACATCCACCTGCTGGCTTGGGTCAACCACAGACCAACAGGGTACAAATGGCCCATCTGGTGAGCTGAGAATGCCACAGTACTCAGTAGAATTGTAATTAGTTGTAGAATTTTGGTTCATGCTTTCCATGCAGTGAGCAGCCAGAGAGCCATCTCGCCAACTGTCTCCAAAGTCCTGAGAACTGTTGACCAGAACACCGTTGGGTGTATTGAAGTCATCATGTGGATGACCATTGTAATTACCACAGAGTCCACCCAGTGAACCATTGTAGACACCAGGAGCAGTGACACGGACAAAGTGAGGCCAGACTGTCTGCACAGTTACACCAAAGGAGGTGCGAATGATGACACTGTAAATGCTGCTGTGGAAGATCTGGATTCGGTTGGATGTAGTGCTGAAAGGTAGCCTGATCAGCTGACCGTTAACCTGCAGGATCATCCAGTTTTTTGCAGTTAACAAGACTTAAACAGTATTGAGTCCGTGTACACATAAATAAATATTAAAGGAAGAACATAATTTTAAGTAAGTGTTCCATTCACTTACCTTCACTTTACTGTTCCTTGCCATCTCAATAGATACGTGTATCCCCTCTGCTTCAAAATGCAGAATTCGTGCAAAACCTTGCTGGCCTCTTGGCACTTTTTCTGCTGTCACCATGAAGTGTGGGTGACTGGACAGTCCCATAACTTTGGCAAGTGTCAATCGACACGCCCCAGGATATTGGTATGTCAGTCCATCAAATGTCTGATATGACCCTGGGCCTCTGATCCAGCATGTTTCATAGCTATTTGGTCTGCATCCTCTTTCTCCATCCTCCACCCTGCATGATTCAAGTGGGCCACAACCATGAGAGTGGCAAGTCATGGAGCCATAACTGCAGCTACAACGTCTCCCACAGTCTCCGTCTAGTATTACAGTTTGTCCAGAGCGGTAGTAACGGCCCTCAAAGCTGCAGCCACACTCAGCATGAGGGACGCAGACCCCACCACTGAGGATGTAGCCTGAATCACAGATGCAGCTTTCCTGGGGAGGTAGAGGGCAGTTATGGGTAGAGTTGGGATTAACACAGGTAGGTGGACATCCTGTGCCTTCAGACTCAAAGTGGCTGTTGGCTGGACATGGGATTTCTAGGCATAAGAGAACAACATCGATATTTACATCGGTGGAATTTTAATACAATAATATTTTGAAATAATGCAAAAAAAAAAAAAAGTGATTAACATACCACAAAAGCCAGGTGTCCTCCAACTTGGTAGCTGAATACCACTTTGTTGACACTGACTTGCATACACACTTAGGGCTTGACAGAGAATAGGTCGGTACCCTCCTCCTACACACAGATCATACACACAACTGTCCACAAAGGACTGTGGAGGAAGTTGCTGATGGCAAGCCGTGAAAGGTCCAGAACTACTGCTGAGGATACCACAGTGGTCAGTGTTGCTGTACAATGCTGTCTCTTCTACAGTGCAAACAGCACAGTCCAGACCTCCGCACTGTGGCCCACAGCCAGGCTCATCATCCCCAGATGCTTGCCAGCTGTTAGCAAAAACCACATCAGAGCTCACAACCTCACCGTCACGAGTTTGAAAGTCATCTCTACGAATGCCATTGAAGTTTCCACAAAGACCGCATGTACCATTCTGGTAAGTGTAGGGCAAGCTGATCTGGACATGATGATTTGTGTCATAAGACACCACTAAACCAAAGTCAGTGCTGACAAACACAGAAAAACCTGACTCATAAACCTGCACGGTGCCATTGCTAAGGGAGAATGGAGTGAATGCAAAGTTCCCGTTAACCTGTAAAAAAACCAGCAAATATATCAAGTGAGAAAAGTATATCTGGTCATAAAGTGTAGAATTTATCCAGAATCAAAATGACCAACCTTAGCCTGACCACGACGTCCTTTGACAAGCTCAATTGTGTCATTGTAGACATGCACTTTCACCAGTCGTGTCCAAGAGACTCGAGTACTGCCTCTGTGCTCATTTTTGCCTTCTACTCTGTAGTAGGGCCGTCCACTATTACATTGCTCAGAGAGAACATACGTGCAAGTGCCTTGAAAGTGAAACACTGTGTTATCAAAGGTGTAGTAATGGGGATCACCACTTATGGTGCAGGTTCCTCTTGGCACTGTCTGACAGGAGAACTGGAAGGAAGCTGGCTTGCAGATCTGTGAAAAGGAGCACGGCTCATTGCGGCACTGCAGGCCTGTTGAGGTACATGTGCACTTCTGTGCACAGGTCCTGTCACTCCAGAATGAAGCACCCAGCTGCACTAATTCACCTTAAAAAGAATAAAAGGAAATGTCCCTTATGCCTTGTGTTAAATGTCCAGACATTTACATTCATAAAGCTTTAGGAAAAAACTTTCAAACCTTACATTTTTTTCATGTACTGTCAAATAACAGCAGGAATTGCCTCAAGGCACTTTATATTGTAAACTAAAGACCCTCAAATAACAGAGAGACCACTGCAACAATCCAACAATGCCTAACAGCAGTCTGAGATGTGCTCTGTTGGGAGGATACGGCACTATGATTTCATTAAGATAAGATGAGGCCTGATTGTTCAAGACCTATATGAGGAAAATAATTTTACATTTGAATCTGGCTTTAACAGGGAGCAAAAGAAGGGAAGCTAGGATAGGAGAAATATGTTCTTTCTTTTTAGTCCCTGTCCGTACTGCAGCATTTTGGATCAACTCAATGCTTTTCAGTGAGTTTTTGGGAAAATCTGATAATACACTCCCGAGGCGTAACATCCCGACGTTTTGTCACGTCCCATGGCGTTCCTGAGGAACGCGAAAGGTGACCTTCCGCGTTCTTATGGTACGCGCCGGGTTATGGATGAAATCAAGTGGAATGACGGTCCTGCGGTAATAGACGTTCCAGCCCTGTATTCCAGCCCTAAACCTAACCTTATCCCTAACCATAACGTTATTCCTAATCGTAACCAGTACTTTAATGGCATGAAATAGTGTTTTCCCAAGCGATGTTGAGAAAAAGAGCAAACATTTGTAGATTGAGACCAAACGGTTCTCATATTCCCTCATTTTTCCGATCTCGTCATTTAGGAACGTGTTGGGTGTCCAAAAACGTAATATGTTGACAATTTGTCACCTAGCATAAAATGTTACACTTTGAGAGTGAGAACGTGTTGGATAATAACGAATCACAGTAGGCCAGACTTTAACCCTTTAAGAACTACCATAGAACCAAGTCCGCCAGAGCTTACTTTATATTTTTACATGCTGTAGTGCCATTTTTGGGAGCATTTCAAGTTGATATACATCAATACAACCATTATAGCCCAAATTTTAATAATATGTCTGCATTAAGTGCATAGTAATTACATAAATTGCAAAAAAGTGCAATAAACTACAAAAAATAAATCGTTTTTGTTTTTTTAACATATATTTCTAGTTAGAGAAATTTAAGAGGCTTATCCCTCAAAACTTGAAATACAAAAAAGTTGCACAAAATAGTTTCCCACCACAGGAAATTTATTTTGAGTGTCTTTATAGTTTTATTTTTGAAATACACCAATTTTTATATACTGCAGGAAAAACGAAAATAAATATTATAGTGCAAATTTGCAAAAAAACAGCATATGCATCAAAATAAACTATTTCCAGCAGTGCAATATGAGTCCTAAGCGTCCCAGAAACGACACAGAAAGTCATAGAGTCAAACATAACTTTTAAAAACACCAGTATAGGCTCATAAGGCCCTGATGGTAAAAAACTACATTTCCGGAAAATGACATCACTTCCGGTTTTGGGCAGGATATGGCGGACATGCGATAGTTCGCGCTGATGGACGTAGGAAGTGTTACAAACAGCTGATCGAATCAGCAAAGCGTGTTTCTGGAATATTATGTTTTTGTTGCTGCAAGTGCTTTTTATGCAGTTTTTGCAAAGCTATATGTGGAAGGAAACTGTGACTTAGGACAAGCTGGTGGCATAAGATGTAAGTACAACTCCTCCGGTTTCATATGCAAAAAAAATTATTGTGCTAGCTTATGTGGTTGCAGTGCTACCAGGATTTAAAGATAGTTATGCAACACAGAGCGTGCCCGCTCCGACCGGCTTTAAAGGGTTAAGTAATAAATGCATGAACTAATTTTTTGGCGTCACTCTGAAATAGGATTTTTCTAATTAAAATGCAAGAAAGCCATTCTAATTATTTGTTTAATATGAGCACTGAAGGACATAACCTGGTCAAAAACAATGCAAACATTTCTCTTAGTGTTACTGGAGGCCATGGTAATCCCAATCCGAGTGTGCATCTGGTTAGACATCATGTTTATAAGAGTTTTATAGCTGAGTACAATAATCTTATCTTTATCTGAATTTGAAGCAGAAAATTAAAGATCATCCATGTCTTTATGTCTTTAAGACATTCCTACAGTTTAGTCTCATAGTTTCATTGACAGAGCTGGAGATCATCTGCATAGCAGGGAAAATGTACACGATACCTTTGAAAGATACTGTGCAGGTGGTAGCATTGTAACAGCCCAGCTGGCCATCTCTGATGGAGCACTGCTGTTCAGGAGTGCACGACGAGGCAGAACATCGCAGGTCATTTGGAGCGTGACATTCACATCTCTGGGAGCAACCGTCTGTCCAGAAGGACTCGCCAGCCTGTGAACCACACCACACCAAATCATAGCCAAATTGATACAACAAATATAGTTCTTAAAATACCATTTTGAAGGATTTTGTTTTCATTAATTGTAGGTGATTTAGTGCAGTAATTGCTAGATCACTGCAAACTGCAACTATTAATGTACTAAATATTGTGACAGAGCAACTACTCATATCTGTTGATCTTTCTCCCACAGAAAGGACAGATGCTAAATGCCACAATTTCAAGAAATTGTTCTGTTCTGATGTAGCTGTATAATCTTCAACTGATTGTTTTAATGCATTCATTTATTTAGGGACAGATTTTTTCCCCCCCAAAATTCTGCAGTTTAAAGAGTTAGAGCATCATTCTGCTTGTATAGCTACATATTAATTATTTTCTTTTTAGTGGTGTAATATAAAACAGTCATAATAGCTATGCTGAATATATGATAGCAAATGAAGACCTTTTTTGTGATCCTAAGATTTCAGTTATATGAAACTATAAACTGTAGTTTTGCATTTTGCAACCCCTATTATTTGCAATTTCATAGAAACTACCACATTTCCAGGTATTCATCATGCTTCCTGAAATTTTTCATTTGGTAACATTTTTTCCATGTTGCAGCCCTGATTCCTGGTTATTAGACCTAAACTACCACATGTATCCAGGTAACGTCAATTTGCATTTTGTAGCCTTGTTTCTTGGTTATTGAACAGAAACCAACATTGATTCCAGGTAAGATATCAGATTTAAACATAATATTTACGGTGATACTGTTGTCAAACAAAAAAGAATGTTGGTGAATGAGGCAGGATTCATTCCAGCATTATGGCAATATGGTAATGGTATCCCAAAACATTAAAACTTAAAATCATATTAGTATCTTGTTACCCTATTATTATGAGGTTAGTATATATAAAAATGTGTTTAATTGTTAGTAAATGTGACTATACTATTACTAATTGGGTTTTTTTAAGCTCATGTACATACATTTGTATCCATATCATCACTTATAATTTATGGTCTGTTATTACATAGATTTAAATGTAATAGTACTCACTAGATCACTTGGTTATTACTCTGGAAATGAAGTGGCAATTATTTGCTATATATCTAGTTTTTATCTTCCTGTTTCCACCTTGTTACCTCAATATTACCACATTATTACTGAGCTATAATAGACTCTGTTGTTTCTTTAATATATATTTCTGAATTTTAAGCTTTGTCACAGTCCAAAACACTTCACGAAGCTTTCTACATGTAAGAAGGGCAAGTCTGCTGATTCTGCTGATTTGAAGGGAATTACTTCAAAGAGTATTTACTATTGACTTTAATATGTCTTACATCATAGTAGAATCCGTCATACTGGCAGCCACAGCTTTCCACTGGGACACACCTGGTCCCACTCTTGATGAAGCCTTCATCACAGAAACATCCCTCAGAGCAGAACTGCTCACAGGTTTCATCAATGCTACTGGCACAGGTGTGGCCACAGTCAGTACCGCACAGCTCATAATGGCTGTTGGCTGGACAGTCCAGTGCTTAATAAGTGAGAAACGTGACAAATGGCACTAGTCAGACATACCACTTTTAATGTAATACAGTGTGGATACAGTGAGTATTGTAAAATTGTTGGACTTTTTATTTCTGAAGTGGTTAGCAAATTTCTTGTACATTTAGATATAAATAAAATATAATGACATGTTGACTCACTGCAGGTGGTGTTCTCTCTCCAAGGATAGATTCGAACATTAGCAGACTGACAGGCACTGACATATGATTCAATGGCACTGCACAAGAGATCGTGGCCTTGATTTCCTGACAAACATACATCAAACACGCAGTCGTTGAAATATGGCGCCGGGTCCACCTCCTCGTGGCAGAAACTGAAGGGCCCATCAGCTGCCTGTATCACCTCACACTGATCTCTAGCAGACTGTTCATTGGCACACTGTGGACAGGAGGAGCCACAGCCATCATTGCACGTGTAGTTGCCTGGCACCTTCCAGGCTCTCCCAAACTCATCTGGAGATGTGACTATCGTTCCAGATGGTGTGTGAAAGTCATCATTTGAATTTCCATTGAAATTTCCACAAAGTCCACATATTTTTTCTCTGTTGATGACAACAGTTGGCAATAGTCCTTGTGTTAGTTTCATAAGGATAAATTATTAGTAAATAAATTATTTATATAGCTGGGATTATCCTGTTTTTTAAAGCATGTCAAACAATAATTACTGCAGCTTTGATGGGTGGGAATTGTACCTGTAATTTGGTGGTACGGAGATAAACACTGCACTATATCCATTATAGGTAACACTCAAGCCAAAATTAGTGCTGACAAGTATACGAGATCCTGTTGCATAGATAGACACATTACCTTCATTCAAGATAATAGGTAAATTTCTAGTTACTCCATTCACCTAGAAGAGATATGCAAAGAAAATCAGTGGGTAGTTTTTCTACTTTTTAACTGTTATTTTTTTCATTCACAGCAGTAAAAATATCCCTAAAATATATGTAGCTGCCATTTACTTCATACACCTGAAATTGTTCATAACAATCATCGAATGAGAACTATCACTAACTACTTACTTGTACCAAACCTCTTCTGTCCCTTGACATATGCACGTCGTAGCCCCAGACATTCACAAAAACTTCAGCTACTATTGAAAGTGGATGCCCATTCAATGCCTCATTCTTAGCTTCCACGGAGAACTGATTGAGCTCATCAGTGGCATTACAGAGGGTCACCAGAACATAGCGGCAGGTTCCTTGGAAGTCATAGGCCTTACGATCAAAGGTGATGTAGTGAGGGTCTCCAGTAGCAGAGCAGGTGCCATGAGGGTTGGGATGGCAGCCAAACTCGCCCTCCACAACACGGCAGGACTCCTGGGGCCCACAGGAGTTGGGAGTACAGTGGACGTTCCCTGTAGTGCCGTTACAGGTACACAAGCTCTGACATTCTTCACCATCCCAGAACTGCTCACCACCTTGGTGATAGCGTCCTTGATGATAGCATCCACAAGATGTTGGTGGAACGCACTGGTCACCATTGAGGATAAAACCACTGTTACACTGACAGCCCTCCTGGCACACAGTATCACAGGTGAAGGGGAAAGAGAGGCTGGGGCAAGCAGAAGGACAAGAGGTTCCACAGAGTTCATAATGGCTGTTTGATGGGCAGGTTAGTGCTGGAGAAAAACAAACAGGTTAACATAAAAAAGCATTTTTAAACATTTGGAGATCATGGCTAGAATTACCGTATTTCCCGGACTACAAAGCGCACCTGAATATTAGCCGCACAAGCTAAAATCAGGGGAAAATCCTGTTTTGTACATACATTAGCCGCACCTGACTAAAAGCCGCAGGTGTTTCAATATTGACTTATCATATGTAAGAGAATATGCACAAAGCGAATTGTCAGGAAAGAGATGGCTGTTTGGAGACACACCCCTTTTATTAATATTTTGAAAAACAAGTTATGGGTACATATTTGCACATGTGCTGTGCTTCATAAATGAGTAACAAATGTAGTACATAACAGTAACCTACAGCACACCAGAAAAATAGATTCGGACTACCTTTTAGGCTCAGGTGCAGTGACACGGCTTTAACAGGAAGAAAAGTCAGTCATTCACCACCATCTTCCTGCGCACTAAAACCACCAAAGTCCTCTTCTCCAGTGTCGGAAACGAACAGGCTCAGGATGGCTTCGTCATCCACTCTCAGCTTCTTTCCTTCGTTGTCACTTTCAAAACCAAAGATAATCCTCATTGTCATTGTCAGTGTCGGAGTCGAACACCCTCTGAAGGGCCGTGGCGGTGTCCTCCTCTTCATCATGCAGCAGTCCAGCCCTTCGAAATCCGTTGGTGATCGTGGATGTTTGCACACTTTTCCACGCTGTCAGAATCCACCGGTAGAGTTGAGCACAACTTGCTTTTCGCAAGTTTATCGCCGCTCATCATCCACGACTCCCGCTGAACGCGTAGCGCTACTTTGAAGTTTGTTTTTCGCGCTACTTGTACGGCACTATGTTGCCTGGCGGATGGACATGTGACCAACATACCACTCTTGAACCCCGATCCTTCCGCCAGGCAACGTAGTGCCGTACAACAGCGGAACAAACAAAACAAATCGTCTTACGATATCACAAAAATCATGGACAATCCATAGAAAAGCCGCACCTGACTAAAAGCCGCAGGGTTCAAAGCTTGTGCAAAAAGTAGCGGCTTATAGCCCGACAATTACGGTAATTCAAAAACAGTTGAATGCTTACCACAGCCAGTTGCATTTCTCCATTGTCCTAAGGCAACACCCTTCTGTTGACACATTAGTGCATAATCTCGTAGGACGCCACACAGGGTTGATGCTGGATTGTTAGAGCCCCCCATGATCTCCACACATACATCCACCTGCTGGCTTGGGTCAACCACAGACCAACAGGGTACAAATGGCCCATCTGGTGAGCTGAGAATGCCACAGTACTCAGTAGAATTGTAATTAGTTGTAGAATTTTGGTTCATGCTTTCCATGCAGTGAGCAGCCAGAGAGCCATCTCGCCAACTGTCTCCAAAGTCCTGAGAACTGTTGACCAGAACACCGTTGGGTGTATTGAAGTCATCATGTGGATGACCATTGTAATTACCACAGAGTCCACCCAGTGAACCATTGTAGACACCAGGAGCAGTGACACGGACAAAGTGAGGCCAGACTGTCTGCACAGTTACACCAAAGGAGGTGCGAATGATGACACTGTAAATGCTGCTGTGGAAGATCTGGATTCGGTTGGATGTAGTGCTGAAAGGTAGCCTGATCAGCTGACCGTTAACCTGCAGGATCATCCAGTTTTTTGCAGTTAACAAGACTTAAACAGTATTGAGTCCGTGTACACATAAATAAATATTAAAGGAAGAACATAATTTTAAGTAAGTGTTCCATTCACTTACCTTCACTTTACTGTTCCTTGCCATCTCAATAGATACGTGTATCCCCTCTGCTTCAAAATGCAGAATTCGTGCAAAACCTTGCTGGCCTCTTGGCACTTTTTCTGCTGTCACCATGAAGTGTGGGTGACTGGACAGTCCCATAACTTTGGCAAGTGTCAATCGACACGCCCCAGGATATTGGTATGTCAGTCCATCAAATGTCTGATATGACCCTGGGCCTCTGATCCAGCATGTTTCATAGCTATTTGGTCTGCATCCTCTTTCTCCATCCTCCACCCTGCATGATTCAAGTGGGCCACAACCATGAGAGTGGCAAGTCATGGAGCCATAACTGCAGCTACAACGTCTCCCACATTCTCCGTCTAGTATTACAGTTTGTCCAGAGCGGTAGTAACGGCCCTCAAAGCTGCAGCCACACTCAGCATGAGGGACGCAGACCCCACCACTGAGGATGTAGCCTGAATCACAGATGCAGCTTTCCTGGGGAGGTAGAGGGCAGTTATGGGTAGAGTTGGGATTAACACAGGTAGGTGGACATCCTGTGCCTTCAGACTCAAAGTGGCTGTTGGCTGGACATGGGATTTCTAGGCATAAGAGAACAACATCGATATTTACATCGGTGGAATTTTAATACAATAATATTTTGAAATAATGCAAAAAAAAAAAAGTGATTAACATACCACAAAAGCCAGGTGTCCTCCAACTTGGTAGCCGAATACCACTTTGTTGACACTGACTTGCATACACACTTAGGGCTTGACAGAGAATAGGTCGGTACCCTCCTCCTACACACAGATCATACACACAACTGTCCACAAAGGACTGTGGAGGAAGTTGCTGATGGCAAGCCGTGAAAGGTCCAGAACTACTGCTGAGGATACCACAGTGGTCAGTGTTGCTGTACAATGCTGTCTCTTCTACAGTGCAAACAGCACAGTCCAGACCTCCGCACTGTGGCCCACAGCCAGGCTCATCATCCCCAGATGCTTGCCAGCTGTTAGCAAAAACCACATCAGAGCTCACAACCTCACCGTCACGAGTTTGAAAGTCATCTCTACGAATGCCATTGAAGTTTCCACAAAGACCGCATGTACCATTCTGGTAAGTGTAGGGCAAGCTGATCTGAACATGATGAATTGTGTCATAAGACACCACTAAACCAAAGTCAGTGCTGACAAACACAGAAAAACCTGACTCATAAACCTGCACGGTGCCATTGCTAAGGGAGAATGGAGTGGATGCAAAGTTCCCGTTAACCTGTAAAAAAACCAGCAAATATATCAAGTGAGAAAAGTATATCTGGTCATAAAGTGTAGAATTTATCCAGAATCAAAATGACCAACCTTAGCCTGACCACGACGTCCTTTGACAAGCTCAATTGTGTCATTGTAGACATGCACTTTCACCAGTCGTGTCCAAGAGACTCGAGTACTGCCTCTGTGCTCATTTTTGCCTTCTACTCTGTAGTAGGGCCGTCCACTATTACATTGCTCAGAGAGAACATACGTGCAAGTGCCTTGAAAGTGAAACACTGTGTTATCAAAGGTGTAGTAATGGGGATCACCACTTATGGTGCAGGTTCCTCTTGGCACTGTCTGACAGGAGAACTGGAAGGAAGCTGGCTTGCAGATCTGTGAAAAGGAGCACGGCTCATTGCGGCACTGCAGGCCTGTTGAGGTACATGTGCACTTCTGTGCACAGGTCCTGTCACTCCAGAATGAAGCACCCAGCTGCACTAATTCACCTTAAAAAGAATAAAAGGAAATGTCCCTTATGCCTTGTGTTAAATGTCCAGACATTTACATTCATAAAGCTTTAGGAAAAAACTTTCAAACCTTACATTTTTTTCATGTACTGTCAAATAACAGCAGGAATTGCCTCAAGGCACTTTATATTGTAAACTAAAGACCCTCAAATAACAGAGAGACCACTGCAACAATCCAACAATGCCTAACAGCAGTCTGAGATGTGCTCTGTTGGGAGGATACGGCACTATGATTTCATTAAGATAAGATGAGGCCTGATTGTTCAAGACCTATATGAGGAAAATAATTTTACATTTGAATCTGGCTTTAACAGGGAGCAAAAGAAGGGAAGCTAGGATAGGAGAAATATGTTCTTTCTTTTTAGTCCCTGTCCGTACTGCAGCATTTTGGATCAACTCAATGCTTTTCAGTGAGTTTTTGGGAAAATCTGATAATACACTCCCGAGGCGTAACATCCCGACGTTTTGTCACGTCCCATGGCGTTCCTGAGGAACGCGAAAGGTGACCTTCCGCGTTCTTATGGTACGCGCCGGGTTATGGATGAAATCAAGTGGAATGACGGTCCTGCGGTAATAGACGTTCCAGCCCTGTATTCCAGCCCTAAACCTAACCTTATCCCTAACCATAACGTTATTCCTAATCGTAACCAGTACTTTAATGGCATGAAATAGTGTTTTCCCAAGCGATGTTGAGAAAAAGAGCAAACATTTGTAGATTGAGACCAAACGGTTCTCATATTCCCTCATTTTTCCGATCTCGTCATTTAGGAACGTGTTGGGTGTCCAAAAACGTAATATGTTGACAATTTGTCACCTAGCATAAAATGTTACACTTTGAGAGTGAGAACGTGTTGGATAATAACGAATCACAGTAGGCCAGACTTTAACCCTTTAAGAACTACCATAGAACCAAGTCCGCCAGAGCTTACTTTATATTTTTACATGCTGTAGTGCCATTTTTGGGAGCATTTCAAGTTGATATACATCAATACAACCATTATAGCCCAAATTTTAATAATATGTCTGCATTAAGTGCATAGTAATTACATAAATTGCAAAAAAGTGCAATAAACTACAAAAAATAAATCGTTTTTGTTTTTTTAACATATATTTCTAGTTAGAGAAATTTAAGAGGCTTATCCCTCAAAACTTGAAATACAAAAAAGTTGCACAAAATAGTTTCCCACCACAGGAAATTTATTTTGAGTGTCTTTATAGTTTTATTTTTGAAATACACCAATTTTTATATACTGCAGGAAAAACGAAAATAAATATTATAGTGCAAATTTGCAAAAAAACAGCATATGCATCAAAATAAACTATTTCCAGCAGTGCAATATGAGTCCTAAGCGTCCCAGAAACGACACAGAAAGTCATAGAGTCAAACATAACTTTTAAAAACACCAGTATAGGCTCATAAGGCCCTGATGGTAAAAAACTACATTTCCGGAAAATGACATCACTTCCGGTTTTGGGCAGGATATGGCGGACATGCGATAGTTCGCGCTGATGGACGTAGGAAGTGTTACAAACAGCTGATCGAATCAGCAAAGCGTGTTTCTGGAATATTATGTTTTTGTTGCTGCAAGTGCTTTTTATGCAGTTTTTGCAAAGCTATATGTGGAAGGAAACTGTGACTTAGGACAAGCTGGTGGCATAAGATGTAAGTACAACTCCTCCGGTTTCATATGCAAAAAAAATTATTGTGCTAGCTTATGTGGTTGCAGTGCTACCAGGATTTAAAGATAGTTATGCAACACAGAGCGTGCCCGCTCCGACCGGCTTTAAAGGGTTAAGTAATAAATGCATGAACTAATTTTTTGGCGTCACTCTGAAATAGGATTTTTCTAATTAAAATGCAAGAAAGCCATTCTAATTATTTGTTTAATATGAGCACTGAAGGACATAACCTGGTCAAAAACAATGCAAACATTTCTCTTAGTGTTACTGGAGGCCATGGTAATCCCAATCCGAGTGTGCATCTGGTTAGACATCATGTTTATAAGAGTTTTATAGCTGAGTACAATAATCTTATCTTTATCTGAATTTGAAGCAGAAAATTAAAGATCATCCATGTCTTTATGTCTTTAAGACATTCCTACAGTTTAGTCTCATAGTTTCATTGACAGAGCTGGAGATCATCTGCATAGCAGGGAAAATGTACACGATACCTTTGAAAGATACTGTGCAGGTGGTAGCATTGTAACAGCCCAGCTGGCCATCTCTGATGGAGCACTGCTGTTCAGGAGTGCACGACGAGGCAGAACATCGCAGGTCATTTGGAGCGTGACATTCACATCTCTGGGAGCAACCGTCTGTCCAGAAGGACTCGCCAGCCTGTGAACCACACCACACCAAATCATAGCCAAATTGATACAACAAATATAGTTCTTAAAATACCATTTTGAAGGATTTTGTTTTCATTAATTGTAGGTGATTTAGTGCAGTAATTGCTAGATCACTGCAAACTGCAACTATTAATGTACTAAATATTGTGACAGAGCAACTACTCATATCTGTTGATCTTTCTCCCACAGAAAGGACAGATGCTAAATGCCACAATTTCAAGAAATTGTTCTGTTCTGATGTAGCTGTATAATCTTCAACTGATTGTTTTAATGCATTCATTTATTTAGGGACAGATTTTTTCCCCCCCAAAATTCTGCAGTTTAAAGAGTTAGAGCATCATTCTGCTTGTATAGCTACATATTAATTATTTTCTTTTTAGTGGTGTAATATAAAACAGTCATAATAGCTATGCTGAATATATGATAGCAAATGAAGACCTTTTTTGTGATCCTAAGATTTCAGTTATATGAAACTATAAACTGTAGTTTTGCATTTTGCAACCCCTATTATTTGCAATTTCATAGAAACTACCACATTTCCAGGTATTCATCATGCTTCCTGAAATTTTTCATTTGGTAACATTTTTTCCATGTTGCAGCCCTGATTCCTGGTTATTAGACCTAAACTACCACATGTATCCAGGTAACGTCAATTTGCATTTTGTAGCCTTGTTTCTTGGTTATTGAACAGAAACCAACATTGATTCCAGGTAAGATATCAGATTTAAACATAATATTTACGGTGATACTGTTGTCAAACAAAAAAGAATGTTGGTGAATGAGGCAGGATTCATTCCAGCATTATGGCAATATGGTAATGGTATCCCAAAACATTAAAACTTAAAATCATATTAGTATCTTGTTACCCTATTATTATGAGGTTAGTATATATAAAAATGTGTTTAATTGTTAGTAAATGTGACTATACTATTACTAATTGGGTTTTTTTAAGCTCATGTACATACATTTGTATCCATATCATCACTTATAATTTATGGTCTGTTATTACATAGATTTAAATGTAATAGTACTCACTAGATCACTTGGTTATTACTCTGGAAATGAAGTGGCAATTATTTGCTATATATCTAGTTTTTATCTTCCTGTTTCCACCTTGTTACCTCAATATTACCACATTATTACTGAGCTATAATAGACTCTGTTGTTTCTTTAATATATATTTCTGAATTTTAAGCTTTGTCACAGTCCAAAACACTTCACGAAGCTTTCTACATGTAAGAAGGGCAAGTCTGCTGATTCTGCTGATTTGAAGGGAATTACTTCAAAGAGTATTTACTATTGACTTTAATATGTCTTACATCATAGTAGAATCCGTCATACTGGCAGCCACAGCTTTCCACTGGGACACACCTGGTCCCACTCTTGATGAAGCCTTCATCACAGAAACATCCCTCAGAGCAGAACTGCTCACAGGTTTCATCAATGCTACTGGCACAGGTGTGGCCACAGTCAGTACCGCACAGCTCATAATGGCTGTTGGCTGGACAGTCCAGTGCTTAATAAGTGAGAAACGTGACAAATGGCACTAGTCAGACATACCACTTTTAATGTAATACAGTGTGGATACAGTGAGTATTGTAAAATTGTTGGACTTTTTATTTCTGAAGTGGTTAGCAAATTTCTTGTACATTTAGATATAAATAAAATATAATGACATGTTGACTCACTGCAGGTGGTGTTCTCTCTCCAAGGATAGATTCGAACATTAGCAGACTGACAGGCACTGACATATGATTCAATGGCACTGCACAAGAGATCGTGGCCTTGATTTCCTGACAAACATACATCAAACACGCAGTCGTTGAAATATGGCGCCGGGTCCACCTCCTCGTGGCAGAAACTGAAGGGCCCATCAGCTGCCTGTATCACCTCACACTGATCTCTAGCAGACTGTTCATTGGCACACTGTGGACAGGAGGAGCCACAGCCATCATTGCACGTGTAGTTGCCTGGCACCTTCCAGGCTCTCCCAAACTCATCTGGAGATGTGACTATCGTTCCAGATGGTGTGTGAAAGTCATCATTTGAATTTCCATTGAAATTTCCACAAAGTCCACATATTTTTTCTCTGTTGATGACAACAGTTGGCAATAGTCCTTGTGTTAGTTTCATAAGGATAAATTATTAGTAAATAAATTATTTATATAGCTGGGATTATCCTGTTTTTTAAAGCATGTCAAACAATAATTACTGCAGCTTTGATGGGTGGGAATTGTACCTGTAATTTGGTGGTACGGAGATAAACACTGCACTATATCCATTATAGGTAACACTCAAGCCAAAATTAGTGCTGACAAGTATACGAGATCCTGTTGCATAGATAGACACATTACCTTCATTCAAGATAATAGGTAAATTTCTAGTTACTCCATTCACCTAGAAGAGATATGCAAAGAAAATCAGTGGGTAGTTTTTCTACTTTTTAACTGTTATTTTTTTCATTCACAGCAGTAAAAATATCCCTAAAATATATGTAGCTGCCATTTACTTCATACACCTGAAATTGTTCATAACAATCATCGAATGAGAACTATCACTAACTACTTACTTGTACCAAACCTCTTCTGTCCCTTGACATATGCACGTCGTAGCCCCAGACATTCACAAAAACTTCAGCTACTATTGAAAGTGGATGCCCATTCAATGCCTCATTCTTAGCTTCCACGGAGAACTGATTGAGCTCATCAGTGGCATTACAGAGGGTCACCAGAACATAGCGGCAGGTTCCTTGGAAGTCATAGGCCTTACGATCAAAGGTGATGTAGTGAGGGTCTCCAGTAGCAGAGCAGGTGCCATGAGGGTTGGGATGGCAGCCAAACTCGCCCTCCACAACACGGCAGGACTCCTGGGGCCCACAGGAGTTGGGAGTACAGTGGACGTTCCCTGTAGTGCCGTTACAGGTACACAAGCTCTGACATTCTTCACCATCCCAGAACTGCTCACCACCTTGGTGATAGCGTCCTTGATGATAGCATCCACAAGATGTTGGTGGAACGCACTGGTCACCATTGAGGATAAAACCACTGTTACACTGACAGCCCTCCTGGCACACAGTATCACAGGTGAAGGGGAAAGAGAGGCTGGGGCAAGCAGAAGGACAAGAGGTTCCACAGAGTTCATAATGGCTGTTTGATGGGCAGGTTAGTGCTGGAGAAAAACAAACAGGTTAACATAAAAAAGCATTTTTAAACATTTGGAGATCATGGCTAGAATTACCGTATTTCCCGGACTACAAAGCGCACCTGAATATTAGCCGCACAAGCTAAAATCAGGGGAAAATCCTGTTTTGTACATACATTAGCCGCACCTGACTAAAAGCCGCAGGTGTTTCAATATTGACTTATCATATGTAAGAGAATATGCACAAAGCGAATTGTCAGGAAAGAGATGGCTGTTTGGAGACACACCCCTTTTATTAATATTTTGAAAAACAAGTTATGGGTACATATTTGCACATGTGCTGTGCTTCATAAATGAGTAACAAATGTAGTACATAACAGTAACCTACAGCACACCAGAAAAATAGATTCGGACTACCTTTTAGGCTCAGGTGCAGTGACACGGCTTTAACAGGAAGAAAAGTCAGTCATTCACCACCATCTTCCTGCGCACTAAAACCACCAAAGTCCTCTTCTCCAGTGTCGGAAACGAACAGGCTCAGGATGGCTTCGTCATCCACTCTCAGCTTCTTTCCTTCGTTGTCACTTTCAAAACCAAAGATAATCCTCATTGTCATTGTCAGTGTCGGAGTCGAACACCCTCTGAAGGGCCGTGGCGGTGTCCTCCTCTTCATCATGCAGCAGTCCAGCCCTTCGAAATCCGTTGGTGATCGTGGATGTTTGCACACTTTTCCACGCTGTCAGAATCCACCGGTAGAGTTGAGCACAACTTGCTTTTCGCAAGTTTATCGCCGCTCATCATCCACGACTCCCGCTGAACGCGTAGCGCTACTTTGAAGTTTGTTTTTCGCGCTACTTGTACGGCACTATGTTGCCTGGCGGATGGACATGTGACCAACATACCACTCTTGAACCCCGATCCTTCCGCCAGGCAACGTAGTGCCGTACAACAGCGGAACAAACAAAACAAATCGTCTTACGATATCACAAAAATCATGGACAATCCATAGAAAAGCCGCACCTGACTAAAAGCCGCAGGGTTCAAAGCTTGTGCAAAAAGTAGCGGCTTATAGCCCGACAATTACGGTAATTCAAAAACAGTTGAATGCTTACCACAGCCAGTTGCATTTCTCCATTGTCCTAAGGCAACACCCTTCTGTTGACACATTAGTGCATAATCTCGTAGGACGCCACACAGGGTTGATGCTGGATTGTTAGAGCCCCCCATGATCTCCACACATACATCCACCTGCTGGCTCGGGTCAACCACAGACCAACAGGGTACAAATGGCCCATCTGGTGAGCTGAGAATGCCACAGTACTCAGTAGAATTGTAATTAGTTGTAGAATTTTGGTTCATGCTTTCCATGCAGTGAGCAGCCAGAGAGCCATCTCGCCAACTGTCTCCAAAGTCCTGAGAACTGTTGACCAGAACACCGTTGGGTGTATTGAAGTCATCATGTGGATGACCATTGTAATTACCACAGAGTCCACCCAGTGAACCATTGTAGACACCAGGAGCAGTGACACGGACAAAGTGAGGCCAGACTGTCTGCACAGTTACACCAAAGGAGGTGCGAATGATGACACTGTAAATGCTGCTGTGGAAGATCTGGATTCGGTTGGATGTAGTGCTGAAAGGTAGCCTGATCAGCTGACCGTTAACCTGCAGGATCATCCAGTTTTTTGCAGTTAACAAGACTTAAACAGTATTGAGTCCGTGTACACATAAATAAATATTAAAGGAAGAACATAATTTTAAGTAAGTGTTCCATTCACTTACCTTCACTTTACTGTTCCTTGCCATCTCAATAGATACGTGTATCCCCTCTGCTTCAAAATGCAGAATTCGTGCAAAACCTTGCTGGCCTCTTGGCACTTTTTCTGCTGTCACCATGAAGTGTGGGTGACTGGACAGTCCCATAACTTTGGCAAGTGTCAATCGACACGCCCCAGGATATTGGTATGTCAGTCCATCAAATGTCTGATATGACCCTGGGCCTCTGATCCAGCATGTTTCATAGCTATTTGGTCTGCATCCTCTTTCTCCATCCTCCACCCTGCATGATTCAAGTGGGCCACAACCATGAGAGTGGCAAGTCATGGAGCCATAACTGCAGCTACAACGTCTCCCACAGTCTCCGTCTAGTATTACAGTTTGTCCAGAGCGGTAGTAACGGCCCTCAAAGCTGCAGCCACACTCAGCATGAGGGACGCAGACCCCACCACTGAGGATGTAGCCTGAATCACAGATGCAGCTTTCCTGGGGAGGTAGAGGGCAGTTATGGGTAGAGTTGGGATTAACACAGGTAGGTGGACATCCTGTGCCTTCAGACTCAAAGTGGCTGTTGGCTGGACATGGGATTTCTAGGCATAAGAGAACAACATCGATATTTACATCGGTGGAATTTTAATACAATAATATTTTGAAATAATGCAAAAAAAAAAAAAAGTGATTAACATACCACAAAAGCCAGGTGTCCTCCAACTTGGTAGCCGAATACCACTTTGTTGACACTGACTTGCATACACACTTAGGGCTTGACAGAGAATAGGTCGGTACCCTCCTCCTACACACAGATCATACACACAACTGTCCACAAAGGACTGTGGAGGAAGTTGCTGATGGCAAGCCGTGAAAGGTCCAGAACTACTGCTGAGGATACCACAGTGGTCAGTGTTGCTGTACAATGCTGTCTCTTCTACAGTGCAAACAGCACAGTCCAGACCTCCGCACTGTGGCCCACAGCCAGGCTTATCATCCCCAGATGCTTGCCAGCTGTTAGCAAAAACCACATCAGAGCTCACAACCTCACCGTCACGAGTTTGAAAGTCATCTCTACGAATGCCATTGAAGTTTCCACAAAGACCGCATGTACCATTCTGGTAAGTGTAGGGCAAGCTGATCTGAACATGATGAATTGTGTCATAAGACACCACTAAACCAAAGTCAGTGCTGACAAACACAGAAAAACCTGACTCATAAACCTGCACGGTGCCATTGCTAAGGGAGAATGGAGTGAATGCAAAATTCCCGTTAACCTGTAAAAAAACCAGCAAATATATCAAGTGAGAAAAGTATATCTGGTCATAAAGTGTAGAATTTATCCAGAATCAAAATGACCAACCTTAGCCTGACCACGACGTCCTTTGACAAGCTCAATTGTGTCATTGTAGACATGCACTTTCACCAGTCGTGTCCAAGAGACTCGAGTACTGCCTCTGTGCTCATTTTTGCCTTCTACTCTGTAGTAGGGCCGTCCACTATTACATTGCTCAGAGAGAACATACGTGCAAGTGCCTTGAAAGTGAAACACTGTGTTATCAAAGGTGTAGTAATGGGGATCACCACTTATGGTGCAGGTTCCTCTTGGCACTGTCTGACAGGAGAACTGGAAGGAAGCTGGCTTGCAGATCTGTGAAAAGGAGCACGGCTCATTGCGGCACTGCAGGCCTGTTGAGGTACATGTGCACTTCTGTGCACAGGTCCTGTCACTCCAGAATGAAGCACCCAGCTGCACTAATTCACCTTAAAAAGAATAAAAGGAAATGTCCCTTATGCCTTGTGTTAAATGTCCAGACATTTACATTCATAAAGCTTTAGGAAAAAACTTTCAAACCTTACATTTTTTTCATGTACTGTCAAATAACAGCAGGAATTGCCTCAAGGCACTTTATATTGTAAACTAAAGACCCTCAAATAACAGAGAGACCACTGCAACAATCCAACAATGCCTAACAGCAGTCTGAGATGTGCTCTGTTGGGAGGATACGGCACTATGATTTCATTAAGATAAGATGAGGCCTGATTGTTCAAGACCTATATGAGGAAAATAATTTTACATTTGAATCTGGCTTTAACAGGGAGCAAAAGAAGGGAAGCTAGGATAGGAGAAATATGTTCTTTCTTTTTAGTCCCTGTCCGTACTGCAGCATTTTGGATCAACTCAATGCTTTTCAGTGAGTTTTTGGGAAAATCTGATAATACAGACCGTTCTCACTCCCGAGGCGTAACATCCCGACGTTTTGTCACGTCCCATGGCGTTCCTGAGGAACGCGAAAGGTGACCTTCCGCGTTCTTATGGTACGCGCCGGGTTATGGATGAAATCAAGTGGAATGACGGTCCTGCGGTAATAGACGTTCCAGCCCTGTATTCCAGCCCTAAACCTAACCTTATCCCTAATCCCTAACCATAACGTTATTCCTAATCGTAACCAGTACTTTAATGGCATGAAATAGTGTTTTCCCAAGCGATGTTGAGAAAAAGAGCAAACATTTGTAGATTGAGACCAAACGGTTCTCATATTCCCTCATTTTTCCGATCTCGTCATTTAGGAACGTGTTGGGTGTCCAAAAACGTAATATGTTGACAATTTGTCACCTAGCATAAAATGTTACGCTTTGAGAGTGAGAACGTGTTGGATAATAACGAATCACAGTAGGCCAGACTTTAACCCTTTAAGAACTACCATAGAACCAAGTCCGCCAGAGCTTACTTTATATTTTTACATGCTGTAGTGCCATTTTTGGGAGCATTTCAAGTTGATATACATCAATACAACCATTATAGCCCAAATTTTAATAATATGTCTGCATTAAGTGCATAGTAATTACATAAATTGCAAAAAAGTGCAATAAACTACAAAAAATAAATCGTTTTTGTTTTTTTAACATATATTTCTAGTTAGAGAAATTTAAGAGGCTTATCCCTCAAAACTTGAAATACAAAAAAGTTGCACAAAATAGTTTCCCACCACAGGAAATTTATTTTGAGTGTCTTTATAGTTTTATTTTTGAAATACACCAATTTTTATATACTGCAGGAAAAACGAAAATAAATATTATAGTGCAAATTTGCAAAAAAACAGCATATGCATCAAAATAAACTATTTCCAGCAGTGCAATATGAGTCCTAAGCGTCCCAGAAACGACACAGAAAGTCATAGAGTCAAACATAACTTTTAAAAACACCAGTATAGGCTCATAAGGCCCTGATGGTAAAAAACTACATTTCCGGAAAATGACATCACTTCCGGTTTTGGGCAGGATATGGCGGACATGCGATAGTTCGCGCTGATGGACGTAGGAAGTGTTACAAACAGCTGATCGAATCAGCAAAGCGTGTTTCTGGAATATTATGTTTTTGTTGCTGCAAGTGCTTTTTATGCAGTTTTTGCAAAGCTATATGTGGAAGGAAACTGTGACTTAGGACAAGCTGGTGGCATAAGATGTAAGTACAACTCCTCCGGTTTCATATGCAAAAAAAATTATTGTGCTAGCTTATGTGGTTGCAGTGCTACCAGGATTTAAAGATAGTTATGCAACACAGAGCGTGCCCGCTCCGACCGGCTTTAAAGGGTTAAGTAATAAATGCATGAACTAATTTTTTGGCGTCACTCTGAAATAGGATTTTTCTAATTAAAATGCAAGAAAGCCATTCTAATTATTTGTTTAATATGAGCACTGAAGGACATAACCTGGTCAAAAACAATGCAAACATTTCTCTTAGTGTTACTGGAGGCCATGGTAATCCCAATCCGAGTGTGCATCTGGTTAGACATCATGTTTATAAGAGTTTTATAGCTGAGTACAATAATCTTATCTTTATCTGAATTTGAAGCAGAAAATTAAAGATCATCCATGTCTTTATGTCTTTAAGACATTCCTACAGTTTAGTCTCATAGTTTCATTGACAGAGCTGGAGATCATCTGCATAGCAGGGAAAATGTACACGATACCTTTGAAAGATACTGTGCAGGTGGTAGCATTGTAACAGCCCAGCTGGCCATCTCTGATGGAGCACTGCTGTTCAGGAGTGCACGACGAGGCAGAACATCGCAGGTCATTTGGAGCGTGACATTCACATCTCTGGGAGCAACCGTCTGTCCAGAAGGACTCGCCAGCCTGTGAACCACACCACACCAAATCATAGCCAAATTGATACAACAAATATAGTTCTTAAAATACCATTTTGAAGGATTTTGTTTTCATTAATTGTAGGTGATTTAGTGCAGTAATTGCTAGATCACTGCAAACTGCAACTATTAATGTACTAAATATTGTGACAGAGCAACTACTCATATCTGTTGATCTTTCTCCCACAGAAAGGACAGATGCTAAATGCCACAATTTCAAGAAATTGTTCTGTTCTGATGTAGCTGTATAATCTTCAACTGATTGTTTTAATGCATTCATTTATTTAGGGACAGATTTTTTCCCCCCCAAAATTCTGCAGTTTAAAGAGTTAGAGCATCATTCTGCTTGTATAGCTACATATTAATTATTTTCTTTTTAGTGGTGTAATATAAAACAGTCATAATAGCTATGCTGAATATATGATAGCAAATGAAGACCTTTTTTGTGATCCTAAGATTTCAGTTATATGAAACTATAAACTGTAGTTTTGCATTTTGCAACCCCTATTATTTGCAATTTCATAGAAACTACCACATTTCCAGGTATTCATCATGCTTCCTGAAATTTTTCATTTGGTAACATTTTTTCCATGTTGCAGCCCTGATTCCTGGTTATTAGACCTAAACTACCACATGTATCCAGGTAACGTCAATTTGCATTTTGTAGCCTTGTTTCTTGGTTATTGAACAGAAACCAACATTGATTCCAGGTAAGATATCAGATTTAAACATAATATTTACGGTGATACTGTTGTCAAACAAAAAAGAATGTTGGTGAATGAGGCAGGATTCATTCCAGCATTATGGCAATATGGTAATGGTATCCCAAAACATTAAAACTTAAAATCATATTAGTATCTTGTTACCCTATTATTATGAGGTTAGTATATATAAAAATGTGTTTAATTGTTAGTAAATGTGACTATACTATTACTAATTGGGTTTTTTTAAGCTCATGTACATACATTTGTATCCATATCATCACTTATAATTTATGGTCTGTTATTACATAGATTTAAATGTAATAGTACTCACTAGATCACTTGGTTATTACTCTGGAAATGAAGTGGCAATTATTTGCTATATATCTAGTTTTTATCTTCCTGTTTCCACCTTGTTACCTCAATATTACCACATTATTACTGAGCTATAATAGACTCTGTTGTTTCTTTAATATATATTTCTGAATTTTAAGCTTTGTCACAGTCCAAAACACTTCACGAAGCTTTCTACATGTAAGAAGGGCAAGTCTGCTGATTCTGCTGATTTGAAGGGAATTACTTCAAAGAGTATTTACTATTGACTTTAATATGTCTTACATCATAGTAGAATCCGTCATACTGGCAGCCACAGCTTTCCACTGGGACACACCTGGTCCCACTCTTGATGAAGCCTTCATCACAGAAACATCCCTCAGAGCAGAACTGCTCACAGGTTTCATCAATGCTACTGGCACAGGTGTGGCCACAGTCAGTACCGCACAGCTCATAATGGCTGTTGGCTGGACAGTCCAGTGCTTAATAAGTGAGAAACGTGACAAATGGCACTAGTCAGACATACCACTTTTAATGTAATACAGTGTGGATACAGTGAGTATTGTAAAATTGTTGGACTTTTTATTTCTGAAGTGGTTAGCAAATTTCTTGTACATTTAGATATAAATAAAATATAATGACATGTTGACTCACTGCAGGTGGTGTTCTCTCTCCAAGGATAGATTCGAACATTAGCAGACTGACAGGCACTGACATATGATTCAATGGCACTGCACAAGAGATCGTGGCCTTGATTTCCTGACAAACATACATCAAACACGCAGTCGTTGAAATATGGCGCCGGGTCCACCTCCTCGTGGCAGAAACTGAAGGGCCCATCAGCTGCCTGTATCACCTCACACTGATCTCTAGCAGACTGTTCATTGGCACACTGTGGACAGGAGGAGCCACAGCCATCATTGCACGTGTAGTTGCCTGGCACCTTCCAGGCTCTCCCAAACTCATCTGGAGATGTGACTATCGTTCCAGATGGTGTGTGAAAGTCATCATTTGAATTTCCATTGAAATTTCCACAAAGTCCACATATTTTTTCTCTGTTGATGACAACAGTTGGCAATAGTCCTTGTGTTAGTTTCATAAGGATAAATTATTAGTAAATAAATTATTTATATAGCTGGGATTATCCTGTTTTTTAAAGCATGTCAAACAATAATTACTGCAGCTTTGATGGGTGGGAATTGTACCTGTAATTTGGTGGTACGGAGATAAACACTGCACTATATCCATTATAGGTAACACTCAAGCCAAAATTAGTGCTGACAAGTATACGAGATCCTGTTGCATAGATAGACACATTACCTTCATTCAAGATAATAGGTAAATTTCTAGTTACTCCATTCACCTAGAAGAGATATGCAAAGAAAATCAGTGGGTAGTTTTTCTACTTTTTAACTGTTATTTTTTTCATTCACAGCAGTAAAAATATCCCTAAAATATATGTAGCTGCCATTTACTTCATACACCTGAAATTGTTCATAACAATCATCGAATGAGAACTATCACTAACTACTTACTTGTACCAAACCTCTTCTGTCCCTTGACATATGCACGTCGTAGCCCCAGACATTCACAAAAACTTCAGCTACTATTGAAAGTGGATGCCCATTCAATGCCTCATTCTTAGCTTCCACGGAGAACTGATTGAGCTCATCAGTGGCATTACAGAGGGTCACCAGAACATAGCGGCAGGTTCCTTGGAAGTCATAGGCCTTACGATCAAAGGTGATGTAGTGAGGGTCTCCAGTAGCAGAGCAGGTGCCATGAGGGTTGGGATGGCAGCCAAACTCGCCCTCCACAACACGGCAGGACTCCTGGGGCCCACAGGAGTTGGGAGTACAGTGGACGTTCCCTGTAGTGCCGTTACAGGTACACAAGCTCTGACATTCTTCACCATCCCAGAACTGCTCACCACCTTGGTGATAGCGTCCTTGATGATAGCATCCACAAGATGTTGGTGGAACGCACTGGTCACCATTGAGGATAAAACCACTGTTACACTGACAGCCCTCCTGGCACACAGTATCACAGGTGAAGGGGAAAGAGAGGCTGGGGCAAGCAGAAGGACAAGAGGTTCCACAGAGTTCATAATGGCTGTTTGATGGGCAGGTTAGTGCTGGAGAAAAACAAACAGGTTAACATAAAAAAGCATTTTTAAACATTTGGAGATCATGGCTAGAATTACCGTATTTCCCGGACTACAAAGCGCACCTGAATATTAGCCGCACAAGCTAAAATCAGGGGAAAATCCTGTTTTGTACATACATTAGCCGCACCTGACTAAAAGCCGCAGGTGTTTCAATATTGACTTATCATATGTAAGAGAATATGCACAAAGCGAATTGTCAGGAAAGAGATGGCTGTTTGGAGACACACCCCTTTTATTAATATTTTGAAAAACAAGTTATGGGTACATATTTGCACATGTGCTGTGCTTCATAAATGAGTAACAAATGTAGTACATAACAGTAACCTACAGCACACCAGAAAAATAGATTCGGACTACCTTTTAGGCTCAGGTGCAGTGACACGGCTTTAACAGGAAGAAAAGTCAGTCATTCACCACCATCTTCCTGCGCACTAAAACCACCAAAGTCCTCTTCTCCAGTGTCGGAAACGAACAGGCTCAGGATGGCTTCGTCATCCACTCTCAGCTTCTTTCCTTCGTTGTCACTTTCAAAACCAAAGATAATCCTCATTGTCATTGTCAGTGTCGGAGTCGAACACCCTCTGAAGGGCCGTGGCGGTGTCCTCCTCTTCATCATGCAGCAGTCCAGCCCTTCGAAATCCGTTGGTGATCGTGGATGTTTGCACACTTTTCCACGCTGTCAGAATCCACCGGTAGAGTTGAGCACAACTTGCTTTTCGCAAGTTTATCGCCGCTCATCATCCACGACTCCCGCTGAACGCGTAGCGCTACTTTGAAGTTTGTTTTTCGCGCTACTTGTACGGCACTATGTTGCCTGGCGGATGGACATGTGACCAACATACCACTCTTGAACCCCGATCCTTCCGCCAGGCAACGTAGTGCCGTACAACAGCGGAACAAACAAAACAAATCGTCTTACGATATCACAAAAATCATGGACAATCCATAGAAAAGCCGCACCTGACTAAAAGCCGCAGGGTTCAAAGCTTGTGCAAAAAGTAGCGGCTTATAGCCCGACAATTACGGTAATTCAAAAACAGTTGAATGCTTACCACAGCCAGTTGCATTTCTCCATTGTCCTAAGGCAACACCCTTCTGTTGACACATTAGTGCATAATCTCGTAGGACGCCACACAGGGTTGATGCTGGATTGTTAGAGCCCCCCATGATCTCCACACATACATCCACCTGCTGGCTCGGGTCAACCACAGACCAACAGGGTACAAATGGCCCATCTGGTGAGCTGAGAATGCCACAGTACTCAGTAGAATTGTAATTAGTTGTAGAATTTTGGTTCATGCTTTCCATGCAGTGAGCAGCCAGAGAGCCATCTCGCCAACTGTCTCCAAAGTCCTGAGAACTGTTGACCAGAACACCGTTGGGTGTATTGAAGTCATCATGTGGATGACCATTGTAATTACCACAGAGTCCACCCAGTGAACCATTGTAGACACCAGGAGCAGTGACACGGACAAAGTGAGGCCAGACTGTCTGCACAGTTACACCAAAGGAGGTGCGAATGATGACACTGTAAATGCTGCTGTGGAAGATCTGGATTCGGTTGGATGTAGTGCTGAAAGGTAGCCTGATCAGCTGACCGTTAACCTGCAGGATCATCCAGTTTTTTGCAGTTAACAAGACTTAAACAGTATTGAGTCCGTGTACACATAAATAAATATTAAAGGAAGAACATAATTTTAAGTAAGTGTTCCATTCACTTACCTTCACTTTACTGTTCCTTGCCATCTCAATAGATACGTGTATCCCCTCTGCTTCAAAATGCAGAATTCGTGCAAAACCTTGCTGGCCTCTTGGCACTTTTTCTGCTGTCACCATGAAGTGTGGGTGACTGGACAGTCCCATAACTTTGGCAAGTGTCAATCGACACGCCCCAGGATATTGGTATGTCAGTCCATCAAATGTCTGATATGACCCTGGGCCTCTGATCCAGCATGTTTCATAGCTATTTGGTCTGCATCCTCTTTCTCCATCCTCCACCCTGCATGATTCAAGTGGGCCACAACCATGAGAGTGGCAAGTCATGGAGCCATAACTGCAGCTACAACGTCTCCCACAGTCTCCGTCTAGTATTACAGTTTGTCCAGAGCGGTAGTAACGGCCCTCAAAGCTGCAGCCACACTCAGCATGAGGGACGCAGACCCCACCACTGAGGATGTAGCCTGAATCACAGATGCAGCTTTCCTGGGGAGGTAGAGGGCAGTTATGGGTAGAGTTGGGATTAACACAGGTAGGTGGACATCCTGTGCCTTCAGACTCAAAGTGGCTGTTGGCTGGACATGGGATTTCTAGGCATAAGAGAACAACATCGATATTTACATCGGTGGAATTTTAATACAATAATATTTTGAAATAATGCAAAAAAAAAAAAAAGTGATTAACATACCACAAAAGCCAGGTGTCCTCCAACTTGGTAGCCGAATACCACTTTGTTGACACTGACTTGCATACACACTTAGGGCTTGACAGAGAATAGGTCGGTACCCTCCTCCTACACACAGATCATACACACAACTGTCCACAAAGGACTGTGGAGGAAGTTGCTGATGGCAAGCCGTGAAAGGTCCAGAACTACTGCTGAGGATACCACAGTGGTCAGTGTTGCTGTACAATGCTGTCTCTTCTACAGTGCAAACAGCACAGTCCAGACCTCCGCACTGTGGCCCACAGCCAGGCTTATCATCCCCAGATGCTTGCCAGCTGTTAGCAAAAACCACATCAGAGCTCACAACCTCACCGTCACGAGTTTGAAAGTCATCTCTACGAATGCCATTGAAGTTTCCACAAAGACCGCATGTACCATTCTGGTAAGTGTAGGGCAAGCTGATCTGAACATGATGAATTGTGTCATAAGACACCACTAAACCAAAGTCAGTGCTGACAAACACAGAAAAACCTGACTCATAAACCTGCACGGTGCCATTGCTAAGGGAGAATGGAGTGAATGCAAAATTCCCGTTAACCTGTAAAAAAACCAGCAAATATATCAAGTGAGAAAAGTATATCTGGTCATAAAGTGTAGAATTTATCCAGAATCAAAATGACCAACCTTAGCCTGACCACGACGTCCTTTGACAAGCTCAATTGTGTCATTGTAGACATGCACTTTCACCAGTCGTGTCCAAGAGACTCGAGTACTGCCTCTGTGCTCATTTTTGCCTTCTACTCTGTAGTAGGGCCGTCCACTATTACATTGCTCAGAGAGAACATACGTGCAAGTGCCTTGAAAGTGAAACACTGTGTTATCAAAGGTGTAGTAATGGGGATCACCACTTATGGTGCAGGTTCCTCTTGGCACTGTCTGACAGGAGAACTGGAAGGAAGCTGGCTTGCAGATCTGTGAAAAGGAGCACGGCTCATTGCGGCACTGCAGGCCTGTTGAGGTACATGTGCACTTCTGTGCACAGGTCCTGTCACTCCAGAATGAAGCACCCAGCTGCACTAATTCACCTTAAAAAGAATAAAAGGAAATGTCCCTTATGCCTTGTGTTAAATGTCCAGACATTTACATTCATAAAGCTTTAGGAAAAAACTTTCAAACCTTACATTTTTTTCATGTACTGTCAAATAACAGCAGGAATTGCCTCAAGGCACTTTATATTGTAAACTAAAGACCCTCAAATAACAGAGAGACCACTGCAACAATCCAACAATGCCTAACAGCAGTCTGAGATGTGCTCTGTTGGGAGGATACGGCACTATGATTTCATTAAGATAAGATGAGGCCTGATTGTTCAAGACCTATATGAGGAAAATAATTTTACATTTGAATCTGGCTTTAACAGGGAGCAAAAGAAGGGAAGCTAGGATAGGAGAAATATGTTCTTTCTTTTTAGTCCCTGTCCGTACTGCAGCATTTTGGATCAACTCAATGCTTTTCAGTGAGTTTTTGGGAAAATCTGATAATACAGACCGTTCTCACTCCCGAGGCGTAACATCCCGACGTTTTGTCACGTCCCATGGCGTTCCTGAGGAACGCGAAAGGTGACCTTCCGCGTTCTTATGGTACGCGCCGGGTTATGGATGAAATCAAGTGGAATGACGGTCCTGCGGTAATAGACGTTCCAGCCCTGTATTCCAGCCCTAAACCTAACCTTATCCCTAATCCCTAACCATAACGTTATTCCTAATCGTAACCAGTACTTTAATGGCATGAAATAGTGTTTTCCCAAGCGATGTTGAGAAAAAGAGCAAACATTTGTAGATTGAGACCAAACGGTTCTCATATTCCCTCATTTTTCCGATCTCGTCATTTAGGAACGTGTTGGGTGTCCAAAAACGTAATATGTTGACAATTTGTCACCTAGCATAAAATGTTACGCTTTGAGAGTGAGAACGTGTTGGATAATAACGAATCACAGTAGGCCAGACTTTAACCCTTTAAGAACTACCATAGAACCAAGTCCGCCAGAGCTTACTTTATATTTTTACATGCTGTAGTGCCATTTTTGGGAGCATTTCAAGTTGATATACATCAATACAACCATTATAGCCCAAATTTTAATAATATGTCTGCATTAAGTGCATAGTAATTACATAAATTGCAAAAAAGTGCAATAAACTACAAAAAATAAATCGTTTTTGTTTTTTTAACATATATTTCTAGTTAGAGAAATTTAAGAGGCTTATCCCTCAAAACTTGAAATACAAAAAAGTTGCACAAAATAGTTTCCCACCACAGGAAATTTATTTTGAGTGTCTTTATAGTTTTATTTTTGAAATACACCAATTTTTATATACTGCAGGAAAAACGAAAATAAATATTATAGTGCAAATTTGCAAAAAAACAGCATATGCATCAAAATAAACTATTTCCAGCAGTGCAATATGAGTCCTAAGCGTCCCAGAAACGACACAGAAAGTCATAGAGTCAAACATAACTTTTAAAAACACCAGTATAGGCTCATAAGGCCCTGATGGTAAAAAACTACATTTCCGGAAAATGACATCACTTCCGGTTTTGGGCAGGATATGGCGGACATGCGATAGTTCGCGCTGATGGACGTAGGAAGTGTTACAAACAGCTGATCGAATCAGCAAAGCGTGTTTCTGGAATATTATGTTTTTGTTGCTGCAAGTGCTTTTTATGCAGTTTTTGCAAAGCTATATGTGGAAGGAAACTGTGACTTAGGACAAGCTGGTGGCATAAGATGTAAGTACAACTCCTCCGGTTTCATATGCAAAAAAAATTATTGTGCTAGCTTATGTGGTTGCAGTGCTACCAGGATTTAAAGATAGTTATGCAACACAGAGCGTGCCCGCTCCGACCGGCTTTAAAGGGTTAAGTAATAAATGCATGAACTAATTTTTTGGCGTCACTCTGAAATAGGATTTTTCTAATTAAAATGCAAGAAAGCCATTCTAATTATTTGTTTAATATGAGCACTGAAGGACATAACCTGGTCAAAAACAATGCAAACATTTCTCTTAGTGTTACTGGAGGCCATGGTAATCCCAATCCGAGTGTGCATCTGGTTAGACATCATGTTTATAAGAGTTTTATAGCTGAGTACAATAATCTTATCTTTATCTGAATTTGAAGCAGAAAATTAAAGATCATCCATGTCTTTATGTCTTTAAGACATTCCTACAGTTTAGTCTCATAGTTTCATTGACAGAGCTGGAGATCATCTGCATAGCAGGGAAAATGTACACGATACCTTTGAAAGATACTGTGCAGGTGGTAGCATTGTAACAGCCCAGCTGGCCATCTCTGATGGAGCACTGCTGTTCAGGAGTGCACGACGAGGCAGAACATCGCAGGTCATTTGGAGCGTGACATTCACATCTCTGGGAGCAACCGTCTGTCCAGAAGGACTCGCCAGCCTGTGAACCACACCACACCAAATCATAGCCAAATTGATACAACAAATATAGTTCTTAAAATACCATTTTGAAGGATTTTGTTTTCATTAATTGTAGGTGATTTAGTGCAGTAATTGCTAGATCACTGCAAACTGCAACTATTAATGTACTAAATATTGTGACAGAGCAACTACTCATATCTGTTGATCTTTCTCCCACAGAAAGGACAGATGCTAAATGCCACAATTTCAAGAAATTGTTCTGTTCTGATGTAGCTGTATAATCTTCAACTGATTGTTTTAATGCATTCATTTATTTAGGGACAGATTTTTTCCCCCCCAAAATTCTGCAGTTTAAAGAGTTAGAGCATCATTCTGCTTGTATAGCTACATATTAATTATTTTCTTTTTAGTGGTGTAATATAAAACAGTCATAATAGCTATGCTGAATATATGATAGCAAATGAAGACCTTTTTTGTGATCCTAAGATTTCAGTTATATGAAACTATAAACTGTAGTTTTGCATTTTGCAACCCCTATTATTTGCAATTTCATAGAAACTACCACATTTCCAGGTATTCATCATGCTTCCTGAAATTTTTCATTTGGTAACATTTTTTCCATGTTGCAGCCCTGATTCCTGGTTATTAGACCTAAACTACCACATGTATCCAGGTAACGTCAATTTGCATTTTGTAGCCTTGTTTCTTGGTTATTGAACAGAAACCAACATTGATTCCAGGTAAGATATCAGATTTAAACATAATATTTACGGTGATACTGTTGTCAAACAAAAAAGAATGTTGGTGAATGAGGCAGGATTCATTCCAGCATTATGGCAATATGGTAATGGTATCCCAAAACATTAAAACTTAAAATCATATTAGTATCTTGTTACCCTATTATTATGAGGTTAGTATATATAAAAATGTGTTTAATTGTTAGTAAATGTGACTATACTATTACTAATTGGGTTTTTTTAAGCTCATGTACATACATTTGTATCCATATCATCACTTATAATTTATGGTCTGTTATTACATAGATTTAAATGTAATAGTACTCACTAGATCACTTGGTTATTACTCTGGAAATGAAGTGGCAATTATTTGCTATATATCTAGTTTTTATCTTCCTGTTTCCACCTTGTTACCTCAATATTACCACATTATTACTGAGCTATAATAGACTCTGTTGTTTCTTTAATATATATTTCTGAATTTTAAGCTTTGTCACAGTCCAAAACACTTCACGAAGCTTTCTACATGTAAGAAGGGCAAGTCTGCTGATTCTGCTGATTTGAAGGGAATTACTTCAAAGAGTATTTACTATTGACTTTAATATGTCTTACATCATAGTAGAATCCGTCATACTGGCAGCCACAGCTTTCCACTGGGACACACCTGGTCCCACTCTTGATGAAGCCTTCATCACAGAAACATCCCTCAGAGCAGAACTGCTCACAGGTTTCATCAATGCTACTGGCACAGGTGTGGCCACAGTCAGTACCGCACAGCTCATAATGGCTGTTGGCTGGACAGTCCAGTGCTTAATAAGTGAGAAACGTGACAAATGGCACTAGTCAGACATACCACTTTTAATGTAATACAGTGTGGATACAGTGAGTATTGTAAAATTGTTGGACTTTTTATTTCTGAAGTGGTTAGCAAATTTCTTGTACATTTAGATATAAATAAAATATAATGACATGTTGACTCACTGCAGGTGGTGTTCTCTCTCCAAGGATAGATTCGAACATTAGCAGACTGACAGGCACTGACATATGATTCAATGGCACTGCACAAGAGATCGTGGCCTTGATTTCCTGACAAACATACATCAAACACGCAGTCGTTGAAATATGGCGCCGGGTCCACCTCCTCGTGGCAGAAACTGAAGGGCCCATCAGCTGCCTGTATCACCTCACACTGATCTCTAGCAGACTGTTCATTGGCACACTGTGGACAGGAGGAGCCACAGCCATCATTGCACGTGTAGTTGCCTGGCACCTTCCAGGCTCTCCCAAACTCATCTGGAGATGTGACTATCGTTCCAGATGGTGTGTGAAAGTCATCATTTGAATTTCCATTGAAATTTCCACAAAGTCCACATATTTTTTCTCTGTTGATGACAACAGTTGGCAATAGTCCTTGTGTTAGTTTCATAAGGATAAATTATTAGTAAATAAATTATTTATATAGCTGGGATTATCCTGTTTTTTAAAGCATGTCAAACAATAATTACTGCAGCTTTGATGGGTGGGAATTGTACCTGTAATTTGGTGGTACGGAGATAAACACTGCACTATATCCATTATAGGTAACACTCAAGCCAAAATTAGTGCTGACAAGTATACGAGATCCTGTTGCATAGATAGACACATTACCTTCATTCAAGATAATAGGTAAATTTCTAGTTACTCCATTCACCTAGAAGAGATATGCAAAGAAAATCAGTGGGTAGTTTTTCTACTTTTTAACTGTTATTTTTTTCATTCACAGCAGTAAAAATATCCCTAAAATATATGTAGCTGCCATTTACTTCATACACCTGAAATTGTTCATAACAATCATCGAATGAGAACTATCACTAACTACTTACTTGTACCAAACCTCTTCTGTCCCTTGACATATGCACGTCGTAGCCCCAGACATTCACAAAAACTTCAGCTACTATTGAAAGTGGATGCCCATTCAATGCCTCATTCTTAGCTTCCACGGAGAACTGATTGAGCTCATCAGTGGCATTACAGAGGGTCACCAGAACATAGCGGCAGGTTCCTTGGAAGTCATAGGCCTTACGATCAAAGGTGATGTAGTGAGGGTCTCCAGTAGCAGAGCAGGTGCCATGAGGGTTGGGATGGCAGCCAAACTCGCCCTCCACAACACGGCAGGACTCCTGGGGCCCACAGGAGTTGGGAGTACAGTGGACGTTCCCTGTAGTGCCGTTACAGGTACACAAGCTCTGACATTCTTCACCATCCCAGAACTGCTCACCACCTTGGTGATAGCGTCCTTGATGATAGCATCCACAAGATGTTGGTGGAACGCACTGGTCACCATTGAGGATAAAACCACTGTTACACTGACAGCCCTCCTGGCACACAGTATCACAGGTGAAGGGGAAAGAGAGGCTGGGGCAAGCAGAAGGACAAGAGGTTCCACAGAGTTCATAATGGCTGTTTGATGGGCAGGTTAGTGCTGGAGAAAAACAAACAGGTTAACATAAAAAAGCATTTTTAAACATTTGGAGATCATGGCTAGAATTACCGTATTTCCCGGACTACAAAGCGCACCTGAATATTAGCCGCACAAGCTAAAATCAGGGGAAAATCCTGTTTTGTACATACATTAGCCGCACCTGACTAAAAGCCGCAGGTGTTTCAATATTGACTTATCATATGTAAGAGAATATGCACAAAGCGAATTGTCAGGAAAGAGATGGCTGTTTGGAGACACACCCCTTTTATTAATATTTTGAAAAACAAGTTATGGGTACATATTTGCACATGTGCTGTGCTTCATAAATGAGTAACAAATGTAGTACATAACAGTAACCTACAGCACACCAGAAAAATAGATTCGGACTACCTTTTAGGCTCAGGTGCAGTGACACGGCTTTAACAGGAAGAAAAGTCAGTCATTCACCACCATCTTCCTGCGCACTAAAACCACCAAAGTCCTCTTCTCCAGTGTCGGAAACGAACAGGCTCAGGATGGCTTCGTCATCCACTCTCAGCTTCTTTCCTTCGTTGTCACTTTCAAAACCAAAGATAATCCTCATTGTCATTGTCAGTGTCGGAGTCGAACACCCTCTGAAGGGCCGTGGCGGTGTCCTCCTCTTCATCATGCAGCAGTCCAGCCCTTCGAAATCCGTTGGTGATCGTGGATGTTTGCACACTTTTCCACGCTGTCAGAATCCACCGGTAGAGTTGAGCACAACTTGCTTTTCGCAAGTTTATCGCCGCTCATCATCCACGACTCCCGCTGAACGCGTAGCGCTACTTTGAAGTTTGTTTTTCGCGCTACTTGTACGGCACTATGTTGCCTGGCGGATGGACATGTGACCAACATACCACTCTTGAACCCCGATCCTTCCGCCAGGCAACGTAGTGCCGTACAACAGCGGAACAAACAAAACAAATCGTCTTACGATATCACAAAAATCATGGACAATCCATAGAAAAGCCGCACCTGACTAAAAGCCGCAGGGTTCAAAGCTTGTGCAAAAAGTAGCGGCTTATAGCCCGACAATTACGGTAATTCAAAAACAGTTGAATGCTTACCACAGCCAGTTGCATTTCTCCATTGTCCTAAGGCAACACCCTTCTGTTGACACATTAGTGCATAATCTCGTAGGACGCCACACAGGGTTGATGCTGGATTGTTAGAGCCCCCCATGATCTCCACACATACATCCACCTGCTGGCTCGGGTCAACCACAGACCAACAGGGTACAAATGGCCCATCTGGTGAGCTGAGAATGCCACAGTACTCAGTAGAATTGTAATTAGTTGTAGAATTTTGGTTCATGCTTTCCATGCAGTGAGCAGCCAGAGAGCCATCTCGCCAACTGTCTCCAAAGTCCTGAGAACTGTTGACCAGAACACCGTTGGGTGTATTGAAGTCATCATGTGGATGACCATTGTAATTACCACAGAGTCCACCCAGTGAACCATTGTAGACACCAGGAGCAGTGACACGGACAAAGTGAGGCCAGACTGTCTGCACAGTTACACCAAAGGAGGTGCGAATGATGACACTGTAAATGCTGCTGTGGAAGATCTGGATTCGGTTGGATGTAGTGCTGAAAGGTAGCCTGATCAGCTGACCGTTAACCTGCAGGATCATCCAGTTTTTTGCAGTTAACAAGACTTAAACAGTATTGAGTCCGTGTACACATAAATAAATATTAAAGGAAGAACATAATTTTAAGTAAGTGTTCCATTCACTTACCTTCACTTTACTGTTCCTTGCCATCTCAATAGATACGTGTATCCCCTCTGCTTCAAAATGCAGAATTCGTGCAAAACCTTGCTGGCCTCTTGGCACTTTTTCTGCTGTCACCATGAAGTGTGGGTGACTGGACAGTCCCATAACTTTGGCAAGTGTCAATCGACACGCCCCAGGATATTGGTATGTCAGTCCATCAAATGTCTGATATGACCCTGGGCCTCTGATCCAGCATGTTTCATAGCTATTTGGTCTGCATCCTCTTTCTCCATCCTCCACCCTGCATGATTCAAGTGGGCCACAACCATGAGAGTGGCAAGTCATGGAGCCATAACTGCAGCTACAACGTCTCCCACAGTCTCCGTCTAGTATTACAGTTTGTCCAGAGCGGTAGTAACGGCCCTCAAAGCTGCAGCCACACTCAGCATGAGGGACGCAGACCCCACCACTGAGGATGTAGCCTGAATCACAGATGCAGCTTTCCTGGGGAGGTAGAGGGCAGTTATGGGTAGAGTTGGGATTAACACAGGTAGGTGGACATCCTGTGCCTTCAGACTCAAAGTGGCTGTTGGCTGGACATGGGATTTCTAGGCATAAGAGAACAACATCGATATTTACATCGGTGGAATTTTAATACAATAATATTTTGAAATAATGCAAAAAAAAAAAAAAGTGATTAACATACCACAAAAGCCAGGTGTCCTCCAACTTGGTAGCCGAATACCACTTTGTTGACACTGACTTGCATACACACTTAGGGCTTGACAGAGAATAGGTCGGTACCCTCCTCCTACACACAGATCATACACACAACTGTCCACAAAGGACTGTGGAGGAAGTTGCTGATGGCAAGCCGTGAAAGGTCCAGAACTACTGCTGAGGATACCACAGTGGTCAGTGTTGCTGTACAATGCTGTCTCTTCTACAGTGCAAACAGCACAGTCCAGACCTCCGCACTGTGGCCCACAGCCAGGCTTATCATCCCCAGATGCTTGCCAGCTGTTAGCAAAAACCACATCAGAGCTCACAACCTCACCGTCACGAGTTTGAAAGTCATCTCTACGAATGCCATTGAAGTTTCCACAAAGACCGCATGTACCATTCTGGTAAGTGTAGGGCAAGCTGATCTGAACATGATGAATTGTGTCATAAGACACCACTAAACCAAAGTCAGTGCTGACAAACACAGAAAAACCTGACTCATAAACCTGCACGGTGCCATTGCTAAGGGAGAATGGAGTGAATGCAAAATTCCCGTTAACCTGTAAAAAAACCAGCAAATATATCAAGTGAGAAAAGTATATCTGGTCATAAAGTGTAGAATTTATCCAGAATCAAAATGACCAACCTTAGCCTGACCACGACGTCCTTTGACAAGCTCAATTGTGTCATTGTAGACATGCACTTTCACCAGTCGTGTCCAAGAGACTCGAGTACTGCCTCTGTGCTCATTTTTGCCTTCTACTCTGTAGTAGGGCCGTCCACTATTACATTGCTCAGAGAGAACATACGTGCAAGTGCCTTGAAAGTGAAACACTGTGTTATCAAAGGTGTAGTAATGGGGATCACCACTTATGGTGCAGGTTCCTCTTGGCACTGTCTGACAGGAGAACTGGAAGGAAGCTGGCTTGCAGATCTGTGAAAAGGAGCACGGCTCATTGCGGCACTGCAGGCCTGTTGAGGTACATGTGCACTTCTGTGCACAGGTCCTGTCACTCCAGAATGAAGCACCCAGCTGCACTAATTCACCTTAAAAAGAATAAAAGGAAATGTCCCTTATGCCTTGTGTTAAATGTCCAGACATTTACATTCATAAAGCTTTAGGAAAAAACTTTCAAACCTTACATTTTTTTCATGTACTGTCAAATAACAGCAGGAATTGCCTCAAGGCACTTTATATTGTAAACTAAAGACCCTCAAATAACAGAGAGACCACTGCAACAATCCAACAATGCCTAACAGCAGTCTGAGATGTGCTCTGTTGGGAGGATACGGCACTATGATTTCATTAAGATAAGATGAGGCCTGATTGTTCAAGACCTATATGAGGAAAATAATTTTACATTTGAATCTGGCTTTAACAGGGAGCAAAAGAAGGGAAGCTAGGATAGGAGAAATATGTTCTTTCTTTTTAGTCCCTGTCCGTACTGCAGCATTTTGGATCAACTCAATGCTTTTCAGTGAGTTTTTGGGAAAATCTGATAATACAGACCGTTCTCACTCCCGAGGCGTAACATCCCGACGTTTTGTCACGTCCCATGGCGTTCCTGAGGAACGCGAAAGGTGACCTTCCGCGTTCTTATGGTACGCGCCGGGTTATGGATGAAATCAAGTGGAATGACGGTCCTGCGGTAATAGACGTTCCAGCCCTGTATTCCAGCCCTAAACCTAACCTTATCCCTAATCCCTAACCATAACGTTATTCCTAATCGTAACCAGTACTTTAATGGCATGAAATAGTGTTTTCCCAAGCGATGTTGAGAAAAAGAGCAAACATTTGTAGATTGAGACCAAACGGTTCTCATATTCCCTCATTTTTCCGATCTCGTCATTTAGGAACGTGTTGGGTGTCCAAAAACGTAATATGTTGACAATTTGTCACCTAGCATAAAATGTTACGCTTTGAGAGTGAGAACGTGTTGGATAATAACGAATCACAGTAGGCCAGACTTTAACCCTTTAAGAACTACCATAGAACCAAGTCCGCCAGAGCTTACTTTATATTTTTACATGCTGTAGTGCCATTTTTGGGAGCATTTCAAGTTGATATACATCAATACAACCATTATAGCCCAAATTTTAATAATATGTCTGCATTAAGTGCATAGTAATTACATAAATTGCAAAAAAGTGCAATAAACTACAAAAAATAAATCGTTTTTGTTTTTTTAACATATATTTCTAGTTAGAGAAATTTAAGAGGCTTATCCCTCAAAACTTGAAATACAAAAAAGTTGCACAAAATAGTTTCCCACCACAGGAAATTTATTTTGAGTGTCTTTATAGTTTTATTTTTGAAATACACCAATTTTTATATACTGCAGGAAAAACGAAAATAAATATTATAGTGCAAATTTGCAAAAAAACAGCATATGCATCAAAATAAACTATTTCCAGCAGTGCAATATGAGTCCTAAGCGTCCCAGAAACGACACAGAAAGTCATAGAGTCAAACATAACTTTTAAAAACACCAGTATAGGCTCATAAGGCCCTGATGGTAAAAAACTACATTTCCGGAAAATGACATCACTTCCGGTTTTGGGCAGGATATGGCGGACATGCGATAGTTCGCGCTGATGGACGTAGGAAGTGTTACAAACAGCTGATCGAATCAGCAAAGCGTGTTTCTGGAATATTATGTTTTTGTTGCTGCAAGTGCTTTTTATGCAGTTTTTGCAAAGCTATATGTGGAAGGAAACTGTGACTTAGGACAAGCTGGTGGCATAAGATGTAAGTACAACTCCTCCGGTTTCATATGCAAAAAAAATTATTGTGCTAGCTTATGTGGTTGCAGTGCTACCAGGATTTAAAGATAGTTATGCAACACAGAGCGTGCCCGCTCCGACCGGCTTTAAAGGGTTAAGTAATAAATGCATGAACTAATTTTTTGGCGTCACTCTGAAATAGGATTTTTCTAATTAAAATGCAAGAAAGCCATTCTAATTATTTGTTTAATATGAGCACTGAAGGACATAACCTGGTCAAAAACAATGCAAACATTTCTCTTAGTGTTACTGGAGGCCATGGTAATCCCAATCCGAGTGTGCATCTGGTTAGACATCATGTTTATAAGAGTTTTATAGCTGAGTACAATAATCTTATCTTTATCTGAATTTGAAGCAGAAAATTAAAGATCATCCATGTCTTTATGTCTTTAAGACATTCCTACAGTTTAGTCTCATAGTTTCATTGACAGAGCTGGAGATCATCTGCATAGCAGGGAAAATGTACACGATACCTTTGAAAGATACTGTGCAGGTGGTAGCATTGTAACAGCCCAGCTGGCCATCTCTGATGGAGCACTGCTGTTCAGGAGTGCACGACGAGGCAGAACATCGCAGGTCATTTGGAGCGTGACATTCACATCTCTGGGAGCAACCGTCTGTCCAGAAGGACTCGCCAGCCTGTGAACCACACCACACCAAATCATAGCCAAATTGATACAACAAATATAGTTCTTAAAATACCATTTTGAAGGATTTTGTTTTCATTAATTGTAGGTGATTTAGTGCAGTAATTGCTAGATCACTGCAAACTGCAACTATTAATGTACTAAATATTGTGACAGAGCAACTACTCATATCTGTTGATCTTTCTCCCACAGAAAGGACAGATGCTAAATGCCACAATTTCAAGAAATTGTTCTGTTCTGATGTAGCTGTATAATCTTCAACTGATTGTTTTAATGCATTCATTTATTTAGGGACAGATTTTTTCCCCCCCAAAATTCTGCAGTTTAAAGAGTTAGAGCATCATTCTGCTTGTATAGCTACATATTAATTATTTTCTTTTTAGTGGTGTAATATAAAACAGTCATAATAGCTATGCTGAATATATGATAGCAAATGAAGACCTTTTTTGTGATCCTAAGATTTCAGTTATATGAAACTATAAACTGTAGTTTTGCATTTTGCAACCCCTATTATTTGCAATTTCATAGAAACTACCACATTTCCAGGTATTCATCATGCTTCCTGAAATTTTTCATTTGGTAACATTTTTTCCATGTTGCAGCCCTGATTCCTGGTTATTAGACCTAAACTACCACATGTATCCAGGTAACGTCAATTTGCATTTTGTAGCCTTGTTTCTTGGTTATTGAACAGAAACCAACATTGATTCCAGGTAAGATATCAGATTTAAACATAATATTTACGGTGATACTGTTGTCAAACAAAAAAGAATGTTGGTGAATGAGGCAGGATTCATTCCAGCATTATGGCAATATGGTAATGGTATCCCAAAACATTAAAACTTAAAATCATATTAGTATCTTGTTACCCTATTATTATGAGGTTAGTATATATAAAAATGTGTTTAATTGTTAGTAAATGTGACTATACTATTACTAATTGGGTTTTTTTTAAGCTCATGTACATACATTTGTATCCATATTATCACTTATAATTTATGGTCTGTTATTACATAGATTTAAATGTAATAGTACTCACTAGATCACTTGGTTATTACTCTGGAAATGAAGTGGCAATTATTTGCTATATATCTTGTTTTTATCTTCCTGTTTCTACCTTGTTACCTCAATATTACCACATTATTACTGAGCTATAATAGACTCTGTTGTTTCTTTAATATATATTTCTGAATTTTAAGCTTTGTCACAGTCCAAAACACTTCACGAAGCTTTCTACATGTAAGAAGGGCAAGTCTGCTGATTCTGCTGATTTGAAGGGAATTACTTCAAAGAGTATTTACTATTGACTTTAATATGTCTTACATCATAGTAGAATCCGTCATACTGGCAGCCACAGCTTTCCACTGGGACACACCTGGTCCCACTCTTGATGAAGCCTTCATCACAGAAACATCCCTCAGAGCAGAACTGCTCACAGGTTTCATCAATGCTACTGGCACAGGTGTGGCCACAGTCAGTACCGCACAGCTCATAATGGCTGTTGGCTGGACAGTCCAGTGCTTAATAAGTGAGAAACGTGACAAATGGCACTAGTCAGACATACCACTTTTAATGTAATACAGTGTGGATACAGTGAGTATTGTAAAATTGTTGGACTTTTTATTTCTGAAGTGGTTAGCAAATTTCTTGTACATTTAGATATAAATAAAATATAATGACATGTTGACTCACTGCAGGTGGTGTTCTCTCTCCAAGGATAGATTCGAACATTAGCAGACTGACAGGCACTGACATATGATTCAATGGCACTGCACAAGAGATCGTGGCCTTGATTTCCTGACAAACATACATCAAACACGCAGTCGTTGAAATATGGCGCCGGGTCCACCTCCTCGTGGCAGAAACTGAAGGGCCCATCAGCTGCCTGTATCACCTCACACTGATCTCTAGCAGGCTGTTCATTGGCACACTGTGGACAGGAGGAGCCACAGCCATCATTGCACGTGTAGTTGCCTGGCACCTTCCAGGCTCTCCCAAACTCATCTGGAGATGTGACTATCGTTCCAGATGGTGTGTGAAAGTCATCATTTGAATTTCCATTGAAATTTCCACAAAGTCCACATATTTTTTCTCTGTTGATGACAACAGTTGGCAATAGTCCTTGTGTTAGTTTCATAAGGATAAATTATTAGTAAATAAATTATTTATATAGCTGGGATTATCCTGTTTTTTAAAGCATGTCAAACAATAATTACTGCAGCTTTGATGGGTGGGAATTGTACCTGTAATTTGGTGGTACGGAGATAAACACTGCACTATATCCATTATAGGTAACACTCAAGCCAAAATTAGTGCTGACAAGTATACGAGATCCTGTTGCATAGATAGACACATTACCTTCATTCAAGATAATAGGTAAATTTCTAGTTACTCCATTCACCTAGAAGAGATATGCAAAGAAAATCAGTGGGTAGTTTTTCTACTTTTTAACTGTTATTTTTTTCATTCACAGCAGTAAAAATATCCCTAAAATATATGTAGCTGCCATTTACTTCATACACCTGAAATTGTTCATAACAATCATCGAATGAGAACTATCACTAACTACTTACTTGTACCAAACCTCTTCTGTCCCTTGACATATGCACGTCGTAGCCCCAGACATTCACAAAAACTTCAGCTACTATTGAAAGTGGAAGCCCATTCAATGCCTCATTCTTAGCTTCCACGGAGAACTGATTGAGCTCATCAGTGGCATTACAGAGGGTCACCAGAACATAGCGGCAGGTTCCTTGGAAGTCATAGGCCTTACGATCAAAGGTGATGTAGTGAGGGTCTCCAGTAGCAGAGCAGGTGCCATGAGGGTTGGGATGGCAGCCAAACTCGCCCTCCACAACACGGCAGGACTCCTGGGGCCCACAGGAGTTGGGAGTACAGTGGACGTTCCCTGTAGTGCCGTTACAGGTACACAAGCTCTGACATTCTTCACCATCCCAGAACTGCTCACCACCTTGGTGATAGCGTCCTTGATGATAGCATCCACAAGATGTTGGTGGAACGCACTGGTCACCATTGAGGATAAAACCACTGTTACACTGACAGCCCTCCTGGCACACAGTATCACAGGTGAAGGGGAAAGAGAGGCTGGGGCAAGCAGAAGGACAAGAGGTTCCACAGAGTTCATAATGGCTGTTTGATGGGCAGGTTAGTGCTGGAGAAAAACAAACAGGTTAACATAAAAAAGCATTTTTAAACATTTGGAGATCATGGCTAGAATTAATTCAAAAACAGTTGAATGCTTACCACAGCCAGTTGCATTTCTCCATTGTCCTAAGGCAACACCCTTCTGTTGACACATTAGTGCATAATCTCGTAGGACACCACACAGAGTTGATGCTGGATTGTTAGAGCCCCCCATGATCTCCACACATACATCCACCTGCTGGCTCGGGTCAACCACAGACCAACAGGGTACAAATGGCCCATCTGGTGAGCTGAGAATGCCACAGTACTCAGTAGAATTGTAATTAGTTGTAGAATTTTGGTTCATGCTTTCCACGCAGTGAGCAGCCAGAGAGCCATCTCGCCAACTGTCTCCAAAGTCCTGAGAACTGTTGATCAGGACACCGTTGGGTGTATTGAAGTCATCATGTGGATGACCATTGTAATTACCACAGAGTCCACCCAGTGAACCATTGTAGACACCAGGAGCAGTGACACGGACAAAGTGAGGCCAGACTGTCTGCACAGTTACACCAAAGGAGGTGCGAATGATGACACTGTAAATGCTGCTGTGGAAGATCTGGATTCGGTTGGATGTAGTGCTGAAAGGTAGCCTGATCAGCTGACCGTTAACCTGCAGGATCATCCAGTTTTTTGCAGTTAACAAGACTTAAACAGTATTGTGTCCGTGTACACATAAATAAATATTAAAGGAAGAACATAATTTTAAGTAAGTGTTCCATTCACTTACCTTCACTTTACTGTTCCTTGCCATCTCAATAGATACGTGTATCCCCTCTGCTTCAAAATGCAGAATTCGTGCAAAACCTTGCTGGCCTCTTGGCACTTTTTCTGCTGTCACCATGAAGTGTGGGTGACTGGACAGTCCCATAACTTTGGCAAGTGTCAATCGACACGCCCCAGGATATTGGTATGTCAGTCCATCAAATGTCTGATATGACCCTGGGCCTCTGATCCAGCATGTTTCATAGCTATTTGGTCTGCATCCTCTTTCTCCATCCTCCACCCTGCATGATTCAAGTGGGCTACAACCATGAGAGTGGCAAGTCATGGAGCCATAACTGCAGCTACAACGTCTCCCACAGTCTCCGTCTAGTATTACAGTTTGTCCAGAGCGGTAGTAACGGCCCTCAAAGCTGCAGCCACACTCAGCATGAGGGACGCAGACCCCACCACTGAGGATGTAGCCTGAATCACAGATGCAGCTTTCCTGGGGAGGTAGAGGGCAGTTATGGGTAGAGTTGGGATTAACACAGGTAGGTGGACATCCTGTGCCTTCAGACTCAAAGTGGCTGTTGGCTGGACATGGGATTTCTAGGCATAAGAGAACAACATCGATATTTACATCGGTGGAATTTTAATACAATAATATTTTGAAATAATGCAAAAAAAAAAAAAGTGATTAACATACCACAAAAGCCAGGTGTCCTCCAACTTGGTAGCCGAATACCACTTTGTTGACACTGACTTGCATACACACTTAGGGCTTGACAGAGAATAGGTCGGTACCCTCCTCCTACACACAGATCATACACACAACTGTCCACAAAGGACTGTGGAGGAAGTTGCTGATGGCAAGCCGTGAAAGGTCCAGAACTACTGCTGAGGATACCACAGTGGTCAGTGTTGCTGTACAATGCTGTCTCTTCTACAGTGCAAACAGCACAGTCCAGACCTCCGCACTGTGGCCCACAGCCAGGCTCATCATCCCCAGATGCTTGCCAGCTGTTAGCAAAAACCACATCAGAGCTCACAACCTCACCGTCACGAGTTTGAAAGTCATCTCTACGAATGCCATTGAAGTTTCCACAAAGACCGCATGTACCATTCTGGTAAGTGTAGGGCAAGCTGATCTGGACATGATGATTTGTGTCATAAGACACCACTAAACCAAAGTCAGTGCTGACAAACACAGAAAAACCTGACTCATAAACCTGCACGGTGCCATTGCTAAGGGAGAATGGAGTGAATGCAAAGTTCCCGTTAACCTGTAAAAAAACCAGCAAATATATCAAGTGAGAAAAGTATATCTGGTCATAAAGTGTAGAATTTATCCAGAATCAAAATGACCAACCTTAGCCTGACCACGACGTCCTTTGACAAGCTCAATTGTGTCATTGTAGACATGCACTTTCACCAGTCGTGTCCAAGAGACTCGAGTACTGCCTCTGTGCTCATTTTTGCCTTCTACTCTGTAGTAGGGCCGTCCACTATTACATTGCTCAGAGAGAACATACGTGCAAGTGCCTTGAAAGTGAAACACTGTGTTATCAAAGGTGTAGTAATGGGGATCACCACTTATGGTGCAGGTTCCTCTTGGCACTGTCTGACAGGAGAACTGGAAGGAAGCTGGCTTGCAGATCTGTGAAAAGGAGCACGGCTCATTGCGGCACTGCAGGCCTGTTGAGGTACATGTGCACTTCTGTGCACAGGTCCTGTCACTCCAGAATGAAGCACCCAGCTGCACTAATTCACCTTAAAAAGAATAAAAGGAAATGTCCCTTATGCCTTGTGTTAAATGTCCAGACATTTACATTCATAAAGCTTTAGGAAAAAACTTTCAAACCTTACATTTTTTTCATGTACTGTCAAATAACAGCAGGAATTGCCTCAAGGCACTTTATATTGTAAACTAAAGACCCTCAAATAACAGAGAGACCACTGCAACAATCCAACAATGCCTAACAGCAGTCTGAGATGTGCTCTGTTGGGAGGATACGGCACTATGATTTCATTAAGATAAGATGAGGCCTGATTGTTCAAGACCTATATGAGGAAAATAATTTTACATTTGAATCTGGCTTTAACAGGGAGCAAAAGAAGGGAAGCTAGGATAGGAGAAATATGTTCTTTCTTTTTAGTCCCTGTCCGTACTGCAGCATTTTGGATCAACTCAATGCTTTTCAGTGAGTTTTTGGGAAAATCTGATAATACACTCCCGAGGCGTAACATCCCGACGTTTTGTCACGTCCCATGGCGTTCCTGAGGAACGCGAAAGGTGACCTTCCGCGTTCTTATGGTACGCGCCGGGTTATGGATGAAATCAAGTGGAATGACGGTCCTGCGGTAATAGACGTTCCAGCCCTGTATTCCAGCCCTAAACCTAACCTTATCCCTAACCCTAACCATAACGTTATTCCTAATCGTAACCAGTACTTTAATGGCATGAAATAGTGTTTTCCCAAGCGATGTTGAGAAAAAGAGCAAACATTTGTAGACTGAGACCAAACGGTTCTCATATTCCCTCATTTTTCCGATCTCGTCATTTAGGAACGTGTTGGGTGTCCAAAAACGTAATATGTTGACAATTTGTCACCTAGCATAAAATGTTACACTTTGAGAGTGAGAACGTGTTGGATAATAACGAATCACAGTAGGCCAGACTTTAACCCTTTAAGACCTACCATAGAACCAAGTCCGCCAGAGCTTACTTTATATTTTTACATGCTGTAGTGCCATTTTTGGGAGCATTTCAAGTTGATATACATCAATACAACCATTATAGCCCAAATTTTAATAATATGTCTGCATTAAGTGCATAGTAATTACATAAATTGCAAAAAAGTGCAATAAACTACAAAAAATAAATCGTTTTTGTTTTTTTAACATATATTTCTAGTTAGAGAAATTTAAGAGGCTTATCCCTCAAAACTTTAAATACAAAAAAGTTGCACAAAATAGTTTCCCACCACAGGAAATTTATTTTGAGTGTCTTTATAGTTTTATTTTTGAAATACACCAATTTTTATATACTGCAGGAAAAACGAAAATAAATATTATAGTGCAAATTTGCAAAAAAACAGCATATGCATCAAAATAAACTATTTCCAGCAGTGCAATATGAGTCCTAAGCATCCCAGAAACGACACAGAAAGTCATAGAGTCAAACATAACTTTTAAAAACACCAGTATAGGCTCATAAGGCCCTGATGGTAAAAAACTACATTTCCGGAAAATGACATCACTTCCGGTTTTGGGCAGGATATGGCGGACATGCGATAGTTCGCGCTGATGGACGTAGGAAGTGTTACAAACAGCTGATCGAATCAGCAAAGCGTGTTTCTGGAATATTATGTTTTTGTTGCTGCAAGTGCTTTTTATGCAGTTTTTGCAAAGCTATATGTGGAAGGAAACTGTGACTTAGGACAAGCTGGTGGCATAAGATGTAAGTACAACTCCTCCGGTTTCATATGCAAAAAAAATTATTGTGCTAGCTTATGTGGTTGCAGTGCTACCAGGATTTAAAGATAGTTATGCAACACAGAGCGTGCCCGCTCCGACCGGCTTTAAAGGGTTAAGTAATAAATGCATGAACTAATTTTTTGGCGTCACTCTGAAATAGGATTTTTCTAATTAAAATGCAAGAAAGCCATTCTAATTATTTGTTTAATATGAGCACTGAAGGACATAACCTGGTCAAAAACAATGCAAACATTTCTCTTAGTGTTACTGGAGGCCACGGTAATCCCAATCCGAGTGTGCATCTGGTTAGACATCATGTTTATAAGAGTTTTATAGCTGAGTACAATAATCTTATCTTTATCTGAATTTGAAGCAGAAAATTAAAGATCATCCATGTCTTTATGTCTTTAAGACATTCCTACAGTTTAGTCTCATAGTTTCATTGACAGAGCTGGAGATCATCTGCATAGCAGGGAAAATGTACACGATACCTTTGAAAGATACTGTGCAGGTGGTAGCATTGTAACAGCCCAGCTGGCCGTCTCTGATGGAGCACTGCTGTTCAGGAGTGCAAGACGAGGCAGAACATCGCAGGTCATTTGGAGCGTGACATTCACATCTCTGTGAGCAACCATCTGTCCAGAAGGACTCGCCAGCCTGTGAACCACACCACACCAAATCATAGCCAAATTGATACAACAAATATAGTTCTTAAAATACCATTTTGAAGGATTTTGTTTTCATTAATTGTAGGTGATTTAGTGCAGTAATTGCTAGATCACTGCAAACTGCAACTATTAATGTACTAAATATTGTGACAGAGCAACTACTCATATCTGTTGATCTTTCTCCCACAGAAAGGACAGATGCTAAATGCCACAATTTCAAGAAATTGTTCTGTTCTGATGTAGCTGTATAATCTTCAACTGATTGTTTTAATGCATTCATTTATTTAGGGACAGATTTTTCCCCCCCCAAAATTCTGCAGTTTAAAGAGTTAGAGCATCATTCTGCTTGTATAGCTACATATTAATTATTTTCTTTTTAGTGGTGTAATATAAAACAGTCATAATAGCTATGCTGAATATATGATAGCAAATGAAGACCTTTTTTTGTGATCCTAAGATTTCAGTTATATGAAACTATAAACTGTAGTTTTGCATTTTGCAACCCCTATTATTTGCTATTTCATAGAAACTACCACATTTCCAGGTATTCATCATGCTTCCTGAAATTTTTCATTTGGTTTGGATTTTATTCGGTTATTAACATGGAACTAACATTTTTTCCATGTTGCAGCCCTGATTCCTGGTTATTAGACCTAAACTACCACATGTTTCCAGGTAACGTCAGTTTGCATTTTGTAGCCTTGTTTCTTGGTTATTGAACAGAAACCAACATTGATTCCAGGTAAGATATCAGATTTAAACATAATATTTACGGTGATACTGTTGTCAAACAAAAAAGAATGTTGGTGAATGAGGCAGGATTCATTCCAGCATTATGGCAATATGGTAATGGTATCCCAAAACATTAAAACTTAAAATCATATTAGTATCTTGTTACCCTATTATTATGAGGTTAGTATATATAAAAATGTGTTTAATTGTTAGTAAATGTGACTATACTATTACTAATTGGGTTTTTTAAGCTCATGTACATACATTTGTATCCATATTATCACTTATAATTTATGGTCTGTTATTACATAGATTTAAATGTAATAGTACTCACTAGATCACTTGGTTATTACTCTGGAAATGAAGTGGCAATTATTTGCTATATATCTTGTTTTTATCTTCCTGTTTCTACCTTGTTACCTCAATATTACCACATTATTACTGAGCTATAATAGACTCTGTTGTTTGTTTAATATATATTTCTGAATTTTAAGCTTTGTCACAGTCCAAAACACTTCACGAAGCTTTCTAAATGTAAGAAGGGCAAGTCTGCTGATTCTGCTGATTTGAAGGGAATTACTTCAAAGAGTATTTACTATTGGCTTTAATATGTCTTACATCATAGTAGAATCCGTCATACTGGCAGCCACAGCTTTCCACTGGGACACACCTGGTCCCACTCTTGATGAAGCCTTCATCACAGAAACATCCCTCAGAGCAGAACTGCTCACAGGTTTCATCAATGTGACTGGAACAGGTGTGGCCACAGTCAGTACCGCACAGCTCATAATGGCTGTTGGCTGGACAGTCCAGTGCTTAATAAGTGAGAAACGTGACAAATGGCACTAGTCAGACATACCACTTTTAATGTAATACAGTGTGGATACAGTGAGTATTGTAAAATTGTTGGACTTTTTATTTCTGAAGTGGTTAGCAAATTTCTTGTACATTTAGATATAAATAAAATATAATGACATGTTGACTCACTGCAGGTGGTGTTCTCTCTCCAAGGATAGATTCGAACATTAGCAGACTGACAGGCACTGACATATGATTCAATGGCACTGCACAAGAGATCGTGGCCTTGATTTCCTGACAAACATACATCAAACACGCAGTCGTTGAAATATGGCGCCGGGTCCACCTCTTCGTGGCAGAAACTGAAGGGCCCATCAGCTGCCTGTATCACCTCACACTGATCTCTAGTAGGCTGTTCATTGGCACACTGTGGACAGGAGGAGCCACAGCCATCATTGCACGTGTAGTTGCCTGGCACCTTCCAGGCTCTCCCAAACTCATCTGGAGATGTGACTATCGTTCCAGATGGTGTGTGAAAGTCATCATTTGGATTTCCATTGAAATTTCCACAAAGTCCACATATTTTTTCTCTGTTGATGACAACAGTTAGCAATAGTCCTTGTGTTAGTTTCATAAGGATAAATTATTAGTAAATAAATTATTTATATAGCTGGGATTATCCTGTTTTTTAAAGCATGTCAAACAATAATTACTGCAGCGTTGATGGGTGGGAATTGTACCTGTAATTTGGTGGTACGGAGATAAACACTGCACTATATCCATTATAGGTAACACTCAAGCCAAAATTAGTGCTGACAAGTATACGAGATCCTGTTGCATAGATAGACACATTACCTTCATTCAAGATAATAGGTAAATTTCTAGTTACTCCATTCACCTAGAAGAGATATGCAAAGAAAATCAGTGGGTAGTTTTTCTACTTTTTAATTGTTATTGTTTTTCTTTCACAGCAGTAAAAATATCCCTAAAATATATGTAGCTGCCATTTACTTCATACACCTGAAATTGTTCATAACAATCATCGAATGAGAACTATCACTAACTACTTACTTGTACCAAACCTCTTCTGTCCCTTGACATATGCACGTTGTAGCCCCAGACATTCACAAAAACTTCAGCTAGTATTGAAAGTGGATGCCCATTCAATGCCTCATTCTTAGCTTCCACGGAAAACTGATTGAGCTCATCAGTGGCATTACAGAGGGTCACCAGAACATAGCGGCAGGTTCCTTGGAAGTCATAGGCCTTACGATCAAAGGTGATGTAGTGAGGGCCTCCAGTAGCAGAGCAGGTGCCATGAAGGTTGGGATGGCAGCCAAACTCGCCCTCCACCACACGGCAGGACTCCTGGGGCCCACAGGAGTTGGGAGTACAGTGGACGCTCCCTGTAGTGCCGTTACAGGTACACAAGCTCTGACATTCTTCACCATCCCAGAACTGCTCACCACCTTGGTGATAGCGTCCTTGATGATAGCATCCACAAGATGTTGGTGGAACGCACTGGTCACCATTGAGGATAAAACCATTGTTACACTGACAGCCCTCCTGGCACACAGTATCACAGGTGAAGGGGAAAGAGAGGCTGGGGCAAGCAGAAGGACAAGAGGTTCCACAGAGTTCATAATGGCTGTTTGATGGGCAGGTTAGTGCTGGAGAAAAACAAACAGGTTAACATAAAAAAGCATTTTTAAACATTTGGAGATCATGGCTAGAATTAATTCAAAAACAGTTGAATGCTTACCACAGCCAGTTGCATTTCTCCATTGTCCTAAGGCAACACCCTTCTGTTGACACATTAGTGCATAATCTCGTAGGACGCCACACAGAGTTGATGCTGGATTGTTACAGGCCCCCATGATCTCCACACATACATCCACCTGCTGGCTCGGGTCAACCACAGACCAACAGGGTACAAATGGCCCATCTGGTGAGCTGAGAATGCCACAGTACTCAGTAGAATTGTAATTAGTTGTAGAATTTTGGTTCATGCTTTGAACGCAGTCAGCAGCCAGAGAGCCATCTCGCCAACTGTCTCCAAAGTCCTGAGAACTGTTGACCAGGACACCGTTGGGTGTATTGAAGTCATCATGTGGATGACCATTGTAATTACCACAGAGTCCACCCAGTGAACCATTGTAGACACCAGGAGCAGTGACACGGACAAAGTGAGGCCAGACTGTCTGCACAGTTACACCAAAGGAGGTGCGAATGATGACACTGTAAATGCTGCTGTGGAAGATCTGGATTCGGTTGGATGTAGTGCTGAAAGGTAGCCTGATCAGCTGACCGTTAACCTGCAGGATCATCCAGTTTTTTGCAGTTAACAAGACTTAAACAGTATTGAGTCTGTGTACACATAAATAAATATTAAAGGAAGAACATAATTTTAAGTAAGTGTTCCATTCACTTACCTTCACTTTACTGTTCCTTGCCATCTCAATAGATACGTGTATCCCCTCTGCTTCAAAATGCAGAATTCGTGCAAAACCTTGCTGGCCTCTTGGCACTTTTTCTGCTGTCACCATGAAGTGTGGGTGACTGGACAGTCCCATAACTTTGGCAAGTGTCAATCGACACGCCCCAGGATATTGGTATGTCAGTCCATCAAATGTCTGATATGACCCTGGGCCTCTGATCCAGCATGTTTCATAGCTATTTGGTCTGCATCTTCCTTCTCCATTCTCCAGCCTGCATGATTCAAATGGGCCACAACCTTGAGAGTGGAAAGTTATGGAGCCATAACTGCAGCTACAACGTCTCCCACAGTTTTTGTCTAATATTACAGTTTGTCCAGAGCGGTAGTAACGGCCCTCTAAGCTGCAGCCACACTCAGCGTGAGGAACACAGACCCTTGGAAATCAAAACAACATGAGGTATCAGTGTGGGTGTACAAAAAATGAACACATTAGAACAATGTTGGTATTAAACAAAACAGAATAAAACGATGGTCATTCACATGGTCAGATTGTTATGAAGACAATCGAACAGTGATATAAAGTTCTATAAAGCTCACACAGCTATGTTTATTTGGAAGAGCAACAACCACCATGTCATATGACGAAAAAGTAAAAAACAAAACAATGTAAGCCAGATGGTGTTTTGGTTATCACCTTTCTACAGGGTTGATGCCAACTTCCATAGACAGGTTCTGGGTCAGAGGATAGTCACAGGAGAAGTACAGGTGGATGCTCTTCTCACGACTTATAAGGCCATCATGAGGGTCCACATCCCCGCTGATAGTGTTCTCATAACTGAAATGGGTCCCGTTGCTCTTAAGAGTAAGAAGACAAAAGAGTTTAAGCATAGTTTAGGTTGCCATCAAAAATGCTCTACAATGAATGAAATGCTAGTACAGTGAAAGAATCAAAAGGATTCCTTCAATGTACTAATTGTACCCTCAGCATTGTCCCACAAAGCTGGTCATCACTGTTGAAGTGGAAAACCAGTCGACCATCCTCAAGAGTCCCGTTGCAGGTTTCATCTCGAAGATGGAGGGCATCAGAGTGGAAGCCGGCCTCAAACAGCTGACAGCGGGACAGAGATATGGTGCCAGAACTACTGACACAAGTGATGGACGAGTCTAAGAAGGAGAGAGAAACACAATCTGACCCATTATGGCATGATATTTTTTAAAGCTGAGTCATCAATACTGATTTGAAAGACATTTGTTGACTTGACTGCTTAATATAAAGGCTGACTAATGCAATAAATACACTACAGATACTGCTGAAGGTTTTAGTTAGCCCGCACCGAAGCTCTCATTGTTTGGCCGATGGTGGTGCTCATTACAGAAGCAGGCATAGACACCGTCCTTCTCACCACACCACTCGTGCTCTGTGCAGTCCAGCTTTTCACAGGGGTCTGACTCCTCTGCAGACACAGAGAAAGGATCATCAGTGATGAATGGCAATGATTTAAATTTTTATTAGATGTCTAATTTGAGCAGTGCAAACATACCACAATGCAAAGCAGAGCGCCAGTCAGGGATGTCTAGCCCTAGAACAGAGCAGGTTTTCTCATAGGCGGAGACAGCGGAACACAGCATGCCATTGGCTGGAGTGTAGAGGCAGAGGTCGTAGACACAGGAAGAGAAAAATGGCTGGGGGTCAGAGTGCAGGTGGCAGGTGCTGAATGGGCCGGTGGTGTTGGTGATGACACTGCAGAGTTGGGAATATTCTTCTCTAAAGGTACAGTCATTCAGTCCATCATCATCTTCATCAGTGGAGCCACATCTGGAAAAGACAAATCATACTGCCATCAGCTACTGCCTTGTTGAAGCATCAATAGTGATTTCCATTGCAACTCACCCTGGTTGGCTGGTGGGTGACTTCCAGCTGTGCCCAAAATAATTATCATTTTGTGCCAGTGTGCCATTGGGTAAGACTTTGTCATCTGAAGGATTATTGTTAGAGTTTCCACACATCCCTGTGACTCTGTCATGACGGTTTTGGCCCAGTCTGACCAGCAAAGTGCTCTGACCATCAAACTGGACTAGCAAGTCAGAGGCATCAACCACTATGTAGCTTCCCTGCCTTACCACCTGAGCTAAGATTCCCACTGTGGTGGGAAGAGAAGCATAATTTCCATTTACCTGAGAGGACAAGAGGTGCAATAAGTGTGTGTTGTTACTTTTGTGCAGATTAGACAAAGTAGAATGCTGTTCATCTTAAAAGTGATAGATAGTTTACCGTTACTCTTTTATTGGGTCCGATCCTGATGTACACACTTTCTGGATGATTTGAGAGATATATGTCCACTGCAGACACAAATGACACACGGTTGTTTCCACGGTGATTGTTGGTGGCTATCACCTGAAACTGTGTTTCGTTAGTGCCGTGGTTTGTGCTCTCAGCGATGATGTAGGAGCAAGTTCCCTGGAAATGAGCCACTGCTCCATCAAAGGTGATGTAGTGTGGATCCCCCCACACAGTGCAGGTGGACATGGCATCATAACAGCCCAGCTGGCCGTCTCTGATGGAGCACTGCTGTTCAGGAGTGCAAGACGAGGCAGAACATCGTAGGTCATTTGGAGCGTGACATTCACATCTCTGGGAGCAACCGTCTGTCCAGAAGGACTCGCCAGCCTGTGAACCACACCACACCAAATCATAGCCAAATTGATACAACAAATATAGTTCTTAAAATACCATTTTGAAGGGTTTTGTTTTCATTAATTGTAGGTGATTTAGTGCAATAATTGCTAGATCACTGCAAACTGAAACTAATAATATAATAAATATTTTGACAACTAGTTTGACAACTTTTGAACTTTCTCCCACAGAGAGGACAGATGCTAAATGCCACAATTTCAAGAAATATGTGGAACAGAGCTGCATGAAAAAGGTTTTTAATCGTTCTGATGTAGCTGTATAATCTTCAACTGATTGTTTAATGCATTTATTTATTTAGCGACAGATTTTTATTTATTTATTTAAACTGCAGTTTAAAGAGTTAGAGCATCATTCTGCTTGTATAGCTACATATTAATTATTTTCTTTTTAGTGGTGTAATATAAAACAGTCATAATAGCTATGCTGAATATATGATAGCAAATGAAGACCTTTTTTGTGATCCTAAGATTTCAGTTATATGAAACTATAAACTGTAGTTTTGCATTTTGCAACCCCTATTATTTGCTATTTCATAGAAACTACCACGTTTCCAGGTATTCATCATGCTTCCTGAAATTTTTCATTTGGTTTGGATTTTATTTGGTTATTAACATGGAACTAACATTTTTTCCATGTTGCAGCCCTGATTCCTGGTTATTAGACCTAAACTACCACATGTTTCCAGGTAACGTCAATTTGCATTTTGTAGCCTTGTTTCTTGGTTATTGAACAGAAACCAACATTGATTCCAGGTAAGATATCAGATTTTTTTTTTTTCTTTTTCTTTTTTGTGTCCCGTTTGGATCTTTAGCCATCAGAATTGTTGTCTTAAGGCCAAGAAAGATGCCAAGCGGATTTATTTTACCAAGTGGATCATCATGGCCTTGCCATATTGGTCCATTTGATTGACCTTTATTATAATTATGAATTTATTTTATTTTCAGTTGCTACAAACGGGACAGACATGACTGGGGGATAGGACAGGGAGAAAGAATGAAAGAAAGAGAGGGAGAGAAAGAAAACCAAAGGGGAGAAGAGACGGTGAGAAGGGGGGGGAAGAAAGAAAAAACAAACAAACAAAAAAACAAAACACCTGGGTCACCTGTAGGGAGAAAAAAAACAGAAGAGAAAGCAAACAACAAAGAGCAACATAATAAAAAAATAGCACCATCACAATAAACTAGCTAGCAGTAGATATCAGTAGATACTAAATAATAAACGATATTGTGCAGCACGCAAGATAGACAGCGCACAATGTGCTTTGAGGCAGCAGCCAAGAAAGCTGTAGTCCGCGTCTGTGAATACCCGTGTGTACACCTGTGTGCATACCTGTGTGGATCAGCATGCTTGCATTCCAAAGGTTTCTCCATGTAGCGATCTGCTAGGGAGTGTGGGGAGCCACAGCCCCGTCCTCCAGGGTATGAAGCAGGTATGGAGGAGATCAAAACTCCAGACATCCAGAGGCCCCCAGAACACAAGAGACCAAGGAAGACCAACAGAGGGGCAGCCGCGCCACTGTCCCAGTAAGAGCTGAGGAGAGTCCCAGATGAGGGCTCACTCAGCAGCCGCAGAGCAGAAGCCAGGGGGAGTTGCAGTGACGCGCCCGTGAGCTCCGCCGGCAGCTAGCTGTGCCTGAGTGACCGAGCCCCAGGCCGAGAGGCCGGGGGCACCCCACCTCCGAAGTGGCCCGAGCGAGCCCCAGGCTCCAGGCCCCGATAAGCGGCCGCCAAGGAGTGAGCCAGTGTGTACCCAGACGCCCACCCCGAGACACAAAGAACCACCAACGCACCGACACCTGAGGGAGTCCGTCACTGGCAGGGGAAGTGGTGGTGGGTGGAGATAGGCCTCCAAACCTTGGAGGGCCTGAGATGTCCCCAGAGAGGTGGCGTCTGATACCCAACCTGACATATAGACACAGACATACAGGCACACACAGACACAAACATCCATTCCCACCCTCATGCTCTCATATACACTTACTCCACACTCAACCAACGTGGAGACAGACATAAAGAGACACTGTACACACGATCACACTCCCCAAGCGTACTCTACGAACCGGGTCTAGGTACCCTTGCCCCTGGAGGGGGGAACTGCACCCAGACCCAGGTGGTGTTACCCTTTTCCCTGCGGTGGGGAGAGGCAGATCGCCCCGACTCCGCAGCAGCAGGGAGGCCCCACACTCCAGACCGCAGTCGGACGGCCAACTCCTCCTAGCCCCCCCGCTCCAGCAGGCCGCAGAGAATGGGGGTGAGAGAAGACTCCAAACCTCCCTCCACCCGCTCATTGTAGTGTTGATGCATGTGTGTTCTAAGGTGCATTTAAAACCCAGGAGGGCATGGAGCTATCTGCCAGAGAGCAGCAGGTAAGCGCATAGTCCCTCCTGCTAGCCCTCAATGTCTACGTGTATTTAAAATTGAGAGGTGGGCAACGACGCCAGGGGTGAGGTGTACACCCTGATGGTCTTTTGGACTCCGTGTATCGTGCCCACCCCCAAGATCCTATATGTATGTGTAATGAGAGTGTGAGTAACGTGAATGTCTAAGTTGTAGGATAAAATTGAGGCAGAGGCAGCCAGAAGGGGACAGAGGGGGGGGGGGGGGGGGTAGCCTCCTCTGCACCCTGGTGACATACCCCTACTCCAAGGCCCTGCATGTGTGGGTGGTTGTGGTGGAGCGGGAATAGGGAGGCAGCTGGAGATGGGGAGGGAAGGAAGGGAGGGGCAGGTGACCCCTCCCTGGGGCCAGCTCCCCCGCTGAACCCAGTAGGCACTCCCATACTCCGCAACCCGCCATTGAAAGGGGGCCCAGGCCCATCCAGACCGGGGGCCAGCGCAGCAGCGCCCCCCGGCCCCACAGAGCCCGGGACAGTCCACCCAACCCCACCACAGAGAAAACTGCACCCACCCCACCATCCACTCATCTTCCAGACTACATGAGACAATAGACGCCCAGGCTGAGATCTTCCTCCACCTCTCCTGTATCTCCCCCTCCTGCAGAGAGTTCGTGAGGAGAGGAAAGCTCCTGCAAGGTGTGACAATCTCCCCCACCAGTTGAAGAGCCCCCCAGGTGGCTCGACGCACCGGCGACACCCTGCGCCAGGGATGGGCCCCCATGCACCCACCCGCCCACAACCCCGGCAACACACAAACCTGGACCCAAGGCCCCGAGGCCCGGCCAGGGCCCCAGCCCAGGGACGGAGCGCCCCCAGAACCTCACGCCCATCCCGGACCCACCCAGGGGCAGACAGGCTACCAGGTCAGTAACCCACGTCCGTCAGCACAGACCCTCCCCTAGCCCCGCTGCACGCAGCCACGAGGAAACAGTCACACGAGAGCCAAAAGAGCCCCCAACCGGACATGACCGCTACCCCGGGTTGAGCCCCCCAAGGAAGATGCCTCCGGGGAACCCCCCGACGCCCTAAGCCTGTCCCTACCCCCACACCAATCACAACAGTGAAGGCGGGACCAAACTATGACCCCCGACCCCCACTAGGTGATGGAGCTGATCAAAGGAGCCCAGAGCAATTGATCTGATGTGGTGGCAGAGGCTGTGTCAAGACTAATGTAATCTAATAGATAATTTCTATATTGGTTAGAATTAAGATTGTTTTTATTTTTCCAGTTCATGAGGACTGTTTTCTTGGCTATGCATACGGCAGTGAAAACCAGATATCAGATTTAAACATAATATTTACGGTGATACTGTTGTCAAACAAAAAAGAATGTTGGTGGATGAGGCAGGATTCATTCCAGCATTATGGCAATATGGTAATGGTATCCCAAAACATTAAAACTTAAAATCATATTAGTATCTTGTTACCCTATTATTATGAGGTTAGTATATATAAAAATGTGTTTTATTGCTAGTGATTGTGACTATACTATTACTAATTGTTTTTTTAAGCTCATGTACATACATTTGTATCCATATTATCACTTATAATTTATGGTCTGTTATTAAATAGATTTAAATGTAATAGTACTCACTAGATCACTTGGTTATTACTCTGGAAATGAAGTGGCAATTATTTGCTATATATCTAGTTTTTATCTTCCTGTTTCCACCTTGTTACCTCAATATTACCACATTATTACTGAGCTGTAATAGACTCTGTTGTTTGTTTAATATATATTTCTGAATTTTAAGCTTTGTCACAGTCCAAAACACTTCACGAAGCTTTCTAAATGTAAGAAGGGAAAGTCTGCTGATTCTGCTGATTTGAAGGGAATTACTTCAAAGAGTATTTACTATTGACTTTAATATGTCTTACATCATAGTAGAATCCGTCATACTGGCAGCCACAGCGTTCCACTGGGACACACCTGGTCCCACTCTTGATGAAGCCTTCATCACAGAAACATCCCTCAGAGCAGAACTGCTCACAGGTTTCATCAATGCTACTGGCACAGGTGTGGCCACAGTCAGTACCGCACAGCTCATAATGGCTGTTGGCTGGACAGTCCAGTGCTTAATAAGTGAGAAACGTGACAAATGGCACTAGTCAGACATACCACTTTTAATGTAATACAGTGTGGATACAGTGAGTATTGTAAAATTATTGGACATTTTATTTCTGAAGTGGTTAGCAAATTTCTTGTACATTTAGATATAAATAAAATATAATGACATGTTGACTCACTGCAGGTGGTGTTCTCTCTCCAGGGATAGATTCGAACATTAGCAGACTGACAGGCACTGACATATGATTCAATGGCACTGCACAAGAGATCGTGGCCTTGATTTCCTGACAAACATACATCAAACACGCAGTCGTTGAAATATGGCGCCGGGTCCACCTCTTCGTGGCAGAAACTGAAGGGCCCATCAGCTGCCTGTATCACCTCACACTGATCTCTAGCAGGCTGTTCATTGGCACACTGTGGACAGGAGGAGCCACAGCCATCATTGCACGTGTAGTTGCCTGGCACCTTCCAGGCTCTCCCAAACTCATCTGGAGATGTGACTATCGTTCCAGATGGTGTGTGAAAGTCATCATTTGGATTTCCATTGAAATTTCCACAAAGTCCACATATTTTTTCTCTGTTGATGACAACAGTTAGCAATAGTCCTTGTGTTAGTTTCATAAGGATAAATTATTAGTAAATAAATTATTTATATAGCTGGGATTATCCTGTTTTTTAAAGCATGTCAAACAATAATTACTGCAGCTTTGATGGGTGGGAATTGTACCTGTAATTTGGTGGTACGGAGATAAACACTGCACGATATCTATTATAGGTAACACTCAAGCCAAAATTAGTGCTGACAAGTATACGAGATCCTGTTGCATAGATAGAAACGTTACCTTCATTCAAGACAATAGGTAAATTTCTAGTTACTCCATTCACCTAGAAGAGATATGCAAAGAAAATCAGTGGGTAGTTTTTCTACTTTTTAATTGTTATTGTTTTTCTTTCACAGCAGTAAAAATATCCCTAAAATATATGTAGCTGCCATTTACTTCATACACCTGAAATTGTTCATAACAATCATCGAATGAGAACTATCACTAACTACTTACTTGTACCAAACCTCTTCTGTCCCTTGACATATGCACGTCGTAGCCCCACACGTTCACAAAAACTTCAGCTACTATTGAAAGTGGACGCTCATTCAATGCCTCATTCTTAGCTTCCACGGAAAACTGATTGAGCTCATCAGTGGCATTACAGAGGGTCACCAGAACATAGCGGCAGGTTCCTTGGAAGTCATAGGCCTTGCGATCAAAGGTGATATAGTGAGGGTCTCCAGAGGCAGAGCAGGTGCCATGAAGGTTGGGATGGCAGCCAAACTCGCCCTCCACCACACGGCAGGACTCCTGGGGCCCACAGGAGTTGGGAGTACAGTGGACGTTCCCTGTATTTCCGTTACAGGTACACAAGCTCTGACATTCTTCACCATCCCAGAACTGCTCACCACCTTGGTGATAGCGTCCTTGATGATAGCATCCACAAGATGTTGGTGGAACACACTGGTCACCATTGAGGATAAAACCACTGTTACACTGACAGCCCTCCTGGCACACAGTATCACAGGTGAAGGGGAAAGAAAGGCTGGGGCAAGCAGAAGGACAAGAGGTTCCACAGAGTTCATAATGGCTGTTTGATGGGCAGGTTAGTGCTGGAGAAAAACAAACAGCTTAACATAAAAAAGCATTTTTAAACATTTGGAGATCATGGCTAGAATTAATTCAAAAACAGTTGAATGCTTACCACAGCCAGTTGCATTTCTCCATTGTCCTAAGGCAACACCCTTCTGTTGACACATTAGTGCATAATCTCGTAGGACACCACACAGAGTTGATGCTGGATTGTTAGAGCCCCCCATGATCTCCACACATACATCCACCTGCTGGCTTGGGTCAACCACAGACCAACAGGGTACAAATGGCCCATCTGGTGAGCTGAGAATGCCACAGTACTCAGTAGAATTGTAATTAGTTGTAGAATTTTGGTTCATGCTTTCCACGCAGTGAGCAGCCAAAGAGCCATCTCGCCAACTGTCTCCAAAATCCTGAGAACTGTTGACCAGGACACTGTTGGGTGTATTGAAGTCATCATGTGGATGACCATTGTAATTACCACAGAGTCCACCCAGTGAACCATTGTAGACACCAGGAGCAGTGACACGGACAAAGTGAGGCCAGACTGTCTGCACAGTTACACCAAAGGAGGTGCGAATGATGACACTGTAAATGCTGCTGTGGAAGATCTGGATTCGGTTGGATGTAGTGCTGAAAGGTAGCCTGATCAGCTGACCGTTAACCTGCAGGATCATCCAGTTTTTTGCAGTTAACAAGACTTAAACAGTATTGAGTCCGTGTACACATAAATAAATATTAAAGGAAGAACATAATTTTAAGTAAGTGTTCCATTCACTTACCTTCACTTTACTGTTCCTTGCCATCTCAATAGATACGTGTATCCCCTCTGCTTCAAAATGCAGAATTCGTGCAAAACCTTGCTGGCCTCTTGGCACTTTTTCTGCTGTCACCATGAAGTGTGGGTGACTGGACAGTCCCATAACTTTGGCAAGTGTCAATCGACACGCCCCAGGATATTGGTATGTCAGTCCATCAAATGTCTGATATGACCCTGGGCCTCTGATCCAGCATGTTTCATAGCTATTTGGTCTGCATCCTCTTTCTCCATCCTGCACCCTGCATGATTCAAGTGGGCCACAACCATGAGAGTGGCAAGTCATGGAGCCATAACTGCAGCTACAACGTCTCCCACAGTCTCCGTCTAGTATTACAGTTTGTCCAGAGCGGTAGTAACGGCCCTCAAAGCTGCAGCCACACTCAGCATGAGGGACGCAGACCCCACCACTGAGGATGTAGCCTGAATCACAGATGCAGCTTTCCTGGGGAGGTAGAGGGCAGTTATGGGTAGAGTTGGGATTAACACAGGTAGGTGGACATCCTGTGCCTTCAGACTCAAAGTGACTGTTGGCTGGACATGGGATTTCTAGGAATAAGACAACAACATCGATATTTACATCGGTGGAATTTTAATACAATGATATTTTGAAATAATGCAAAAAAAAAAAAAAAGTGATTAACATACCACAAAAGCCAGGTGTCCTCCAACTTCGTAGTCGAATACCACTTTGTTGACACTGACTTGCATACACACTTAGGGCTTGACAGAGAATAGGTCGGTACCCTCCTCCTGCACACAGATCATACACACAACTGTCCACAAAGGACTGTGGAGGAAGTTGCTGATGGCAAACCGTGAAAGGTCCAGAACTACTGCTGAGGATACCACAGTGGTCAGTGTTGCTGTACAATGCTGTCTCTTCTACAGTGCAAACAGCACAGTCCAGACCTCCGCACTGTGGCCCACAGCCAGGCTTATCATCTCCAAATGCTTGCCAGCTGTTAGCAAAAACCACATCAGAGCTCACAACCTCACCGTCACGAGTTTGAAAGTCATCTCTACGAATGCCATTGAAGTTTCCACAAAGACCGCATGTACCATTCTGGTAAGTGTATGGCAAGCTGATCTGGACATAATGATTTGTGTCATAAGACACCACTAAACCAAAGTCAGTGCTGACAAACACAGAAAAACCTGAATCATAAACCTGCACGGTGCCATTGCTAAGGGAGAATGGAGTGGATGCAAAGTTCCCGTTAACCTGTAAAAAAACCAGCAAATATATCAAGTGAGAAAAGTATATCTGGTCATAAAGTGTAGAATTTATCCAGAATCAAAATGACCAACCTTAGCCTGACCACGGCGTCCTTTGACAAGCTCAATTGTGTCATTGTAGACATGCACTTTCACCAGTCGTGTCCAAGAGACTCGAGTACTGCCTCTGTGCTCATTTTTGCCTTCTACTCTGTAGTAGGGCCGTCCACTATTACATTGCTCAGAGAGAACATACGTGCAAGTGCCTTGAAAGTGAAACACTGTGTTATCAAAGGTGTAGTAATGGGGATCACCGCTTATGGTGCAGGTTCCTCTTGGCACTGTCTGACAGGAGAACTGGAAGGAAGCTGGCTTGCAGATCTGTGAAAAGGAGCACGGCTCATTGCGGCACTGCAGGCCTGTTGAGGTACATGTGCACTTCTGTGCACAGGTCCTGTCACTCCAGAATGAAGCACCCAGCTGCACTAATTCACCTTAAAAAGAATAAAATGAAATGTCCCTTATGCCTTGTGTTAAATGTCCAGACATTTATCTTACATTTTTTTCATGTACTGTCAAATAACAGCAGGAATTGCCTCAAGGCACTTTATATTGTAAACTAAAGACCCTCAAATAACAGAGAGACCACTGCAACAATCCAACAATGCCTAACAGCAGTCTGAGATGTGCTCTGTTGGGAGGATACGGCACTATGATTTCATTAAGATAAGATGAGGCCTGATTGTTCAAGACCTATATGAGGACAATAATTTTACATTTGAATCTGGCTTTAACAGGGAGCAAAAGAAGGGAAGCTAGTATAGGAGAAATATGTTCTTTCTTTTTAGTCCCTGTCCGTACTGCAGCATTTTGGATCAACTCAATGCTTTTCAGTGAGTTTTTGGGAAAATCTGATAATACAGACCGTTCTTACTCCCGAGGCGTAACATCCCAATGTTTTGTCACGTCCCATGGCGTTCCTGAGGAGCGCGAAAGGTTACCTTCCGTGTTCTTATGGTACGCGCCGGGTTATGGATGAAATCAAGTGGAATAACGGTCCTGCGATAATAGACATTCCAGCCCTGTATTCCAGCCCTAAACCTAACCTTATCCCTAACCCTAACCATAACGTTATTCCTAATCTTAACCAGTACTTTAATGGCATGAAATAGTGTTTTCCCAAGCAAACATTTGTAGATTGAGACCAAACGGTTCTCATATTCCCTCATTTTTCCGATCTCGTCATTTAGGAACGTGTTGGGTGTCCAAAAACGTAATATGTTGACGATTTGTCACCTAGCATAAAATGTTACGCTTTAGGAGTGAGAACATGTTGGATAATAACGAATCACAGTGGGCCAGACTTTAAGTAATAAATGCATGAACAAATTTTTTAGCGTCACTCTGAAATAGGATTTTTCCCATTTTAGAAATACTGCATAAATGCAAGAAAGCCATTCTAATTATTTGTTTAATATGAGCACCGAAGGACATAACCTGGTCAAAAACAACTCAAACATTTCTCTTAGTGTTACTGGAGGCCACTGTAATCCCAGTCCGAGTGTGCATCTAGTTAGACATCATGTTTATAAGAGTTTTATAGCTGAGTACAATAATCTTATCTTTATCTGAATTTGAAGCAGAAAATTGAAGATCATCCATGTCTTTATGTCTTTAAGACATTCCTACAGTTTAGTCTTATGGTTTCATTGACAGAGCTGGAGATCATCTGCATTAGTGATGCGCGAATCATGAACGAATCGTTCAATACTGGAGAATCACTTTACTGACTCATGAATCATAAGCCCAAATGACTCACTGACTCATCCCTGTTGCTGTCAGCAGCAATATATCTAGCTTATAATTAAAATTGTGGAGAAAAACACAACATCCAGTATCTTAACAAAAAAATTTCTGTTCTGAAGTGGAAGAAAAAACCCTGAGTAGAAGCTCACATCAAGACAATAGCTCCTCGGTTCACAGTAGTATCGCTCTGCTAACATGCTAACAGCACATTTGAGCTACTCACCCCCTTCCTTCCTGTGCTGAATCGTAGAGCGAACGAATCACTCAGGACTCACTAATCCCCTCCCTCCTGTGCTGAATCATAGGCTGTATCCCAATTCAGGGTCTGCAGCCTTAAAGTACGCATTTCAAGGCCGATTACGTCACAGCGGCGCACCAAAGGCTGTCCCAATTCAAAGGCTGCTCGAAATGCAGCCATGAAATGCATCCTTCATTTCCCTGAATTTTAAGGCTGTGGCAGTGTAGACTTTGTGGCCCAACATATCCCAGAATGCATAGCGCGGCGATGGGTGTGGATAAATTTGCAGAAAAAAACGGCGAATGAGGGGCGGCCGAAGAGTACACTTTAAGTACTGAATATTATGTCACTTATTTATGTGCAACTGTTTAATAACGAAGAACATTAAACATTACTGTTGGCCACATGTCGGCAAAGTTATGTGACATTAGTGACATTTGTACTAACTTGGTTTTAAAGCCTTTACTTTAAAATATACGCCGTTCAATAGCTGAGCTTAATCTTACAGAGAATGATCAAAGCTCATGTAGAAACAAACAAATGAACAAAAGATTTTCTCCTTCATTTCTGTCAAACAAAGCTATGACACGTTTCCAGTGGTTAGTATCATGGTTGCTAGGCAACCTGGGCAGCGCAACGGAGGCTAGACCGTCCCATTACACAAGCCTCGCACTTCTGGCCTTAGCGGTCTTTGAGTACGCGGCCCTTGAGGATCGTTGAGGCTGCGTACTTTAAGGCTGCAGACCCTGAATTGGGATACAGCCATAGAGCGAGCTGTATGGCTCGCCCCCTCCCTCCTGTGCTGAATCGTAAGCGTAAGCGAATCACTCAGGACTCGCTCACCCCCTCCCTCCTGTGCTGAATCATAGAGGAACGAATCACTCACTGGCTGTATCCCAATTCAGGGTCTGCAGCCTTAAAGGCTGCATTTTAAGGCCGATTACGTCACAGTGGCTCGCCGAAGGCTGTCCCAATTCAAAGGCTGCTTGAAATGCGGCCCTGAAATGCGTCCTTCATTTCCCTGAATTTTAAGGCAGTGGCAGTGTAGACTTTGTGGCCCAACAGACATGGTGTGATTTTCTCACCCAATAAAGGAATATTTAATATTTCAGTCTACTCTTCATTTTTATCAGAAACAGTTATCACAGCTTGTACATTTGCTTTTTACACATATATGTAAGCAATGAGCCAAATTTAGTAATGGCAACATACTGAAGGAACAACATTTGTCTCTTATATATAATACATCTATATATACACTGTCAAAGATACTTGAGTGTCTTTGAGTGAAGGTTTAAGATGATAGGACATATGAATAGCTGCAACTTGAATCTTTACTGAAGCTCAGTATTAGACACAGAGTTCACTCACATGTGCTGTACCAGTGTACCTGCAAATGTGATGTGACAATAGAAGTGATTTGATTTGAGAGTTCAAACTCACTGCTGTAATAACTAATAATGATTAATATAATAACTATAATATTGGCCATCTCATATTTACACTGACTTTAGCCTCATGAACAACATTAACTATTTGTTATTTACTAGCTAATCTTATATGACTGTTCAGTACAGATATGAAGCCCAACAATCATGTTTTACAGTCCTGTGGTCTCAGCCTCAGATACTTATTAAATCACACAAAGCTTGTGTAGAAACAAACAAACAAATAAACAAAATATGTTCTCCTTCATTTCTGTCAACCACACGTTTCACGCTATCATGGTTGCTAGGCAACCTGGGCAGCGCGACGGAGGCTAGACCGTCCCATTTCACAAGCCTCACACTTCCGGCCTTAGCGGTCTTTGAGTACACGGTCTTTGAGTACACGGCCCTTGAGGACCGTTGAGGCTGCGTACTTTAAGGCTGCAGACCCTGAATTGGGATACACCCACTCACTCACTCACCCTCTCCCTCATGGCTCACAGCTTCTTCTTCTTCTTGGTTGGCAACCAATGTTAAGGTGCATTACTGCCCCCAGGCTCACAGCTCAGTGGACATTTACATGAGAAAATATATATTTGACACATTTAAGGAAAATACTAATAAAATTAAAAAAAATAAAAAACCCACCCTTTCCTATTGGTCGAAAAATGTACCATGTCAACCAATCAAAAGATGATATGGCAACATGGCATTTAGTTGTTTAGGAAGGGGGGAAGTTTTAGGAGTGATGGCGGTGTTTTGAGATGTGAGAGATTTGCAAAGTTTAGCGCAAATCTTGTGTAGTGTAGTGTAGTGTAGTCAATAGTTTTCTTGTGTGTGTCAGAACAATGAAGCGACTGCTAAATGTTACAGCTGTTACAGGAGTGATACATCTCCTGTTGTCAGGCCTGCAGGTATCAGGCTTGTGATGTTCTCCTTTATCTCATAGTGGACAGAAATTATTTTTTGGAGTGGCACAAATAATTTGTGTGGCATCAAATTTGATGCAGAACACCTGATAGTTCTGTAAATAATTTGAAATGTTTATTTTAAAAGAATGTCTTGTTTGCATAACTCAGTTACTTTTTTGAAGAAGCAACTATATAATTAATTGCCCAACATTGGTCATTATATCCTGTATTTTGCAGACAGAGTTACAGGACTCTCTCCCAGACCACAGACTCATACTCATAATATAAGTCAGAGCTTTATATTTAAAAAAAAGAAAAGAAAGAAAGAAAAAAAAAAAAGGAAAGTTGTGTTTTCAAAATTGGAGTTCAAGTTATTTTTTACTTCCAATAGTGTTAACATACTACACAGGTCATGAACAAGATTTTATTTTAATTTTCATTGTAAGTGGGCTAAAGCAGTCAATTAAAAGTAGTCTAACATAAATGTAAAAGCTGTAATTTGATTCTTTTAATTAACCATGTAACTTGGATAGATTAGATGCTGGCGTGACCACAGTGCACACATCTGCTGTTGCTCACAGTGGTCCAAGGGACTGCTCAGGGAGTTTGTGTGTTCACTCAGACACATGAAAAATTAGAGGGAACATTGGTGGTCACTACAGTGGACAGCTATTCAAAGGTTTTTTTCTTGTATTTGTGTCAGTGTTGATGGTATACTTGCACATAAACCACTACATTGGACACTGATGTGTCAGTCCATACCCTGCCATGTTTAAAAAACATGAAAAACGTATGTTTAAAAAAATGAAGTTCAAAATGCACATGCTAGTTCAAAAATCTTTTTTTTCATGCCTAAATATGAATAAAAATACTTAAGAAAAGTAAAAATCCCGATTGAGGTTGTCATAATTCATGCATGAAAGGGTCCAACTCTAATGTACTGAGAAACCGCATCCACTTCAGTTTTTGTCATCTGCTTTGCATGCAGTGCTTGTGTTGAAATATGAAACTTTTCAAACACCAGCGCAGGCGCCACCGAATCAGATCACATTATCAGCGGAAATCCTGAGTGAGAGAGATAGTTCCTTATGCAGTTTGGCACCAAAATGAAGAAGTTAACAACTGTGATAGGTAATCTGTGTTAAGCAATGTGTCCATGTGAATCTTGCCTTAGGACAGTGGTTGCCAAACCTTTTTTGCTAGGCCCCCCTGTGTTTTACAAGAAAAATGTCTGCCCCCCCCCCCCCCCCCGCCATATTTTGCTCCATTGTTGTTTATTTCACACCTCAAACATTTAGTAAACAATTAATAAATACAAGTAAGCTGCAATAAATTACAGGTAGTAATAAAAAAAAAACCTACTAACTCTTTTACGCTACGTCCACACCTACACGGGTATTTTTGAAAACGCAGCTCTTTCTGTGCGTTTGGGCCTTTCGTTCACACGTAAACGGCGTTTCGAATCACCAAAAACTGAGATTTTTAAAACTCCTTTTTTGCATTTAAGTGTGGACGATGAATACAGAGTTTGTCACGCAACGTCAAAGGTATGTGCCTTTTTTCACGTCACGCTGTACTACTACTGTACTAATACTGTTACTGTTAATCTGACTACCTTCAGGTTTTACACGCTTACATATACACATGCAGTCACTGTCCCTCCATTTAGAAAGGCAGAGGCGTCATGGTGTAATTATTTTACGTGTAGCTGTTTTTTTCCTGTGTAATAATATTCAACATTGCTATCAATACATTTTTCAAAAAATGCCTCTCTGTGAAAAATGGGTTCAAAAACATAAACAACTGTGGAATACTGTTTGTTCGTAATTTGAACCGGGGGACAAATTGTGGCAGGATCAGCCTGATATTATTTTTATCCCGCTGTAACTTTACTGTATAAAGAGCTAACATCTCCAAAATGTCAGGAGTAGTTAGTCATTACAACAAGTGTTTGTGAAATAAAAATCAAGAATGTGGGATACTGTTTGTCCGTGATTTGGAGAGCCCAGCGCGTGCTCCCGACGAAGGGAAAACCAGTTATGCAGGGGAGACCTACCTTGGCACTTGTGCAGGTGAAGCCAAAGGGAAGATATGCTTCACCATATTTTCTAGTCTTTGGCTTAGAATGAAGTTGGTTTGGAAACATATTCAGCGATGCTTCATCTCCTGCTTTGCGTTTGTGTTGGCGCCCCGTGCTAGCAGTGTCCAAGCGTTTTGGGTGTTTTTCCCCCTTTTCATACCGTGCCCACCCCCCCCCAGTGTTGCCAACTCCTTAGTAAGGAAAATCGCTATTGGCTGTCCTAAAAGTCGCTAGAAGTCGCTAAATGACGTCATCGCCTAATCTGCATAATTGGTCATGCTAATCTAATTGTAACCTATGTTGTTGGAGAGAGAAATAACATCGTGGAAGAGACATAAAGTGAGTAAAAAACGTCCTAAATGGATTTAGAGTTTATTTAGAACTACAAATGAAATTTCTTTTAGCAATTATTGTTTTTTTTAATGTCACAATTCCAACCCTGCTCCTTTACCCGGGCTTGGACCGGCAAAAGTGACACGAAATAGGCACTCTGGTGGAGTTACTTTGTGTGTGTGTTTATAAGTAGTTTTAAACCTTGTGATCCACAAAACAGCATAAGAGTAAAAGAGTAAAAGAAGAACTGACTGCGTTACAGCACCCGCTGCTTTTTGAGAGTAAAAGCGATAAGCGTTTTCACGTCTTTTTTTAGCAACTTTTTTTAGAAAAAAAGTCGCTAAGGGGTCTGAAAACTATATATATAAATATAGCGACAAAGTCGCTAAGTTGGCAACACTGCCCCCCCCCTGCAATGGCTCTACGCCCCCCCTAGGGGGCGGGTCCCACACTTTGGGTAGGTCTGCCTTAGGATAAGTCACTTTGTTGGGAATGGCTTCTCTCTCTAGCATTCTTTATTCTTTGCTTGCCATATGTTGCCATTGAAAATCTTTCAAAACCTCGGAATTCATGGGCTAAACATCCTTTAAGCAGGTAAAAAGAATGTTTTTTAGCCTCCAACTAATAATTTCAAAGCTGATTTCTCTTTGAAATTCCTTCATGAATTATTGATTGCAACAACATTAGGGAAAAACAGTCAGAGACTTTGATGTTAATAACCTCAACCTCATTGCACCTGAATGCATTGTGGTTAGAATTGTTGCCTTGCCTTTTACAGTTGCACATGACTGTAATGATATCTAACATAAAGGCTGCAGAAGCAGTTGCCTTCTGTATCCTGCGGTCTTACCATTAAAAGTGCAGCCTGTTGATCCATGGTCTGTCCGGAAGGCCCAGCGACCTGGTTCATTGACGTTGCTGCTAAGGCGAAAATTTGAGTTACTCCCTGATGCAGCACTGGTGAATGATCCAGGGAGGACATAATAGTGAGTGGAGCCAATTGTATCATAACCAGCCTACAAATGTGAGTCACAAGAATATGATTAATGCATTTAGAAATAATGAATGTGTTTTCATTAGTGACTATGCAGAGCATTGACTATAGTAGGTCTGACCTGAATTCTCAGTGTTGTTGAGGCTATTATACCGTAGTTCATCAGCACAAATGAATAGTGGCCTCCAGAGATCAGCACAGCTTGGACAGTAGTGCGCTGGAAAATATGAATTCAGTTTACTATATGTTCTGTTTGATCAGTGTTCTGCTGGATTTACACCTAATTTTGTTATGATACACTTTTCATGTATCACCGTATCAAATGTATTAATTCATAATTTGTGCTTCAATTTCAATGGTCTAGATTTCAGATAATTACTATTAACCACCTTAGTTTCTTAATATGAAATGCTTTAGGTAATCTTCAGGTATCACTTTTTTTATAAAAAAGCACAATATTGAAAAATAATCTTTGTATGAAATCTGTCACAGGAATTCATGTCTTTATGTCTGGAAGATGACACTAGATTACACTAACCTACTGTTCCTGAGTTAGTAGGCAACAGACTTTCACGTACACATCACACATAAGCACATAATTTAATTCCAAATTTTGGAAGCTGACTTACTGTTCCGCTTGTGGGATAATAGGCCACCTCAAACCAAGTTGCAACAAAGACCCAGTTGGCATTAAAGTTCAGTCCTGGAAAGTATTGATTGATGTCCCGTGTAGCTTGCTGGAGAACACTGCCACTGGTGTATTGGTTGTAGTAGATCTGACCATTTCCTCTGTTGTCTAAATCTGTCCAGAATGGAGCGATGATGTCTCTTAATCCATGCATTGGAATCAGTTGGGGTACATAGCTATACCATGGTGCGTCAAAGGTCAGGTGTCCATTGTGATTGACCTGAAAAAAAAGGGAAAATAAAAACATTCTTGCAAATACGTTGTGGGAACCTCTGACTTATAAATTCACTTAGTGGACCAGTAAATGTTAGGTGTCCATTATGATTGACCTAAAAAAAAATTGAAAAGAAAAGAATATTTCCTGTCACAACATCTAGATAAACAGATTCAGATTTTGTTTTGCAAACCAGGTTTTATATTGTAATTAGTGGCAGGAAGTTTAATTAGACAGCTAAATATTTTTATGGTACAAATGTAGTAAATGAATTGTTACTGTTAATTTTACATACGTAAATGCTGTTATATGTCCTCCCAAAATAGAAAAAAGGTCTTAGCAGGGTAATCTTTGGAGAACTTCCATCATCTATCGCAGAGCTTGCAGTTCCAGATGTTGGGTAAAGAGGTCCTAAGAAGCAATTAGGTAGACCATGAAAAAGACAGAAAAGGCCTATATGGTTAATATTCTGGAAACATAAATATAAAACATTCATCGCTGGCTTTCAGTCTTTACTCCTATGTATGTGTAAATGTGATATAAATTGAGGATAAACTGATGAAAGTCAAATCTTTAGAGAAGGTTTTGAGAAGACACAAACTTACTGACAACCTGAGCAGTCACACCTATACATGAAAAAAACACAAATAAATAAAATGCAAAGCAGAAAATTATGTTTTCCAAGATTGCAAGATTTTATTTCTGATCCAAAAACTTTGAGTGATCACGTAGGCAAAAATAAACACACCATAAAATGGATTAAAGGAACATAAATACAATTACTAACCTGTCATTCCAAAAAGCAGCACAAAAAACATGATTGGACCTGCCATTCAGTCAAATCAGATCTCTTCATTTAAAAGGGAAAATTAATTTTTTGTTTAATTTATAACCTAAGTGGAGAGCTAAATTCAGATGAATCTGTTGAATCTTGATGTAATATTAGTTGTGAGTCTCTCACGCTCATTTGAGACTGCAGGGGACACACAAGGCTTTATATAGTTGGGGATATTTACCTAAGAAATGTAATCTAATACTCTATCAAAGGATATTCAAGAAGAATGATATCAGATACCGTTACCATGGTTAATAGTCAAGCAGTAACTTTAGCAACCATAGAACAGATCCCGGACAAAGGGTTTACTGCTGACACAGTAAACCATTCTCAAAATACAAGTGATGGTAAATACTGTACTTACAGTCAGGAGGAAGGAGTGGAGGAAGACAAAATGTTTTTGCCTCATCAGTTTTGCTGCATTAAGTAAATTGAGAAGCTCTGGCTTTTTCTTGTCCATGCTGACTCTACATGACAGAAAAAAAAATGTATGGGTGTCTTCTGCACACTGAAACACTGAAATTCATCAAGTCAAGTAGTGGACTCCAGCTGTAGCTCAAATCAATTCAGTTAAATTAAATTATATTTATACAGTGCCAAATCAAAAGCACCAGCTGCCTCAAGGTGCTTTATATTGTAAGGTAGACCCTACAATAATACATACAGAAAAAAAACAAACAATCAAATGACCCCCCTATGAGCAAGCACTTTGGCGACAGCGGGAAGGAAAAACTCCCTTTTAACAAGAAGAAACGTCCAGCAGAACCAGGCTTAGAGAGGGACGGCCATCTGCTGCAACGGGTTAGGGAGAGAGAAGGAAGACAGGACAAAGGACATGCTGTGGAAGAGAGCCAAAGTTTAACAGCAAGTATGATTCAACACAGAGAGGTCTATTAATACATAGTGAGTAAGAAAGGTGACTGAAGAAGAATCACAGGCAGAATAACTAAGGGAGGATTCAGGGTCACCTGATCCAGCCCTAACTATATGATTTAGCAAAAGGAAAGTTTTAAGCCTAATCTTAAAAGTAGAGATAATGTCTGTCTCCTGAATCCAAATTGGAAGCTGGTTCCATAGAAGAGGGGCCTGAAAACTGAAGGCTCTGCCTCCGATTCTACTTTTAAATACTCTAGCAACAACAGGTAAGCCTGCAGTGCGAGAGCGAAGTGCACTAATGTGGTGATATGGCACTACATATGGAACGCCAGGACTGCCATAATGAATTAATTAAATACACCATTAAATAATTAATTAAATGTGGCAATAATTAATTAAAATTGGAATTAATTAATTAAATAAATAGTTATGGCACATGTAATTAATTAATTATTGACACATTTAATTAATTATTTATGTATTTCACATTTTAATTAATTATTGACACATTTAATTAATTAATTATTGACACATTTAATTAATTATTTATGTATTTCACATTTTAATTAATTATTGACACATTTAATTAATTATTTAATGATATATTTATTTATTTCATTTTGGCAGTCCTGACGCCTGGCTCTCATCATGAAATAATTTTATCTGTCAGCCTCACCCATCAAACTCAGGGGGCGGGGTTAACGCTGATCGAGTCAAAACCATTGCTTTGGCCTGGTGGCCATTGTTTCTAGCACACAACAACCGGCATGTGGAAGCTAACAGAACTGAGCTTTGAAAAACCCTGTTTGTGTGTTACCAAATACCGTTTTAATATTTTTTTAGCCGAGAATGTAGTGGTTTAATCTTCATGTGTCTGGTCAGTTTGTCAAGATACAGCCTCTTTGCAAAAGTGTTTCGATGATTTCGGAGATGTCGTCCCAGTCTCACGGCAAAGCGTGGGATAGACCCGCTCGCCTCGCAAGCAATCCCACCGACAAAGCGCAGGCCCCGGTACACAGCTGTAGTAACCCCCGCTGACTTCTTTTACTGAGGTTATATTTATCGGTGTTTTATTTCCTGATGTTCTTATGTGTCCTACGTGTTTCAGTCGCCAATTCTGAATTATAACTAACATTAAAAACATGTTTAAGGAGGAGAGAGAGCAAATAAATCTGTTTAACATCTGATCTTTGGGTTTTTGTTCAGTAATCAGCCTGACCTGTGTATAAACACATAAAAGAGATAACGTTGGTGTTTCTGTCATGTAGTAACTGCTGGCTTTAACTGTACAAAGGTTGTTCGACACTATGAAACACATACAGACTTCATGATGTTCGGCTAATATTTTTATTGTGAATATTAATCATGCTGACCTCGCTCTGTACACCACGCAGCGAGGTCAGCATGTCCACGATATCCACGATATCCTCAGCTCCATGAGTTAACACAAAGTTTCCCACCTGACTATCTAACTTCCAACTATTCCAGAGATGTGAAAATATACAGCATAAAGAAAAGTGTAAGAGACTCAGCAGCAGATTAGAATAACAGTTATACATTTAATAAATCACCAAATGAATCCAAGAAACGAGCAAACCTGTTCCGACAATTTGAGTTTGTATTCCCTCAGCTGCAGACTCGCTGCTGTTTAAATGTTTGAAAAGGAAGATTAGATATAAAAAACATAGACTCAGTCTGCCTTCACATTTGATATGAGGCCAGCACGTATAGTGGCCTCAGCTATTACTGAAATACACGTGCTATATCATAAACTATGATATAAATAGGGAGGTCCTATTAACATGTTTAGTTTTAAAGGACACCTTCCTGCCTTTAGTCTCATTCATGAGCAGTATTAGTTTTCTTCTAACATCCAGAAGTCTGCACGATGTGTTTCATAGTTTGTAACAAGCCTTTGACAGGTAAACATAACATGACCGAAAAAGCAAAAAAAAAAAAAAAAAAAAAGAGAGAGAGAGAGTTGACATAAGAAGAGAAAATGCTCTCAATTATGGAGACAGGCAAATGGTTCATTTATGTTTGATGTGTGTTTATTCCTCCCTAAATATCGTCGGTGAAGTTCGCCATGCACGTCAGATTTTCCTGCGCATTTTTATACCTCTGCCAACAGAGAGAGAAAAAAAATCACATTCTAACAGACAGCTGGTGCTTAGAATACAGTTGAATAACTATTAAAAAACAGATGATATTTAGATGATAGTTCAGTCTAACACATGTGCCAGTGAACCATTAAACGTCTGTGAAACTATGCAGTTATGAAACGTAACTTTAACCTCAGCCAAACCGATTTGCTCAGTTGTAAATAAAACAGCGAAGTAAACGTGACCCGACAGACAGAACCTGAGTGAATGAAGTCCAGCGTTTAACCACTGAGAGCTAAAACTCAGCTGAGGTTTCAAAGCTGTGTGCCGGTGATTGGACATCAGCCGCTGATGAAGCTGTTCGCCTATAAAGTGCTCTGTAAGGAAACAAGCTCCAGCAGCTCTGCGCTCGGGGAAAACACTATATTTACTTATCTTGTGCAGAAAAATGCGCTGACATTGCTTTATATCGAGCACCGGCTGCCCAGTTAAACTGTGACTATCACCAGGTAACGTAGGCGTGTTTCTTGAATTAGCAGCAGGTGTTAAACAGCTGACAGATGAGGAGGAGAATGCATGCAGGTAAACTGAGGGTCTGTTGAGCTGATCGCTGGTTTCGTGAGAAAAATGTCAGCTCGTTCTTTATGTTACAGAAGCACAGAGACACAAGACCAGGCGGAAAGAGACGATCGTTCGGTGAAAATGAGAATCTGCGAATGCAACATGTGGAACACGGAGAGTGGAATATGTAAACAAACCGGTTAACGTAACCCCCTCGGTGCACTCTGCATGCTAATTGTTAGCAGAGCTAGTGAAATCTCTGAAAACATCTGAGCACTTTTGCAAACATATTCTATGTTGACAACCTGACCAGACATACGGCGTGACATTCGCGGCTAAAACACTGTTAAAAGTGTAGCTGGTGACAGAAAAACGGGGTATTTTAAAACTACACCACCACCATTGCTGCCTGTGATTTGATCTGCATTCTGGGATACCTGGCTGCCCCAAGTCTACACAAGCAATCGATTATCTAGGATCGACCTGTTTTGACTTACTTTGCACGGCAACCAATCAAATGTTAGAGAAGCTGCATGGGCAGCGTTAACCCCGCCTCCTGAGTTTGATGGGTGAGGCTGACAGATAAAATTATTTCATGATGAGAGCCAGGCGCCAGGACTGCCAAAATGAAATAAATAAATATATCATTAAATAATTAATTAAATGTGTCAATAATTAATTAAAATGTGAAATACATAAATAATTAATTAAATGTGTCAATAATTAATTAATTACATGTGTCATAACTATTTATTTAATTAATTAATTCCAATTTTAATTAATTATTGCCACATTTAATTAATTATTTAATGGTGTATTTAATTAATTCATTATGGCAGTCCTGGCGTTCCATAACTACAAGCAGTGTTGGGTAAGTTACCTTAAATCCCCCCTAATATTGGTATGATCCGAGCTCAGGCACTAAGCGGGGCGGGGCAGCTTCTGCCTATGAGTGCGCTGTTGGAGAAATGGAGCTAGGCAGACAGAGGAGAACTGAAGTTCGACCAGGTACCAAAGCAAATCATTCGTACTGTACAAATAATGTAAATATGACGGTGTATCACGAAAGATTGATATCAAACTGATCACTTGACCCATATTACGTTACTTGCTCTTCAAGTGAATCAACAAATGGCGAAATGAAAAGCCGAACAACAACAATGCTGTTTCTTTAGAGAGTCTTAGCTTACATGTGTGTTTATTTCATATTTTCAGTTGTTGTTCAGTATATTTCTATGCAAAACAAGAGGAACTTCAATACATAGCAGTATTTCCACAGTTGAAACCAGATATTTACATACACTTTATGGAAAACACAAGAACATCTTTTTACTGTACAACATCAATTTAGAGTAAACTTGTTTTGTTTTGGATAAATAAATATTGAAATATCTTTTGAATTAGTTAAATGTCAGAATAAAGAGAGAGCTGTCTGTTTTTTTATCACTTTCATCAAATTTAGGAGTACATATACACTAAGTTTATTGTTAATTAATAAGAAAACTCCAGACGATTCCATTCTGAGCTGAAGAAGCTTCTGATAGGTTAGTAGAGTCCATGTGAGCAAATTGGTGGCACAGCTGTGGATGCATATAAGGCAAAACACAGAGCCTGTTTCTTTGAAATGGGAAAATCAAGAGATGTCAACCAAAACACCAGAAAAAGAATTGTGGAGCTCCATAAGTGTGGCTCAATTTTGAATACAATTTGGTGCCATTTACAATTAAGAAATACAGATAGTTTATCTCTTTACTCTTAAAGTTAACAAATATGTTTTTTATATTTATCAATCTAAAAAAATAAACATTTAGTCTGATTTGATGTTACAATTAAAAAAGTGTTTGTGTTTTTATCTGAAGAGTACATAAATATCTGGTTTCAACTGTATAGTTGATGATTGTCAGCACAAAGAGGGAGAGAGAGGAACAGAGAGGGAGATGGAGAATGAGGACAGAACAGAGATGAACAAGAGCAGGTGAGACACACATGTTAGTCAAATGGTTGTTTACCAAAAGTATCACCGTATCATAGGTTCTCATGTATCTCGTACCTAGTGTTTCTTTTTAGGTTTGCTATTTTTCAAATTCTACATTTATTAAGTTATGCAGGCTTGTTTGCACAACAAGGCTAAATAATTATATAAACTTTTTTCAATCTAAATAGTGGACTTTGGTAGAATTAAAAAAATAAGTGTAGTGCAGGTCTATGATGATTTTTAGTGCTACTATCATCTAGTTCTGATTCTGGTTCTGTCTTGGTTAAGTCCTCAGTAGTCCTGATTTTGAACTGTTGTAGTCCTGTTTTAATTCCGGATCGGTTCTGGGTCTGGTTGAATTGGGGTTTAGTACTCGTGTCTTGATACAGCCCTGACTTTGTTCTGCCTTGCTGCTTAATTAAAAAAGTAGTTTAAGGTGTCCTGCATATGTGATATATATTTTTCCCTATTTGAAGTCATTGTTTTTTGAACAAAACTCAAAACAGAGCCTATTAATCTTTCAGTCATTTGTAGCCAGGTGGACGATAGATGATAACAAATAAGACTGGTTTTTGAGTTTTACAGCTGGGGTGGACAAGGCTAAGCATCAGGCTTTCAAATGAATTAAACGTCTGTCTTGGTCTTTGGTTGATTAATAGGCTGGTGTGAAAAATTGCTGCCACACCACCCCCTCGGCCTGTGCTTCGAGGTTTCTGATAGTTAGACTGACTCGGGGGTGTTGATTCATTTAAACTAAAATAATCATCCTGCAGCAACCAGTTTCTGTAAGGCAGAGTAAATCGATTTGTTGGTCAATTATTAAGTCATGTACTAACAGAGACTTGGAGGAGAGAGACCTAGATGTGGATACTGTATTGTTCTTTCTTTGTGATTTTTTTGTCTTTTAAGTCTTTTTTTTTTTGCTGGTTTTTAGTTTGTTTGTTTTTTGTCTGTTTGGGAGCTGACACAGTCTCTAAGGGGATGGGGTTTTGGGGGATAACAGGAGGAGAGAAGCTACAGTGAGACGTGTAAGACTGCAACTCCGCTTCCTGGTCCCAACTCTGGATAGTCATTTGGGGGGTTTAATACATTTGGCCAGATTTCTAGAAATGAGAGCTGCTCCATCCAAAGTGAGATGGATGCCATCTCTCCTAACAAGACCAGGTTTCCTCCAGAAAGTTTCCCAATTATATATAAAGCCCACATCGTTTTTGGACACCACTCAGACAGCCAACAATTTAAGGAGAACGTGCGGCTAAACATGTCACTCCTGGCCCGATTGGGGTAGTGCTTATAACTGCAGCTATTCTTTAATGTCAGATATTTGTCATTTTCCTTGAGAAAAGTTTTGTCTAAATAGCTGCAGAGGCAATTCTGTCGCACCCAGGATGTCAACACTTTTATTGCGGGTTATCGCTTGGGATAGCGTCAGAGAAAAGTTATGCTTGGACATGTCTTAAACTAGGCCGAATTTTTTTTTTTTTTTTTTTTTTTACAGTGCGCTGAAAGGAAAACCTGTCAGGTGTCATCCCTCCAGGGGATGATATTTTGTGTTGAGAATTTTATTATCAGCTCTCTTTTAAGCAAGCCTGCAAGGCTGAAACTAAAAGCGCTATAAAATATCTTACTGAGAGCAAATGTAATGTGAGCTTCTCCAGATTACAATGGGCTTCGGGGAAATTCACCTATCTGGGTCACAGATAACATAGAATGGTGAGTCCCTTTGTCTAAAAGGATTGCAGCGGGTCAATCCATTCCAAAGTCATAAAGATTTGTGTTTTTTGTTTTTTGATATGACGTCATATTGGTCTCAGTGGATACTTAAATATGCTGCGTGAGAGGCTCCACTATCAGCAATGATACACGTGAGGGGACTGTGAAGGGCTGATGACATGTATGAGCTCAAATTGTGGTCATAAATATTTTGTACTTGTAAATCAGAATGCGTAGTTGTGAACAGAGTTTTGTAAACTTGTAAACCAAAATATCTGAAAATGTTATGTTTGTGCATCTATAGATAGGTGCATCTATACACAAACTTGGAACATGCCCTGTCCAGATGGCAAACATCCATGGGTTGATGGATCTAATGATAAAGAGGAGAAACATGTCTCACACTGAATTGCTTCAGATTCTCATGAGTGAACAACTTGATGTAAGGTAACTTGAAGCTTTGTTTTAGCAGATGAACAACTAATGCTGTTTCATATTTTTTTTGTGAAGTTTTTTTTTTTGTATTATTACTGTTATCTTTTGCATATGAAGGTTAGACTATGAAGATGATTGGAAATGACCAAAGGGTGGAGATTCAGACTCAGAGGAGAGGATAGTGAGGGCGAGGATAAAAATTAAAGAGTGAAATTGTTTTTTTTCCTTCTGACTGTAGTGAGAATGCACATTGTGAAAATTCCTTGAGCGTGTAATGATGTAGGGGAGCTAGAAAATAAATTCCCATATTTTTATGTTATTTTTGGGTAATCACAAAGGGTGGAACTGTAGTGGAAAATTTCTTTATTCTATGCATTGATCACATATTATAACACTATCACTTTAGCAATAATAATAGTAATATCACTTTGTCACTTGGGATACCGTCACATATATGTCTTAAGTTTCCATACACAACAGTGGGGCCATTGTGAGCAGGCCAGAGACATCCAGGTGCCGTATGTGCAGGGGTGTTGGACTGATAGGTAGTGGGGTCCTGGTGTTTGTCTCTGGGAGGTAGGGAGGTGACGGCATGGCCGTAATTCTTTGAAGAGAAGGTTTTAAGGATGAGCTAAACTGAAGGTATAGACTCACGTGATGTGTTGTGGAATGTTTTTGTCTGTGTGTTAATATAAGAGATCAGGGCGGTGGCCATTGTTAGAGACCAATTTGGCGTTTCATCAGAATGTTTCTTTCCATATTGCAGTATGTAATTAAACCTACTTCAAAAAGACGCTCACCAGGTGTTTGCAGTTTATTTAAAAATTCCACAACAATAGCGATGACCCTTTTGCTGGCAACACTCCCATCACCATGACCTGCCCTGTCAAGGGTCTGGTTCAACAACTTCCATTTTCCATGTCTTAGTCATGTCTTTGTGTTTGACTCTATCTGTTTCCATGTTCCCCTGCTTGTGTTTTTTGTCACTGCAGTCTGATGTGCGTTCCCGTGCGCCTCTTCCTGTGTCAAGTTCCTATGTCTTAGTCATGGTCTCATTGTTTTACTTCGTGTTTTATTTTGACAGTCTCATCCTGCGTTCGGTGTGTTCAGTTTTGCTTCCCCTGTCTTGTCATGTCTAATTCATTCCTGCTGTGTTCCCCATGTGTTTCCACTTACTCTCCTCATGCATATACATTTGCTATGTCCAAATTCAGTGGTAGCATGCTTTGATGGCCGCATTTGTAGCAATTACGTCGCAGCGACGCAACAAAGCTGTCCAAATTCGAAGTTTCCTCCAAATGCAGCAACAAATGCGTCCTAGTTTTCCCCAGATTTGAAGGACGGGTCAGGCACATCTTTTGTGGCCCAACATATCCCAGGATTTAGTGCGGGCCATACAGGAGAATTTTATTCTAATAACAATCGTGGTTTATGCAGGAGAGAAAAACACTTTTAAATTAAAGTATATGAAAATCTGGTGGTACAAAAGTTACATTTTTATAGCGGTTGTGTTGTTAGGCTTTGGGCATTTGTATAGACATGTTTTTTGTTTATTAAAAAAATCTTCGTAAAAATTGCCTGTTAATGAGCTTGTATGGTGGGTCCCGTTTTGTCATGTATTGCTGCTTACATACAGCTAATTTAGATGTTTTCGAATTAACCTTTTTGTGATATGCTTTAGGGAACAAAGGCCAAATGGCTCAATTTACTAAAACGAGAGGAGAAACATAGTTGTCATGTTTTTCTCTCATCTCTTATTTTTCGTGTGTGATAAGGACAATACTGGAGAAGATGGGCCTGCAGGGGAAAGTCACCCCTTTGCAGGCCAGAAAGAAATGGGATTACTTAAAAAAAAGTATGTACGTGTGTTATCAAGAAGATAATTCTTAAGAACACAAGTTAATAAATGTGCAATTTCTAAGAGTTGTTGCGTTGTTTATATTCACCTCATTTGTTCCAAAATGAGAAATGCATTAAGAAATTTATGTATTTGAATATATTTATGTTATAATATGTATTGCATTAGTTTAAAAGTTTTATGGTGGGGTGGGGTGGTCACTCAGGCACAGCTGGCTGCCGGCAGAGCTCACGGGCGCGTCACTGCAACTCCCCCTGGCTTCTGCTCCGCGGCTGCTGAGTGAGCCCTCATCTGGGACTCTCCTCAGCTCTTACTGGGACAGTGGCGCGGCTGCCCCTCTGTTAGTCTTCCTTGGTCTCTTGTGTTCTGGGGGCCTCTGGATGTCTGGAGTTTTGATCTCCTCCATACCTGCTTCATACCCTGGAGGACGGGGCTGTGGCTCCCCACACTCCCTAGCAGATCGTTACATGGAGAAACCTTTGGAATGCAAGCATGCTGATCCACACAGGTATGCACACAGGTGTACACACGGGTATTCACAGACGCGGACTACAGCTTTCTTGGCTGCTGCCTCAAAGCACATTGTGCGCTGTCTATCTTGCGTGCTGCACAATATCGTTTATTATTTAGTATCTACTGATATCTACTGCTAGCTAGTTTATTGTGATGGTGCCATTTTTTTTTATTATGTTGTTCTTTGTTGTTTGCTTTCTCTTCTGTTTTTTTTCTCCATACAGGTGACCCAGGTGTTTTATTTTTTTTTTTGTTGTTTGTTTTTTTTTCTTTCTTCCCCCCCTTCTCACCGTCTCTTCTCCCCTTTGGTTTTCTTTCTCTCCCTCTCTTTCTTTCATTCTTTCTCCCTGTCCTATCCCCCAGTCATGTCTGTCCCGTTTGTAGCAACTGAAAATAAAATAAATTCATAATTATAATAAAGGTCAATCAAATGGACCAATATGGCAAGGCCATGATGATCCACTTGGTAAAATAAATCCGCTTGGCATCTTTCTTGGCCTTAAGACAACAATTCTGATGGCTAAAGATCCAAACGGGACACAAAAAAAATAAAAAATAAAAGTTTTATGGTATGAATAAATTGATTAAAACAAACAGTAATTGTCACTGAACAAAAATATTTACAAGTATTTTTAACATGTATGAACATAACGCTAACTTTGAACAATTTTAAATGGATGTTTATTTAATGAGAATAAAGAAACAATAACAATGAAACAAGAATATTTATAATACATCAACAAAAATCAGGCTTGGGATCCTCCTGATTTAAAAAAAAAAAACGGTCCAGGACTTGGACACTCAGGTCAATCCTGCAGTACAATGGTCTGGTTTGGTTAAAGAAAAGGTGGAGAACAACAAACAGTTTTAGTAGAAAGGTATGATTTAATTTATTTTATGACATCAAAGCATTATTCTGATTATTAAGCTTAAGTAAACTATACTAATACACTGTGAAAGGACTTAATTTTTATACACTTCATCTGTGTAACTAAGCTTTTTTGTTAACTCAAAAATAACCCTGTTTTCAGCTTTGTGATATTTTTACATCTATGCAGAAATATCATCCATCTATGCACACGGAGAATGAAACACATGTATATGCAGACGGACTGACAACGAACACAGGAGAACACATTAAATATACAAAGAGGGAAATGGGGAAACTGCACACAGGAGGGAGACAAACCTAATTAACGTGACGAGACGGAGCACGCAAACAGAACACACTGATATCAGACACGGACCTTCAAAGTAAAACAGGAAATACACTGACTGAACTCAGAGACACTGACAGAGTACGGAAGGCACACACGGGCAGGGATAACTGGACACTAAATGGAAGGAGCACAGAGTAACATGAGGAGCACAGGGACCAAAACCTAAGAACAAGAAATACAAAACAAAAACACTAGTAAACATGAACCAAGAAGAAACCCCAGACTATATAAAAGGACCATGACAAAAGGTCCAAGTTTTTCTAGCTCCTCGAGAATTAAAAATGTACAAAATAACGGAGTGACATTTTTAGGTCCATTCTAAAGTTCTTGCGCTGTGGTGCTAGTGACTGTAAAAAATGCAGAAGTAAGGGCGGACTTGAACAAAGGCTAGAAGACTGTCCAAATTCACAGCTGCTCACTTCCGGGCCTTCCCAGCCTGCTTCGAAGGACCCGCCCTATGTGGGTCGGGTCCTTCGAAGCATGCTACCCCTGAATTTGGACACAGCCATTGTGTCAGTTTCCCGCTTTTCCCTTGTCGATGTGTCTCCATGTCTCAAGTGTTCAGGGATTTCCAGGCATTCCAAGTTTAATATATTTACTTTTTAGTTTTGTTATCGGATATAATAAATCCATGCTTTTTTTTTCTTTTTTTTATCTAGTTTTGCCTCTTGTCTCGTCAGTTCGTGACACACCCATGTTTTGGACTGCATTTGAGGGCCTCATCAACATGACAGGTTTGGGTCCAGAGAGCATTATTTAAACACCAATGCTGATCATGTTCATGCCTGTATAACTACAGTCTACTAATCTTCTGATGGATGCTTTCAGAAAGATAATGTGTTTTCATAATGGGGGTTTCCAGTGGTTAAATCCAGTGGTACTTCCTTGTGCTCTCTGCTTTTGATTAGATTTCAGGCATTTGCTGTATTATATATCACATTATGGCACAGTACAGGAAGACAGTAAGCATTGGTTTTCAACTCATCGTCAGTGTAGCTCTGAAAGAAGCATCTTTATTCATTTAAAAAATAAAATGAATAGACATTGCATTTTAACCGTTAGGTGTTTGGCCAAATTTAGGCACTGATAAGGGATTTATAAAACTGATTGAATGGCATATTCATTATATTATATTATATGAATATTCATATAATATAATATAATAACTGAATCATCTGAGTTTATTGTTAATTTCAAGTCCTCTGTGAATCCACTCGGGATTACAGTAATAATGTGATTTATGTGAACAATAGTAGCAGTTGTGATAATTGCATTAAATATTATTGCTCTCTGTGTATCATAATGAATTGTCACAGATATCATAGTGTGATGGAAATTTTCCGTTCTTCTCAATGAAAGTGTTTAAGTGCTTGTGCATTTGCTTAGTTGTGACACTGCAATGGAAACGTCCACTGAACAGTCTAAAACTAGATGAACTTACTTCAGCCTCAAAAGTAGAACAAAACAACAACTCCTTTTGCAGGTGTTGATAACACCAAGGGCACAAAACAGCATTACCATTGTTCAGTTAGGTTTCATGTCGGCCAAGTGATGTGTGGTATCAGTTTGTGACTGACACTTCACCCGTTGCCTACTGGTGGTGGTCAGAGGGCCCGGTGGCGCCAGTGTCCGGCAGCCTCGCCTCTGTCAGTGCGCCCCAGGGTGGCTGTGGCTACAACGTAGCTGCCATCACCAGTGTGTGAATGTGTGTGTGAATGGGTGGATGACTGGATATGTAAAGCGCTTTGGGGTCCTTAGGGACTAGTAAAGCGCTATATAAATACAGGCCATTTACAGGCCATTTACTTCCTCCCTTTTCTTGGTAATGCATAAAGGAGAGCTCCACTTCTGTTTCAGACGTTGCATGACGGCACCTTGCTGTGTGTACTCTCTCTCATGTGCATGATAGAGTGTTGACTGCAGCTGACCGGGTCTGCGGACTTTGTTAAAGGTTCCACTTTTCCAGTAAACGAGTGCAGTGGTGGCTGACATTTTAATATGATATATTATTGCACACTATGTATTACAGATATGTAATTTCTTCTTACAGAGAAGCTACATTTTATCATGTCACTAATGATGCATTTCTTTAACTACCAGAAAAATGAGCACAGGTGTGGTTTATGATCAGTATGAACCAACATTTTACCAGAGGAGTCACTCACATGTTCACTGATTGTGAAACGTGACAGCAGAGATGGTACATTGCGTGCAAATAACTTGCTTTACCTGTGAATCAATGCAAGTAAGCAGTGTTACAACTATAACAAAGCAAAACTTGCCAATTTGGGGGTTTTTTTCACAGCTGACATAGTGGCAGATCATTTCATATTTGGCCAGTCAGGTAGCCAGTGGTTAGATGGGAAACACACACTCAAAATCTCCTTCAGTTATGACGTTATCCACGTACAGTGTTGGGAAGGTTACTTTTAAAATGTATTCCACTACAGATTACAGAATACATGCCCCAAAATGTATTTTGTAACGTATTCCATTACGTTACTCAATGAGAGTAACGTATTCTGAATACTTTGGATTACTTAATATGTTATCATGCTTTTTACAACTACATGAATGTACTATTACTATGTGACTTATTACTTTTACTGAAGGTTATTTACCATACCAATACCAACTAGATTTTAAATCTTAATATAAAATGAGTAACAGTAGGTTGGCATTAGGTAAGGCTGCACTTTTTGCAGCTATCTCCTATAGAAAACTATTCCGCACCTGTAAAACAGGTTCGCGGCTCCGAACCGTAAAGGCGTAAAACCGTAAAGGGACCTCTGGCTAATACTTCGGGGTTCGTGTCGGGCTCATAGCTGAAAACTAGCTTTACTTTGCCGTCATGGTCAACTTTGCTAGCGAGAGACAGAGAGAGGCGTTGAAAGGCTGCTCCAACGGAACTTATTGTTTCGGAGGAAAACACGAACACAGTGTACAGTCGAGTCTTAATAGCTTGCTTACAACTTGGCTCGTCAGGCACTCTTTTTGGCTGCAGTGGTTATTATTATATTTACATGCTTCCATCTCCCATTTCTGCTCAGTGACAGCTCGTACTTTTCTACTCTTTTTCTCCCTTCCTGGTGCTCACAGACGCATAACGGGTATGGCAGTCCATTCTCCCTGCAGCACAGACTACACTGCCCATGAGGCTACATTATTTAAGGCAATGCCTGTAACACTCTGCCTATTGCCTTCATATTAAATCATTTTTGTGAATAATTTTATAAAATATTTCTTCACGTTATTATGCCGCAAGTAGAGGTGACATGTGCCGCAAGATTGAGACACAGACATTAGAGCCTCTTAATGCATGTTTTGTTTGGGTTTCCACCTGCATGGAAACTAAAAATAGAGAGGGCATAGCCTAACATATGAAACGGGAAAATACTGCCGTGTAATCCATTCATTTCAACAAAGTAACTGTATTCTGAATACCACTGTCAGGAGTAGTGTTATGGATGAGAGAAGGAGGACCCAAACGCTGGACTCACAGACAGGCACACGTAGCTTCAACACTATTCAATAACTTTTATCCACGTTTATCCAAATACTACTTGGTCACTTAAATACTACATGTTGTCTTCATATTACATACGGTTCAACAAAGTCTAGATCCTGGTTACCATAAAAATTGAATGGGTCTACAACAACTACCATCCTCCTATGGTTGCAGGAGGGCTGGGAAATAACCCTGAAGTGATAGGTTACAAGGCAGGGTACACCCTGGACAGCTCACCAGTCTATCACATAGAAACAAACAACCATTTACACTTACATTCACGGATAATTTAGAATCATCAATTAACCTAGCTCTAATAACTGCATGACTTTTTCTTTCACACTGGAAACCAGAATTTCGTACAGATCTTTAAAGCGTGAGGCAATTGTGTTAAATACACGCGAGATGCTTACGTAAATCAGAGGGCTGGCCCCTTTTTTCTTTTTTTTTTCAGTGTGTTCCTCCTTCAATTAAATCTCAATCACAAAAATGTGGCGCTCCGAAAAACTCACATCGTTAATTCATCATTTTCACTCTGTACCACTGCTCCTTACCAGGCTGTGTGAAGCACAGTAAACAATTCAGTCGAGGCCTTAAGCCATAAACAGACATCACGCACAGACATTGTTTTCATAACCAAACTGCTCTAGACCTTGTCCCTTAAATCTACACAAATGCCCTCTGGGTGATATGAACTGCATTTAGCCAATAAACAATCAATGGCTTCTTGTTGTTGTAACAGATTCTGTATTTGGATGTTTGTGTGCAGCATTTGTTAGTAAAGCATTCTTCATTGCATCAGCGTATGTGTGTATCACTCTTCATTGCACAAACGTGTGCATGTGTGTGTGGATCACTTCTCAGTGAATTGAATCAGCATTTCGATTTGTGTGCGGGTGTGTGTGTGTCATTTCTCACTCAATCAACGAGTGCATATGTGTTCATATGTGTGTTTCTCTTCATTCTGAGTCAGTGTATGTAGATGTGTGTGTTCGTGTGTGTTCGTGTGTGTTTGTGTTCATCACTTTCCTGTTCTGGTGTTCTGGGTAAACCACGGCCTGAAGCGGGCCCTGGGGTCCTGCCCTCCTCCTTTTCAGTCCCTTTGCGTTCATTGGTGCTGCTGCTCAAAGTTCTGTCCATACTGGTTCTGGCCCCAATTGAGGCAGTCCTTTTCTCCAGTGTCCTGCATCTTCTCCTTGTCCAGCTCCTCCTTAACTTGACCCTTTTGCTTCTGTAGCTCCTTCAGGGCTTGCTCCTGCTGTTGGAGCTTCTCGTTCCGTTTGGTGACCTCCTGCTCCAGCAAGCTCCGGCCTGATTTCAAGTCCAGTATCTGGGACTCCAAGCCTGACTGATGGGTTCGATTAGCAGCCAGCTCCTCCTGAGCCATGCTCAGTTTCTGCTCTGATGCCTTGAGCTCTGACTGAGGGCAGAAACCTCAGAGTCTTTTCCGTACACATCAGATTGAAGTTTATTGATGTTTTCCTTGCTTTGCTCCACGGCCTTCTGCAGCTCTGCTGTCCGGCTCTTCTCAGAGGTCAGCTCCTGGCCAAGCCCCGACACCTCTGCCTTCAGCTTATTTTCTTCTGGTGCTTTTGTCCATTCTGAGGTGCCTCCTGACCTCAGTTACTCCTCCTGTCTCTGGCACGCCCTTTTTGCTGCCCAATCATCCGTGTTGGTCCGTCACTGTCCTGCACAGTTTTAATACAGAGTTGTTAAGGTCAGCATTCTTTTGCTCGCCCTCACTTTTCATCCGGGCTTAATGGGCGTCTTGTCACAGCTCTGTTAGCTGAAGCTGTCTGGAAATCTCCCTCGTGTAGTGAAACGGGCCTTGGATTTAACGCTCTCCGTCTCCGCTGCATGAGATCGTTTTCCTGCAGCGCTGTTGACATTTTCAGGTTGTTGTTGTGGGTCCAGCTGCTGTAGCATTTGGTCAGGGTCACATCAAAGATGGTAGAGGGGAGAGCAGGAGTCCAGGTCAGCCTCGGCTTTCAGAGCCGGCAAAGCAGCCTGTAATCAAGCATAAAGAGAAAAAACAAAAACAAAACAAAAACAGACGAACAGGAAAATGATGTTGTTTTGGCTGTGTTATTCAGAGAGGGGAGAAACAACGGGACCAGGCCCTGTGTCAGCCTTCTCTCCCCCTTTTTTTGTTTTTTCTCACCATATAATCAACTCATAACCCACCAAGTTGACAGGACAACACAGGTACATGTTAAAATTCTTATCATCATGTTTAAAAGCCCAAAAAAGGAATTTTCTTTCATTCACTAATCACTTGTATTAATCAATCAGCAGAAAACATGTCACAAAGTGGGGACAAAGTGAGAGGTCAAGCTGTAAAATTTTGAGCCAAAGCTTGGCCTATCTGTCATCCCAATTCTGTTAATCTATCCTTTTGCCGCTGTACTCAGGTTTCCAGGTTGAGAGAAATCCACGTGTATTAACACACTAAAACATTCACTTAGTATTTCTTTTCTGAAAACATCCACTTACTATTTCTTTCCTGAAAACATCCATTCACTTCATCTGCCTAGATTTTACTCTCTCTCTCTCTCTGGGTGCATACTTCACACAGTCAGGCAGTTGCCTTTTATGGGCATGCAAAGTTCCTGTCACACACACACAGCTACTCACCCCCAGCAGCTGCAAAGCCGTCTTCACGTCCTCTCTCCACACTCTTAGCCACAATCCTCCGTCCTCAATATGAATGTATAAAACCAGTAATAATTATCCCTAAAAACACGCCCTCAAGAAAATTCACTGTATTTAGTCATTTATTCATACTCACTGCGACAAATGCAATTCATGTAAAGAAGATCCCCTGTATGTGAAATTTCAATTCGGCACGACCCTGAAATAAGCATGCCTTTTATCTAAGTAAAATGAAATTACTGCACCACATCTAGTGCTGAAATTCGTGCTTGATCACACCCTATATTATGATAAAACCAAAAGTAAATCAAATGTAACTGCTTTTTGACATGGTCCTGGGTCGGTGACCCAGCGCTTTAAGTTTATTATTATCATTTTCCAATTTATTATTATTATTATTATTGTTTGAGTTCTACGTGTTATATTCGGTCTGCCTCTGAGTCTGCGTCTGTATCTGTCTATCTATGGTGTCACCCCGTCTGTTTGTAAATCTGTTTGTTTAGTTCAATGTCTTGTCTGGTTCCATGTGTCTGAGTTTCCTGTTTTATTGTGAAGGTCTGTGTCGTATGTGAGTGTGCTCAGTTTACGTTTCCCAGCTGTGATTTCTCCCAGGTGTGTTCCCCTCCTGTCTCTCATCCCTTGATTACTGCCATCTGTGTATTTAAGCCCTGTGTTTCTCTGTGTCAGTGTCGCGTCGTACCCTCAACTTGCTGTGTGTTTGTAATGTCCTCCAGCACCTCGGTTTAGAGTTTTGTTTTTGTAAGTTTTATTTCGTGAATCATTCCTCCAGCAATAAAGCTGCGTTTTCAGTTTATTCCCATCTCCAAGAGTCCTGCAATTTTGGGTCCTCCACTTCTGCTTGCCTGTGACACAGCCAAACATGACACTGATATTATTGAACTGAAACAAGAACCACTTAAAAATCTTATAAATTCTGCTTCACACCACAAAACTGAAACAAATCACCCCCGTATTTATTACTCAATCTTACCCTGCTGACTGAAGTGCCGGTCTAAATCATGCACGATTTGTCTCTTCTATATCAAAACCCAGCCAAACATCAAACATTCACCATAGTCATTCAAAACTTTATTTGTAATATTATAATCAGCAAAATCAGCATCTTAATTACAGGCATGTATCATTGTTTGCAAATCATAATTATAAAACTTAATAACACGCTAAACAGGAAGTGAAAGTCCTCTGTGTGCTTCACAGCAGCCACCTCATTTGCATGTTCACACACCGTCTAAAAATAGCTCGCAGCGCTGCAGCGTGCTGACGTCACACACAGCCTCGTTTCACACCCAACTCTATTATTTTATATTACAAAGACGTCTTATATTTACAATCACTCTCAGGCCTGACAGCTTTAGCGCCTACACAATTTTGACAAATTTAAGTTAACGGGTCCAACCGAAGAAAGTCCAACTTTTTTGTAATCAATTAACCAGTATCTGTCCAACAGTTTCTGGCCTCATCTCTAAAGTCCCTAACTCAATTTAAAAGTGTCCGACACCCAAGGTCCAACCTTTGCTGCCCAAAAAATCACAGATACCATTCCAAACGGTAAAGTGGTCCAACCACTAGTTATTCTGGAGTGCCCCAAGCTCCACAGTGACCAACTGACCATCCCTCAAAGAGGACAAGGCCTAGGCGTCCCCGGCCTTGGCAAGTGTTACATCTGAGCACTGCGCTTCTTAGCGGTCCCACCGCCGTTCTATAATAATTTATAATACTTTGAAACAACAGTCAACACCCCAAAACAAGAGTATGACTGACGCAGGTCCAACCTTATGACCAATGGGGCCTCTAACCCACAAAATAACCAATTCCCTATCAAACTACTTGGGCCTCTAACCCAATTTCACTGTTTTCCTTTTCCTTGGGCCTCTAACCCAGTACTGTAACTTACAAACTTCCATTATCATTACTTCAACTTTCAATTCTCATGAGATTTTTTCATCAAAATCAAAACAGACATCTACCAGTAATTTCAGTGAGTAGACTTTAATTTTATCATGTCCAATTTTGCACACTTTGGAAATAATTCAACATCTTGCAGGAGCTTTCCTCTCCTCAGGAACTCTCTGCAGGAGGGGGAGATACAGGAGAGGTGGAGGAAGATCTCAGCCTGGGCGTCTATTGTCTCATGTAGTCTGGAAGATGAGTGGATGGTGGGGTGGGTGCAGTTTTCTCTGTGGTGGGGTTGGGTGGACTGTCCCGGGCTCTATGGGGCCGGGGGGCGCTGCTGCGCCTGGGCCCCCTTTCCCTGGCGGGTCGCGGAGTATGGGAGTGCCTACTGGGGTCAGCGGGGGAGCTGGCCCCAGGGAGGGGTCACCTGCCCCTCCCTTCTTTCCCTCCCCATCTCCAGCTGCCTCCCTCTTCCCGCTCCACCACAACCACCCACACATGCAGGGCCTTGGAGTAGGGGTATGTCACCAGGGTGCAGAGGAGGCTACCCCCCCCCCTGTCCCCTTCTGGCTGCCTCTGCCTCAATTTTATCCCACAACTTAGACATTCACATTACTCACACTCTCATTACACATACATATAGGATCTCGGGGGTGGGCACGATACACGGAGTCCAAATTACCATCAGGGTGTACACCCCACCCCTGGCGTCGTTGCCCACCTCTCAATTTTGAATACACGTAGACATTGAGGGCTATCAGGAGGGACCATGCGCTTACCTGCTACTCTCTGGCAGGTAGCTCCATGCCCTCCTGGGTTTTAATTGCACCTTAGAACACACATGCATCAACACTACAATGAGCGGGTGGAGGGAGGTTTGGAGTCTTCTCTCACCCCCGTTCTCTGCGGCCTGCTGGAGCGGGGGGGCTAGGAGGAGTTGGCCGTCCGACTGCGGTCTGGAGTGTGGGGCCTCCCTGCTGCTGCAGAGTCGGGGCGGTCTGCCTCTCCCCACCGCAGGGAAAAGGGTAACACCACCTGGGTCTGGGTGCAGTTCCCCCCTCCAGGGGCAAGGGTACCTAGACCCGGTTCGTAGAGTACGCTTGGGGAGTGTGATCGTGTGTACAGTGTCTCTTTATGTCTGTCTCCACGTTGGTTGAGTGTGGAGTAAGTGCATATGAGAGCATGAGGTTGGGAATGGATGTTTGTGTCTGTGTGTGCCTGTATGTCTGTGTCTATATGTCAGGTTGGGTATCAGACGCCACCTCTCTGGGGACACCTCAGGCCCTCCAAGGTTTGGAGGCCTATCTCCACCCACCACCACTTCCCCTGCCAGTGGCGGACTCCCTCAGGTGTCGGTGCGTTGGTGGTTCTTTGTGTCTGGGGGTGGGCGTCCGGGTACACACCGGCTCACTCCTTGGCAGCCGCTTATCGGGGCCTGGAGCCTGGGGCTCGCTCGGGCCACTTCGGAGGTGGGGTGCCCCCGGCCTCTCGGCCTGGGGCTCGGTCACTCAGGCACAGCTGGCTGCCGGCGGAGCTCACGGGCGCGTCACTGCAACTCCCCTTGGCTTCTGCTCCGCGGCTGCTGAGTGAGCCCTCATCTGGGACTCTCCTCAGCTCTTACTGGGACAGTGGCGCGGCTGCCCCTCTGTTGGTCTTCCTTGGTCTCTTGTGTTCTGGGGGCCTCTGGATGTCTGGAGTTTTGATCTCCTCCATACCTGCTTCATACCCTGGAGGACGGGGCTGTGGCCCCCCACACTCCCTAGCAGATCGTTACATGGAGAAACCTTTGGAATGCAAGCATGCTGATCCACACAGGTATGCACACAGGTGTACACACGGGTATTCACAGACGCGGACTACAGCTTTCTTGGCTGCTGCCTCAAAGCACATTGTGCGCTGTCTATCTTGCGTGCTGCACAATATCGTTTATTATTTAGTATCTACTGATATCTACTGCTAGCTAGTTTATTGTGATGGTGCTATTTTTTTATTATGTTGCTCTTTGTTGTTTGCTTTCTCTTCTGTTTTTTTTCTCCATACAGGTGACCCAGGTGTTTTGTTTTTTTGTTTGTTTGTTTTTTTTTCTTTCTTCCCCCCCCTTCTCACCGTCTCTTCTCCCCTTTGGTTTTCTTTCTCTCCCTCTCTTTCTTTCATTCTTTCTCCCTGTCCTATCCCCCAGTCATGTCTGTCCCGTTTGTAGCAACTGAAAACAAAATAAATTCATAATTATAATAAAGGTCAATCAAATGGACCAATATGGCAAGGCCATGATGATCCACTTGGTAAAATAAATCCGCTTGGCATCTTTCTTGGCCTTAAGACAACAATTCTGATGGCTAAAGATCCAAACGGGACACAAAAAAAAAAAAAAAAAAAAAAAAAAAAAAAAGGAAATGATTCAACAGGTAGTGCCTTACCTTTGTATAAGCCGGCTTATGCCCACTCACGTCAGACCACTGGCTTGTGCCTGTCCGTTCGACAACCTCGGACCGTCTAAACCTCCAACTTCCACCCCAATACCACAGGACGAGCCCCCAAACTGTTACGGATTCAAATATTGGGGATGGATACAAGAGGAAAACCAAAATAACAACACTGGTCTGGCCGGGTTGAGTCAAACGATGATTTTAATGTACACGCGTGGGAGATGGACACCGTACGCAGACAGCATCAGATATCAAAATGGTGGAGCGTTGATCAAACTCTTATAGCCTCTAGTGGCCCCCGCCTAATCATAAAGGCCTAAACATTGACATTCTTTCTCTCACACAGCGCCTAAGCTACGACCTTGGCTCCCTGTTTATCTGCTCCTGCTGAGATGGGGCAGAAAACCTCTCCGGTATGCTCTGTTCTTTTCTAATCAGACAAATAAGGCGATGACTTTCTGCGAACAGTATTTCTTATAACTCAGCAGTATAATGCATCGTAAAACAATATCATTCATTCACAATAAATCAGCAGTCTAATGTAATGCAAATCAGTTTAACAAATGTAATAGTTATCACCTTCTTCTAATTCAGGAGAATAATGCAAACTAAAACTACATAATAATTCACAATCTTTAATTAGGGGTCTAACATGGCATAGGTAATATTATAATCCCACATGACTCAAAAGCAATGTAGTAACATTTTTATTAAAAAAAAAAAAAAAGAAACAGAAAAAGAAAAAGAAAGCAAGACCATCAATCAACTCAGACTGTATTTTGACACAGTTTACAAGGCATTAATATTTCAAACATACATTTATTTTTCATTATTTTTATATTTGCTAATGAATGGATGAATACCACAAAATAAATCATGATGTAACGATGTTAAAACAATCCTGAATGACCTGAAGTTAAAACTCATGAACTGGAAACAGAAGCATACAAATATGTTTTTGATCAGATGCTGCCCTCCAGTGTTGCAAAGAAAAACTGCAGAAATTACAAATAGGAGTGCTCAGAGCAAATAAGAAGTATTTTAATAGATGTCAAATATTCAGTAACATCCACTTTTCAAACCATCACTATTCCTCTGTGCATATAAAAAAGTCTTCTGATTCTATTTTCAGTGCTTTTATTTATCAAATCTATACTAAGTTATTATATGATTGCTGAGTTTGCTGTAATTTGTGCATCAACTTGATTTCTCTAGATCAGAATATTTGCAGTCAGCAAACAGATTATCAGGGTCACCAGAGATGTCAAGAGGCCTGGAGAGCTGCTTGCTTTCATTCTTCTTTCTGTTAGAAAACAACCAAAATCTACAGTGAATTCAAACTTGGCTCATGAATCCAATTGTCACAATCCACTGATTATACAGCTGTATCATCTACAAGACTGCCAATGTTGTACAAATGTTACCTGTGTTCAATACTAGCGGTCCCAATGAGATGCCTTCACTGTCATGGTAGGAAATATCCCTCACCACTCTTGCATGGTAACCTGGGTAGCAGTGCTGTGGAAAGCAGAGTGATTTCAGCAGATGAAGGAATCCAATAAGTGGTATGAAAGATTTTTTCCCAGTGTTAATACAAATCGTTATAAGTAGTACGTACAGCTGTGCAGTAATTGTGTCTCAAAAGACACAGGTGGACCTGGCAGTGCAGGTAGATAGATGAAAAGTTGGTAAAGGTGAACATCCTGAATGAGAAATGGGCTACGGTGGAGACGCCGTTCTGAAGCAGCTCTACTGTGCCATCTGCTGGATTAGGACACCTAGGTAACAGCATAATGTGAAAGTTGCAGTGTTAATGTGCAAACAACTTAGTTATGATAAGAAGATGATTAAGTTCACCCATCAGAAAAGAAAAGTTAAGGCAATGTCTTTACTGTGTGGTGATCAGATCCCAGCGCACGGGGTAGCTGGCATCATTAACAGGCGTTGCCCAGCAAGAGTCCAGGATAGTGGAGATCTGCCGCTCATCGATTCCCTGCGTCTGAACCTCAATGTATAACCTCTCATCTAATTCCATTTCTAAATTTCTGTTTCTGGTCAAAGGGAAGTGGAAGCCAGGGTCCCGGTAGGGTATCATCCTCAAATGATAATGGCCCAGACCAGATGGAAGTCTCTTGTTCACAATGCTACAGGAAAACATGATAAAACAAGATGTTTTCAGGATTTGGAATTCATAAAGCGGTCAGGTGTGTGTGCAGTTTGTAGCAAAATATATACATAAATATGTAACACAAATGAGGGAAATACACAATTAATGCATTAATAGAAAAGCACTCTAACTCTTAAGTAAATTTATTATAAACAGCAGTACAAAGATAGGGTGATACAGCCTAGAAGAAATTACATATAAAAGTGTTCAACCACCAATTAGAACATATTGCAGATAGTAATTGGAAATGATCAAAACAAATTAAGGTGACAGAGTGGGTGTACAAAAAAATGAGCACATTAGAATAATGTTTTTATTAAACAAAGACAGGGTAAAATTATGGTGATTCACATGGTCATTTAGTCATGAAGACAATCAAACACTGAGATTTCTATAAAGCTCAGCGAGCTATGTACCTTTGAAAAAGTAGCAACCACAATGTCATATAACCAAAAAGAAAAAAAAAAAATGTAAGCCAGATGGTGTTGTGGTTATCACCTTTCTACAGGGTTGATGCCAACATCCATAGACAGTGCCTGGGTCAAAGGATAGTCACAGGAGAAATGCAGGTGGATGCTCTTCTCACGACTTATGAGGCCATCATGAGGGTCCACATCCCCGCTGATGGTGTTCTCATAACTGAAGTGGGTCCCGTTGCTCTTAAGAGTAAGAAGACAAAAGATTTTAAGCATATTTTCAAAAATTAAAAATGCTGCCCAGAAGATTCATTCAATGTACTAATTGTACCCTCAGCATTGTCCCACAAAGCTGGTCATCATTGTTGAAGTGGAAAACCAGTCGACCATCCTCAAGAGTCCCGTTGCAGGATTCATCTCGAAGATGGAGGGCATCAGAGTGGAAGCCGGCCTCAAACAGCTGACAGCGGGACAGAGATATGGTGCCAGAACTACTGACACAAGTGATGGACGAGTCTAAGAAGGAGAGAGAAACACAATCTGACCCATTATGGCATGATTTTTTTAAAGCTGAGTCATCAATACTGATTTGAAAGACATTTGTTGACTTGACTGCTTAATATAAAGGCTGACTAATGCAATAAATACACTACAGATACTGCTGAAGGTTTTAGTTAGCCCGCACCGAAGCTCTCATTGTTTGGCCGATGGTGGTGCTCATTACAGAAGCAGCCATAGACACCGTCCTTCTCACCACACCACTCGTGCTCTGTGCAGTCCAGCTTTTCACAGGGGTCTGACTCATCTGCAGACACAGAGAAAGGATCATCAGTGATGAATGGCAATGATTTAAATTTTTATTAAATGTCTAATTTGAGCAGTGCAAACATACCACAATGCAAAGCAGAGCGCCAGTCAGGGATGTCTAGCCCTAGAACAGAGCAGGTTTTCTCATAGGCGGAGACAGCGGAACACAGCATGCCATTGGCTGGAGTGTAGAGGCAGAGGTCGTAGACACAGGAAGAGAAAAATGGCTGGGAGTCAGAGTGCAGGTGGCAGGTGCTGAATGGGCCGGTGGTGTTGGTGATGACACTGCAGAGTTGGGAATATTCTTCTCTAAAGGTACAGTCATTCAGTCCATCATCATCTTCATCAGTGGAGCCACATCTGGAAAAGACAAATCATACTGCCATCAGCTACTGCCTTGTTGAAGCATCAATAGTGATTTCCATTGCAACTCACCCTGGTTGGCTGGTGGGTGACTTCCAGCTGTGTCCAAAATAATTATCATTTTGTGCCAGTGTGCCATTGGGTAAGACTTTGTCATCTGAAGGATCATTGTTAGAGTTTCCACACATCCCTGTGACTCTGTCATGACGGTTTTGGCCCAGTCTGACCAGTAAAGTGCTCTGACCATCAAACTGGACTAGCAAGTCAGAGGCATCAACCACTATGTAGCTTCCCTGCCTTACCACCTGAGCTAAGATTCCCACTGTGGTGGGAAGAGAAGCATCATTTCCATTTACCTGAGAGGACAAGAGATGCAATAAGTGTGTGTTGTTACTTTTGTGCAGATTAGACAAAGTAGAATGCTGTTCATCTTAAAAGTGATAGATAGTTTACCGTTACTCTTTTATTGGGTCCGATCCTGATGTACACACTTTCTGGATGATTTGAGAGATATATGTCCACTGCTGACACAAATGACACACGGTTGTTTCCACGGTGATTGTTGGTGGCTATCACCTGAAACTGTGTTTCATTGGTGCCATGGTTTGTGCTCTCAGTGATGATGTAGGAGCAAGTTCCCTGGAAATGAGCCACTGCTCCATCAAAGGTGATGTAGTGTGGATCCCCCCACACAGTGCAGGTGGACATGGCATCGTAACAGCCCAGCTGGCCGTCTCTGATGGAGCACTGCTGTTCAGGAGTGCAAGACGAGGCAGAACATCGCAGGTCATTTGGAGCGTGACATTCACATCTCTGGGAGCAACCGTCTGTCCAGAAGGACTCGCCAGCCTGTGAACCACACCACACCAAATCATAGCCAAATTGATACAACAAATATAGTTCTTAAAATACCATTTTGAAGTTTTTTTTTCATTAATTGTAGGTGATTTAGTGCAGTAATTGCTAGATCACTGCAAACTGCAACTAATAATATAATAAATATTGCGACAGAGCAACTAGTCGTATCTTTTGATCTTTCTCCCACAGAGAGGACAGATGCTAAATGCTGCAACTTCAATAACTGTGTGGAAAAGAGCTGCATGGAAAAAAGTATTTAATTGTTCTGATGTAGCTGTATAATCTTCAACTGATTGTTTAATGCATTCATTTATTTAGGGACTGGTTTTTATTTTATTTTTTATTTTTAATCTTCAGTTTAAAGAGTTAGAGCATCATTCTGCCTGTATAGCTAAATATTAATTATTTTCTTGGTGTAATATAAAATAGTCATAATAGGTATGCTGAATATATGATACCCTATAAAGACATTGTGGTCCTAAGATTTCAGTTATATGAAACTATAAATTGTAGTTTTGCATTTTGCAACCCCTATTATTTGCTATTTCATAGAAACTACCACGTTTCCAGGTATTCATCATGCTTCCTGAAATTTTTTATATGGTTTGGATTTTTTTGGTCATTAACATGGAACTAACATGTTTTATATTTTGCAACCCTGATTTCTGGTTATTAGACCTAAACTACCACATGTTTCCAAGTCATCATTAATTTTCTTAAAGATTATTCATATGGAATTAAAAAGAAACAGACAGTTTTGCATTTTTTCAGCTTGATTCTTGGTTATTGAACAGAAACCAACATTGATTCCTGGTAAGATAGCAGATTTAAACATAATATTTACAGTGTTACTGTTGTCTACCAAAAAAGAATGTTGGTGAATGAGGCAGGATTCATTCCAGCATTATGGTAATATGGTAATGGTATCCTAATACATTAAAACCTAAAATCCTATTAGTATCTTATTACCCAATTATTATGAGGTTAGCATATATGAAATTTGTTTTATTGCTAGTGATTGTGACTATACTATTACTGTACTTTTGACTCATGTACACACATTTATATCCATATTATCACTTATAATTTATTATCTGTTATTAATTAGAGTTAAACGTAATAGTGCTCAGTAGATCACAAATATTTGTTATGTCTCTATTTTTATCTTCTTATCTCCACCTTGTTACCTCAATATTACCACATTATTACTGAGCTGTAATAGACTCTGTTGTTTGTTTAATATATATTTCTGAATTTTAAGCTGTCACAGTCCAAACCACTTCACGAAGCTTTCTACATGTAAGAAGGGCAAGTCTGCTGATTCTGCTGATTTGAAGGGAATTACTTCAAAGAATATTTACTATTGACTTTAATATGTCTTACATCATAGTAGAATCCATCATACTGGCAGCCACAGCTTTCCACTGGGACACACCTGGTCCCACTCTTGATGAAGCCTTCATCACAGAAACATCCCTCAGAGCAGAACTGCTCACAGGTTTCATCAATGCTACTGGCACAGGTGTGGCCACAGTCAGTACCGCACAGCTCATAATGGCTGTTGGCTGGACAGTCCAGTGCTTAATAAGTGAGAAACGTGACAAATGGCACTAGTCAGACATACCACTTTTAATGTAATACAATCTGGATATAATGAGTGTTGTCAAATTAGTTAAGTGGTGAGCAAATTTCTTGTAAATTTAAATATAAATATAATAAAACAACATGTTGACTCACTGCAGGTGGTGTTCTCTCTCCAAGGATAGATTCGAACATTAGCAGACTGACAGGCACTGACATATGATTCAATGGCACTGCACAAGAGATCGTGGCCTTGATTTCCTGACAAACATACATCAAACACGCAGTCGTTGAAATATGGCGCCGGGTCCACCTCCTCGTGGCAGAAACTGAAGGGCCCATCAGCTGCCTGTATCACCTCACACTGATCTCTAGCAGGCTGTTCATTGGCACACTGTGGACAGGAGGAGCCACAGCCATCATTGCACGTGTAGTTGCCTGGCACCTTCCAGGCTCTCCCAAACTCATCTGGAGATGTGACTATCGTTCCAGATGGTGTGTGAAAGTCATCATTTGGATTTCCATTGAAATTTCCACAAAGTCCATATATTTTTTCTCTGTTGATGACAACAGTTAGCAATAGTCCTTGTGTTAGTTTCATAAGGATAAATTATTAGTAAATAACTGACTTATGTAGATTTGAGTATCCTGGTTTTTAAAGCATGTCAAACAATAATTACTGCAGCTTTGATGGGTGGGAATTGTACCTGTAATTTGGTGGTACGGAGATAAACACTGCACTATATCCATTATAGGTAACACTCAAGCCGAAATTAGTGCTGGCAACTATGCGAGATCCTGTTGCATAGATAGACACATTACCTTCATTCAAGACAATAGGTAAATTTCTAGTTACTCCATTCACCTAGAAGAGATATGCAAAGAAAATCAGTGGGTAGTTTTTCTACTTTTTAATTGTTATTTTTTTCTTTCACATTTACATTTACTTCATACACCTGAAATTGTTCATAACAATCATCGAATGAGAACTATCACTAACTACTTACTTGTACCAAACCTCTTCTGTCCCTTGACATATGCACGTCGTAGCCCCAGACATTCACAAAAACTTCAGCTACTATTGAAAGTGGACGCCCATTCAATGCCTCATTCTTAGCTTCCACTGAAAACTGATTGAGCTCATCAGTGGCATTACAGAGGGTCACCAGAACATAGCGACAGGTTCCTTGAAAATCATAGGCCCTACGATCAAAGGTGATGTAGTGAGGGTCTCCAGAGGCAGAGCAGGTGCCATGAGGGTTGGGATGGCAGCCAAACTCGCCCTCCACCACACGGCAGGACTCCTGGGGCCCACAGGAGTTGGGAGTACAGTGGACGTTCCCTGTAGTGCCGTTACAGGTACACAAGCTCTGACATTCTTCACCATCCCAGAACTGCTCACCACCTTGGTGATAGCGTCCTTGATGATAGCATCCACAAGATGTTGGTGGAACACACTGGTCACCATTGAGGATAAAACCATTGTTACACTGACAGCCCTCCTGGCACACAGTATCACAGGTGAAGGGGAAAGAGAGGCTGGGGCAAGCAGAAGGACAAGAGCTTCCACAGAGTTCATAATGGCTGTTTGATGGGCAGGTTAGTGCTGGAGAAAAACAAACAGCTTAACATATGAAAGCATTTTTAAACATTTGGAGATCATGGCTAGAATTAATTCAAAAACAGTTGAATGCTTACCACAGCCAGTTGCATTTCTCCATTGTCCTAAGGCAACACCCTTCTGTTGACACATTAGTGCATAATCTCGTAGGACGCCACACAGAGTTGATGCTGGATTGTTAGAGCCCCTCATGATCTCCACACATACACCCACCTGCTGGCTCGGGTCAACCACAGACCAACAGGGTACAAATGGCCCATCTGGTGAGCTGAGAATGCCACAGTACTCACTAGAATTGTAATTAGTTGTAGAATTTTGGTTCATGCTTTCGATGCAGTGAGCAGCCAGAGAGCCATCTCGCCAACTGTCTCCAAAATCCTGAGAACTGTTGACCAGAACACCGTTGGGTGTGCGGAAGTCATCATGTGGATGACCATTGTAATTACCACAGAGTCCACCCAGTGAACCGCTGTAGACACCAGGAGCAGTGACACGTACAAAGTGAGGCCAGACTGTCTGCACAGTTACACCAAAGGAGGTGCGAATGATGACACTGTAAATGCTGCTGTGGAAGATCTGGATTCGGTTGGATGTAGTGCTGAAAGGTAGCCTGATCAGCTGACCATTAACCTGCGGGATCATCCAGTTTTTTGCAGTTAACAAGACTTAAACAGTATTGTGTCCGTGTACACATAAATAAATATTAAAGGAAGAACATAATTTTAAGTAAGTGTTCCATTCACTTACCTTCACTTTACTGTTCCTTGCCATCTCAATAGATACGTGTATCCCCTCTGCTTCAAAATGCAGAATTCGTGCAAAACCTTGCTGGCCTCTTGGCACTTTTTCTGCTGTCACCATGAAGTGTGGGTGACTGGACAGTCCCATAACTTTGGCAAGTGTCAATCGACACGCCCCAGGATATTGGTATGTCAGTCCATCAAATGTCTGATATGACCCTGGGCCTCTGATCCAGCATGTTTCATAGCTATTTGGTCTGCATCCTCTTTCTCCATCCTCCACCCTGCATGATTCAAGTGGGCCACAACCATGAGAGTGGCAAGTCATGGAGCCATAACTGCAGCTACAACGTCTCCCACAGTTTTCGTCTAGTATTACAGTTTGTCCAGAGCGGTAGTAACGGCCCTCAAAGCTGCAGCCACACTCAGCATGAGGGACGCAGACCCCACCACTGAGGATGTAGCCTGAATCACAGATGCAGCTTTCCTGGGGAGGTAGAGGGCAGTTATGGGTAGAATTGGGATTAACACAGGTAGGTGGACATGCTGTGCCTTCAGACTCAAAGTGGCTGTTGGCTGGACATGGGATTTCTAGGAATAAGAGAACAACATCGATATTTACATCAGTGGAATTTTAATACAATGATATTTTGAAATAATGCAAAAAAAAAAAAAAAGTGATTAACATACCACAAAAGCCAGGTGTCCTCCAACTTGGTAGCTGAATACCACTTTGTTGACACTGACTTGCATACACACTTAGGGCTTGACAGAGAATAGGTCGGTACCCTCCTCCTACACACAGATCATACACACAACTGTCCACAAAGGACTGTGGAGGAAGTTGCTGATGGCAAGCAGTGAAAGGTCCAGAACTACTGCTGAGGATACCACAGTGGTCAGTGTTGCTGTACAATGCTGTCTCTTCTACAGTGCAAACAGCACAGTCCAGACCTCCGCACTGTGGCCCACAGCCAGGCTCATCATCCCCAGATGCTTGCCAGCTGTTAGCAAAAACCACATCAGAGCTCACAACCTCACCGTCACGAGTTTGAAAGTCATCTCTACGAATGCCATTGAAGTTTCCACAAAGACCGCATGTACCATTCTGGTAAGTGTAGGGCAAGCTGATCTGGACATGATGATTTGTGTCATAAGACACCACTAAACCAAAGTCAGTGCTGACAAACACAGAAAAACCTGACTCATAAACCTGCACGGTGCCATTGCTAAGGGAGAATGGAGTGGATGCAAAGTTCCCGTTAACCTGTAAAAAAACCAGCAAATATATCAAGTGAGAAAAGTATATCTGGTCATAAAGTGTAGAATTTATCCAGAATCAAAATGACCAACCTTAGCCTGACCACGGCGTCCTTTGACAAGCTCAATTGTGTCATTGTAGACATGCACTTTCACCAGTCGTGTCCAAGAGACTTGAGTACTGCCTCTGTGCTCATTTTTGCCTTCTACTCTGTAGTAGGGCCGTCCACTATTACATTGCTCAGAGAGAACATACGTGCAAGTGCCTTGAAAGTGAAACATTGTGTTATCAAAGGTGTAGTAATGGGGATCACCACTTATGGTGCAGGTTCCTCTTGGCACTGTCTGACAGGAGAACTGGAAGGAAGCTGGCTTGCAGATCTGTGAAAAGGAGCACGGCTCATTGCGGCACTGCAGGCCTGTTGAGGTACATGTGCACTTCTGTGCACAGGTCCTGTCACTCCAGAATGAAGCACCCAGCTGCACTAATTCACCTTAAAAAGAGTAAAAGGGAATGTCCCTTATTCCCAGTGTAAAATTTCCAGACATTTACATTCATAAAGCTTTAGGAAAAAACTTTCACACCTTAAATTTTTTCATATTGTGTCAAATAACAACAGTAATTGCCTCAAGGCACTTTATATGAGTAAAGTTCCCAAAATAACAGCAGGTAAATCCCAACTGTTTTACAGCCCCTACCAGCATTAAGATAAGATGGGTCCTGATTATACATGAGGAGAAGGATTTTAAGTTTGATTCTGGATTTAACAGGGAGAATTATGTTCTGTCTTTTTACTCCCTATCCGTACTGCAGCATTTTGGATCAACTTAAAGCTTTTCAGTGAGTTTTGGGGACAACCTGATAATCACAGTAGTGCAGCCTTCAAGTAATAAATGCATGAACTAATTTTTTAGCATCACTCTGAAATAGGATGTTTATAATTTTAGAGATACTGCATAAATGCAAAAAAAAAAAAAAAAAAAAAAGCAATCCTGAATATGTGTTAAATATAAGCAGTGAAGGACATAACCTGGTCAAAAACAAAATTTCTGTTAGTGTTAAGGCCAAGGTAATCCCATCCAGAGTATGCATCTGGTTAGACATCATGTTTTTAAGATTTTCATGGCTGAGTGCAATCAACTTAGTTTGATCTGAATTTAGAAGCAGGAAGTTGAAGGTTACCCGTGTTTTTATGTCTTTAAGACGTTCCCGCAGTTTCGTCGTTTGGCTTCATTGACAGAGCTGGAGATCATCTGCATAGCAGTTAAAATATACGCAATGCCTTTGAAAGATACTGCCTAGGAGAACCATGTATAATGTACACAGAACTGGTCCTAGCACAGAATCCTGTGGAACTCCATAATTAACCTTAGTGTGAAGACAACTCCCGGTTTACATGAGCCAACTGGAGTCTATTAGATAGACATGATTCAAACAAGAGCTTAATTGCTATGGCCTGCTCTAATCTCTGCAATAAAATACTGTTGTTATTAATCGCTCCGCTGAGGTCTAGCAGCACAAGTACAGATATGAGTCCACTGTCAGAGGCCATCTGCAACTTTCACTAAAGCTGTTTCCGTACTGTGATGAGCTGTAAATCCTCGATGAAATATATGACAATGCACTGTGATTAAGCAGACTAAACACATGCAATAACAATAATATGTGTAAAATGGGGATGGGCAATAAAAGTGTAAATTATTATTCTGTGAAATAATTATTCAAAAACAGTTCCAGGAGCAATGGTGTGTGATGTGCATGACAATTGTGTCTCTTCTGTATATAGGTCAGCTCTCATTGCACAACATCAACCTACTTAGATAAAGAACAGGTACTTAGCTTACTGGTGTAGTGCCAAGTCCATCTTTCTTGCTTCAACAACAAGTTGACCTTCACCTAACCCAGTGATTCCTGGCCACCAAAGTACAAATGGTGTAGGATTCATATTTACATATTTAAGGCTCCAGCTGTAATGTACTGAGAAACCTCATCCATTTCATTTTTCGTTGTCTGCTTTGCATGCATTGTTTATGCTGAAATATGGAACTTTTCAAACACCAGTGCAGACGCCACTAAATCAAATCCGTTATCAGTGGACATATCCTGAGCGAGGGAGATAGTTCCTTATGCAGTTAAGTACCAAAATGAAGAAGTTATAACTGTGATAAGTAATCTGTGTGTCCATGTGAATCTTGCCTTAGGATAAGTCACCTTGTTGGGAACAGCTTCTCTCTCTAGCATTTGTTATTCTTTGCATGCCATATGTTGCCATTCAAAATCTTTCAAAACCTCTGAATTCATGGGTTAAACATCCTTTAAGCAGGTAGGACGAATGTTTTTAAGCATCCAACTAACAATTTGAAATTCCTTCATTAGTTCTTGATTCCAACAACAGTCACTTTAACGTTAATAACCTCAACCTCATTGCTTTACTGTACTCTTAATGCACTGTGATTAGAATTCTTGCCTTGCCTTTCACAGATGCACATCACTATAATGTTATATAACACAAAGGCTGCAGAAGCAGTTGCCTTCTGTATCCTGCAGTCTTACCATTAAAAGTGCAGCCTGTTGATCCATGGTCTGTCCGGAAGGCCCAGCGACCTGGTTCATTGACGTTGCTGCCAAGGCGAAAATTTGAGTTACTCCCTGATGCAGCACTGGTGAATGATCCAGGGAGGACATAATAGTGAGTGGAGTCGATTGTATCATAACCAGCCTGCAAATGTGAGTCACAAAATTATGATTATTGCATTTAGAAATAATGAATGTTTTTTCATTAGTAAATATGCAGAGTATTGACTATAGTAGGTCTGACCTGAATTCTCAGTGTTGTTGAGGCTATTATACCATAGTTCATCAGCACAAATGAATAGTGGCCTCCAGAGATCAGCACAGCTTGGACAGTAGTGCGCTGGAAAATATGAATTCAGTTATTATATTTTCTGTTTGATCAGTGTTCTGCTGGATTTACACCTAATTTTGTTATGATACACTTTTCATGTATCACTTTATCAAATGTATTAGTTCATAAGACATTAAGTTGTGCTTCGGTTAGAATGATCTAGATTTCAGATAAATACTATTAACTACCTTAGTTTGTTAGTATGAAATGCTTTATGTAATCTTCTGGTATCACTTTAAAAAAAAAAAAAAAAAAAAAAAAAAGCTCAATATTCAAAAATAATCTTTGTATGAAATATATCACATGAATTTATGTCTTTATGTCTGGAAGGTGACACTAGATTACACTAACCTACTGTTCCTGAATTAGTAAAGTAGGCAACAGACTTTCACGTACACATCACACATAAGCACATAATTTGATTCCAAATTTTGGAAGCTGACTTACTGTTCCACTTGTGGGATAATAGGCCACCTCAAACCAAGTTGCAACAAAGACCCAGTTGGCATTAAAGTTCAGTCCTGGAAAGTATTGATTGATGTCTTGTGTAGCTTGCTGGAGAACACTGCCACTGGTGTATTGTTTGTAGTAGATCTGACCATTTCCTCTGTTGTCTAAATCTGTCCAGAATGGAGCGATGATGTCTCTGATACGTTGTGGGAACCTCTGACTTGTAAAGTCCCTTAGTGGACCAGTAAATGTTAGGTGTCCATTATGATTGACCTGAAAAAAATAGAAAAGAAAAAGATTTCCTGTCACAACATCTAGATGAACAGATTTGGATTTTGTTTTGCAAACCACATTTTATATTGTAATTAGTGGCAGGAAGTTTAATTAGACAGCTAAATATTTTTATGGTACAAATGTAGTAAATGAATTGTTCCTGTTAATTTTACATACATAAATGCTGTTATATGTCCTCCCAAAATAGAAAAAAGGTCTTAGCAGGGTAATCGGTGGAGAACTTCCATCATCTACCGCAGAGCTTACAGTTCCAGATGTTGGGTAAAGAGGTCCTAATAAGCAATTAGGTAGATCATGACAAAAAGATAGAAAAGGCCTGTATGGTTAATATTCTGCAAACATAAATATAAAACATATTCATCACAGGCTTTCAGTCTTTACTCCTCTGTGAAATGTGAGGCTGATATAAATTGAGGATAAAGCATTAAAAGTCAAATCTTTAGAGTTTTGAAAAGATACTTACTGACAGCCTGAGCAGTCACTACACCTGTACATGAAACAAAACACGGATAAATAAAATTATGACAAGTTTTTTAAGATTGTAAGATTTTATTTCTGATCCAAAAAATTCAAGTCATCACTTAGGCAAAAATAAACACACCATAAAATGGATTAAAGGAACATAAATACAATTACTAACCTGTCATTCCCAAAAACAGCACAAAAAACACGATTTGACCCGCCATTTTGTCAAATCAGATCTCTTCATTAAAAAGGGAAAAAAAAAATTTTAATTTATAACCTAAGTGCAGAGCTAAATTCAGATGAATCTGTTGAATCTTGATGTAATATTAGTTGTGAGTCTCTCATGCTCATTTGAGACTGCAGGGGACACACAAGGCTTTATATAGTTGGGGATATTTACCTAGGAAATGTAATCAAATACTCCATCAAAGGATATTTAGAGAAGAATGATGTCAGTTACCGTCACCATGGTTAATAGTCAAGCAGTAACTTTAACAACGATAGATACAGATCTCAGACAAAGGGTTTACTGCTGACACAGTAAATCATTCTCAAACTATTAGTGATGATAAACACAGTGTTTACAGTCAGGAAGAGGGAGTGAAGGAAGAAAAAATGTTTTTTCCTCATTAAATTTGGTGCATGAAGAAAATCGAGAAGCTCTGGCATCTTCTTGTCCATGTTGACTATACAAAACAGAAACTCCAGCTGTAGTGTTTGTAACTGCAGCTATTCTGTAATGTCAGATATTTCTCATTTTACTTGAGGAAAATTTCATCCAAATAACAGCAGAGGCAAAAGCTGCTGCACCCAGGCAGTCAACACTTGCGGGTTACAAAAAATGAATGTTAACACTTATTAAATTCTTAGAATCAATTGTGGGTGGACTGATGTCTGATATCACCTCACATTTCTTCTTCTGCACCTCCTTATATAGAGATGACCCTTTTGCAGGCAAGACTCACACTGCCAATACCTGCCCTGTCAAGGATCTGGTTCATCAACCCAGCATTTTAAGTTATTCTGTATTTGGTTCTTTCTTTGGTTTATTGTTATGTTTAATAAGTTTATACAGTTTAGTCTTGAGTTTAGTTCTTTTTCATGTTTCTGAGGTCATTTGTATTTCTGGTTTATGTTTTCTTGTCTTTGTCTCCTATTTATGTGTCCTATGAGAGTCCATCATGTCCTCTGTGTATGTTTTCCGGTTTGTGTCTCTCGCCCTTTGTGTCGTAGTGGTCTGTCTGTGTTTCATTTCCCTCTCTGTCGCTCTCCATGTCTTAGTCATGTCTTTGTGTTTTGTCTCTATCTGTTCCCATGTTCCCCTCCTTATGTTTTTTGTCTCTGCAGTCTGGTGTGGACTCTCGTTCTCCTTTCCTCGTGTCAAGTTCCTACATCTTAGTCATGGTCTCAGTGTTACTTCCTGTTTTTGTTTTTTTACAGTCTCGTCCTGCGTTCAGTGTGTTCAGTTTTACTTCCCCTGTGTCATCATGTCTAATTCATTCCTGCTGTGTTCCTAATATGTTTCCACTGACCGTGTCTTTCCTCATGTGTATATATTGTGTCAGCTTCCCCTTTTCCCTTGTTTATATGTCTCCATGCCTCAAGTGTTTGGGGATTTCCAGGTGTTCCAAGTTTAATGAATTTACTTTTCCCAGTTTAGGTTTTTGTGATTACTTTTTGTTTAGTTGGTTTTCTTGTTTGTTTAATATTTTTTAAAAATCTAGTTTTGCCTCTTCTCATCTGCATTTTGGATCCTCTGACATTGCAGATCGTGACATGCCCATGTTTTGGACTGCATTTGAGGGCCACATCCACATCAACATAACAGGTTTGGGTCCAGAGAGCATTGTTTAAACACCAGTGCTCATCATGCTCATTCCTGTATAACTACAGTCTACTAATCTTCTGACGGACGCTTTCAGAAGGATAATATGTTTTCATAATCGGGGTTTCCAGTGGTTTAATGTTTACATGACAGGGGTCAGAAACACAATGTACTTGGAGCAGAAAACATTTTTTATTGTCCAGGAAGGAGAATGAAAATACCCAGGATTGGTGGAAGCTGAACATTCGATCAAACTCCTAGTGTTATCAAGCCAAGCCTTTTTTTGTTTCTAGATAAAGTTTTCATGTCTTAAATGTGCCACTGGCTCCTCAGACAAAAGAGCACAGGCGTCGTTTATGATCAGTATGAATCAACATTTTACCACTGACATGTTCACTGTGTCAGGGTTCCTGGGTCGATGACCCAGTGTTTTCAGTTTTGTCACATTTAGGTTATGTTGCCACATCAATGTTCTCATTTCCTGTTTTTTCCCCGTGTCAGCTTGTCTCTTGTGTCATTAGTCAGATTATGTTCAGCCCTGTACTCACCTGTTTCCAATCATTGTCATCGTTCAACCTGTGTATGTAAGTTCCTCGGTTTCACCAGTTCTTTGTCGTGTCATTGATGTTGATTTTGATGTTCGTGTGATGTTGTCCTTCCCGTGTGTTCCCTCAGTTCAGTCAGCCATTCAGTGATCCAGCCAGTCAGTGTCCGTTCACCCTCTTTTCATCTGCTCCTTATAATAAACCTTCACCAGTCTTCACTTACCCGTGAGTCCTGCGTTTGGGTTCCTTCTTCCTCGCCTCCACACAACGCCTGACACACTGATTGTGAAACGTGACAGCAGAGATGGCACACTGTGTGTAAAATTCCAAAAGTGAAAATCCTTTCCTTATGAATTAATGCATGTGTAAAGTGTAGTAAATTTCTATGTCATTTGATACACAAAGAGGTGTTTAGGAGGGTTATAGAGTTAGTTATGTACCCATTTGGTGGTTACATGTTTTGATATTTACATGTTTGCACATTTGAATGTTCACACCTGCACTTTCAAACCAGTAATAAGTATGTGTTGAATCTACCTCATTGTTTTCCCTGCATTTATCCGAATATAGGATTTCCTGGCTTCTGAGTGGCCAGTGAAGTCTCATGAGGGCCAGATACAGGAAGTGTTTTTGTTGTTGAGGTGTGCGGTTTGGCCTGTCAGCTGTGGTTGGATGGGAAACACACTCAAATCAAAACACTTGTTGTTTTGATTTGCTACATAAATAAATTTGAATTGAATTACATTAAATTACAAACTCTAACTCCTGGAAAACTGAAATTGCCATTTTAAAGGCTTTTAACATTTAAAGTATTTTATAATACAAAGAATGGTGGATTTTCCCTTCTGTCGAACAAGATGACATTTTTAGTGTCTTTGTAAGCTTTGTAAGCAGCTGCATACTAACTTTTACTTGTCTTTTGATTTGTTTTGTTTTTTTCTTTTATTTTGTTGTAAAGAACTTCAGGGTCTCTAGGATGGGAAACAAGTCTCCTTCAGTTACTGCACTCAAGCAGATGGATAACAATTTAAGGTAAAATAGCACAAAATCCTGATCCTGTTTCAAAACATAACCCATGAAACGTCCTGATGCACGCTCAATCATCCAGGTAAGTAAATGCCCAAAAGTTGATTCTGTTCATCTGGATGTAGCGTCTTCAGTGGGAGAAACGTTTTGTCACTCATCCAAGTATTCAAGATACCATAAGTAAAAAACAAAAATGTGGGCGTTGTGCAGGTTGCGCGGCTCCTTTTGGGTACATTCCTCCTTTCATTCTTTCATTTTCATTTACTGAGAAATGAAACTAATATCAATCACATATTAATCATAAACAATTTATCAGAATAAACAATAGCTTTGATAGGAATAACATGAAATGTCCTGGCAGCAATGATGACAATGGGATGTGGATAATAATTGTTTCTCTTATGTATTTAGGTCAGCAATTATTGCACAGCATTAGCCTACTTAGAGTAAGAACAGGTTTAAAGCTGTGTGCAGGCTCAACCTATTCATTACTCCACCATCAAGTTGGCTTTCACCCAACCCAATCATTCCTGGGGATCACACTCCTCAGCCTCCCTGGGAAAGTCTATGCCAGGGTGCTGGAAAGGAGAGTTCGTCCGTTAGTCGAACCTCGGATACAGGAGGAACAATGCGGTTTTCGTCCTGGTCGCGGAACACTGGACCAGCTCTTTATCCTCTCCAGGATACTTGAGGGTGCATGGGAGTTTGCCCAACCAGTCTACATGTGTTTTGTGGACTTGGAGAAGGCATTCGACCGTGTCCCTCGGGGTGTCCTGTGGGAGGTGTTGCGGGAATATGGGGTGTCTGGCCCATTGCTACGGGCCATTCGATCCCTATACAACCGTTGCAAGAGCTTGGTTCGCATTGCCGGCAATAAGTCGGACTCGTTCCCGGTGGGTGATGGGCTCTGCCAGGGCTGCCCTTTGTCTCCGGTTCTGTTCATAATTTTTATGGACAGGATTTCTAGGCGCAGCCAAGTGGCGGAGGGCTTTCGCTTTGGTGGCCTCAGAATCACATCTCTGATTTTTGCAGATGATGTGGTTCTGTTGGCTTCATCGGGTGAGGGCCTCCAGCTCGCACTGGAACGGTTCGCAGCCGAGTGTGAAGCAGCGGGAATGAGGATCAGCACCTCCAAATCTGAGGCCATGGTTCTCAGCCGGAAAAGGGTGGAGTGCCCACTCCGGGTCGGGGATGAGTTCCTGCCCCAAGTGGAGGAGTTCAAGTATCTCGGGGTCTTGTTCGCGAGTGATGGGAGAAGGGAGCCGGAGATCGACAGACGGATTGGGGCTGCAGCTGCAGTAATGCGGACGCTGCACCGGTCCGTCGTGGTGAAGAGGGAGCTGAGTGTAAAAGCGAAGCTCTCAATTTACCGGTCGATCTACGTCCCTACCCTCACCTATGGCCACGAGCTGTGGGTAGTGACCGAAAGAACGAGATCGCGGATACAAGCGGCAGAAATGAGCTTCCTCCGAAGGGTGGCTGGCCTCTCCCTTAGAGATAGGGTGAGAAGTTCGGCCATCCGGGAGGGGCTCAGAGTAGAGCAGCTGCTGCTCCACATCGAAAGGAGCCAGCTGAGGTGGTTCGGGCATCTGACAAGGATGCCCCCTGGGCGCCTCCTGGGTGAGGTATTCCAGGCATGTCCCACCGGGAGGAGGCCCCGGCGCAGACCCAGGACACGCTGGAGAGATTATATCTCTCGGCTGGCCTGGGAACGCCTTGGTATTCCCCCGGATAAGCTGGAGGAGGTGGCTGGGGAGAGGGAGGTCTGGGCCTCTTTGCTTAGGCTGCTGCCCCCACGACCTGGCCCCGGACAAAGCGGATGGATGGGTTGCAGCTGGGTGCTAAAGATCAACTTGGCCTTCTACTTCAATAACAGAATGACTAAGTGAGACTTTATTCAGCAACACATTTTACTGTATGATCTTACTGGAGATAAAAAATAGACATTGTTCATAATCAGATTTTTATTACATATTATGAATGATTTGTGATACATTTAGGCGATTATTCATTAACTTTTATTTCAACTGATAAAACGAAGCAAAAATAGTAATCATGTTATGATATTAAATTGTAGCTCAAACAGTAGGTACCCAGTTTATTGTACTTCACTTTGTACTATCACTTTATTTTGTAAATCCAAAGTAGTGTTGGTTGCGTTTCTGAGAGACAAGTATATGTGCACTAAATACTTTATTTAATCCTTGATTTGCCCTTGATTATACATCATTATTTTAATTATGATGTAGATTTAATTATAAAAATCTCACACAGAAACCAAGAACAAGTTAATCTTATCAACAAACAGTGAATGCAACAAGGTTAAAACTTTAATATCACACATATTTTATCCCATTTAGATTTAAAGCCAACTTACTGCAAACCTTACCACAACTAAAGAAACACTCCTCAAGAAAGACAAAGACAACACTCCGATGAAAAATACCATTTAGAAGTAACTGAATAATGAATGATTTTCAAAATATGGATCATTTTTGATCTCCAGAGTTTTGGCGGTTTCTAGACTGGAATTTTGGGAGCAAATCGTTTGACCAGCAGGGTTACCAGCATGCTGGCTAGGATCAAACTGGCCAGCAGGGCCAGCAGAGGTGTCACCTGGCTTTGGCCACTGTTTAATTGCATCACTGGGTCTGCAAGAGAAGAACCAAAGTTTACATTTACTTTATCCGTGAACTTTATGTGATCAATAAGAGTGCAAGGTGAAGAGACATGAGAGCTTCAATGTACCTCTGCTACCTGGCCTTGAAACAAGCGGTCCAAGTGAGATGGATGAAGTGTCATGGAAGGATATATCCCTCCGAACTCGCCTGTGGTAACCCGGGTAACAGCGCTGAGAGAAAAAAAATGTTTATAGGCTTCTGCAGATTTAACAGTTTTTAAATTTATTAGGTAAGAATGAAAACCAATAAGAATTTAAAACAGTGGTACGTACAGCTGTGCAATTGTTGTGTCTCAAAAGACACAGGTGCACATTGCAGTGAAGGTAAATGGATGAATAGTTGGTAAAAGTAAACATCCTGAAGGAGAATCGGGCCTCAGTAGAGATGCCGTTCTGAATCAGCTCTACCGTTCCATCGGCTTCATTGGGACACCTGGAAGACAGGCAGACGTTTAAATATCCCACATTATAAAGCAAAGCAGCAGAATTCATTATGAGGAAGAATTGGTGGAGAAAAACCGAGGAGAGGTCTGTCTGGGGCTGATTCTTTCAAGTTTTTAATAAAGTATACTAAGACAAGGTGACACTGCAAACGTGCTCTTACTCTGCAGTAATAAGATCCCAGCGGACGGGGTAATTTGGCATGTTGACTGGTGTGGCCCAGCAGGAGTCCAAAATAGTGGAGATCTGGCTTTGATCCACTCCTTCTGTTCTCACCGCCACATATAACCTCTGATCTATTTCCATTTGTATGTTTGTGTCACTCCTGAATGGGAAGCGGAAGCCAGGGTCCTGGAAGGGGATCATTCTCATGCTGTACTGTCCTTGACCGATTGCAATCTTCTTCCTAATGATGCTACAAAAAACATAATAATACTACAAATGAGTTCATTATTAAATGATGAACATTATTAACATGCATGAACATCAAAAAGTGTAATGTTAATGTGCGGCAAAAATGACGTTCTCATTTTCATGTTTTTATTTTGTCTTATTGTCAGTATTGTGATCTTAAAGCACTATCTTTCAAAATAAGTTCCCAAAAGATGCCTGAAGTGCACATTTAATTACATAAAACACTGGAATATGTAAAAATCTAATCTAAGTATTGTATATAATGCATAGGAGATGTATTGTTACCTTTCTACAGGATTGATGCCCACAGCCATAGACAGGGCCTGATTCAGGGGGTATTCGCAGCAGAAACGCAGATTGATGCTCCTCTGGCGGCTGATAAGACTTCCATGAGGATCCACAAAACCCTGGACGATGTTCTCATACATGAAATGTGTTCCGTTGCTCTAAAATTAAAAAAACAAAACATTACAAATTGAATATGATGTCATTTATAATATAAATGACAAAACATGACATGTACAGTATAATAACAGTGACTATCCATAATATTTTGGTTTTATAACTGTACCCTGAGTGCTGTCCCACACAGATGGTTGTCATTGTCAAAGTGGAAAACCAGTCGACCATACTCAAGAGTCCCATTGCAGGATTCATCTCGGAGATGGAGGGCATCAGAGTGAAAGCCAGCCTCAAATAGCTGACAACGGGACATGGACATGGTGCCTGAACTACTGGCACAAGTGATGGTTGAGTCTGTTAATACAAGTTTAAAAAGAAGAATAAGAAAACAAATAACTAACAAATCCCATTTTTCTTGTACAAACTGCACTGCAGTACCATTGCCAATGACCCAAAAATAAAACAAGGTTTAAATAGGAGCTTCCTTCACCATAGCTTTCACTGTTGCCTCGGTCATGGTGTTCATCACAGAAGCAGCCATAGACACCGTCCTTCTTACCACACCACTCGTACTCTGTGCAGTCCAGCTGTTCACATGGGTCTGACTCCTCTGCAGAAGAAGAGTGACAGGAGTACAATAAAACAAAGCCAATCTTTCAAGAAAAACCTGTTAAGCTCTATCAAAAGACATCAAAAAGACATCACTTAATTATCCAGCACAAACTTACCACACAGTAAACCAGAGCGCCAGTCAGGGATGTCTAGCCCTAGAACAGAGCAGGTTTTCTCATAGGCTGAGACAGCAGAACACAGCATGCCATTGGCTGGAGTGTAGAGGCAGAGGTCATAGACACAGGAAGTGAAAAATGGCTCGGGGTCAGAGTGCAGGTGACAGGCTCTGAATGGACCGGTGGTGTTGGTGATGACACTGCAGAGTTGGGAGTATTCTTCTCTAAAGGTGCAGTCATTCAGTCCATCACCACTTCTTTGATCAGTAGACCCACATCTGGAAAAGACATTATATGTTTAACACTTTGGGAAATTTTGTGTACTTTGGTAAAATGTCCTGTACATCTACACTCCCAATTCACACTCAACACAACGGTACATTTATTATTTTTACTGGGATGTAATATATATGCTGTTGTCCTTAAATGTCCATAAAATCTTCTCATTCAAAGCAAGACATTATGTTATATGAGTTGATGAAGGTCAACAAGACTCTATTTTTGGAATGTCCTAAAGAAGTTCCAAACAGCTCACCCTGGTTGGCTTCTTGTTGACTTCCAGCTCTGTCCAAAGTCATTGTCATTTTGTGCCAGTGTGCCATTGGGTGAGACTTTGTCATCCCCAGAGTCGCCATTGAAGTTTCCACACATACCTGTGACTCTGTTTTGACGGTTTTGGGCGATTCTTACCAACAAAGTACTCTGGCCATCAAACTGGACCGCCAGGTCAAGTGCATCGACAACTATGTAGCTGCCTTCCCTTACCACCTGAGCTAAAGTTCTTGCAGAGGTGGGAAGAGACACTTCTCCACTATTTACCTAGAAGAACAAGCGTTATGAGAGACATGCAAAGTACCTGCTGTGAAGGTGTTCATATGAGCGAAACATAGAAAGCTTAGTATTTACCGTTACTCTTTTATTGGGTCCGATCCTGATGTGCACACTTTCTGGATGGTTTGAGAGGTATATGTCCACTGCAGACACAAATGACACACGGTTGTTTCCACGGTGATTGTTGGTGGCTATCACCTGAAACTGGGTTTCATTGGTGCCATGGTTTGTGCTCTCAGCGATGATGTAGGAGCAAGTTCCCTGGAAATGAGCCACTGCTCCATCAAAGGTGATGTAGTGTGGATCCCCCCACACTGTGCAGGTGGACATGGCATCGTAACAGCCCAGCTGGCCGTCTCTGATGGAGCACTGTTGTGCAGGAGTGCAAGACGAGGCAGAACATCGCAGGTCATTTGGAGCGTGACATTCACATCTCTGTGAGCAACCGTCTGTCCAGAAGGACTCGCCAGCCTGTGTGAGAGAATGTAACAAAAAGAGGAAGAATAACCGCAGTTTATAGTAAAGCCTACCATGTATTTACTGTTGCCAAGCTGTCATTGTTAATTATCTGCTCAAATCATTTATGCAATTAAAACCTTTAAACTATATCCCTCTTTTATATAGCTCTATGGTTCTTTGTAGAACTTACATTATAGTAGAATCCATTATACTGGCAGCCACAGCGTTCCACTGGGACACAACTGGTTCCACTCCTGCGGTAGCCTTCGTCACAGAAACATCCCTCAGAGCAAGCCCGTTCACAGGTGGTATCATTACTGCTGGCACAGGTGTGGCCACAGTCAGTACCACACAGCTCATAATGGCTGTTGGCTGGACAGTCCAGTGCTAAAAAATCAAGAAAGCAAAAGATGGATGTCAGGTGGTTAAAAAAAACAGTCATGAAACTTAGACACCATATTTCAACACACTTACAAAAACAACAACAAAAAAGAAGCATTTTATCTTCTTGTGCTTGATACTATATCAGCAACACAATGGCAGGTTCACTCACCGCAGGTGGTATTTTGTCTCCAAGGGTAGATTCGAACATTAGCAGACTGACAGGCTCTAACATATGTTTCAAGAGCCCTGCAAAGGAGGTCATGACCTCGATTTCCTGCCACACACACGTCAAACACACAGTCGTTGAAATATGGTGCACGGTCCACCTCCTCGTGGCAGAAACTGAAGGGCCCATCAGCTGCCTGGATCACCTCACATTGATCTCTAGCGGGCTGTTCATTGGGACATCTCGGACATGATGAGCCGCATCCATCACTGCAGGTGTAGTTTCCTGGGACCTTCCAGGCTCTCCCAAACTCATCTGGAGATGCGACTGTTATTCCAGATGGGGTGTAGAAGTCATCATTTGAATTTCCATTGAAGTTTCCACAAAGTCCACATGTTTTTCCCCTTTTGATGAGAACAGTAAGATAAAACAGATTCATTGGTTTTACTGTGGGGAGGATTATCAATCTTATGGGACACCCCAAAAGACCATTCTGAGCCAAATAAAATCCTGTACATTCGAATTATGTTATAAAAGTGTGGTAGTGCACAACTATGAACACTTTTAAAGGTGTCAGTGTGTGAGTAATTGCAACACCAGCTGATTTTGAGCGAAGATGAATGGCAGATACCTGTAATTTGGAGGCACAGTGATAGAAACTGTACTCCATCCATCGTATATGACGCTTAAGCCAAAATCAGTGCGGACAATTGTTCGAGATCCACTGGCAAAGATAGATACTTGACTTCCATTCAAGAGAATTGGTACATTCTGTGTTATTCCATTTACCTGGGACATTGGAAGAACAATTTAGGAAAGCCAAAAATATTTAATTTTATTCATATGCCCTTTATCCGTAGTCATATGTCAGTACTAAACAAATGTAATAGCAGCACAATGACCAACAGCAATTATTTACCAAGGGTCTCTCACATTTGGTTATTTTTTATTACTGTCCCTACAAGTGTAAGTGATAGCTCATTGTTAAAAATAAACTCAGTGAGGCTCTCTAGTGAAGAAATTGAAGTTTCCAGACTACTTTCTCTTTAACATTCCTTTACAGCAATTTTTTGTTGTCCATTTTCTAACAATACTTTGCAGTTAAGTGGAGGTCTCTCTCATGGTAGGTTCATCTGCAACTGTCTGTGGCTTTAAATTTTTCTTTTTAAAATGTAAAATATGAGTAATTGTTCAGAAACAGTTCCGCTCACCTCTACCATACCCCTGTTGTATCTTGACATGTGCACATGATAGCCCCACACATTCACGAAAACTTCTGCTGTGACTGAAACTGGCAACCCATTCAATGCCTCATTCTTAGCTTCCACAGAAAACTGATTCAGCTCATCAGTGGCATTACAAAGGGTCACCAGCACATAGCGACATGTTCCTTGGAAGTCATAGGCCTTACGATCAAAGGTGAAATAGTGAGGGTCTCCAGAGGCAGAGCACGTGCCAGAAGGGTTGGGATGGCAGCCAAACCCGCCCTCCACCACACGGCAGGACTCCTGGGGCCCACAGGAGTTGGGAGTACAGTGGACGTTCCCTGTATTTCCGTTACAGGTACACAAGCTCTGACATTGTTCACCATCCCAGAACTGCTCACCACTTTCGCGATAGCGTCCTTGATGATAGCATCCACAAGATGTTGGTGGAACACACTGGTCACCATTGAGGATAAAACCACTGTTACACTGACAGCCCTCCTGGCACACACTATCACAGGTGAAGGGGAAAGAGAGGCTGGGGCAAGCAGAAGGACAAGAGGTTCCACAGAGTTCATAATGGCTGTTTGATGGGCAGGTTAGTGCTGGAGAAGAACAAACAGGTTAACATATGAAAGCATTTTTAAACATTTGGAGATCGTGGCTAGAATTAATTCAAAAACAGTTGAATGCTTACCACAGCCAGTTGCATTTCTCCATTGTCCTAAGGCAACACCCTTCTGTTGACACATTAGTGCATAATCTCGTAGGACGTCACACAGAGTTGATGCTGGATTGTTAGAGCCCCTCATGATCTCCACACATACATCCACCTGCTGCCTTGGGTCAACCACAGACCAACAGGGTACAAATGGCCCATCTGGTGATCTGAGAATGCCACAGTACTGACTAGAATTAAAATCGGTCCTAGGATCATGACCTCTGCTTTCCACACAGTGAGCAGCCAGAGAGCCAACTCGCCAGCTGTCTCCAAAGTCCTGAGAACTGTTGACCAGGACACCGTTGGGTGTGCGGAAGTCATCATGCGGACGACCATTGTAGTTACCACAGAGTCCACCCAGTGAACCGCTGTAGACACCAGGAGCAGTGACACGGACAAAGTGAGGCCAGACTGTCTGCACAGTTACACCAAAGGAGGTGCGAATGATGACACTGCGCAGGTTGCTGTAGAAAATTTGGATTCCATTGGACCCAGCACTGAAAGGCAGCCTGATCACCTGACCAGCCACCTAAAAGGCATTAAAATAGTCAGTCATAATAATTATAATAACACTTTTAAGTAAAGACCATTTTGTTAATGATGTTTCCATCTGTCATTTCCCAATAAGTCCTAAGCTTGGTACTTATTGTAGAATGTAGTAGATAATATTTTTTTTTACCAAACAACCAGTTTGGAGCTATTATATTAGATCATTTTTATTTGTAACAATTTCCAGATTGACTCTTAGAGCTAACTGGTCTTCCTTAATGCAGCTCCAAAACTCTGCAACAGCCTTTTCTGTCTATCTTACATCCTGACTGTTTTAATTTATTATGCTTTAAAGTGCTAATTGTTTCAACTGCTTCAATATACACCACTATAATCAACATCTGTTGTATTTACTATACTGTCGTACTATAAAAGTGTCATACTATAATGATCATATGGCAGCCTGTGATGTGATGGTCTGTTTAAATGAAGGAGTATATCAGTAGGACAAATTGATAGTTAGTTAAATAACATCATACTAAATTAAAAAGTAAAAGTGAATATAAAATGAATAATTTTGGTACACTATAAAGGAATTCATTCTTATAGGGGAAAAAAGCAACTCAAAGCTAAGTGACAGTATTTAAAGGTAACCTTTCCTATTTCAGATTTTCTGGTGTAATATTCTGGTTACAATGAAAACAACAATGTAGAATAATGTCCGCATAAGTACAGAGTGATCTCTACTTAATGATTCTCTATTATTAGTAGCTTATCTGCTTGTGTCAACTTTTTTTTGTGTCTTTCATTATGACACATTAATCTACAATGACTTTCAATTGTATTTCTGTCATTTACCTGAACTTTGCCGTTTATTTCCATCTCAATTGAGACCTGTGTCCCCTCTGCCTCAAACTTTAGCACATTGGAAAAGCCTTGCTGGTTTCTTGGCACTTTTTCTGCTGTCACCGTGAAGTTTGGGTGACTGGACAGTCCCATAACTTTGGCAAGTGTCAATTGACACGCCCCAGGATATTGGTATGTCAGTCCATCAAATGTCTGATATGACCCTGGGCCTCTGATCCAGCATGTTTCATAGCTATTTGGTCTGCATCCTCTTTCTCCATCCTCCACCCTGCATGATTCAAATGGCCCACAACCATGAGAGTTGCAAGTCATGGAGCCATAACTGCAGCTACAACGTCTCCCACAGTTTTCATCTAGTATTACAGTTTGTCCAGAGCGGTAGTAACGGCCCTCAAAGCTGCAGCCACACTCGGCATGAGGGACGCAGACCCCACCACTGAGGATGTAGCCTGAATCACAGATGCAGCTTTCTTGCACAGGGAGAGGACAGTTGTGGGTGGAGTTGGGATTGAGACAAGTATCTGGACATCCTGTGCCTTCAGACTCAAAGTGGCTGTTGGCTGGGCATGGGATTTCTAGAAAGAAGAGGAAAAATTAGATTTTAGCATCTGTGGCATTTTAATAAAATTATATTTTGAAATAATTTTTAAAAATGTGTTAATATACCACAAAAGCCGGTTCTCCTCCAGCTTTGCAGCCGAATATTATTTTGTTGACACTGACTTGCATACACACTTAAGGCTTGACAGAGAATAGGTTGGTACCCTCCTCCTACACACAGATCATACAGACAACTGTCCGCAAAGGACTGTGGAGGAAGTTGCTGATGGCAAGCAGCAAAAGGTCCAGAACTACTGCTGAGGATACCACAGTGGTCAGTGTTGCTGTACAATGCTGTCTGTTGTGCAGTGCAGCCAGCACAGGCCAGACCTCCACACTGTGCCTCACAACCAGGCTCATCATCCCCTGATGCTCTCCAGCTGTTAGCAAAAACCACATCAGAGCTCACAAGCTGGCCCTGGCGTGTGCGAAAGTCATCTTGAGGTTGATTGTTGAAGTTTCCACAAAGACCGCATGTTGTATTCTGATAAGTGTAGGTCAAGCTGATCTGGACATAATGATTTGTGTCATAAGACACCACTAAACCAAAGTCAGTGCTGACGACCACAGAAAAACCTGACTCATAAACCTGCACGGTGCCATTGCTAAGGGAGAATGGAGTGGATGCAAAGTTCCCATTAACCTGTAAAAACACCAGCATACAGAAAGAGTAAAACACACATGTCACAAACACATATCACCGTAAGTTTAAACTTGATTCTTATTCCATACCTTTGCCTGACCACGACGTCCTTTGACAAGCTCAATTGTGTCATTGTAGACATGCACTTTCACCAGTCGTGTCCAAGAGACTTGAGTACTGCCTCTGTGCTCATTTTTGCCTTCTACTCTGTAGTAGGGCAGTCCACTATTACATTGCTCAGAGAGAACATAGGTGCAAGTGCCCTGAAAGTGGAACACTCGGTTATCAAAGGTGTAGTAATGGGGATCACCACTTATGGTGCAAGTGCGTCTCTGCACTGTCTGGCAAGAAAACTGGAAGGAAGTTTGCTGGCAGATCTGTGAAAAGGAGCACGGCTGGTTGCGGCACTGCAGGCCTGCTGAGGTGCATGTGCACTTCTGTGCACAGGTCCTGTCACTCCAGAAGGAATCACCAAGCTGCACTGGTAAACCTTTGAAACAATAGAAAAATGAATACTTTACATTTTTTTACTTCAACTTGAAGAGATTCTTACTACTCAAACAGTGTTCATTTTTAAATTTTAGGATTCATTTTTGTTTATTGTTTTCACAGAGTGAAGATCAAAAAATGAAGGGCTAGAGAGGGGGATTGTCATTTAATATAATAACATTCTTCTCATAGAATTCTCGTAGAATTTTGATCAGCTGGCTATGATGATCGTTCTCTAGCTCAGATCTTACTGTTGAAAGTACAGCCTCTTGATCCATGGTCTGTCCTGAAGGCCCAGCGACCGGGCACATGGACATTGCTGCTGAGACGGAAATTTGAGAACTGTCCTGTTGCGTTTCCTGAGAATGATCCAGGGATGGAAAAATGGTGAACAGAATTGACTGTGTCATATCCAGCCTGAAAATGACATGTCACACTGTTAAAAATAATTGCATGGTTATTTTGTATTTACATATCCCTGCATTTAACTTAAAGTAAGAGATGGCCACAAAAACTAAAAATATATGTTTTTACTATATTATATTTTAAATGGTACCAACCTGTATAGAATATGCTGTGTAGGCTATTTGCCCATAGTTCATCAACACAAATGAGTACTGGCCACCCGATATCAGGACAGCTTGGACTGTTGTTTGCTGAAAAAAAGCAACTTCTTGTTTTTAAAGTATATATATTCATAGGTATTATAACCCTATGCTTCATATTGATTGCATAATTTAGTAAGAGGTGACTTACTGTTCCACTCGTTGGATAATATGCCACCTGATACCAAGTTGCAACAAAGACCCAGTTTGCATTAAAATTGAGTCCTGGAAAGTATTGATTAATGTCCTGTGTAGCTTGCTGGAGAACACTGCCGCTGGTGTATTGGTTGTAGTAGATCTGACCATTTCCTCTGTTGTCTAAATCTGTCCAGAATGGAGCGATGATGTCTCTGGATCTATACATTGGAAACAGTTGCGGGGTGTAGCTAGACCATGATGCATCAAAGGTCAGATGCCCATTGTGGTTTACCTAGAAAATAAAAACATTCTTGTAAGTCAAAACCAGTATAAATTAGGTATCAACTGTAGGCACTTCAGACACAGGTGTTGATCACTTGTTATTAAAATGGTGGATCTGATATCACTGTGTTGGTCTTGTTCCTGCATCATCATAGTAATTATGGTCCAGGATCAATATTACAACTGACCAGTCACGTTGTCGTAATATTATGTCTTTGTAAGGAAATGTAAGGATGTGTATGTAATGTAAGGAAAAACATTTTAATAAATACATTGTCAGGGTTAAGTTTGCTGTTGGCCAAATTTATGTTACTTGCTGATTTGCTAGTGATAGTTTTTAATAGCATTAGCCAGATTCTTGACTAATGCGAACTCAATTTGCAGACATGCTCATGATCAGTTGCGATGTTGGCCCTGGACGAGCATTATTATGATGATATAGGAACAGCACCAACACAGGGATATCAAATTGTACCATTCAAACCTATACTATACCTGTAGCGTAGTATAAATAAATAGAGGAAACAATAATCACTCACTGACGGGGTAATGAGCCAGATTCACAAAGATGAACAAAATACTTTTGACTCATTAAAAACATTAAATCTCAAAATATAAGTTGATATTTAAGTACTCTATACCTAGTTTGCAACTATGAAGATAATGTTAGCTTTGTGCTTGCCATTCCTCATATTTTAGGGGTGCAACGATACACAAAATTCACGGTACGGTTCGATATTTTTTCGATCCAAAAAAAAATGTTCATGCCTTTTTAATTTGTCATTTATTAAAATTATAAATATATATTTTAACTTAAAAGTACAGTTTTTAAATTTAATGTTGCTGAAACAACAAAGTAATAAAAATTAATAAATCTATCTGATCGAGAAATCACTCATCTTTGGAAAAGAGTTTATTACAGAGAAATGGCTCTTTCCAAAATAAAAGCTATACTATACGCTTCTTCTGGGCTATATTCTCAGCAGCATATTAAACATATCAGGTCCCCATAAGGAGAATCATGTGCTAACAGCTGTCTAAATGACTCGGGTAAAGTTTGTAGCATGCGTGCTTGTTGTTTTTGTCTGCTTCCACTTGTCTTTGCACTAGGATGATGTCGGCGTAAATGTGCAGTCATATTCGTTGTGTTCCCACTAGTGCTGTCAGCGTTAATCTCGTTGAAATGACGTTAACGCCACAACACAGCAAATCTCTGTTAACGAGCTACCGCGGATCGCCCCGTGCGTGGGGCTGGACGGCCAACACGTTAACGAGCTAACTGCGCTAACGCACTAGTTCCCACCAATGTAACTGAGCATTGCGTGGCACATCCAACATACTGTTTTACTTTAGTCCATGACTCGCTTACCTTCAGGGTCATACGTCACATGAAAACCAAAATAGTTCCAAACGCCAGATCTGAATGAGGGTGGGGGAGGTTCAATTTGCCATGTTGCAAGGAGAGCTTAACTTCTGTCTCGCCAGCTTGCACTGCGCTCAGTGAATCTGCGTTCGACTACTCCGCCTAGGCTGCACTATCGAGCGCAGATCCACTGAGCGCTCAACACAGACAGCATCGTCAGAAGGAAAGTTGATAAAATAAATTTAAAATTTTGTATTGTTCGATACATATGCCTACCGAACCGAAAGCACTGTATCGAACGGTTCAATATCGATACGAGTATTGTTGCACCCCTATCATATTTATACTAGTTTAGTTAGCTGGAGATAAAATACCATTGCTCGTTTTCTGACTCATCCATATTCCAGTATAAGAGATTGCTTACTGTTAAAATGCTTTAGTTCAATGCCCAGAACAAACATGAGCTAATTTGGCAAAAACTGGAATTTTACTTATTAGTGACACAGTGCAAATTGTTTGAGCTGATTTTGCCCATAGATTGCATGTAAAAGATAAATGGCCACACTGCAAAGCTTTAGCGGATAGTTCTGACCACTACTATCTATGTGTTATAAACCAGCTGATGATAAAGGGGTCTATCTGAGAAAGTAGATCCACCCTAAAATAAACATTACAGATCTGCATTAGGATCTGCTTGTGCCCAGGTGAAGTAAATTTCATCATTAGCTGGTGATCGCAAAGTTCTATGCAGAAGACCAATACCCTGTCAATTTTTTTGTGACCGCATGAACTCATCAATGTAAACACAATGGTTCACTTAACCAACTTTGTCTCCTACAGACAGAATTCAAAGACGTGTACCAGAAATAATGTTTAATTTTTATCTAGAGAATACTAGGAGTTTTCTTTCTTTCTTTTGTTTAACCTTTATTACAACTTTTTGGGGCGGAAGTTTTATTTTTTTTGCCTGTCCCGTTTGGTTCTTTAGACATCAAAATTTTTGTCTGAAGGCCAACAAAGATACCCTACAGATTTACTTTACCAAGTGGATCATCACGGCCCTGCCATAGTGGTCCATTTGATCCATCTTTGTTGTTGTTATTTATTTATTTTATTATATTTTTAGTTGTTAAAGATGGGACAGACATGGCTGGGGGATAGGAAAGGGAGGAAGGAAAAGAAAAAAGCTAGGCCTCCTTCCCAGAGAGGTGGAGTCTAAGTCCCGACCTGACATAGAGACACAGACGTACAGGCACACACAGACACAAACATGCATTCCCTCCCTCATGCACACGTACCAATACTCAGCACTCACCTAACGTGAAGACAAACACTAATGGACACTGTACACACAATCACAACCCCCAACCATACTCTATATCCCAGGTCCAGGTGCCCTCGCCCCACAGGGGGAAGCCGCACCATCTTGCACTGCAGTCATGTATAATTAACTGTATGCAACAACAAACTCTGACAGCACTTTAATAGTGTCTTTAATAGTGACTAAGAATCACTAACAATTTGGTAACCTATTGTGATTCATAAAGTAAGCTTTTGGTGGAAAGGAATGACACCCTGCATTAACTTGCTACCTGATGTGGGGATATGCAGAGGTGGCAGAAATACCAAACAGTGTTTGGTCTCCACACGTGGCAAAAGCTGAAAGATGTTCAAAGAGTGACCTGATGCACACATAGGTATATATGCACACATTAACATGTGGGACTCTTACTAAATAGCTGCCTTTGTCAAACTATGTGAGTTGTCCCCTGGTGGTCACTAGAAAAAACATATATTTAAGGAACATATTGCGAGCATTGACTTCACTTTCAGACCCAAAAGCTACATCCAGCCATCTTTTTTTGCAGTCTACGATAAATCATCACTGCTGTACAGCTACATTTTCCTTGTAAGTAATTATTGGTCCTACATTCCACCACACAGAAGCATTCAACTATTTTTATGTATTTTGGTACTGGATGAAAATGACAAGTCGGCAAGTAATTTTGAAATTGAACATACATTATTACTTTCATAACAGTGAATTTTCTTTTCTTTTTCTTTTTCTTTTCATTTTCTTTTTTAAGCATGTACAATTCAGCTCTGTGGTTGTAACTGATTTGCAAACCGGAGAATGAACATTTTATACATCTGCATTTAAAATGCAGATGTATAAAACAAAGATGTTTGAGTTTTCCAAAACATATTTTACTTACATAAATCTGATTATATGACTGTCCAAAAAACAGGAAAGCACGCTGTAGGACAATAAGAGGAGAACTTCCATCGTCTGAACGAGCACTTGTTGTTCCAGATATCGGATAGAGGGTACCTTAAAAGAGTAAAAAGGGGATTTGCCCCATTATGCTGCAGTTTAAACACTGTATCCTACAGATACAGTGTCTTAATAAATACAACCCCAATTTCAAAAAAGTTACTGTCAAAAAGGTAACTAAAAACACATTGAAGTTATTTGCAAAACTCAGAAACTTCAATGTATTTGAAATTAAACACACAAACAGTTTGAACTTAGAACTGTACCATTAAAAAAATATATTGGTTCATTTCAAATTTGATAGCAGCAACAAATCTTATAAAAGCTGTGATTCTAAAAAGGAAAACATGAAGGAACACTTTGCAAATCGTTGTTTAGATTCCAATTCCATTACTTTATTTTGGAATTGGGGTTGTACAGCATGAAGAACCAGAATAAATCCTTTTGAAAGCATTTTGGCCTGTCATAGCAGGAAGAGTAAATCAGAACACAAAAACAATACACTATAGAACTAAAAAACAACAGCCAACAAGGAGGTGGTGGCCTCAGACTGAATTCAGATCAGATTATTCTAAAAAGCCACCTGATGAGATAACTCTTATATTAAAATCATGTGCAGCTAAAATTTTGATGCCAGAGGAAAAAGTTTGGATTACTGTTAGTGTTTTCTGTTCACTTCTTTTTACATGCTTGTCTAGTGGCAGCTATATAATATAAATATAATGTAATATAGTTGATACTAATAATAAGTAAAGACACTATATGTGTCTAATACACAAGATTCCCTCTAAAGGTGCTTATTGTTGGAATCAACAATGCAATAAGCTCACTTAAGTTATAATTTAAAGAAGTATATTAACTCACCTGATGTCACAGGACCTGCTACAACAGACAGATAAATAAATACATAGATACATAAATACATATATACATTTGAAAGAATTACATTTAAGGCTACTCAATATTGTAAGTATGCACTCAGTAACTTAAGTTTTAATTAAAGAAGTATGTTGACTCACCTGGTGTCACACCTGTGATAAAAATATAAATGAATACAAACATACAAGTTCACATACATAAATCATGAGTTTAAAGCTACTTAATTAGGAAACAGTGATTATAGTAGTTGTCAAAGTAGTCTTTGTTGTTATCGACTGGTATAATCTCAAACTATTATCGATTAACTATTTATATTATTTGATAGTAGATAGATCTCCAAGAGAATGTTAATAAATTATAGAGAGGTGATCAAAGCTTTCACTTACTTGTTGTCTGAGGACTCACATGGCCTATCACAATAAGCACGTGTTTGAATACAAATCTGAGAATCCTCACATCGTTAATCAATACAACAACAATAAATCATTAGGCTGATTTTATTTAATACTCACCTATAATCACCAAAAGCAGCAAAAACAATAGGGTTTGACCCGCCATAACTCAAACTCAAACCTGCAGAATGAATATACATAAATAAAAAAGTGGGTATGCAACATGTATATGTACATAATTTGTTAAGTAGCCTATAGGGCAGAAGATGTTTTGAAGTTTAAATGTTGATGTGCACTGAAATACTCTCAGCTAATAATATAGGCATTACTGTGCGATATTAGTGAAATCTAAACATATCTTTATAAATTTCAGCATACACATAATATAATAGCACATAATAATAATATAAAACAATCCCAGAGAAGTCTGAAAATAATTTTAGTTTAACCTCCTAACACCCAAACTCTTCCATGGTGTGCATTTTTAATTTCTCTTTGATATTTGGGCATATTGGGGCCAGATGAATGTAAAAACAAAGAATTACCAGATTTATTTTTTTTTTACCTTATTTTTGTTTTCAAGAAAAATAAGAGCCACATATGAGGATATTCGTTTAAAATTTTGATAGAACAGTAGCAGTATAATGTCCTCATAAGTGGATATCAGGCCCATGTAGAGCAAAATTGAGTATTTTGGTCTAAATAACCCAAAATGTGATGTCCACATATGTGGACGCCAGGTCCTAGAAGGTTAACCGAAATAACTTAATTACCTTGCCACGTCTTCTTTGGCTCATATACATCTCATGTGAAGCAACAGGACTCCCTGCAGCACTGCTTTTGTACTGCCAGCACTGGCAGAGTTCCAGTAAATGTTCTTTGTCTTACCTCTAATGTGCATGAGACACTCACAAAGAACATTGTTTCCTCATAGCAATGAATCATACTTTTAAACATTCATTATAATAATCTCGAGTTATTGTGCACATTAAAAAAGGAGAAAAGGAGATGTAATAATGTAACAAAGGCCTGAGTAAGGAATTGTGGGACAGTATTTGTTTCAGATAGGCTATTCTTAGACAATTCAAATCTATATCGTTTAATCTGTCAAGTAAAAAAAAAAATAAATGCAAACAAAACAAAAAAAAGTTCTGTTTTTTCTTTTTGTTACTTTTTTTTATTGGTGTCAGTAACAAGTTGCGCTTCAAATGCCATCTGGAGGTCTTAAAACTATTGCAGAGACTGGTCTACATAGTTTTGGTTTTGTTTTCTTGGTTTTAAAATACCACATCTTCTATGGGAAATCTGATTTCAACACAATGTCTGAGAACAAAAAAAACAAAACAAAACAACATCAGTCATGCAGAACAGAAAACAAAACAGAAAGGTGTGCCTAACCATAGCACATACGTCTATGTCAAAGTTGTTAACTAAAACTAAACTAAAACTAGATATGAGCAAACATTTAGTTAACTAAAATAAAAACAAACACTAGACTCCAAAATGTTTGCAAAATAACTGAAATAATACATGGAGTTGAAAACTAACTATAAAAAATATATATAGGGAGAGAGGAAGTTGTATTATTTGTTGCTTTTGTAAAAATTCTATCAAAAGGCTTTCATTGACATGTTTATCGAGACTCTGAATGTCACTACTATCAAAAGGTTCTGTATTTGCATTGTAACATTTTCCTAAATGTTGCCTCTGACATATACCATACATACAGTAATCATTAAAAAGACTAAAACTGATGCTGACAGTAATAACAACTAAAATTAAACATTTTCATACAATAAACGAGTACGTGACCTGACTTGAAAAAATTTCAAAACAGAATTAAAATAAAAACTAATTAGAATATACAAAATTAGAATACCTCTGATCTATGTACATGTAGGTCAGTATTTCCTTTTTCCTCTTTATGAAAGTGTATAACCGACCACTTTTATAACTAATCCCTTTACGGTTTTTTGTTTGTCTTTTTTTATTTTGTTTAGGTTACTGAGTTTATTTAGAATCCTAGAGTGGGTCATAACTCTTAATGCACAAAATTTTAATTACCTGATGCACTTAAAGAACAGGGCAAGCAAGTAGTGAATTAGAAGTGTTTAACATTTGTTTTGTTTTAAATGCTGCTCTGGCTTTGTGCGTGCGTGTGTGTGTGTGTGTGTGTGTGTGTGTGTGTGTGTGTGTGTGTGTGATTCAAGTATAGTTCAAAAGTTTTGAACTGTACTTGTGGGGGCCAGCAGGCACTTGTGGGGTCCAAATGCCAGTCCTCATGAATTTGAAGGACTTTTTGATTGGTTTAGGGTAAGGCTTAACTGATTGAAAAATGTTTGTTTTCTCTTTGATCTCTTTTTATTAGAATAAGCAGTTATAATCATTTTCTTATACATATTGCATATTGTGCTCATGAAAGAGTTGATGCTCAGTCTATTCAAGGTCTTAAGCTTCGTTTGGCGCGTTGTCCCGACGATCTATTGTGTAAGTGACTTGGAGCAATAGAAGGTTAAACCGCATACACGCTTACAAACACAAATGCTTTAAACATAGGCCAGGCCAAGGGCCTGGAAATCATTTAGCTTCCAACTGCATTTGAGCTTGCCTAGCAACAAGTGACAGAAGTAGAGTCAAGAAATTGTAAGTCCCCAGGAATCATAATGGAAGAATGTGATAGAAAGAGGAACATCTCTGTCTGTTTTTATGCTGATATGGTGATGGTGTATATCTTACCCTGGGTGTGTTTGATAAAATGAAAAGTGTTGCTCACACACATAAGGAACATTAAGATTAAGTAAAGGTTAAGTAAAGTTAATATAAAGGATAGAGCCCAGAACATGATATTTTGAACCAACTTTGAATAATTAAGAGAACAATAGATGAACACAGTAGATTATTGAGGTGTAGCAGAGAGAGGCGTTTTGTTTTGTTTCCTGTACAGGAGATTTCAGGACAACAGCGACCGCAAGGGTTGGCGAGAATGAAGCAAGCCCCAGACCGAACAGAACCAACTAGAGGAGGGGGACCCAGAAAAGAAGCACAGAGCACAGAGAACCACATGTGTTGTTTAAGAGACTAAAAGTTCGTTAGACACAGGTTAAATGTGAGCATAAGAGTAATGATGCGAGTGGAAAAAAAAACATTAATTTCAGTGATGTTACAGGAAATCTAAAGGTCAACATAAAGTCATTCAAAATGTCCATTTGAAAACTATTATTTTGATCTTCTATCAAAACCCAGTATTCGTAATAAAACACACAGGCAGGTCATGTGTTGTAGTTTACCATACAACCATGGTAAAAAGAAAATACAACGTCTTTATATTGTGAAGTTTTATGCATGATCTCAAAGTAACAATAGTTTTAAAAAGACCTGGCCCTTAACAGGTCTTAAAATGAAGTAAATATAACCTTAGATGAACAACAATATATGACATATCACACCGTCTCATTATTTATTTAACAAAACAATATGTCATCATGAGCAGTTGTGCTGTAAAAAATAAAGCATCCTTACTGCTTGCACGTGAGTATGATGGTAATATCAGCCAGCTAATAAAATGCACTTTATTAATTCATTATCAGCAAGTCTATACAAATAGTTTTCATTTGAATGTTACAACAATGAAATGAGCTGCACTTCAGTTTGGGAGGAGAAGGCCATTAAAAAAGTTTATTAATCTACAGAGAAAGAAGAGAAAGATTATTCACAAGTTCAAGACAGCTGCCAAACTTCCCAGGAGTGGGTATCCCAGCAAATTTATCCTAAAAGTCAGGCTTCGCAAAGCTCTGAGAAACTGCAGAAGGTTGTTTGTAAGGGTAGTCAGGAGAAAGCCTCTTCTCTCTAAAAAGAACATGGCAACATGGTTTAAATTTGTAGTTGAATCTGAATAAACCACAAGACCTAAACACAAGAGACCAAGATGGAAATATTTGGCTATAATGCGCAATGCCACATTTGGCTAAATCCAAACTCAGCACATCACAGCATGCCTCATCGCGACTGTCAAGCACGATGATGTAGACCATGCCTATTCAACTACGAAGTTAGTTGGGCCAGATTTTCAAACCGAGGAATTTATCTGGGCCAGATATTTTTTTTGAAGCCAGTAAGCAGCAGATCATGATCAGTTTCAAACCCACACAACTGTACTGAAAAACAAGTATTTTTTTTTTATTCCTTTTCCCCTATAGATCTGGTGGTGACCTCTCACAAATGCACACCAAAAGGTCCATTTAAAAAAAAGGGAGCTATAACTAAACTATTTTTTGCACATTTGAAATAATAATAACAAAATACATTTTGATAATTCCCTTTCAAATTAAAATAAATATTTCACTGACCACTCACTTTTCCTGCCATGGATGGAGCCCCATCGGTCACAAGTATACAGACACGCTTCATATCCAGACCATTTTCCTCAAAAAGAGCTTAAATCTTCTCAAACATCATTTCGCCAGCTGTGTGTCCCTCTAACGGTAGTAAACCGAGCAATTTCCCATCCAAAAAACGGACATATACGCATAACTGTGCATTATCAGTTCTGTCTGTGATCTCCTGCTATAGACATTACATCAGTTTTCTTCAGGTCATCTAACAGCATTTCAAACTCGTCTGACGCCAGAACTTCAATTCTACGAATATTTGAACTGTCCTACAGGGGTACGTTTTTAATAGCAGATGTCACACTCACTTTTCACCGCATCCACCACGGCCAGCATGCAGTATTTCATTGTTTCAGAATCTGTGAAAGGCCTTTTCTTCTTCGCCAAGAAGCAAACACGAAGGGAAGATGCTGCAGCTCTCTCTTGGGCTGTACAGGACCCTCACCATGGTAGTACAACTCCGGTTGTAAGATTATTAAACTCGGTAAAATGAATAAGTATTTGTCAGTCCAGGCAGGGTTAAACCGACAGTTTTCATTGTCAATTTTGCGCTTTTGGAGTGAGAAAGACATGCTGTTGTCGCATCATATATTACGATGATTGTTTAATATGTTTACATCACGGTGCATTGTGGGTTAAATATTGCTAGGCTACTAGGAGTGTTGCATTCACAGTCTACACTACGCTGTAGGAATTTTTAATTTTTAAAAATTAATTAATGAATTCATTTTTTAGAGAAAAACAAGTGTGTGACATGTCATGTTGTGCAGTTCTGTGAGCCTGTGTGTCCAACTAGAGAATGTCCTGACATGACCTCCCTGTGTAAATAAGGGTAAACGTGCGTGTTTACATAACTCTCTATGTGCATGTTCTGATGTAGGCCTGCAAATGAATTAGAACAAGGTCCTGCTGGACCCTCCAGTTATGGACGGTGAATACAATGCTGTGGATACCATTTGAAACTTGATTACAATGATGATAACCTGCATACATTAATCTTTACTCAGATTACCATAGATATAAAACAAAGATTATACTGTCATCAGATTCCACAATGGTAAATGATTAATGATTGATACTTCTAATTATAACTGTGATCATAAAAATACAAAATAAAATATCTCCTGGTCACATTCCTCCTCTTTGGGCTGGCTTGCCAGCCCAACTCACACCAGGATTTGTCTCCAAACCAAACAAACACGTTATGACACTTATCAACCCCAACACCTCCGTTGTTTTCCAATTTTCCCACAACCCAGCTGTTCTTTTAGCTTCAGACTCGAGTTTCAGCCTGTCACGCTTCAGGCCCCTTTACCACCTCCTCTTGGAGTGAAGAAACGCCCTCGGATTCTTCTTTCTTCGACTTCCGGGGTTAGACCACCCTTCAGTCGTTACACAGATCTGGGGATTATTCTGCCCCACTTTCAAACAAAGATCTGTGTGTTTGTTGTCCGTTGTCACCGCCGTGTCCCCCTTTTTGCCAAAAGCCTCTCGAACCTCGTTGGTCTCTGGTGTTCCTAGTTTTCGCCAACCCCTTCCTGGTTATCGCTGTGGTTATGGGATCCATCTTCTCAAGGAGCCCCAAGGCCATGACACTTGACCCCAGTTGCTGTGAAGGGTCCCCATATCTCCGTGTCCCCGTCTGGTGTCTGTTCCCTTCTCTGCAAGAGACAGAACGCCAACACATCTCCCTCGCTGGCTCTCCTAACCTAATGTTGTTGACTTTGTTCATTCCAATCCTATGCTATGCCTATGTGACTGATTTATCTGATTCTGATTCTGATTCCGATTCTATGTGTGTAAGCGTGCATACATTTAACCCTCTTCACTTGAAGTCAATACCTCCAATATATCAATCCGATCCTTCGTCAACTGGACCATCCCGTCTCCTTATAAGCACATTTGCAATGTGTGTATAAAAGTGAACAACAGACCTCAAACAAATTGGGCATTCTTAATTCTAACTTAAGTTTAAGTCTAGTACTCAGTTTCTGATCATCTAATTATGCTTCTCACTGGTTCCCTAAATTGTCTAAAAACCTTTAATTTTGCCATACCTAAATTATTAAACACAGACCAAATCATAGACCCCCTATATAGCTTTTTGCCTTTATGAGCACACTTCAATAATGAGCAACAACCTGCAATCTGTACCAAAAATCTTCATGGTCACACCTGCAATTAAAGATCAGATGCATTTTATACCTGTTTTAATTCTTCCTTATATAGAACCTCCTCAGTTTCAGGTTAGTTGCGATTAGTCTCAATTAATCGTTCTAGTTGTATTTTGCAATTCAGCTAAAAAGCAAACCTGTTAAAGTAAACAGCTTATTTACAACCACCTGCAAATCATAAGAGTAATAAAAGATTCAGCACAACAGACAAGTATCATGTTCAGGTTTCTCCAATCATTAAATCACTATTATTGCCGCAATTTGCTTTATTCACCCTTTGGGCAATGTTACTCCAAGAGAGAGAGCCCCCTAATGGCCAGTTAGTGGGCTCTAGGTTAAACTGTCCCCAAATTAGTTATTTGTTATCATTACTTGTTTTCATGTCACTTGTCTGTTTTCTACTGCACCCTCCTCACACATTCTTAACACAGCAAAGCAAACATTAGCAGCACATCCACATTCCAGAGGTGCTATAAAAAGATTTCCTGTAAAAAGAATCACACATAAATTCATCCACCCTCTTGTTCTATCTCGGTGGAGGTTAACCTTAAGTCGTAGTCAAGTCTTGTCAGCTTTTACCAGTCAGTCCGTTTGTTTTATTTCCAGTCTTTCATCCATTCATTCATTCATCCATTTTTCTTTCTTTGCTGATAGTGGAAACCATCGCCGCATTTAGATTTCCGCCCTCAGCTAAATGACGTCATTTCAAAAAGAAAAAGAAGAACTTGAGATCGGATTACCTCGCTGAATCCTTTTTTTTTGGGCAGGGACTCTCATTTTCTAATTGTCCCCATAAGTGGTTTCCTCCAGAACCAATTCTAATGCGGAGAAACTCACTTACAACAATTTTCTCGCCGACGTGTAATGCTTGTAATTTCCGATGTGCAGATCTGCTTAAAGAAAAGATTCACAAACAAAAATCAGTGCACTGTTCAAAATATAAAACAAAATAAAATGAAAGATAACAAAAACAAAAATGCAGACGCCCGGGTCTTAGGACTTGTCACTGAATATTCCTCCTATCAGTAAAAATGCCCACCTAACCCTACACAGAGTCAAATCAACACCACCTCAACCTTTTCCTATTCCTAAACCTATATGTTTTGCGTTCGTGAAACAAAATAGAACCGTTTCCATATTAAGTAATTTGAGCTCTTGAAATGTTTTAATTCTCTTAATTCTGCCTGTTTATTTCAACACTTATTCAATGACTTTTATTCAACTGCTACTTGGTCACTCAAATCTTAGCTGTTCAAATTGCCTAGAGTTCAACAAAGTCTAGATCCCCGTTATCATGAAACTTGAACGGGTGTACGATGATTCACTTACAGTAATTTAGAATCATCACTCAACCTAGCTCTACTACTGGCACTGCGTGACTTTTCTCACACTGGAAACCAGAATTTAGTACAGAACTTTAATACCTCAGGCAATCGTGTTCAAGGGCTGCCCCCCCTTTCTCTTCTTCTTTGTCCGTGTGTTCCTCCTTTTATTAAATCTCCATCACGATGATGTGGCGCTCTGAAATAAGACTCACACTGTTAATTCATCGTTTTCACTCTGCACCACTGCTCAGGCTGTTTTCTTTCTTTTTAGTGTACAGTAAACAATTGAGTCGAGGCCTTAAGCCCCAGATATCTCGCACAGGCATCGTTTTCATAACCAAACCGCTCCGGACTCTGCTCCCCAGACCACACAAATGCCCTCTGGGCTTATTATTGTAGCAGATTCTGTATTTGAATTTGTTGTGTGCAGCATTGAGCCTTTGTCAGTAAAGCATTCTTCATTGCAGCAGCTGGAGCATTGTGTGTCACTTCTTAGTGAATTAAATCAACATTTTGATTTTGGTGCATGGGTGTGTATCAGTTTTCACTCACTCAACGAGTGCATAAGTGTTCATGTGTGTGTTTCTCTTCATTCTAAGTCGGCGGATGCAGAAGTGTGTGTTTGTGTGTTTGTGTTCATCACCTTCCTGTTCTGTTGTTTGGGTAAACCAGCGGCCTGAAGCATGCCCTGGGGTCCTCCCCTCCTCTTTGGGTCTGTTTTCATCCGTTGTTGCAGCTGCCTGCATCTTCTCCTTGTAACTTGACCCTTTTGCTTCTGTAACTCTTTCAGGGTTTGCTCCTGCTGTTGGAGCTTTGCGTCAGGTCTGACGACCTCCTGCTCCAGCAAGCTTCCGCCTGATTTCAAGTCCTGTATGTGGGCCTCCAAGTCTGACTGATGGGTTCAATTAGCAGCCGGCTCCTCCGGAGCCATGCTCAGTTTCTGCTCTGATGCCTTGAGCTCTTACTGAGGGCAAAAACCTCAGAGTCTTTTCCTTCCACGTCAGATTGGAGTCTGTTTATGTTGTCCTTACTTTGCTCCACGGCCTTCTGCAGCTCTGCTGTTCGGCTCTTCTCAGAGGTCAGCATTCTTTTGCTCACCCTCCCTTTTCCTCCGGGCTTAATGTGCGTCTCGTCACAGCTCTGTCAGCTGACGCAGTCTGGGAATTTCCCCCGTGTAGTGAAACGGGCTTTAGGTTTAGTGCTCTCCATCTCTGCTGCATGAGATCGCTTTTTTGCAGCACTGTTGACATCCTCAAGTTGTTGTTGTGAGTCCAGCTGCTGTGGCCTTCAGGGGTCAAAGGGTCAAAGATGGTCGCGGAGAGGGCAACGATGATAGCGGGGAGGGTAGGAGTCCAGGTCAGCTTCGGCTTTCAGAAAAAACAAAAACAAAACAAAACAGGCGAACAGGAAAATGATGTTGTGCTGGCTGTGTTGTGTTGGCTGTGTTATCCCCCCTTTTTTTGTTTTTTCTCACCATATAATCAACTTATAACCCCCCAAGTTGACAGGACAACACAGGTACGTGTTAAAATTCTTAAGATCCTGTTTAGAAACCTAAAAAGGAATTTTCTACCATTCAGTAGTCATTTGTCTTAAACAATCAACAAAAACATGTCCCAATTCGACCCTTTTAACCACTAAATTTGTCGTATCCTCACTTAATCATCAGACCAGTGTCTTTGTCTTTTGACGTTAAGTTGTTGTCTTGCAACCCAGAGAGTTTATTTGTCAGTAATGTATAAACTATATCATTTAAAAACAGGTGTATGTTAAGTGTCGCTACTTTAATCTTGCATGTACGTGCACATGTATGTAAGCTGTTTCTTCATTGCATGTATGGGTGCGTCTGTATATGGGTTAATTTAACTTTTTCTCAAATGAGGCATTTCTCTAACACGCACATGTGTCTGTTCCTCACACTTCTCATACCTTTCTCTGGTTGTGTGTGGTTTTATTTGTTTCAGTCATTTACCAGGAACATCTTTTCCTTTTTTCCATGTCTTCCGCCAGAGGTTAACACTGGTGAGATTCAGGGACACAGCACCCAGAGCAGTTCAGCGAGAAAAACCTGCCTAAAACTACATTCTCTCTTTTTTTTCTTTTTGTTTTCCGGGAGGGGTGGGGACAACTCTGGTGTCCAGCCGTGAATTTTTAGCCAAAGCTTGGCCTGTCTTCTGCTGCCGTACTCAGGTTTCCAGGTTAAGAAAAAACACCTGTATGAGGACACTAAACATACATTTAGTATTCGTATAAACATAACTGCCTAAATTATTGAACTCTTGAGGAGGGTTGATTTAACTCTTTACTAACTTTAAACCCCACAAGTAAAAATTTCATATGTTCTTGACTGCAAACACAAAAACTGCTTGATGTTATTACTAATCATTTTCCTCCACAACACTCCAAATCCTGTTCTCTCTTGTGTCCAGCAGGGGAATAAGGTGACCTCTACTCTCACTGCTTCCCCAGTCAGAGACAATATCTCACTCACACTTCCACACTTTATTGTTTTCCCTTTTTCTTGACTATTATTATTTCACAGAAAATCAACTGACCTACTTCTCCTTCCTCTTCTGTCATGCAGAAAGTCACACACACACAGCACTCGGCCCCCACCTTGTCTTTCTCTCACAGACACACCTACACACACACACACTCTAATCCTCCTTTCACAACAAAACTTCACAAACGTCTACTGCAACAGTTTTAAGCACGCAAAGCCAGCGAAAATTCACTCTCACATTCACTTCCCTAACAACTACAAAATTTTCACATACAAAAATAATCCAGACAATCTACCATGCACCGTTTTCCCTCCTTATACGAGAGACTCAACCAACTTTTAAAAGCTTTATTTACACAACATCAAATAAAGCACAGATCTCTGCCTTTTCCAGGTAGAGAAGGAAATACGACCCAACTAAAAATCTCCCAGCAATCACACAAAGTTCTCAAATTTTGTCAAGATATTCATCCCCGCACTCCTACCTCACGGGAGTTTCACACAAGGGATCATTACTCCTTGAATTCTATTAAACCATAGTCACATTAGGAAATCACAAACACAAGACTACAAGGTTTAGTTTATTTAATATACTGAAATCTTTTAACCATACTTCTGTGACCCCCTTTCACCTAACGAAGAGAAGCTCAGAAGGACAGAAATGGAGAAATAGGGAGATGAAACCAAGGGCCGCAGCTGTACACACACACACTCCGCTCGTACTCGCGCGCGTGTGCCCGCTGCCGCGCAGCACCACACAACCCCTCCTTTCTCCTAAGGAGAAATACACACACACACTCTCCTCTTCTCTAACAGCGAGAGAAGAGAAAGGCGTTTTCGTTTTTTCACACTCTGGATCCACACAGAAGAAATTCAACAACACAAGACAGTTTATACAATTTACACTTTTATATTCACACACCCACGGGTAATTTATATTCTATATACACACGGGCCCGCATAGACGTCATATGCCAGAAGAGGTTACACCTAACTTTTTGACTAATTTAAAAGCACCTATAGCCCAGGCCTAGCCTTGCTGATCAATTAACGTTTCAAGTACGCCGCCTTGAAAACGGTCAGATTACTAAATTCTAATTAATTTATAACCGTTTCCCGTAGCTGGAAAGGAGCTCCACCTCTGGCGCTAGTATCAAACCCACGCCTTCAGCTTTACTTAAAACTCTCAGGCCAACGACGTTGTGTGGTCCCGGCCGAGTCTAACTCTGTCGATCAATCAATGCAGTAGAAGGCAATCACTCGTAGATTACCTGGCCAATTAACCGGGAGTCCCAAGTCCCCAGCGGGAGGCCAAACCGGGCTAAAACCTAACCACGCGTCCGCGATTAGGGGTCAGTGCCACCTGCTGAACAACCGCATTCTTAGAGAGCCTAGCTCTCAGTCCTAAACGAATTTACTTGTTTTAAAAGCCTCACTGTTGGACCCCTGCCATCCAGTTTCATTTATCTGAAGCCCGAGACCGTCTCTGCTAATCGATTGGATCAAATCCCCTACACTACCGATTGACTGGCTGGCATTCCCAGTCAACCCACATTTAAACCTTTTAAACCGTATAGACTTAAACACATAACCTCTTAACTCAACAGTTCACTCTCAAAATAAACAGCCATACATTTACTCAGTTCACTATTCCCTACCTTTAACACTAATTACCCCAAGATCACCACGGACAGAACAGAAGCTCCACTGAGTGAACATTTAATTTAGTTTAATTCCCAATTCAGCACCTTTGGAGATCCATCAACAGGCGGTGCTTACCTCTCATATCTCAGGGCCCATCACTCAGTCGACCTCCTGGCTGTCCGTCTGACACCACTAGACCGTCAGCCAGGCTCCATTAGTCTCCCCCCAAACCGGGTTTCGGCACCAGAAATGTCATGATTCGAGTTTTGAGGAGAAGACAAACGACTGCATGGTCTCAGTAGATGTCAGAATAGTGATCTTTATTACACACTTCTAAAACAGAAGCATGGGAAGACAAGCGTACAGCCACAGATCTCCAAAGAGTGGACCGTTCCCCATCCTTATATAACCCATGATGACATCACACAGTTAGACCTTACTGGAAATGATAACAGTCTCCCCATAGTCCAAAGTTCTCCTTATACAAACATCAGATGATACTTTAGAGAAAAACAAGTGTGTGACATGTCATGTTGTGCAGTTCTGTGAGCCTGTGTGTCCAACTAGAGAATGTCCTGACATGACCTCCCTGTGTAAATAAGGGTAAACGTGCGTGTTTACATAACTCTCTATGTGCATGTTCTGATGTAGGCCTGCAAATGAATTAGAACAAGGTCCTGCTGGACCCTCCAGTTATGGACGGTGAATACAATGCTGTGGATACCATTTGAAACTTGATTACAATGATGATAACCTGCATACATTAATCTTTACTCAGATTACCATAGATATAAAACAAAGATTATACTGTCATCAGATTCCACAATGGTAAATGATTAATGATTGATACTTCTAATTATAACTGTGATCATAAAAATACAAAATAAAATATCTCCTGGTCACACCAGCCACTATTGTTGTGTTGTAGATAAACTGGTTGGTTTCACTGATGTTCCCAGTAGGAATTGTCTGCAATGTTGCATACAAATCTTCTAGTAGACTTTTGGGTACTTCTGGTACTCTTAATTATCGGCCACAAAGGGTGCAGGTTTCCAGCCTAGCCGCAATTTTCTCTTTCAGATCAGCTGCTCTGGCATTCAACGCCTGCAACACACCAGTTGTTCTAGATGCTCAATCTTGGAGTGTGAGGATGATTAACTCTCTGCTGACCTGACCTTGCCTTAGTATTTGCGTTGTACTTCATGAGTCTCCAGTTATGATAGCAGTTGCTTCTTTAACACTGAGCTACTACTTCATTTGATATTAGTGTAGATGTTAGTTGTCAAAGGAGTTGTCTTCTATTTGCACAGTCTCTCCAAAATTGGAAATATTCTGTCTCGATGACACTGAAAAACTAGTTCATCAGTACTTCAGTTAATCCAAAATGCTGCAGCAAGAGTACTGACAGGGACTAGAAAGAGAGAGCATATTTCTCCTGTTTTGGCTTCCCTTCACTGGCTCCCTGTTAAACCCAGAATTGAATTCATTCTGGGTCTTACATAATCAGGCCCCATCTTATCTTAAAGACCTTATAGTACCATATCACCCCATTAGAGCAATTCACTCTCGCACTGCAGGCTTACTAGTTGTTCCTATGTATCCAAGATGGCGCCGGTGTACGTGGCTTGCCGTCCTCGGCTACATCTGCTTAGCTGCTTTTTACCCTCTCTATGCTCTTTATGGACCATAGCATTGTATTTTTTTATCCTTTTAGTTGTATGATCATCTAATGGTTGTGCACTGATTACATACGGCAGGCAAACACTTTTAAATCTAAGACTCTCTCATTCCTCTCGGCCTGATCCTTGCTGGAACCTGGGTGACGCCACCGCGCCCCGACCGGACCCTCCAACCGGACCCTCCGACCGGCTTCCTCCACCTACCTATTCCGAATCTACACAAGAAACGCTATAGGAAATGCGGTAGTCGCGTTCGCCTCAGGGTCTACTTTAATGCCAGAGCCACAGGCTGGATATTTTCTTTTCTTTTCCTCCTTCCCAGGAGCGCTCTGATGCTAAGTTGCTCACCCGCCATTGGATCTGCTCGGCTGACCATGAAGTCTACCCTGCCATTCCTGTGGCACGTTTTCCTGCTCGGGTTTGGATAACATCGCTCCGATGCGGCGTTTGCCGAAGCAACCTAAGTGTCCTACGACGCACCACCCGTGGCGACTTAGCCCCTAGGATACGGATGGCATTGCTTAATGTCAGGTCGCTGGTCAATAAGACCTTTCTCTTAAATGACTTCCTCTCCACTAATGGGATTGATGTTTTATTCCTGACTGAAACCTGGATTCGTCCTGGTGAGTTTATCCCTTTTACCGAACTTTTCCATCGGACTGTGTCACTTTTAGCTCACCAAGGCTTACTGGTAGGGGTGGCGGCGTAGCCTCAGTCTTTAAAAATTCTTATGCAGTTCGGCAGCTACCCTCACCTACCTACTCTAGCTTTGAAGTCCAATTATTGGAGATGACGGCATCCACGACCACACTCTGCGTGGTGGTTTATCGACCACCTAAATATAGCAAATATTTTATCACAGACTTTGCTGATCTCCTAGGCTCCGTTCTTTTTAAGTATGGTTGTGTTCTCATTGTCGGTGATTTTAACATACACACTTGCTGTAAGGATGACCCATTTGCTAAACACTTCCTTGCTTTACGGACTCTTTTAACCTGGCTCAGTGGGTTAATGACCCAACGCATGTTAAAGGACATACTTTGGACTTGGTTTTCTCATATGGTCTGGACATTTGTATCAAGGATATAAGATAAGATAAGATAAGATAACCTTTATTAGTCCCACACGTGGGAAATTTGTTTTGTCACAGCAGGAAGTGGACAGTGACGCTGGGATCTCGGATCATTTCCCAGTTATATTTGATACTGGCTTATGTACTAATGAACTACATCCTGCGGCTCCCCTTCGCCAAACCTCTCTATGTCTTTCTTGGATTCTGCATCTGTCACTCTCAACTGTTGTTCTTTTCGCTCGGTTGATGACTGTGGTAATACCTTGTTATCGCTATTTTCTTCAATCCTTGATACTGTTGCCCCCATTAAGATGAAGCGCCCTAGAACCTGTTGGCTTAATGACACTACGTGCGCTTTACATCGCGTGTGTCGGCGCGCTGAGAGAAGGTGAAAAAAGATAAACTTCAGGTTTCTCACGACATGCTACGGACTAGCCGCTTAAAATTCCAAAGTGCTGCTAAAACGGCCAAAGTGTCCTTCTTGTCCAAAATCATCCTGGCCAATGACCATAACCCCCATACCTTATTTAAAATTTTTAACTCTGTGGTTAACCCTTCCCCGGACATGCCTTTAATTTATTCTCAGGCTCTTTGTGAGCAATTTCAAATTCACTTTTTAGATAAGATCACATCTCTTAAGTCCTCCCTTCCCCCTGTTTTATATCCTCTCCCCATTCCTGAGTGCATTTCAACTTTCCACAAGTTTGAGCCTGTGTCACTTTTGACTCTTATGCGGCTAGTTGTTCAAATGAATAACACCAATACTGTGCTTGACATTCTTCCATCTCGTTTAGCTAAGGACTGTTTTGATGTAATCAGACCTAGTATCCTATTTCTTATGAACTTTTCCTTGCTCTCAGGCTCTGTTCCTTTGGCTTTTAAGCATGCTGTTGTCCACCCGATTCTTAAAAAAAGAAACTCTGACTGTTATGACCTTTCAAACTACAGACTGATCTCTAAGCTCTCATTCTTGTCCAAGATCCTGGAGAGACTAGTTCTCTCCCAGCTCCAGGCGTACTTGGACACAAACAATATTGCTGAGAAATTTCAATCTGCCATAGCACTGAAACAGCGTTGGTTAGAGTTCTTAATGATATTCTTGTAATCACTGATACTGGACGCTCTATGGTCCTAGTTTTACTGGACCTCTCTTCGGCCTTTAATATGGTGGACCATAACATTTTATTACTAAGACTTGAGCACACTGTGGGTATTAGAGGCACTGCCCTCGACTAGTTTAAATCATATCTCGCTGATAGTTCTTTATCAGTTAACTTGGGCACCTTCTCCTCTTCCTCCGCTCCGGTCTGTTGTGGTGTGCCTCAAGGATCAGTGTTGGGCCCTATTCTCTTCTCATTGTATTTGCTCCCTCTAGGCGCAATCTTTGAAAAATACAATATCGCCTTCCACTGTTACGCCGATGACATACAGATCTATTTTGAACTTACTGACGACCTTGCTGTGTCCCTGCACTACTTTCAAGAATGCATGCGGGAGGTCAAAGAATGGTTCCTGAGTAATTCTCTTGTATTAAATGATAAGAAGACTGAGATTGTGGTGTTCAACAGTAAAATCCCTCGTGCCCAACTCTGTGCTGCCCTGGGCTCCTTTGCTAGCTTTTCTTGTGACTACGTCAGTAACTTGGGTGTACTGCTGGATAGCTCGCTCAAACTCGATAAGCAAGTGTCTGCTGTAGTGAGATCTAGCTTCTACCAACTGCGCCTTATCTCTAAGGCTAGGCATTATGTTCCGCATGAGGACCTGGAGAAGCTTATTCATGCTTTTGTGACCTCCGGGTTGGATTACTGTAATTCCTTGTACTACGGTCTTCCCTCTTCTCTTCTTCTTAGACTGCAAACAGTCCAAAATGCAGCAGCCCACCTCTTGACTGGTACCAGGAAATTTTGCCCTATTACTCCTGTACTAGCTAGCTTGCATTGGCTGCCCATAAAGTACCGTATTCAATTTAAAATATTACTCCTTACATTCAAAACTATTAATAAATTAGTGCCAAGTTATCTTAGTGAACTTCTCAAATCACATACTCCTGCTAGAACACTCAGATCTGCCACTCAGCTACTTCTGACCCAACCCAGATCTCGGCTGAAGTCCCGGGGTGACCGTGCGTTTGCTCTGGCTGCCCCGGTGGAATACCCTTCCTCTCGACCTCCGCGCATCTGATTCCATTGCACTGTTCAAATCACGACTAAAAACCCACTTATTCAATCTTGCCTTTCCCTCTAGTTAATATTTCTTTTATGATTTTATATTATGCACTTTTATGCTCATTTAAATTCTTGTTTGCTCTGTACCTGTTGCTTTCCTATGTATCAGTGACAGCTACCTGCTTGCATACTTAGTACTTGCTTTGGTCCTATTTCTATTATCCTCCTCCTATTCTCTATGTTACTTGTTAAGCACCTTGGCATACCCTTGGTTTTTAAGTGTGCTTTATAAATAAAGTTTATTATTATTATTATTATTATTTAAAAGTAGAATGAGACGCAGAGCCTTCAATTTTCAGGGCCCTCTTCTATGGAACCAGCTTAGAAGACACCCTCTCTACTTTTAAAATTAGGCTTAAAACTTTCCTTTTTGCTAAAGATAAGATAAGATAAGATACCTTTATTAGTCCCACAAGGGGAAATTTCATGTTAAGGCTGTCGACCTATTGCACGCCATCTTACCCTCCGACCATACATACATTACACAAAAACATCACATGGGGAAGACAGGTCAGAGAGGTATAACAATGGAAAATGCACCACATGAGGAAAGATAAGGAGAAAAAAATAACTCCCCCCAGACTGAGCTCCAACAGGGGGTTCAGTTTGAGAACAGAAAAAAAAAAACACCTCTGCACATGACACATGAAAAAAAACTTAATACACCAAAGAAACACATGACAAGCAACAGGGATGGGTAAAGGGTGAGAGACAGCCAGTATAGACAGGGCATCCGGGCCTGCAGCATAAGCGCTGGTCTCCTTGATCCACCGTCAGCATCGGAGGGGAATAAGCGCCGAAGGCATTTGGAGGGGGAGGGGGATGAGTGTACATCTGCATGTGTATATATGTCTGTGTGTGCGTGTCCAGAGTTCAGCTGAGACAATGTCCTTCGCCCTGCCAGGCTAAGTAAACAGTCTTCCAGCCAACCCAGGTGGCCTTGCATAGAATGGGAAGAACAGTCTAAACACAGTCGAGGGTGTTTTTGTTCAGCTCCAGCCTTGAGACCGCAGCTGGCGCCGAAGGGGTATCCGCATGAAGTGATGGTGGTTTTTACTTTAGTGCGAACAACTCATATGAATTTCAAAGCTGTTCTAACAGTCCAACACTGGTCTCTCAATCTCCTGTTGGAGAGCCGTGAGCTTCTCCATGATGTGATCTAATTTGCGCTCAGAGGTGTTATTCCGAGCGAGCCCCTCCAAGATGTAATCCAGTTTGCACTCAGAGATCTTATTCTGAGTATTCACGGCAGCCGTAAGCTTCTCCAAGATCTTATCCATGCTGCACTCACTGAGCCCATTTGGAGAAACTCACGCCTCGTCCCATCGTTTCAATCCCAGCGGGCAGCCTTGTGGGGGTTTGAACAGCCGGTTCTGCTTTCTTAATTCTTCGATAAGTCAGGGCCAAGCCAGCTCCGATCAGCAAGAACCCTGTTATCAAGGTTCCGAATAGGTAGATATATTCAGCACTCAGGCTCACCCGAGCCCAAACTTCTCGTCGGGTGTCAATTGCATTCAGGGACCAGTTGATCAAATCCATAATTCCTCCTTTAGGTTTTAGAGAACAGACTGTGAGAGAGTGTTCCAGGGAAAAGTAATACAAAAAATACGAGACTAGACAAGGACACAAGAGGCTAAGCAGGGAAGCTAAGGGAGAGGAGGAGGAGGAGAGGTGAAAAGTGTGACCGCCTTCGTCAAGAGCAAGAGCTCCTTTAGCTACACTGCAATAGATGTAGGTTGCTGGGGGATTCTCGTGAGTGTTTTTTCTTCAGTCATCTTTTTCACTCACTAATGTGTTTATACACCTCTCTGTATTTAATTATTTGTTATTTTTCATTTCTGGCTGTCTTCTACAGCATGTCTTTACTCCTGTTTTCCTTCTCTCACCCCAACCGGTTGCAGCAGATAGCCGTCCCTCCCTGAGCCTGGTTCTGCTAAAAGCGAGTTTTTCCTTCCCACTCATAGGGAGTCCTTATGATTGTTGGGGTTTTCTGTTTTCTTTGTATTATCGTAGGGTCTTTACCTTACAATATAGAGCGCCTTGAGGCGACTGTTGTTGTGATTTGTTGCTATATAAATAAAACTGAATTGAATTGTTCCAGGAGCCCACTTCTCATCCGTGTGTCCCAATCCTCAACACTTGACGCAGACCTTGTTAATCTGGTCGACATCCAAGCTGGTATGGCTGGTATGGCTTCAGCTATCTTTCTCTTACTTCATATTTTGAGGTATGCCAACAAATCTGCAGCAACTGTGCGATGCTGTCACATAATCTCTGGGTAATGTTTCCAGCATCTTGAAGAATTAAGGTAGTTCTGAAGGCAAAAGGGGGTCCAACCTGGTAGTAGCAGGGTGTAACTCTGAAGCTCTCCTTTTATCTCCTTGAAGTACAGAAAGGGGAAACCCTGCATTATAAGATGAATATTAATTATAGTTTACTGAGGGCAGTGCTGTGTCTGCCTTGTAGAGGCAGGGCTCTGCTGTAATATCACCTTTTGTCAGCTTCACGTTGTGCCTGAATATCTTCTGCAGCCTTCTTCTGGCCCTCTACATAGCTATAAAGACTCAATGACTCTCCACCACCTCCTTCATTTCCTGACACTGAGCAGAGAACTCAGAGTCCTTTTCATAGCTTGTCTTTTAGAAAAAATATCTGGTAGAGGGAGCAGTCTGTTTCTCCTGATGTCGAACATGTCCTTATGTTAACAGTAATGCTGTTGGGACAAATGTTCCCTAAGACGTTTTCATTAACTGGAAGACACTGGACTCGAAAGCAGCACTGGTACCGTTCTGATGAGCAGTTTGACATTCAGTTTATTTCAATTACCTGGCATCCACACTAAGGCAACTAGGTTTGGAAACACAGATTTTTCTCACAGTCGAAATGCAAATTTCAAAAGCAACAGATGGAATCTGTGTTGAATTCTGATGATTGTGCTGACATACATCACACCTGTCTGTTGGCTCACTGCAACACAACAATGTAAAGATTTTTACCCACATACCCACGCAAACATTACAAAGGCTGCTCAGCAGGTGACTGGCAGAAATGTAAAACAAACATGCATACTTACCCAACTTGTTTTGGCCCCATTCCCACTTTCATATTTTCATTTTCATTTTGTAAGAACCCATGTAGCAATGTGCAATGAGGGTTAGTGTATTCATGTATCTAATAGATACAAAATCACTTGAAAGAGAAACCTCCAAAGCAACTCACTCTGTGGGCAGTATTTACTTTTAAGGGAGTAACATTGTATTTTTATATATATTCATTTTCTTATTTGTTGTTCTTAGTGTTTTAGTGCAGTAAAAATCAGATAAGAGTAACATGAAAGTAATTTACCTTGATTACACACACACGGAGGATTGGGAGTGGATAAATACTATTGATGTGTAACAAACTGGACATGAATAACTTAAGCTCATTATATAATATTACACTGCAGTATATTTCTAACTAACTGCAGCTCATTCGCTTTCTCTTGACAATCTTTTCTTTAAAGATATAACTTTTATTGGGGTCAACGTAAAAGAAAGACAGAGGTGAAATTTAAAGGGGGGTCGGAGCTGTCAAATCTGACATAGTATTTGTACTGATACTTTGTGCATGTGCCTGCTGTGCTGAATTTGTTTTGCCTTGTCTAGAGAGTAATGGAGCTAGAGGCAGATGCCATGGGTCATGACCAGGTTTTTGTGGAGGAGGCTGTTTTTCACCTCACTAAGACAAGGAGACGTGGCAGGAACATTATTGGACACCGTGCCATAATCAATGTCCCAGGACAACATGGTGGTAACATAACAATGTGTGCAGCTATAAGTCAAAATGGTGTTGTTCACCATCAGGCAACGCTGGGACAATATATAACACTGCACACATTATTACATTCCTGGATGCCTTACATGACATGCTCACTAATGTTCAGAGACCAAAGCAGACCAGATACGTCATCATATGGGACAATGTTAGTTTCTATAGGGCTGCTTTGGTCCGCAACTGGTTTACAGATCACCCACTCTTCAGTGTACTCAACCTCCCCCCATACTCTCCATTCTTGAATCCAATTGAAGAGTTCTTTTCTGCCTGGCGCTGGAAGGTCTATGACCGCCATCCCCATCAACGCATAGCCCTTTTACAGGCAATGGAGGAGGAATGTGGGGATATTGACCAGGCATCATGTCAGGCCTGGATACGCC